>NC_084793.1:270432458-271048291 GCF_963169125.1 Humulus lupulus
ATACATCCAGAAACTCACAAACTAACCTAGTCTCCTCAGGTCCAACTAGCACAACCCTAGTGGTATCCACCACACAAGCTAGGAATCCTATGCAACCACCTCACAATAGGTCTCTAGCCTTCAATACTGATATCATAGGAATACGGGGACCGTGCATAGTTCCCACAAATACGAATGGGTCCTCACCCTCAAGTTAAAAGGTTACCATCTTTTTCTTATAGTATATGGTTGCCCTATACTTGGCTAGCCAATCCATACCCAGAATCATATCAAAGTCATCCATGACCAACTCAATCAGATCTACTGATAACTCTCTACTATTCACATTTATCGGTAATGATCTGACCCATCTCCTAGAGACTACCAGATCCCCAGTAGGCAATAAAGTCCCAAATCCCACTGCATGATACTCACATGGTCTACACAACCTATAAATCACTCTACTAGATACAAAGGAATCTGTAGCCCCAAAATCAATCAAAACAATATAAGAAGTGCCAGCACTAGAGAGCTAACCTGTCACTACTGAGGGATGAGCCTCAGCCTTTGACTACGTCAATGCAAACACTCGGGCTGCGCCAAGCTGTCTGCCTTCTTTGGTTCTTCCTTCTTCACTCTTGGGCATCTTTCTTAAGGTGCTCAACTATACCACATGAAAAGCAGGCCTTCGCCCGATACTCTCCCATATGACGTCTCTTGCATCTGACACATTTTGGATAAGTCCTCCAGCTCTCATTGCCGCCCTGGCGGCCAACCTGTATACCCCGTCACCTCCTGTCTGGGCCTGAAACTATAAAAGTGTCTGGGGTCTTCCTCTTCTGGTCTCTAGGGAATCTGCCCCTGCCAAATCCAGGAAAAATGAGGTCCCACGCTCCTTGAGTCCTTTCTGGTTGCGTTCTCGCGCCAGATCTTGTTCTCTGCACCCTTAGTGTAGCGTCCCAAATTTGCTAATAAGGCTTAGGGCCTTGATTAGCGTATCGGGAGGGCAATAATTGATTTTATTACGTTAATATGTGAATTTGATGATTATGTGATTAGAAGTGCATGTTTAGGTGAATTAAATATGCATGTGGGCTCCATTTGGTTATTAGGGGCATATTTGTTATTTTAGCCCGTTGAAGGCATAAATGCAATATTTGTGTATATTGTGATTGATACCACGAGTGAGTGGTGATATATTTGTGATGCACGATCCGAGATGGTCCTAGGGAGCAGTTTAGCTAAAAAATCACAACAGGTCAAATACCCGGTTCGGGAGGAGCCTAGGGGTATTTTGGGAACGTAACATGTGTTCAGGATTTATTGAGTAACGGGTATTAATTTGGTAATGATTTGGACATGTTAGGGTCAAATAAGGATTTATGAGAATGCTCGAGGAATTAGCGGGATAAGGCAAATGACAGAATTGCCCTTGGGTCACTTAAGGATTTAGGATAAGCTTAAGGGGTATTTTAGACTTTTGGCAAGGGATATGCTTAGATTTCTTTGACTGCTAAGGGGTTAGAAGGGAAAATCAAATAGAAGGAAACTCAGTTTTGGTTCTCTCTCTCTCTCTCTTATGGTGTTTGAGGATTTTGGAGGAAGTCTTGTGGATTTTAGGCTAAGGGACTGAAGGATTAAGGGCTTGAAGTGTATAGGAATTACTCAGGCCGAATCTGTAACAGAGGTTTTCAACAAGGCTTGTGTTAGAGGACTGTGCTCGAGATTGTGGTGCTCAGATAGGTTGGGACACAGGTAAGAAAACTGTTGTACCCGTAGAGCAGGGTGTGGCCCTATTGCTTGTATTGTTGGGCATGGCCCTATTGATTGAATTGCCGAGAGTAGCCCTATTATTTATGTTTAGTATTGGTTTAAATATTTTTTTCATATTATGCTATGTAGTGCATATTTGTGAATGAGCGACAAAGGCCAAGAACGATAGGAAGTCGAGTACGGCAAGGGGCCGAGAACGAAGTTGAGCACGCAAAGTGCAAAACTGAGTACAGCAAGGGGCCGGGAATGGTGTTGAGCACATGGAGTGTAGGCCATTAGGGCAAGACCCTCCTAGGATGCTGAAGTCATCCTCTCAGTGAAGACTGTGAACCCAGGGCCTGGTAAAGCGCCCGGGACGGCATGAACGCTATGTGTTTAGCCTGTTGGCTGCTTTGTTATATGTTGTTGTTAGATATGCATACATTATTTGTTTTGTGTTGAGTTTTCTTGTTGGGCTTCAGCTCACGGGTGCTCTATGGTGCAGGAAAGGGCAAAGGAAAGGTCGACCAACGATGAGTACGGAGTGCGTGGAGCGAAGGGTACATGTTCGGCCTACCTAGCTACCACGACCAGGGTTATTTTTGGAAGATGTAATGTATTGGTATAGATTTTTCGCCTAAGTTGACCTTATATGTATTTTGAGATGTAAAGTATTTTCTAAACAGTATTTTGGGATCCCAAATGTTTAACTCTTTATGATTTCAATGAATGACCACATTTTTACATAAAATGTCTCTAAATGACTTTTTATTCCAATTTAGCTACACTTTTAACCTAAAGCCTCGATTAGCGAGCCAATGGCACGTTTTAAACTCACTTAGTAACGAATCTAAGGAAGTAGGGCATTACACTCAACAGTAAGGGTCTTCTCCACTACCTGAGCATAAGTCGTCACTCCAGGTACCGAAATAATTTTAACATCCCAGGCTATCATAACATTTAGCCCTCTAACAAATCTCTCATTTCTTATCGCATTTGTTGGCACCAAGTTTGACACGAATTCGGTCAAACTATCAAATTTCAGAGTGTACTCTGTCACAGTCATGGTGCCCTGCACTAGATTACAGAACTCATCTACCTTTACAAATCTGACTGCATCATTATAGTACTTCTCATTAAACAAATCTCTGAACTCTTCCCCAACTCAGAGCCTTCAAATCTCTGGTCTGGGATACTACTTCCCATCAGATTCGGGCGTCCTCCCGAAACATAAACGTGGTGCATGCCACTCTCTCATTACCTGCCACCCCCTTAAAGTCCAAGATGAAGGTGGTCATACCCATCCACTGCTCAACTCGTCGTGGATTTGGCCCTCCCTAAAAGGTAGGAGGGTGCTGCTTCCTAAAGTGCTCATAAAGAGGCTCCCACCTGTTCTCAGGCTGTAACGCCTTGGGTAGCCAAGACCATTACACTGTGTGTTTATAAAGGTGCAAGACTTGCTAATCAAGTCATTTACTTAGAAATGTGTTACTGAAACCATAATTGAACTAGGGTTAAAAGATTTTGGTCATAAAAGATACATTTCATTTAGACAAACATTTCGTACATGGGATCCCAAAAGAAATAGAGTTTAAAAAATAGTTTACAAAAATTCCAGGTTGTAAACAAGTACTAGCCACTCTAAGGGAAAAACAGACATTTAGGCTTCTCCTGTCCTGTACCACTCCTCAGCTGTGGCGGCCGATTAGTTAACTATGTACATTCAGCCTCAAAGCTCTCCAACTCAGGACTGGTCCACCTTGCTCTTGCCTTTACCTGCACCACGAAGCACCCGTGAACCGAGGCCCAGCAAGAAAGCCACAACACAGAGTATAAACGGTAAACAACAGTCAGATATTTCATGAATTATCAAACATACACAAACAGGTCATATTGCTCATATAAACAGTGATATCAATCTACAAGCCAATAATCAGTTATTTAGATAACATACTCGCCACAACCATCAGTTTAAACAACATTAAACATATCACGCCAAAATCCAGGGTTGGCGCCCTTAGGCCGCATCCTCTGATTAACCCACTGACTCTGACTCACTTAGGCTGAGCTCAGTGATTATGTACTTAACCTCAGCTGCTAGTGGCCGAGCCGCACCCTGTGTGGAAATATTGATTCTGGCACTCTTAGGTCGTTTATCACATGTCCCCATGGCATAATACCATCTCATGACATCACATACAAATATAGGAAACTCTTAGACCCGACATATTCACATAATCGGGTGCAGTTTCTTACCTTTGATTCTGATAGCTTTGATTAGTGAAATCGACCTTCAAGCACGATCTTGTCCGAGCCCTAGCGTACGCCTAGTCATAGCCATAAATTAGAACCATCACTAAAATTCAATTCCGTAACCTAACCTCGAGATCAAACCTGAGCCCTCGGGAAGCCCTAATTCTACCAAACGGGGTGGTGGAATCAAACCCTGAGCCCCCGGGCAAAAACCCTAAGAAAATACCCAAAAATCCATTCCTGAAGATAGGGTAGCACTACAGCGCCACAAAGTGGGCGCTACAAGCAGAGAAAAAATTGCCCAGGAAAACTAGGCCTAGCACTGTAGCACCCTAAAGCTAGCGCTACAGCGCTACTCTCAGCACCAGAAAACCCCCTGAATTTTCCTTCGAATTTCCCCAAGCCAAACCTCCCTAAAACCCCTCCAAACTTCAACCACACTTCGAAATAAGCCTACTATACACTACATCTCATTCCACATGGCCCAATAACATCAAAGTTGGCCACATGCGCCATCAAACATAGCAAAACAAGATTTAAACTTAAAACTCAAGAACTCATAAAAAAAACCAGAAATAACCCAGCAACTCAGTTGATCAAGCTCAGAATTCCTTACCTTTGATGGGGAATTCGACCCTAGGTTGTCCTCTAAGCCTTTCCAGCCTTTAACTCCTCAGTTCCCAAAGTTTAATTCCCTTAATCTCCACCCAAAACCCAAGTTCAGAAATCAATTCTAAAAAAACTCAGAAAACTCATCAAAACCTTTAAATCTTACCTCAATTGAGTAGCTCATTCCTGCTAAATCCTCTAGCTTCACCAAGGACCCTAGCCCCAAGCTCCAGCCTAAGCTTCCTCTGAGTTACGACTTCAAAAATCCTCAAGAGATGGTGAAGGAAGAGGAAACCAAGTGAGAGAGAAAGAGGTAAGCTCAATGTTCTGTTTTTCCTTCTTCTTTTCTTTTCTTTCAGTTTCTACAAATTTCTAAAAATTCCACTAAGTCTATAAAGGAAGAATATTACTTATCCTCTTTAAGCCACCTAAAAGACCATTTTGCCCTCCCATTAAAACCTAAGCCTTAAAATATTTTAAGGGCATTTTGGTCATTTGTTCCCAATTCACACTAATTCCTCGAGTATCCCTAATAATTATCGCATAAATCATGACACCTAACTAATCACCAATTATTTTCCTCAATGTCAAATAGTCTCCAATATATTTCCCGAATTCCCAGAAATACCCCCAGGCTCCCCCGAGCCGGGTATAAATCCCCACCGTGACTTTTTTTGCTAAACCGCTCACTAGGATTGCCTCGAGTCACAAGCTGCAAATATATCCACATAATAATGTGGTCTCAACAATTTATCACAAATAATTATATTTATGCCCTCAACGGGCCAAAATTACGAATATGCACTTTTAATCTAATCAGGGCCTACATGCATACTAATACTCATCATCATGCATCTCATATATCCAAATAATCATATAAGCATGCTTATCACATAATCATGCATTTAATCATTTAAATCACACATAATCCAGTTATGCCTTCCCGACACACTAATCAAGGCCCTTAAGCCTTATTAGTAATTTTGGGTCGTTACACAGCCCCTGGCTGTTGTTGTAAGACTGGTGCCACAACAGGCAGAACAACTAGTGCAGCGTTCCCTACTGGAACCTACTGGTGTCTAAGTAGGAGGATCTCTTCCTTCTGCCTATGTAATCTAGCTTGCATGTCAGCAAGAACCTGTTGCCATTTCTCAGGAGCTAACAGAGGGATCTGGCCCTGATCATTATCTCTGATCTGAATTTCAGCATCGGCTGGTTCAGTTGATTGCCCTGGAAGCATACTTCCAAGTCTATCAGAACTAATAAGCATTCCTTCAATATTCATACCAGCAATAGTTCTAATAAGCACCTCTTTTATCATCCACATAGCAGTCAAGGGCCAGGCCCTATCAATATTACTCATGCTGCATATTCAAGCATGCAAATAAGGCATTCATATATCAAATAGGCAGGTAAACACATATTCACATTAATAGTTACCGAACCCTGAGTTGAGCTTATCTTCAGTGGCGAGTGTACACATTACAAGAATTTCATGTATTAGCGGCGGGGGACTCCGCCGCTAATAAGGTCTAAATCCGCTACTAATACGCCGCGCCTAAATATTTGTCGCTAATAATGATTATTAGTGGCGGACTGACACACCCTCCGCTAATAATCATTTATTAGTGGCGGGTATTAACGGCGGAGCCCGCCGCTAATAACTTTGTCAGAGGCATTATTATTAGCCGCGGGGTTTGCCGCTAATATTCTTTTTATAATATTTTTTAAAATAAATTAATAAATTAATATTTATTAAATTTAATTATTTTTAAAAATAATTTAACAAAAATAAACATTTAATTAATTTAAACATAACTAACATTAAAATTAATATAAATAGTTTTAATATTTATCAACCTAGTAAATATCGCTATTGTCATTAAAAATAAATAAAGTATTAATTCAGTCCAAATATAGAAACTAGTAACTAAATAAAATCATTAAGATTAATATTGAAATTTTCCTCATCTTCAACATTCTTGTTTGGCTGTGAGGACGATGGCTGTGGCGGTGGCAGTGGCTGTGGCGGTGAGGGTGAAGGAATATAAGATGGGTGTGATGATCGTTCGAGCGTGAGGTCCCCAAACTGATCTCGAGGTTGTGGCTGTGGCTGCGACCCGCCTCCAACGTCCCCATATCTAACATTAGGTAGAGGAGGCTGCATCGATCCTCCTGGAAAATCGGTAAAGCTAAAATATAGTGGAGGAGATTGGGAAGAGGGTCCAAAAGTGTATTGGTTTTGATACTGAGGAGGTTGTTGCCACGACACATGTGGCAGATACATTGGGTGAGGCTGGTACAGCTGCTGTGGCGGATACTGTGCAGGAGGCTGGAACTGCTGCTGTGAAGGAGGCTGATACTACTGTGAAGGAGGCTGATACTGCTGCTGTGAAGGAGGCTGGTGCTGCTGTTGTGGCGGTGTATGAAGGTCAGGATTGGCAGTGTTACTTTGAGAAGACGAACCACCTTCGGATTGTGGTGGCAAATGCCTCTGCATAAAACTGTCAAACATTGGGTCATACAGTTTACTGGGATGCTCAGGTACCACAGTCTCAAACGTCTCACGAATTTCCTTCATCATCATAGCCATAATTTTCATATCTTCATTAGGCGTAGTAGCAGTATTTGCTTGGGACTGACTTTGATCTGTAGAGCTAGAGGATGTCTTTTTTGCCTTCCCTTTCGCCCTATAACCCACTCCTCTTTGGTAGTCAGATCTCTCCCCGAGTACTTTACTTAGTATCTCGTATTGATCGACCGGGGACGAATCAACGCTAGATACATTTAGAGATGCCTCACTCTGCTGTTGACTTTGCCTCTCAAGCTGTGTCCTCTGAACCTCTGCTGCCATTTTTTCCTGTATAAAGATAACATTATAAACATTAGAAACAAGAAAACAATACTATTCACTTACATAATTTTGTTGAGCTGCCTCATTGACAAAAGATTTTGTCGATTTTCTCATATGAGCATCCCTCCAAGTATCAACAACATGCGCATCCGGGTTCTCCTATACAAATGTAAACAAAATGTTTCAGAATGTGTTATTTTATAAAATTAAATTAACATCTTCACTTACATATTGGTGACGCTTAGCTGCCAACGACTTTGTGCCTTGTGTTGTTACATACTTCATTTGTCTTCTGTTTGCTTGATTTTTAGCGGAACGAGCCAAAAATCTTTCGCTAAAAAACATTTCACAAATAAGCTGCCAAGCCTCTTTAGTGCAATGGTCAGGTGACTTAGAGAGGACATTCTCCAAATCTTCTGGTCCAGCATAATGATTTTTGAAGTGTCTATGTCTATAGTTCTTTCTCTCGCGATATATTTCCCCCATCTCCTTGTTGACAGTTGCGAGAACTGACTCACATTGTGGATGACCGTCTATATTATAGTAATACTGCATTAAGAAAAAAAATATTAGATAACTTTGTAAATAATGGAATTAAATAATGAAAAGTACAAGATTTGTAATTTTTTTACCCTCATATGATCAAGCACTTGATCCTTAAATTGTTGAGGTACATCAGCAAAATCCAAATAATGGCCCGGACACAAAATGGAAACTAGAGTGCCCAACATGCGAATAAAAGCTTGATCCTCCTGCCCAACCACTTTGTTGGTCACAGGATCAAGCTCTAGATTCAATGGTTTCCCAGCTTTTTTCCTTTGTTCTTCAAGAACATTATTACTAGTAAGGCCACGACCTTTTCTTCTCGTCGGCGGGGCTTTAAAATTTATTAACAATAATCAGTATTAGTATTGATGTAATATTTATCTAACAATATAATTTCTAAAAATAATTTTGATATGCAATATTTAACCTGACTCGCAAGATGATGGTACCCTAGAAGGATCTGGCGGATCTTGACCCCCACCATCTCCGCCATGATAAGTAGCTATATCAGCTGACATTATAGTTCAGTTTAAAATTTATTAGTTAGTAATTAGCATTAACGTAGAAGTATATCACATTGAATTCATAATAATAATAATTACAAAAAAAAAACTTCATTATATTTAAATATATAGTTATGTTACACAAATAGAAAAAACTAAACAGAGTAATCACTATCATTTCCATCAGTAATCAGAGACACATTTTCATCTTCACAAAGCTCAAATATCTTATATTATAATTACAAAAAAAAACTTTATTATATTTAAATACATAGTTCTGTTACACAAATAGAAAAAACTAAACAGAGTAATCACTATCATTTCCATCAGTAATCGGAGACACATTTTCATCTTCACAAAGCTCAAATATCTTATATTATAATTACAAAAAAAAAAACTTCATTATATTTAAATACATAGTTCTGTTACACAAATAGAAAAAACTAAACAGAGTAATCACTATCATTTCCATCAGTAATCGGAGACACATTTTCATCTTCACAAAGCTCAACAAACAATTCATCTTCTGCATCTGCAACGTCCTCATGTTCTGACATATCAGCTTCGTCGTCACCCTCTTCAACAGCTCCAACATATGCAGCAGGTTGATCAGATTGCATAATCAACTCTCCGAGGTCCACAGTCAACACAAAATTTGATGAACTTGTTTCATGTACAATATCAATAACATCATTAACCTCATCAGAATTGTCCTTAATGTCCCAAATCTGTCGATGATTCACATCTTCTACAACTTTCCAATCACGACCTCTAAGTAAATCATTGAGATAGAAAACTTGCTTAGCTTGAGTAGCAAGTATGTACGACTCATCTTTGTACCATTCACCATTGACGTTTATGCTGGTGATATTATTTTCAATGACTGTTTTCTTCATTCTTGGATTTGTATTAAACCATTTGCACTGAAATAATGCCACTGAATATGCACCAGTGAAAGAAAGTATCACTACTTGTTCAAGCGTGCCGTAATAATTAAAACCTTATGTTCTGGCAACAGACACTCCACTATTCTGTGTGGTGCGCTTTTTGTCTCGATCGTGTGCAATAAATCGAACACCATTGACTATACAACCTTGGTAAAAGGTTGACAAATGATCTGATCCAGATGCTAAAGCTAACAGTTCATCACCATTTTCCAAAGACCCAAGCTTGCGCAAGTCATATATCTAAATACATAAAATGATATTAGATTCACAAAATATACCATTAATAAAATCATTGTTCAAAGTTCAAAGCTACCTTTTTATGAAACCACAAACGAAAATTTTTCCTATGCAAACGATCATGATCACCATCTGGGTATTTTTGTTTAATCTCTTGTAGGTGTTCGCTGTTAATTAGAATAGTGTTACGATTCTTGATAACAAAAAACTAATAATAACCACACATGTTCTAATTTATAAGAGAATAAACTTACTCTAAATAAGGCTCAATTTCAGGAGAATTCTCAAGTATGAACCACTCAGCTATTTCACGAGTATTATGATCGAGAGTCTTCAAAGTTCCCTTTGTGAGTGGACGACATTGAGATTGGAAAACTGTAAGATTTCGTGGGATATAAGTTGCATCTTCATTTCGATCAAGATGGTTAAATCTTGTTTCAATGTCTTTGAAATACATTGAACAAAAGGTCAAAGCCTCATCTGCAACATAGCCTTCGGCGATCGACCCTTCAGGGCGAGCTTTATTTCCCACATAATTCTTTAATTTTTTCATGTATCTTTCAAAAGGATACATCCACCTCATAAATACCGGGCCACCCAATATTGCTTCTTCTGGCAAATGTAATACCAAATGAATAATTATGTCAAAAAAAGCTGGAGGAAAAATTAACTCCATCTTGCACAATATCTAAATAAGACCATTTTGTGCTTCCTCCATATCTTTAACATTTAAAGTTCTCGAACATATTTTCCTGAAGAAATTGCACAATTCTGCAATAGTGGTCGATATAGATTTTGGAAGAAACTTGCGAACACCAAGAGAAAGTAATCGTTGCATTATCACATGACAATCGTGTGACTTCAACCCAAGAATATTTGTATCATTCTCGGACACTTTCTTCTTCAAATTTGAACAAAAGCCATCTGGAAATCTAACTCCTTTTATAAACTGACAAAACTGTTGCCTCTGCGCCAGAGTTAACACATAAGGAGCGTGCGGCTTCATCAGCTTCCCATTCTCATCTTCATAATTCTACAATGATTCTCTCACACCCATCTTTTTCAAATCATGTCTGGCATTAGTGGTGTCTTTAGATTTATTATTGTCTAAGATGGTGCCAAGGAGACTATCACACACATTCTTCTCAACATGCATGACATCTATATTGTGTTTTAATTTGTTTGTACACCAATACTCAAGCTCGTAAAAAATACTTTTTTTCCTCCAATTACCTTCATCTACTCCTCTTTTACGTTTCACACCCCCAAACTGGACATGTTTTCCTGGAACTTGCGCTGCAAGAGCATTAACTTGTTCTAGTATATCCTCACAGGTAAACCGTCTCGGAGGACGTCTTCTCTCAACTTCTCCATCGAACT
Source organism: Humulus lupulus (assembly GCF_963169125.1). Lineage (NCBI taxonomy): Eukaryota > Viridiplantae > Streptophyta > Magnoliopsida > Rosales > Cannabaceae > Humulus > Humulus lupulus. The sequence continues at coordinate 270,443,519 of NC_084793.1, forward strand.
CTTTGTCTCTTCTCATTCAATGAGTACTTGGCAAGAATCTTCTATGACCAACGTAAGATGTCTTACCGATCACTCGGATGGAAGTTGTGTCCTCATTACACGTAGGTCAAGCTTTGATCCCTGACCACTCCATCCAGACAAACTACTGCGAGCTGGAAAATCGTTCACTGTCCACAAAAGGGCTGCCCGCATCTTGAACATCCTGTTGGTCGTACTATCTCTTGTATCAACTCCGTTAACCCACAGATCCTTCAACTCATCCACCAATGGTCTCAGAAATACATCCATGTCCTTACCGGGTGATTTTGGCTCAGGAATAAGGAGGGTCAACATGAAATAATTGTCTTTCATGCACAACCAAGGTGGCAGATTATAGTTTGCCAACACCACAAGCCACATGCTGTATGCAAGGTTCATGTTGCCAAATGGATTAAATCCATTAGCAGCTAAGCCCAGACGAACATTTCTGGGATCCCTTGAAAAATCAGGATGCTTGGCATCAAAATCCTTCCACACAGAGCCGTCCACCGGGTGTCGCATCACCCCTTCATCTTTTGATTTCCCGGCGTGATGCCATATCATGTGTTTTGCTGTAATCCTTGAACTGTATAATCTTTTCAACCGAGGGGTAAACGGAAAGTAACGCATCACCTTGTGTGGCACTTTTTTTCCTTTCGTCATTTCGGAAGTAATCCATCTACTACTTTCGCATACTGGACATGTCTCTTTAGATGCATGCTCATTGTAAAATAAGCAGCAATCATACTGACACACATGAATGGACTCGTATCCTAACCCTAATTTTTTCAATCTCTTTTTCGCCTCGTAGTACGATCCGGGGATTTTGTTTTCCTTAGGAAATGCAAGCTTTAACAACTTCAGCAATTCATCAAATATGTTGTTAGGCATCTTCCCTCTAACTTTTAGATGCAATAACTTTGCTAAAAAGTTCAGGGATGAAATCCAATCACATCCAGGATACAACTCCGCTTCAATCTCCTCAAATAACTCGTCATAATACTGACTCCCACTGGGATCCCTTTCTACTTCTTCAGTTGTCGGTAAAAGGAAGTCTTCCACAACATGAATCATCTCATCAACCACCTCATCAGCAATAATTTCTTCCACCTCACCATGAAAAATCCACTTATCATAAGCTTGATGAAAACCCCTATCAAATACGTGTGCCCGAACTACATCTAAAGATTCAAATCTATTATTATTGCATCTCACACACGAGCACCTAATTCTTCCATCAGAATCTTTATGTTTCGACGCCATCCTCAAAAAAGCTTGCAGACCATTCCAATATTCTTGACAACCACGATTTCTCAATGTTGTCCAAGTCTTGTCAATCGCCATCTAAAGTGTTATAAGAGTGTGAGTTTTAGTAATGTAAATGGAAATGGATAACAAAGAAGATTTGTTATCATTTTTGAAATCTTATGCAATATTATAATATCTTATGCTATTTTATGATGTTTTATTAGATAATGTTATTTAATTAATTAAATTATTAAAAATTAGTCAAAAAATAAATTATTATTTATATAATTATTTATTCTTAATTTTTTAAACTTTTATTAAATATAATTATCAATTTCTATATTCATGTAATTTATAACTATTTAATATTAGATAATGTTATTCAATAAACAAATTAAATTAAATTATTTCATTAGATAATATTATTTCAAAATTTTATTATTTAATTAATTAAATTATTAAAAATTAGTCAAAAAATAAATTATTCTTTATATAATTATTTATTCTTAATTTTTTAAACTTTTATTAAATATAATTATCAATTTATATATTCATGTAATTTATAACTATTTAATATTAGATAATGTTATTCAATAAACAAATTAAATTAAATTATTTAATTAGATAATATTATGTCAAACTTTTATTATTTAATTAAATAAATTATTAAAAATTAGTCAACAAATAAATTATTATTTATATAATTATTTATTCTTAATTTTTTAAATTTTTATTAAATATAATTATCAATTTCTATATTCATGTAATTTATAACTATTTAATATTAGATAATGTTATTCAATGAATAAATTAAATTAAATTATTTAATTTGATAATATTATATCAAACTTTTATTATTTAATTAATTAAATTAATAAAAAATAATTAAAAATAAATTATTATTTATTCATAATTTTTTTAATTTGTTATAATAATAATAATTTTACAAATTAATTATTATTTGACTTTTAGACTAATTTATTTTTTTAAATAATTAGATAAATTTTATTAATATTTATCATTCAATATTTTATTAATAATATTTTAAACTTATCATTTCTGTGCCAATATCCCGGTAATTGATGGTTGTAGTCAACAACCATCAATCACAAGCATACCGGGATAGAGAAAATAAATTAACTTCTAATTAACTACTAATTAATTTTTTTGTTCAATTTTTACAAATGAATTATTGTTCTATTTTTGTGAAACATGTTCAATGCAAGAGTTTTTTTTTTTTCAGGTAGTAGGGGACAAAATCTAAAATCTTTGTGTCAATCCTCCCAAATATTAGTCTTTTTGCTAAAGTTTTTATTTCAAAAGCAAATTTTTTTTTTTTAATAATGATGGACTTTAAACATTAACCACAAGAAATGTGACATAAATTTTTTTCGATTTTAAAATGAGGTAAATAAAATACCAAATTAAAAAAAAATGTTTTAGAAATATGTGATATTGTTTTTGTAAAGAAGCCTTCTAAATTTTCAATAAATCCAAACAAACATAGAGCATTATGAACATTAAAAAAACTATTTCAATTAAAGAGAGACTAGGAACACAAAGCCAAAACAGAGAATTGTCCACACAATGCAAAATGACAGATTCATCATTAAAAAATACTAACAAGTAACAACAATTCAGCAACAAAGTACCAAATATAAAATCTAAAATCAAAATACATCAATGAGAGTAGTCCAAAATATCGATATCAACATATATCATAGAAAAATACCTCTGAAAATGACACCAAGTGTAATCCGAAAATGATAGCCACCAAGACTAATCACAAAATTCACTGACAAAACCAAAACCAAAGTCACTGCCAAAACAGAGAATACAAAAGTCACTGCCAAACCATTTTACAACTTGCACTATTTAGACAAATTATAAAAGGGAATATACATAAAGAGAATAACATTTAAGCTTATATATGCCGACGGAAAAAAAAGTAAACACTAAATACAGATTTAAACAAAATATATGCCGAAAGAAAAACAAGTAAGTGCATTTACATATTTAATTATAAATGTGTACAGAGAAAGAATACCATCAATGGCTTCCCTGGGGTCTTAAAACCCAATCCAACGCTCTTCCAGAAACGATTCCCTCCCTTTCCAGGTCTCTTCCCCTTGGAAGATTTCTTGGAGCTGAAATATTGATTATATAAAAAAAAAAAAACTAAAATATAAATGTACAAACTTGAATACATAAATATAGACAAAAAATGTTTCTTTTTGTTCTACAATATACCTTAGAAACACCTTGGGTTGCTTAAGAAACGCCTTCTCGGTCTGCAACGAAATAGATTGTTAGAATACTCTCAATGTAGCGTTTAAGAGGCGGAATAGAGAAAGTGAGAGAGATCTGGTACGAACCTGCTCGGTGCGATGCGGAGAAGCTGTGCGAAGGCAGGAGAAGACGGAGAAGGCAAGAGAAGAGAACATACGCGAAGAAGAAAGGTGCGGTGCAATTTTTAACCTCTACATAATCATTAGCGGCGGGGGACCGCCGCTATTACTATAGCCCGTCGCTAATAATGGTATTAGCGGCGGATACTCCGCCGCTAATAAATGAGATTCTCCATCGCTAATACTATTAGCGGCGGATATCCGCCTCTAAAAAAAGGTGATTATCCGCCGCTAATAACACTTTAAAAAAATAAACCGTTTGTTTCCGGGGCATTTTCATCTGTTGTATTAGCGGCGGACTACCCGTCACTAATAATGGGCAGTCCGCCGCTAATACATATTATTATATATCTTTTAAATAATCACACCTAATTAGCGGCGGACCCCCTAGTCTGCCGCTAATACCCTGTATAATAGCGGCGGACTGTACCCGCCGCTAATAGCTACGCCGCAACTAACATTAATTGTTGTAGTGACATGCCCAATACCAATTTGTAACGTCCTCCTAATCCAAGACTATTACACTGTGTAATTAAAATAATACTTAACTTGCTAAACAAGTCATTTGGACTTAAAACATGTAATTGAAACTAACACTAGGTTTAGGTACTAAACATTTTGGTCAAAAGTCAACCATTCCATTAAAAAAGAGGTTGAGTTCGATACATAGGATCCCAACAAAGTTTAAAATTGTTACAGACTCCAAATGAATACAAATGCCGACCTAAGTGGAAAAATAAGGGTCCAGCCCTAGTTCCAATGGATACCCTCATTCGTAGCGGTCAAGCAAGTCACATATGTACACCCTGCCACTGAAGCTCTCCAACTAATGGTTGGTCCATAATTTCTTTTCATTTACAAGCACCATTTGGCACTCGTGAGCCGAGGCCCAGGAAGAAAATATAATCATGCTCGTAAGCAATAAATCATCAAATCACAAAATCATAATTAGCACGCCTAGTAGTAATAACCCTACTCACACATGCATTCAATCAAAATAAGTGACTATAGAGACACATCAGGGTCCATTGCCCAATTCTCTGTATAACCAGCCTTAGGACTGGCCAAGCATACCTAGCGCTTTATATTTCAGGCGGCCATAGGGCTATTCAAGCGTATATCACTCTTCTAGGTTAGCTTCACTACATCGATCGGCAATCTGCACGCAATTGCTGCCCTCGATACATAATCCGAGCCTTTAAACCCTCGACTTATAAACTGAGCCTTGGAAACCCTCGACTTATAAGTCGAGCCTTTTAACCAGATATACCCTCGACTAATTAGCCGAGCATTTAATAAGATACAATAGATAAATCATTAACTTATAAGCAGAGCCTTTTAATCAGATATAACAGATAATGACATCGGCTTGCATTTAGCACGTTGTTGTTGCCCTCGACTTATAAGTCGAGCCTTTCAATCAGATATGACAGATAATGACATCGCCTTGCGTTCATCATGTTGTTGCTGCCCTCGACTTATAAGATGAGCTTTTCAATCAGATATGATAGATAACGACATCGCCGTGCATTCAACATGTTGTTGTCGCCCTTGAATTATAAGTTGAGCCTTTCAATTAGATATATCAGATGGACAGTCATCATTTAACACTGGTATGCACAACGCAATAAACATGTTTAACAAAACATTCTAAGCACGATTACATCCATGTTCAATAACTGGGGCCCAAGACCTAACTACAGTCTTGGTGCAATTTTCTTACCTCAGGTCCTGAGTGAATAACACATGATGACCTCGAGTACGGTCCTTTCCTCCTGAGCCTAACTAATCACCCTAGTCACAACCATAACAAGGAATAACTCTCAAGAAACGAACTAATAAATGCTTCTGGACTGAGTCCTAGCATCCAGGACCCAGAATTCTATAAACCTGAGTAGTATAACCATTCTCGAGCCCTTAGGTTTGGGTTCCCATAACACGAAACCTAATTTCTAATTTTTTTTCCTAATCAGAGCTGCGACGGCCCCCACTAAGGGTCGCGACGCAACAAGTCAGAAAGCCCCGAGCTCAAAACCACAGAGCACGCGTCGTGGCGCAACCTACCTAGGATCGTAATGCTAAGGCGCTTTGAGGCATCTCCCTGTCTCACTCAATTCATGAGGGTCGCGACGCGAATTGCGAACCCAGAAAACCAACGATTTTAAGAATCGCAAACCTATCCAAAATCGTCCCGAACACACGATTTTAACCAATTTCGACCATAATAATGATCTCAACACCTCAGTAATATCAAAACCAACCTTAAAACTCAATCATAACTCCCTTAAACTTAGAATCTCAATAAAAATTCAAAAATTATAAAAACCAAAAACTAAAACTCAAAATTTGTAATTGCCTTTGATAAAATTTGAATCCCAACTGTTTCCCTAAGCTTTAGAGCTTCCAAACTTTCCCCAAAATCTCCTAAATCCCTTAGCAAGTTTCTCCCAAGCTTTGGAATAAAAAATTCTCTTCAAAATACAAAGAGAGAGAGAGAGAGAGAGAGAGAGAGAGAGAGAGAGATTGTGTGGTTCTGAGTTGATAAACTCAACTGGGCTCACTTAAGTCAAGGGTCCAAATAACCAAAACGCCCCTAAGGCAACCCTTTCCTCTCAACGCCCCTCAAGGGAAAAATCATCATTTACACTCTCGTCTCACATTATACTTATATTCCCAATTAATTCCGCAAAAATCAGAATTTCACTATTTTTTCCAAAATGCGACCCATACTCTAATGAATCCCGTTAACTCACTGAATTGCCAAAATACCCATTTGCTCACCCCGAGCCAGGTAAAATCCTCCGTTGTGACTAAACCACTATCATGCTCAAAATGGCCGACTCTTGCCGAATATCTCAAATATATTTACATAATAATATAGTCTCAATTATATAATATCATTTAATCACCTTACCCTCAGTGAGTCAAAATTACAAAATATGTCCCTTTAAATAAAAGCGGGTCTGTTTCACACATTTAATACACGTAAACATACTTAATCAATCATATAATGATATAACCCATGCAATTCACATAATCACATAAATATTCAATTAATTCATATATAAATACATAATATTCCAATAATGCCCTCTTGGCCCCTAATCTAGGTACTATGCCTTATTAAGAATTTTGGGACGTTACAGAAATAGTAGTGTCCATCTGTATGATGTGTTGTATTAGGTTGTATTGTATTATAATAAATTATGTTTTATAGTATATTTTTATACAGTAAAATATTTGGTATTGACTTGTATTTACTTATAAATACATAATATTTTAGTAAAAGTCAATACCAAATATATTACTATATAAATATATTCTATATAAAACACAATTAATTATAATACAATAAGAGATAATAATGGATAACAAACTTACCCAAAATGTACAGTTTTATTCTATGTTTATCGAAATACCAAGAAAAGTTCCAAAAACCAAAATGACGGCACCTTACATAAACTAGCTTTTGTTTCAATGATTCGCACACATAATTGAGCATTGAGCACTGTATATTATAGAAATCGAAACAAATATATATAAATATTAATCATAAGAGCTAGTTGGCTTCATTGTGTTTGCAATGTCGATCACAAATCGGTATCTGACATCTGCTTTTAAAAGGCGTTCCGTTGCTGTGTTCACGTAATCAATAGGAATAACCTCAATATCAGCTGTTATGTTGTGCTTGGCTGCAACGTCAATCATTTCTTGTGTTTCTTTCATCCCTCCAATGGAACTTCCACCTACTATCTTTCTTCCTATTCAATTACAACATATCAATAATGTTGTTTAGTACACAAAAAGATAGGCAAAACATTATTAAATAAAAATGGCATAGATAAACTCACCCAATATCAAAGAAAAAGCTGGCAGTTCAAGTGGTTTCTCCGGAGCACCAACCATAACGAGCTTTCCATGAGGCTTCAAAAGACCAATTAAAGGCAATAGAGGATGAACAGCAGAAACTGTGTCAATAATACCATCCATGGTTCCATTGGCAGCCTTCTCAATCCAAACAAGAACAACACATACATTTTAATGATCAGAAACCTATAGCACAAAATTACATTACCCTTAAATGTAATAAACAATTACTCATACCTGGACCTGTTCTTGGTCACGGCTGACCAAAAATGAGTCGGCACCAAGGTGTTCAATAGCTTCTTGCTTCTTGTTCGGAGAGGTACTGATGACTGTGACCTTAGTCCCAAGAGCCTTGGCAAATTTCACAGCGACATGGCCCAGCCCACCTAGACCAACGATCCCCACATGAAGACCAGGCTTATCGAGTCCATAGTATTTCAAGGGACTGTAGACTGTAATCCCAGCGCAGAGGAGAGGAGCAGCAGCGTCAAGAGGTAGGCTATCGGGAATGCGAACGATGAAATGCTCGTCGGCCACCATGATATCGGAGTAGCCTCCGTAGGTGGTGGTTCCGTCGTGGTATTTGGCGGCATATGTGAGGATCATCTTTGGGCAGTAATTCTCTAGATCATTAGCACAACTATCGCATGAGCCACAGGAGCCCACCATGCACCCCACGCCAACTTTGTCACCAACTTTGAATTTCTGCACTTTGCTTCCCACCTCTGTTACCATTCCAACTATCTCGTGCCTGCAATCATGTTTGTTTATTTTTTTATCGTGATTCAAAATACCCAATTCTTATCACAATTTTTAATTATTAAAAAAAAGGATATTTATCAATTAATCAATACGAGTTGTTATATCTGTAGTTGATAAGACTGTATGAAAATGAATAAGGAAATAAAAAGCATTTACTTTTAATTTTATTTTTGTTTATTTATTATTTTTTGTTAAAAATATTCTACTATCTTTTCAAATATTTCACCAATACATTTTTTTTATTTTTTCTTTAATATTTACATTACACCATAAAACAATTTTTTTACCTCAATTAAATATTATATTTTTAATAATTTTTATTCATAAAAATAAAAATATATAATATAAAAAAAAGAGTGAGAAATTAATAAAAAAAATACATATGTAAAATATACGTGTAGCTAAGGAATAGTGCATATGTATTTTATTTTATATTTTCTGTTGGAGCTGAATTTTAGTATTTTTTTACCAAGAAGAGATATAATTCACTGTCTTTTAATTTTATGGTGTCGTTCGTATGCTTTTACTGGAAAAGATGACCACACAATTAATCATGTCTCTCTTTAACAGCCTAGATATTCCCTACTCACCAAAAATGAGTTCTCTCCAACAAATAAAAAGATGACACCTTTTCATTTCACCATTCTATCAGAGTTACACTCAACCAATATGTTCTAGATCTAAATTGCTTTTAATATTATGTGTCTTCGGTTTAAGTCTTACTAGGAGAACTTTCAGGGTACTCGATTCTTGAACAGTTTTCAGTACAATTTTTTTATGACTGTGTATATTGTAGCTATTTAGAACTTCCTGCAAATTTTCAAAAAATTATGAATAATTTACAGTACCGAAAATTAAGTTCAAACATGTTGTTGCACGCGTAACTAAATTTTTTTATGCACGTAGAAAGCAACATGTTTGAACTTAATTTTAAGTACTGTAAACTATTCAGAATTTTCTGAAAATTTACAAGATGCTCTAAATAGTTACAATATACACGATTATAAAAAAAAATCGCACCGAAAACTATTTACGGGTCAAGAACACTGAGAGCCCCACTAATAAGACTTACATATATATTTATTAAGTCAAACGCTTATCTTATAATATAAATAATTACATTACAATTATATAATTGGAGGATAATTGAAAAATCTCAATTATCTTTTTCTGATTCTTAAGAGGATATGAGAATTGGTATAATATATTAAAGAAAATAAAAATTTTAGGCTTGTTGTCACAACAAAATTAAGGCATTGCTGCCTCTGTGAGGCAACAATACTTATATATAAATATAACTTTTCACATATATAACAAAATATTTTAATTTATTACAGTATATTTATAATCGTTTGATACATAATTTTTTTTTTTTTTTTATAAATACTAATTTATTTCATTCAATTTTGATACTATTACATACATTCTTCTTCCAAATTATCAATATCACAAAATTTCTTTTCTTACCAATGGATTCCTAAAATTCTCCAAATACCAACTCCCAAAATCCAAATTTTTAATATTCTCAAATTTTTCAAAAATTCATTATTTTCTCCGCATACCAAATCCAAATTTTTAATATTCTCATTTCAATCAAAATTTTTAAAATACTCCCTCTAGTAATTTCCAAAATCCAATTTTTCAATATTCTCAATGCAACTAAAGTATTGCATGAACCTATTTCTGACTTCCCAACAATGCTTTAAAGAAATGTTGATATTCGTGACAGAAACATTCATCGCAATCTTCAAACAGATTTGGTAGAACACATATGGTCAAAATTTGGAAAATATTTTTAATTAGCTTTTTTTAATTATGTTATATTAATTAATTATGATTATGTCATTTTATAAGCTCTTTTAAATTTCTTCTAATTTAAATTTCATGTAATATTTATTTATATTAATATATGAATTTAAAAAATTTAGTATGATAATATTTATAATTACAAAATAATATATTAAATAATAATATGTGGGACTATAATTGACAACTTTTGTAGTGACTTAGTATTCAATTATTTTTATGGAAAAAATTACCAAAAAGTAATATAGATGAAAGAGAAAATAAAAAAATTATATTTTGGAATGATTTGGATATTTCAACAACCAATGTGGTAGCCCCTATTATAATTTTGGATGAGAGATATTTTTAGATGATTTAGGCATTTTAAGCAACCAGTGAAGTTTAGAGTCCTATTCTAATTACACATTAATTTTCAAACACAACTTTAGTTAAAAAATAATAATAACTACTCCTTGTTGTCACAAGTTACCATGGGTCGATATCCTCGAAGCAACTGAGTTTGCTGGATTTTTTATTTATTTGAAACAACTAAAGGAAACACAATAATATTGCCTGAATATAGCATCATTTTAATGATGAGCAAAGCAAGAGCCATTTTACCCAACCAAAGCCGACCACAAATTACTTCAAAGAAAAAAATATTAAAAATAATAACAAAACAAAAAATAAGATGAAGATACTACACAATTTTCCCCCCATAACTTCAAGTCCTGATTGAACATTACACAAAGCAAAAATTATACTACAGTTTTGATTTTTCTTATGTAAACAAAAATATTAATTTTTCTAGATTGTTTTTAATTTTTATTTTAAATACAAACATGATAAAATAAAATTCTTTTAAAAAAAAATTCTCTTAAAATCAAATGTCCAAACAAAAAGTTAAAGGTTCATATCCTTAAGAGCATTCCAGCAGTGGATGTAAAATAGCTATTTAGCTATATTTTTTTAAGAAATCATCAATTAAGCACCTTTCATAAAATGAGCTAAATGTATATGTATTTTACCTTTAATCTATTTCACCTAATTTCTTTAGCTAAATGCAGAGAGACTTTTCAAGTTTTTAGTGCTTCTTCAAATATATATATTTTTTCTTTTTCTTCCTTTATCTCTCCGTCATTTGTTTTATTATTATTTTCTTACTTTTCATTATTTTTTCTTATTTTAATTGATAAAAAGTATTAAAAAATACAATATATAAATAATGTATAGAAAATTTAGAGAAGCTTTATGGTCATGATATGTAAAAATTGTTGGTAAAATAAAAAAAAAGTAGTGTTTTAAATTTTAAAAGATAGAGTAGATCTTGGGAATGCTATAACAAATAAATACTAGTCATGAATTTTCTTTTTATAAAAAAAATCATATAGAAATATATATATCTATATCTATATCTATACATATATATAGATCATATGCGTCTAGAGACATACCCAGGCACGAGAGGATATGTGGAAACGCCCCATTCATTCTTGAGCATATGCAAGTCGGAGTGGCATATCCCACAGTACATCACTTTAAACGTAACATCTTTCTCTCCGTTTTCTCTGCAGGCAAACACACAATTACACACAGCTTTATCTAACTATTTTCTTGTGTTATGACTACTACTAGAGATCTAGAAAAGTGCCCACAAACGAATAAAACTTAAAATAAAACAAAAGAAAACCTTCTTGAGAAATGGAAGGGAGAGAGGACTCCAGATGAATCTCTAGCAGCCCAACCAAAAGCCTTCTTGGGGTGCTCTTCTTCGTAGGACTTGGCCATTTTAGTTCGATCAAGCTTCTTCTATTGTATGTTTGTTTGGTTTCTTTCTGAGAAAAAGCAAGTACTGAGTGACTATGTAAAGAAGATTACAAATAATGAGGAATACTAAAGGAGAAAGATGACTGTTACAATTAATAGAAGAGAGAGAAAAAGAACAATACTATAATTGCTTGGCCATTGTGGTAATGAGTGCTTATATATTTTATAGGAAATGGAGTACGTAACAGAAGGATTACAGCGTACAATATCATGTGCTATTTAGCCTGTGCTGACGTCATGGCTGACGCATTGGCTTAGCATTAAGTAAAAGTTAGAACAATTACTCAATTTGCGCTTGTGTTTGCCGAAAAAAAATCTGCAGTCCCGGACGGTAGATTTTTTTTTGGAATAATTGGCTAAAATAACTTAATTTTATATTGCAATTTGCATTTTTGTTTACTTTCTATATATATATATATATTTAGCTAAATGACACATTTTTTATTAATGAAACTTTATTATTACATATTTTGTTCTTAAAATAAAATAACACTAAAATAAAACGAAACCCTAAAATAAAATTATTTTACATTTTTAATCTACAAAAAAATAATATCAAATCTCATTTTTAATAAAAACCTATATAAAAGAATCTTTTAAATATTTGAGAATGTGAGTGGTGATCATATTTGTAGAGAGACGTGAGTGCAAGTCTGTGATGGGTAGTGGCAGCGACGGTGTGATAAGGGTGTCTAATTGTGGATGAGTGAGAGGAGTGAGGAAGAAGATGATAGTAGTTTAGGATTTTTGTTTTAGTTTATTATTACTTTATTTTAAGAGTAAAATGGGTAATATAAAATATTCATTAATAAAAGAGGTAATTTAACTAAAAACTATTTAAAGTAGGCCAAAATGCAAATTGCATTATAAAAATAGATTATTTTGCCAAGGAGCCCATGTGTTTTGCACACAATATGATCTCAAATATTATACTATTTTTTAAAACAGTAGATGTCAGTTTTAGTAAATGTGATTTGCTAGGTTAAATTGTCATGCATGTCACTGTGTGTAATATTTAGATACATATTTTAGGTGCACATATCATTACTCTTTTTTAAATCGTGTTCAAATACGTCCTAAATAATAAAATTAATCTTGTTTTACTCCATACTAGTTCTCCTAATTTGAAAATTTTCCCCAAACTTTTTATACATCATTAAATATTACATATAAGATAAATTTATTTCAATTTTATCCTTATTGTTTTTATAATAAATTGATTTTGTTTTTATTCAATTTTTACATAGATTAAAATAAAACAAAATTTGAACTGATCGCCAAAATTTGGATTTCTAATTATGATTGGATCAGATCAAATCAAATATTGATGATCTAAATTAGATCAGATAGGTTGTTGTATGATATATGCAAAAAACTAATACAACCAAACTGATCCAATTGTATATATACATAAATATTTTTAAGATATATTTATTTATTTATTTATGATTATGCTTATAATATATGTTGTATTTGTATAGTATTGTATCATTTTGAACAAATTAGTCTTTCTATATATTTATAATATTATGAATTATTTGAACAAATTTAGCTAAATAAAAGCTAAAAAATATTGGATGGATCCAATTTAATCAAATATATAAGCGGAGGGACACATCCAATGGATAAAACCGATCCAATCATATAAATAATTAGATCGAATCGGTTGCGAAAAGTTAATTGGATTGGATCAATTGTAAAATCTAACATCCAATGCATAATTGGATCAGATCAAATAGACCTAAAAATATTATATGTGATCCAATAAACACCCCTAGTGCTTAGAAGTCATTCTATATGTATTACGTAATATTTTAAAGGGGTATTTGCGGCAAAACTACCCAAAGTTTGAGGTTTGTATGCGGCACGGACCCAATTTTTTTTTAGTAGGAAAAGTACCCAAAGTTAGTAAAATAGTAATTTCGTCAGTCTCTATCCATTGATCTCCGCTAGGCGCTGACTGAACCAACACATGTCATTTCATGATTGGTCCAACTCATAAATATTTTAGAAAATGAATTTAAATTGATTTTAAAATAAAAAACATTTAAAAAACTGAATCAAAACAAATAAAAAATTAAATCCTAAACATAAATAAAACAAATTAAACCCTAAAATTTATCTCCAAATCTAAATTAATTTAAAAAAATCAAACTAAATACTTCCATTATTATATATGAACACCATATACATTTTCCTCATCAATAGCCAGACCAATCTCTAATGCCCTAAAAATCCCAAGTCGAGCAAAATCAAACAGTAGTGGGCATTGCTTGTGTAAATTCATCATTGTTCACATGCGAAATAATTTTTGGAGCAGTAATGGCCAGAACATAAACCTAATCTAATAACAAATTCATCCATTAAATTTTTTCAGTTATTGCATATAACAGTTCATCATTTTTCACACTACTACAAAACCGGGCTTTCCTGAAAGTTTTTAAGTGTTGTTATTGAGCAACGACGACAGTCGGCTAACTATCGCATTTGCCTATATGTCGCCATTGCTGGCTACAATTGCAGTTAAAAAATATTATTGTCTATGCCGATAGTTAAAAGCTATCACTATTGCTGACTACGCCGACAATTTAAAACTATCACTGTTGCTCTCTACAACGAGAATTAGTCGCTAAAAAATATATTGAAAAATTAAAAAATTACTTTAAAATGTCACTCGTGTTATGTATATTTTAAAAATTACATAACTATTGACTCAAATGAGAGAATACCAAAACATAACATTCCAACCATAATATAAATTTCAAACCAAAAATTCATTCAATGTCATAAATCTAAAAGTACACTTTTATTAATGGTCTAAAATTGTAAAGACCCAACTACTCTAGACTTTGGACCATTAACGAAAACTATACATAGACACTAATCCTTAGCATTTCTGCCACCTCGCCTATCGACCAGAGATACTTCCATATGCAGAGTTCAAGTTTTATACACGACCAGCCTGGTCGTATACTCCGTTTATTTATGTATAAATTTGTATAGTTGTAATGATGTTCGAGAATATCTCCTCATTATAACTTAAATATTCGTTTATTAAGGAAAGAGATGATTAATTGACTCATGTAACCCTCCTTGAGCCTATAAATATACAAGAAATAGCTCAAGGGGGGATCTTTTTAGGATCTTTGGATCTTTTTTCGATTTGTATTGCTATTATCCATCGTCTGTATTGTTTCTCCTTTTAAGGTCTGTGAAACTCAGGAACCCTAGTTCTTTGATCACACCTTTGAAGCTCAATATTAATAATAGTATCAAGTGGACGTAGGCCATTACCAATCACTGGGGCCGAACCATTATAATTCTTGGTGTTCTTTACTTTCCATTAGATTGTATTCTCAAGTATCGTACTATTTTCCTATCGTTTATTTGACTCCGTGTCGTTGGCCAAAACGAGGGTCAATATTCTAGTGCTTTCATTGAGAGGTTGTGAAAAAATATAATGGCAAAAACTACCAAGAAGACTGGACAGGCTGCTGCCGCTGCATCATCCCAGCCTCCTCCACCAAATGTGGCTGAGGACGGACCTCATTTGGAGTTTGATGAGGAGGAGTTAGATTCTAAAACCCTGAAGGCAATACTGGGGTGTTGCAGGATGAGTTGGCCATTCTGAGGGCCAATCAAGAGAATGATGCCGATATAATGGCGTCGCAGCAAAGGGAGATAGAATGCCAGCGTTAGGAGCTGAGCGAGCGGCAGGCTGAGATGGATCGTCGCCAGAGGGATGCCATGGCCACCCTTGAAGCAGCCATCCAGCTGGCTAGGAATCAGGCTGCGCCAGCCTCCCAGCCAGACCAACCACCAAACGGGCCACCTCAAAGGGGTCCCAATCCTAGTCCTTCGCTCCAGCCAGTAAACCCTCAGAGGCCGGAGCAGCCACCTATGCCTTAGGATGATGTCCCACCTAGAGATCCTGAGCATAGGCATGTAAATGGGGCGGGTCTGCCCCGCCCCGCCCCGCAAACATTTTGCCCCACCCCGCCCCGGCTTAATCGGGGCGGGTCTCCCCCGCCCCATTTGCCCCATTTAACTTTTTTTTAGAAATATTAAATTATAATTTTAGAATTTTTCCTAAGCCTAAATATTATTTTTTTATTGTAATATTTATATTTTACACTTGGTGGTATCAACTACACCATCAAATATTATATTATATATATTTTTTTATTTTAAAATTTACAAAATAAATACAAAAATAAGGATGAATTATATAAAACATATTTTTCAATATTTATAATTCTTTCTAGTCTATATAGAATTAAAAATATTCTAAACTACATATAAAATGTCAATTTTACGTACTATGTATATAAGTAGCATGAGAGAATTAGGTTTCAGTATAGAAAAAAAAAATTCGAGGGGGGCGGGGCTGCCTCGCCCCGCTTGAATTCATAGCGGGGCGGGGCGGCACCCTGCCCTGAATTCTGCCCCGTTTTTACCGGGGCAAAGATGCCCCATCGGGTTGCAGCCCCGCCCCGCCCTGCCTCACCACCCCATTTTGCCATGCCTACCTGAGCAGCAACCTCCATCTCAGGCTGGTCGAGGCAATCCCTCGCGCCCGAGGAAATATAGGGCCAGGCAACTGCCCCGCAGCCCTAGACGCCCAGGGGATGAAGAGCCGCATCCACCGAGCAGGGGGCAGCGTCCTTCTGCCAACAGGAGAAACTCAGAGACAGGCTTTGCGGTCAGGGGCCCCCCATGGCATAACAATGCACGGGGACCCACCGACCAGCGCAGGCCTCCCCCTAACGCTCGGGAAATTCCAGCCCAAGGAGACAATAGAGGGAATAGTCGGTCGCACCATAGCCAGCCACGATTCAGAGATGGCCACGGCCACAACGAAGCCGACTCTGGCAGAGGTAATGCTGGTCGGAGGAATGAAGAGAGAGGTGGAGGTAGGAGCCCCCTACCTAGAGAAGACCGACCTGCAGGTCATAACTCTAGGGTGCAGCCTAGGCAGAATAACGTCTTTAGTCAGCTCAGAGCCAACGAACAACGGCAAAGAGACGATGATTTGAGGGATGTACTTAACGACCGCCGAGAAAGGCATGATGAGTACATTCTCCCGGCACCAGAGGCCCCAGTAATCCCAGAAGCTGTTCATGCTCAAATTGATGCCCTGAACCAGGCTGTGCAGCAGCTGGTCGGGGGGCGAACATCCCACATTGAGTACGATCAGAGGAGAGGCACCCCCTTCGTACAGAGGATTTCTGTGGCTAAAACCCCTAGTAAGTTCAAGATGCAAAAACTGCCAAATTTTGACGGGTATGGAGACCCAGTATCTCATGTCAACAAGTTTGAGATATAAATGGATATTAAGAAAGTCTCTGAAGACGCTAGCTGCAGAATCTTCCCAGCAACACTTTCTGATGCCGCCCAGGAATGGTTCTTTAAGTTCCCTCCTGCGACTATAGTATCTTGGGAGATGTTCGTGAAGGAGTTTTACGGACAGTTCTATGCGGGTCGTGTGCACCCCACTGAGGCGAACCAACTGGTCGAGATACGCCAGAAAGAGGGAGAGCCCTTGAAGGAATACGTTCAACGCTTCATGCGAGTTGCAGCTGGAGCCAAGACTGTGGGCGATGAAGGTAAGATGATGGCCCTAACTGCTGGGGTTAGGCGCCATTCACCCCTCTGGAGTAGCCTCATAAAGCATGGGGTTAAAAGTACCCGGGAGTTCTTAGATCGAGCTGATCGGTACATAAAGCTCAAGGACGCGATTGCCAACGAAGGGAAATTTCCAGCAAAAGACAAGGGGCCCAAGGAAGAACCCGCCAAAGCTGTCAACGAGTCAGAGCCCAATGGCAACGGAAAAGGCAACGGGAATGGAAATGGTGATAATGGTGGAAAGCGGGCCCAAAGGTAATCGGTATGAACCGAGATTCACCAACTACACTGCCCTTGTTGAAAGCCGAGCCGAGGTCTACCAGGCGACTAGCTCAAGTGTACCCTACAAACGACCCGCACCTATAAGAAAATATATCTCCAAGAGAGATGCAACAAAGTTCAGTCGTTTTCACAAAAACTACGGGCCCAACACTAACGAGTGTAACCAGCTGAAGGACGAAATTGAGTTCCTGATAAGACAAGGACATTTAAGAAGATATGTACGAGCCGCGGGAGGTTCTCAGTGAGAGGCTCAAGGTGGCAATGAGTCAATGCCTGCACGCCAACGCTCGCCACCTTTACAGCCAGCTCCTGTGGCAGGTACCCTACTCACCATCTGCGGAGGCCCACATCTTGCAGGAGATAATGGAAAAGCAAGGGAACGATATGCTCGAACCCTACACCACGACCAGGACATCGAGATGATGAGTGTCGAGGATCGAGCACCAAAAAAGGCTCGTACAGAGGAGGAACTGATCACCTTCTCCGACGACGACGAAGACGATGCCCAGCACGTGCGATTCCCACACTCCGATCTGCTGGTCGTGGACGTACAGATCGCAAACATGATGGTAAAAAGGGTGTTGGTCGATACAGGAAGTTCGGTCAACATCCTATATAAGTCTTCGCTGGAAATGATGAAGTTGTCCGTAAAAGACCTGGAGTCATGCAACCAAACCATTTATGGTTTTTCTGGAGAAGGGCTCGCCCCAACAGGGTCGATTAGACTCCCAGTCACAGCAGGCACTGCACCTGCTAACAGGACATTACTCACTACTTTTATAGTAGTTGATTGTCCTTCGGCGTACAACGCTGTGATAGGGAGACCAATTCTGGTCGACCTGCAAGCCGTCACCTCTATACGACACCTCGCTATAAACTTCCCAACGGACGCATGGGTAGGATGCGTGCTGGGAAACCAGAGGGAAGCGAGGGCGTGCTACAATGCCTCGATCACCAAGGCAAAGAAGGGTGTATCGAGAGATGCCACCGAGAAAGAGTTGCAAATGGCGACTGATGTTCAGGCCCGCTCGGGTGATAATCTCACCAAATAGGGCGTTGCCCAAAGTGAGGATATGGACTTAGATCCTCGCTTTGGGGATTTTGAAGAAGAAGTGGGGCCCATCGAGGACCTTGAAGAGGTCCAACTCGATGACGAAAATCCGACCAGAGTTGTGAAAGTCGGTAAAAACTTGGAGACAACAACAAAACAAGCACTGGTGGAGTTCTTGAGGAGGAACCAGGAGGTCTTGGCCTGGTCGCACAAAGACATGGTCGGGATAGATCCTACAGTCATCAGCCATGTCCTGAACATCGACAAGAGCTTTCCTCCAGTGCAACAAAAAAGAAGGCTGCTCGACAAGATAGATCAAAGGCCTTGAAAGAGGAAGTCGAGAAGCTGAAGGAGAATGGGTTCATTAGGGTGGCATTTTATCCATTGTGGGTCTCTAATCCCATACTAGTGCCCAATCCAAATGGCAAGTGGCGTACATGCGTGGATTTTACAGACCTAAATAAAGTCTGCCCCAAAGACTGTTTCCCACTTCCGAGGATCGACCAGCTGGTCGATGCCACTGCAGGGCATGAGATCCTCTCATTCATAGATGCATACTCCGGGTATAATCAAATCAGTATGCATCCCCCTGATGAGGATCACACTAGCTTTTGAACTGATACAGAGCTCTACTGTTACAAGGTGATGCCCTTCAGTTTGAAAAACGCTGGTGCGACTTACCAGAGACTCGTCAACCACATGTTCAAGGAGCTAATCGGCACAAACATGGAGGTTTATGTCGACGACATGCTGGTTAAGTCAAAGAAAGCAGAAGGACATATAAGGGATTTGCAAGAATGCTTCAACGTCCTGAATAAATATCGAATGAAGTTAAATCCCCTTAAATACTCATTCGGAGTAGGATCAGGGAAGTTCTTGGGAATTATAGTTAACTCAAGAGGAATTGAAGCCAATCTCGAGAAGATTAAAGCCCTGATCGAGATGAAATTGCAAGTAAAGATTAAAGATGTTCAAAGCCTGACCGTGAGGATTACTGCCCTCAATAGATTCATTTCGAAATCGACAGACAAGTGTGTTTCATTTTTCAATCTACTAAGAGGCAATAAGAAATTTGAATGGACAGATGAATGCGAACATGCCTTTCAAGCACTAAAAACGCATATGCCGCAACCACCCATCCTGTCAAAGCCGGTCGATAAAGAAACTTTGTTCATCTACTTGGCAATCACGGATTACGCTGCTAGTGCTGTTCTAGTAAGAGAAGAAGAAGGTGTGTAGAAGGTTGTCTATTGTGTAAGCAAAAGGATGATCAGAGCAGAGTTGAGGTATCACCCCATCGAAAGGTTAGCCTATCATTTAGTTTTGGCCTCTAGGAAGCTGCGGCCTTACTTCCAAGCTCATCCAATTACGGTCTTCACCGACCAGCCTCTTCGACAAGTCCTACAAAAGCTAGAGGATGCAGGTAGATTGCTAAAGTGAGCAGTCGAACTCGGGCAGTTTGACATATCTTACTTGCCGTGAGTAGTGATAAAAGGACAAGCCTTGGCTGATTTCATCGCTGAATTCACAGAGCTCGCGGGTGGCGAGCAGACTGAAGAACCCAGCGAGCCTGAGTGTCAAATCCAAGCACCATCATGGAAATTGTTCACAGATGGTTCATCCAATGAATCCCACGCAGGAGTGGGAGTGATATTGATAACGCCGGAAGGGCATCGATTTCACTGCGCAATCAGATTTGACTTCACTGCTTCTAACAATGAGGCCGAATATGAAGCACTACTCACTGGATTGCGGTTAGTAAAGGATATGAACATAAAAGTGCTTGACATCTATAATGATTCTCAGCTAGTGGTGAATCAGGTCCTGGGAGAATACCAGGTGCGAGGCTTGAAGATGGTTGCCTATCTGAACAAAACAAATGATCTGTTAGCCCAGATCGACAAATACAGTCTCCAGCTGGTACCTCGCAATCAGAATTCCAACGCAGACGCTTTGGCAAAATTGGCAAGTGCAAAGGATGCTGATACTTTGAACATAGTTCCAATCGAATGACTATCAGTACCAAGCATCCAAGCAGCAGAAACCACTCTGGCAATCCAAATGGTTGATACGTGGATGGCACCATATGTAGAGTATCTGTCAAGCGGCGTGCTACCAACGGACAGAAACAAGGCCAGGACCCTTCAGCGGCAAGCTGCTCAGTATATCCTGGCTGATGGAATCCTGTAGCGAAGGGGATAGTCACTACCACTCCTCATATGTATTACAAAGGAGAAAGCCAAAGAGTTGATGAAAGAGGTGCACGAAGGTTTTTGCGGGGATCACGCTGGGGGGAAAAGTCTGTCAAAAAGATCCCAAGGCAAGGATATTTCTGGCCAACCATGAATGAAGACTCGATGGAGTTCGTGCGGAGATGTGACAAGTGTTAGAGATTTTCCAAAATTCCACGAACAGCCCCCAATGAGTTAAAGAAAATGCAGAGTCCATGGCCCTTCGCAGTTTGGGGAATAGATCTAATCGGATCTTACCTACAGGGAAAGGTGGTGTAAAGTATGCAGTGGTTGCCGTCGATTACTTCACCAAATGGGCCGAGGCTGAGCCACTCGCAACCATAACGACCAAGAAAGTGCTTGACTTTGTTGTCAAGAACATCGTCTGTCGCTATGGATTACCAAAGAAGATAGTCTCGGATAACGACACCCAATTTGACAGTGATCTATTCACGGACTTCTGCAAACGGCATGGTATTATCAAAAGCTTTTCTTCAGTCGCTCATCCCCAAGCAAATGGGCAGGTCGAAGCAGTTAATAAAATCCTAAAGGATACCTTGAAGAAAAGACTTGAAGAAGCTAAGGGAGCGTGGCCGGAACAATTGCCTGAAGGGCTCTGGTCGTACAGAACTTCCCACCGAACAGCAACAGGTCATACCCCGTTTTCCTTTGCATACGGGTATGAAGCTATGTTGTCTGTCGAGTTGGATCCACCCTCACACCGCAGATTAACATATGACCAAGACTCTAATAGCCAACTATTGATGGAATCCCTGGACTTAATCGATGAGAAGCGTGAAAAAGCCCAACTCCGAGTAGCTGCGTACCAGTAGAAGGTCGCTCGGTATTTCAACTCTAAAGTGTGAGAAAGAAAATTCAATGTTGGAGATCTTGTACTCCGAAGAGTTTTTCTAAACACCCGCGACCAGGCTGTTGGAGTACATAGACCTAATTGGGAAGGACCATACCAGATTGATGAGGTCCTTCACCCAGGCACTTATAAACTTGCACGCTTAAATGGAGATCTCGTTCCTCGCTATTGGAATGGAGAACACCTGCGCAAGTATTATTAATGAACAATTCTTCTTAAAGAATTGGCTTGTGTTAATTTTAGTTTTTACAAGTTTTGAAAAAGGGTTGGTCATTTTATGTGATTGATCGCTTATAAGTGTAAGATCTTATTGATCACTTGTATAGACATGTTTAGTCCATTTATTACGAGAAATAAAAGGGACTGTGCGCAGCCAGTCATTTCTTGCCATTATGGTATTTATTACAAGTATTTGCTCATTACGTGTGTTGTTTTGCTGTATTATAATTCTAGTCATATTGCTACGAACAGTAATGTTCGAACAGGTTCTGGTCAAGGCAAGTGACCAAGGACCTAAAGCTCCTCGATCACTTGGGGGGCATATAAGGTACAAGTAAGCAAAGCATGTCGTTAAAAGGTATGTAAACACATGAGCAAAATAAGTGAAAGCATGCTATGGTACTTAGAGTATTTTTCAAAATTTTATATTTTGTTAAATCAAACCAAAGTACTATGCTAAGTTTGGTCCTGCGAACAGATGTTATAATAAAAACATATTATAATATCAAAAATGAATCCTTTTACACCACGAGCAGTATTGCTTGGATGTAATTGTTTAATTAAAAGGAAGTAGCTGCCCATGCAGCAATGAAAAACGTATTGTCTTTACATCACGACCCATAGGTCGTGCAATTAAAAAAGATAGAAAATAAAAACAGAAAAAGATCAAGGAGCCGGAGGATCTTGAGGAGGGCCCTGATCGACGACGTCTACAGCCTCATTGTCTGCCCCGTCCATCCCAGTGGCCAGCGAAATCTCAGGAGAAGTAGGAATCCTTGCTCTTTCTTCCTCTGCCAGTCGAGCAGCACAACGAGCGCGCACGGCGTCTCTTGCATTCTCAGGAAGGTAATCGAAGTTGGCATCCTGGTTGTGCTTCCAGAAATCGTAGAAGCATCAGAGAGTGGCATTCTTATAACTTTCCAAGTTGCTGGCGTTGGCTTTCTCAAGCTCCTCAATCCGGCCCTCCAAGGTTTTATTCTCCTGCATACTCGCAGCCAAGTCCTCCTCGACCTGTTTAGTCGCGCGGTAATTGAAGCGGTTAGACTCCTTAAACTGGTCCCTCTGATCGATGGCTTTGTCCAGAGACTTTTTCTTCTCCTTCAACTCCTTAGCCAGCTTATTCTTCTCCTCGAGCACCACTGCAAGCTATTCAGCATATTTCGCTTTGGCAGCTTTGAGTTCATCAGCGTGCTGTTGCTCCAAAGATTTGGCCTGCTTGGTAACAGCACCCGAGCAAAGGCAGCCAGCAGTAAGAGTTAGCATTGCCTATGATCAGGGCAAAGGTTAGACTAACTAAGGAATATAAAAAGGTTGTCTCCACAGAAAAAGATGACTTACACTGGTGAACTCGGTCAAGGTGCGATTTAAGACCTGGTCGACGTCCATCGCCTCTCGGCAGTGGTCGTGCTTTACAATTTTCATGACCCTGTCCTTCACTGATCTGAAGGCGCGACTAGTTATGTCACCCCCAGTCGAAGCAGGGCCGGCCTGCTGAGTCTGGTCGGTTGGGGCCGTTGGAGATGGAGTTGATTCGACTGGAGCAGGGAGAATCTGCTGCTTGTGAGGAGAGGGTGGAGTTGCGTTGGCTGAGGGCCCGTCCTCCGGGGGGCTTGCATTGCGAGGCTTCTTAGCCTGAGGCGTTTTGTTACTTTCCCTAGGGTGCCTCTTGCTTGCCTTCTTTTTGCTCGAGGGAGCCGCGGGAGTCTCAGGAGTGCTGTAAATGTCGAACACGTTCACGGAGTCCATGTCTGGAAAAGAAGCAAAATGTTGAACAGTGAGATAGCATAAATGACTAAGTATATTACATTAAGAAAAGAAATAAAGAAAGATTGCAAAGTCAAATACCCTAGCTATTATTACTGGTCGCTATACTATAGACTCTACTAGTCTTATACTCACTCTCTGACATGAAGAAGTCTGGACCTAAATTTGGAGTATATTTAAAATTGTCGTCCCCGTTGAATAGGTGACAGGGAGTTGACAAGCTATCTAAAAGTGAAATAACTGTACCATTCTTGTCTGAAGACTCGTCCAAGTGTTCGACAGGCTCAGTGGCCTTCTTTTTCCCCTTCCCCAAGGGGACAGAGGGCCTCTCTGCTGGAGGTGTGCCAGTAGGTTCCCTAATCGTGACCCCGGTTGGTCTCCTTTGTGGAGGTGACACTGGTGGTTGCTGCTCGGGTTCCTTCTCGACAGTGGCACTCCCTGCCGTTGACTCCCTCATGTCTTGATGAGGGGCCAAGAGGCCAACTAGCATAAGGTTAGCCTCTGTGACCAGATGTTTGACGCTTTTTTCTACATCAGTCATGCTGGCCAGGAGGGATGATCTCAACTCCATGTCTGGAGTTGGGTCTGGTCGCAACCATGGGCCTGGAAGGCATTAAAAGTTTAAGAAAAAGTGAAGGGAACACTAAATAAATATCAACAGCCAGTGATACAAAGGTTTTACCTCCTTGAGCAAAGGCCAGATTGTCTATGATCATGTCGGTCGTGAGGAAGTACTCCTGGTATTACCTCCCCACATTTGATATATGGGTGGTGTCAGTCAGGAAGGTGCACCCAGTTTCCTGATGACAGAAATGAAAAAACCTCGTGCCTT
The DNA here is from genome assembly GCF_963169125.1 of Humulus lupulus. Lineage (NCBI taxonomy): Eukaryota > Viridiplantae > Streptophyta > Magnoliopsida > Rosales > Cannabaceae > Humulus > Humulus lupulus. Next base: position 270,468,309 of record NC_084793.1, read on the forward strand.
CTTGGTTGGGGTTAGACTTGAGGTCAGACAAGTAGTTAACCTCATGAGGAGTTGGCACAGACCATTTTTTGTGGCTGTACAGGATATAGAGTGCTGCGAGCATTCTATATCCATTTGGCGTTATTTGAAAAGGGGCAACTCTGAAATAGTTGGCCACCCCTTGGAAAAATGAATGAAGAGGCAAGGTAGCCCCTGCCTCAATGTGGAACCTCGACCAGGCGCTGAAGGTGCCTCCGGGCAGGTTCGCCCGTTGGTCTTGGTTAGGTCGGACTAAGGTCACCCCCGTGAGACCATACTTCCTGATGTAGTTGGCGATCATCCTGATCATCACTCGGCTCTCAGGTTCTAAATACCACTCAACGTCTGGTTGAATGGCATGTCGGAGCTGAGCGTGTGTTTGGATATTAGGGTCAGGAGCATTTTCTCCTCGACCACTGGTCGAGGGAATTTCAGCCCGAGGAGCAGGCTGATGTGAAGGATTGGGGGTTTTCTTTTTCTGGGCTTTGGTTTTAGCACGAGCCATATTTTGAGCAAGGGCAGGTGAATTGTTTGAAGTAACACGGGAAAATGGAATGTCAGGTATCAGTGATGATGGTTGCTCGTCGTCCTCGAGCAGTTGAGCCAATAGGTCGTCATCGATAGGTCTTTCTCCTCCCCACAGATCTTGAATATAAGCTGCGAACAGAGAAAGGAGGAGATAAGACGCACAGCCTGAGAGCTTATGTTGAAAGTTGGAATAACGTTGCTCGCGTCTACGACCAACATCATTCTAACAGAAACACTAAGTTCTATGCGAGCAGTTTGGAAAACAGAACGAAAAGCGGAAATAAAATTTTTTTGGAAAAAAAGCTTTTTCGACTTTGAAGGGGCGGGAAAAACCCAGTTTTTCAACTAGCCTAAAAATCGAATTTACACTACAGAGAAAAATTACACTACCCTATAGAGCAAAATTACACTACCCTATCAAGCATCAATCGGTATAAACACAATTCTCATGCATTTCTACCCAAGAACACAAAAAAATTCAGAACTCAAAGTAGGCGTACAGTAGTATGCATGGCATGTCAAATGGCTTAAAAGTTGAAGAAATTTATCTAGACGAAGATCGGAGGTTCTGAAATGAAGCAACTTTGGACGTGCAAACAGAGGATCTTTAGAATAGCGATGGGTGATCTTCGAAGTTTCTGAGCTCTAAAATAAAATTCTGGAGGGTTCTTGGCAAGAAAATGGCGAGTAAAAAGTGAAAAAGTAAATTTGAGGATTATTTATAATAACTGAGATATGATAAAAAAGGGTAATCATGAGTTACCTTTTTCAAGGCATGGGGAAGTGTAAAAGCTGTCAGAAGGATTACTTGGAAACTGAAAAGACATGATTGGACGTGATTAGGTCACCTTTTTCGAGGACGCACCAGTGACTCTGACAGATTTTGTGGGGCATACGAAAGATTAATTTCCTAAGTTTACTTATTGCTGGTCGCAATAAATAAACTTGGGGGGAAAATTATTATCCAAAAAACAGTTGTGGATGACGTGGCAAGAATTTTCAACACGTGGCCGACACGTGGCAGAGATGCTGCTCGCCTATCGACCAGAGATACTTCCATATGCGGAGTTCAAGTTTTATACACGACCAACCTGGTCGTATACTCCGTTTATTTATGTATAAATTTGTATAGTTGTAATGATGTCCGAGAATATCTCCTCATTATAACCTGAATATCCGTTTATTAAGGAAATAGATGATTAATTGACTCATGTAACCCTCATTGAGCCTATAAATATACAAGAAATAGCTCAAGGGGGATCTTTGGATCTTTTTTCGAATTGTATTGCTATTATCCATCGTCTGTATTGTTTCTTCTTCTAAGGTCTGTGAAACTTAGGATCCCTAGTTCTTTGATCACACCTTTGAAGCTCAATATTAATAATAGTATCAAGTGGACGTAGGTCATTACCAATTACTGGGGCCGAACCATTATAATACTTGGTGTTCTTTACTTTCCATTAGATTGTATTCTCAAGTATCGTACTGTTTTCCTGTCGTTTATTTGACTCCGTGTCGTTGGCCAAAACGAGGGTCAACAGAAACACTATATACTAAGACATTGATACACATGTGATTCCCATTAGAAGACATGTAAAATTGTGTCATTGCCTAAAGTAGAACTTTTCATTTTGTTTTCTTTTACTTGTTATTCATTAGTATATGTATATACATACAACTTCTTAATCTGATTTCTTATAGAAAAACAAATGATGGATAACAATATATTGGAAATGAGATTTCTTAATTTTTGCATCTAAAACAAACTAAATGGTTAACAAAGAGTAATCCATTTTCTTCTACAAATTATAGAAGTTAAAGAATATGTTGGTGTGGAAAATTATAATGAATTAGAATTCCCTGTATAATTGACATATATATTTATTTCGACTTGTTGAAACTAAATCAATCCAAAAATTAAAAAAATAAGACAGCCATTAATAATTAAGAATCAAGAAAAGAAAAATGAATCACTAACCCGAGCAAAACTTCCATGATGATTCTTGAGAAAAATTTGTTCGATTCCATTTTGGACTTTCACAATTTCCACAGAAGAAGTTCTTAGCAAAATTGTTCCCGCAGCAGAAGAACTATGCATTTTAAGATAAAAAAAAGGCAATGAGAAAAACAGAGGCCAAAACACTTTCACTTTGGAAATTACTGACTGAACTTTCTCACACTTTCTCTCACACTATAAATATATATATAACATACATCCCCTCAATTAAAAGTCAAATTAATGCTTAAAACAAAATTCAGTCCAAAACTAAAACTAAAGGTTAAATCTTTACAAAAAGCTATATCATATAAGAATGCAAAAGCTATGTTTGTGTTTTGACATTTTCAACAAGCCGCCGTCAGGAACCCTATATCAAGTTTAGAGCATCTTTCATCAATATCAATGCTTAATAGAAATTTTTTAAATTCTTTCATACTTGTATGATTATTCTCTGCATTAATTATTGTTCAATGAATATAAATGTAGATTCCAAAAAAATGTATTAACACATGAATACTAACAACATTCAATTTTTTTTGTCACGAAACTATAAACATATATATATATTTAACATAAAGGGGAGTGTAATAAAACAAGTAGTAGTAGAATCACTATTAGTTTTATAAGAATAAACTATCTGTAAAATGCAAGAAAGTGAAGGAGAGAAAGAGACGGAGGCATACCTAGCAAGCATGGTGCCGCCGCAACCACGAACCCACGCCTAAGGTAACTGCACTCACTCCACCGAACAAAAATCCATTGCCACACATGCAATCACAGAAAAAAAGTGAGAAAGAACAATTGAGAGAGAGGAAGAGAGTAAGTTAAAGTTTTAGGGTTTTTAAATTAAAAAAAAATTGATTTTTAAAAATATTTTCTTAAAAAAAAAATTAGTAAGTAGTGTTGCTTTTACTTGAGTAATTAATTTTTATTAGTTTAATAAATATAATATATATTATTGTTTTCTATTAAAAAATATTTATATTTATATAAAATATATTCAAATATAATAAATAATTTATTAATAGCTAATATTAAATTATTGAAAAGTTGGATAAATTATTTAAATAACTTATTTTTAACTAAAAGAAATTTAGTATTACAAATTATTAATAATACTAAAAAAAAGTTATATGGCATTGCGCCCTTAATACTACTTTAGGACGCTCAAGATGTGTCCTTAAAAGTCTATACTAACTCAAATTTCCTTAGATCTTCGACTTTGGCAGTCGTACGAGAGAGAGAGAGAGAGAGAGGCTCTGCACGAGGGAATTTTTTTTTAAAATGAACAGTCATTTTTTAAATGTAAAGCCGACACGCCTTATTGGACCAATGCCTAGGGTTGCACATGGGCTGGGTTGGCCGGGTTGAGGATATTTGAATGAGTCAAACCAATTACATTAGCTTAGAGAATCATAACCCATTCAAAATATTTTTATTGTATAACCCAATCCTACAATTTACATTATGGGTTGGGCTTGGGTGGGTTATACATAATTTTTAAATATTAAAAGTTTAAAATTCCTATGAAGTTTAATTTTCAAAATCAATAATTCTTATCAGAATTTTGAAAAAAGATGATCAAATTAAAACATAAAAACAAGAAAATGAAGTCTTGGTGGTTAAAAGCTAACCACACAAAGCATTACAATCATTCAAACATAAGTCCTAAAGTTATTACAATCATCCATAACATAAGTTCGAAAAAGTTCAACCAAAATAAAAAAAATTGAATCCATCAATTAACAATAATAGTCTTGGTCTTCTCCTTTGATGTTGCATTGGCCTTGGGTTTGTTTTCTTCTACATTAAAAAAACATAAGTTAAATAATTTATTGCAAAATAAATAAGCATAAAACAAAGAACACTATTATCAAATCAGTCTATTTATTTAGTTTATTTACCTTCTTTAAGAAACACATAAGATTGTATTTCATCCAAATACTCCATTGATTGAATCCCTTCATGACTCCCCTTCAACCAACTTTGAGTGCATACTAGTGCCTCCACCATTTTTGGACTCAAAGAACTCCTAAATGACTCCAAAATATGTCCACTAGTACTAAATGCAGATTCAGAAGCCACAGTAGACACAAGGATAGCAAGAACATCTTTAGCAATCATAGATACAATCTTATACATATTAGAATTATCCTTCCACCAAAGTAGGATATCAAATGAGGAAGTCATTGGATTGACTGGTTCTTCAGCCAAGTATCTGTCAACATCATTCATTTTCTCAGTTATAAACATTTGTTGTTGTTGCAAATAATTTTCCAATAATCTCCTCCTATGAGTTTCTTTGCTATCACTTTTTGGTGGTGATTCAGTTTGGCTAACCTGAAAAAGAAATACAAACAACAACTCAACAAACAATAACATATTAAAACCAATGAAAATAAAAAAAAAATCAGCAACAAACCTTATCACCATCACTCTCACCCTCAACATTATAACAAATGTACATTCGTTGAAGGATTTGTTCCACCTTGACAACAATCTTAGCAAATGTTTCTGCATCATAAACAGTCTCAAAACAATACTTCAAATACTTCAACTTATACCTTGGATCAAGCACAACAGCCAAAAACAACAAAGGATTGATGTTCTCTGAATTGCCCAAATATTTTTCATATTTCTTTTTCATACTAGCAGCCATAGCCGATAACAACGGATCACTACTACCAGCCAAATCACTCAATTAAGTGTGAATCTCACAAATCTCATGGTAGAAGTTGTTGGATGTTACATGAAAGGTGCTACTAAATTTTAGAGCAACTTCATAAAAAGTGGAAAGAAATTTAACAAAAATCATAGCACTCTCCCAATCACTATAGAACTAGGTGGTCCAATCCTTTTCTTCCTATTTTCATTTTCTATGAAAAAACTTAAAAATTTACCATCTTCCTCCTCATACCTTGCAAAAGGATTTTCAAATTTAAGAGCCACATTTAACATCATAAAAGTGGAATTCCACCTTGTAAGGACATCTAAAACCAGCCACCCTTTGTAATCAATTCTTTCCATTTCCACACAAACTTTAAATTTTTGCAATCTTGCAGGAGATGACCAAATATATCTCACACAATTGCGAATGGCAGCAATTGAATCATGCATGTCTTTCAACCCCTCATTCACAATTAGATTTGTTATGTAAACACCACACCTCAAATGCATAAACTCACCATCAAGAACAAACTCATTCCATGCATTAACCCTCCTCTTTACATAACCAACAGCTACATCATTAGTTGATGCATTATCAACAGTCACAACAAAGGTCTTTTCTACTCCCCAACCAAGCAAACAAGCTTCTATCACCTTACCAAAAGTTTCACCTTTGTGATTAGAAATTTGACAAAAATTTATAATTTTTTTTGCAAATGCCAATCACTATCAACATAGTGTGCAATGAGACACATATAAGCCATTTGGGTAGAAGATGTCCAACAATCAGTTGTTAAACATAATCTTTGCCCAACCTCGGTTAACTCCTTCTTCAACTTAACTTTCTCATCACAAAATAACTGGTATATATCCCTAGTAATAGTCATTTTACTAGAGACAAGAAACTTGGGTTGTAACTCCTGAACAAACTCCCTAAAACCTTTACCTTCTACAACATTAAAGGCTTGCTCATCCTTCACAACAAACCAAGCGAAGGCTCTTCGACATCTCTCCTTATTAAATGTTATAGCCAACAAATTTCCCTCTCCATCATTAGCACTTTGAAATGAAAGCAATTTTTGTTTTTTATCAGCTACCCTATATGGATACTTCTTGCATTGGTTGTTTAAATGGACCCACAAACTACTTGTCCCAACTCTCCTACTATCACAAGAATAATCTTTCCCACAATAATTACAAGTGCATCTAGGGTCTTTAGGATTCCCGTCCTTCACTTTTGAAAAGTGATCCCAAATAGTAGAGTTCCTAGTTGGCTTTTTCCTAGATTTGGTTGGTTCACCATTGCTTTCTTTTTTGGGTGACTTAAGCTCAATAGGAGTTGTGTTTGTGGTGGTGTTTGGGGTAGTGTTTGTGGTATCAAGCACTTCATCTAATTGGGTGGAAGTTGGAGTAAGAAACTTATCCATCATTCCTATACATGTAAAAAAATACGAGCAATTATCATTTATAATTTACCACATACAACATATAAAAACAGCTCACTAAGCAATATCATAATAAAACCAATCAAAATTAAAAAGAAAATAACAGCTAAGCAAAACCTTTATGATACCAGTCAACAACCTTGTTGTGTGTGGCTTTGTTATACTTGAAAGGACAGAAAAATTTCTAATAGATCAGATCAACTATTTGTTGCAAGTCTAGAGCATACTTGTATAGATCTGCCTCTTACATCTGGTTTCCAGCCCATACACTTAAGGTTATGGATTTAAAATATAATAGTCTAATTCCCATTCTAATAAATAAAAAATTTGAGCAAGCATAATTAAAGCAATTCTAATCAAACAAAAACAACATATATATATAAATGTATGTATATTATGCTCAAGAGGGAAGGAAACTGTAGCGTCCCAGAATTTTACTAAGTTAGCTAGATAGTAGTAGTTGTAGTATTTTAGATTCCGTGGATTTTGGTTCAAAGCGGGGCTTAGTTGGAAACTCATATCAATAATTATGAATTTTATAAGTTTAACCTATAGTTTAAGAATATTAATTATAACATAAGGTTTGATTAATATTGCTGGTTATTAATATGATAATTATTATAACCTAAGGTTTAGATAGAGCCAATAAGAATATGACACTTGTCATGAGCATGGTTATTCCTAAGGTTTAGATAGAGCCAATAGGATTATGACACTTGTCATATGCATGCTTATTAAGGAATTATTATTTTAATGATAAAATAAGGGAAATATAGACTTAGTCTTCACCAGAATCTGTTAGGAGCATGACATTTGTCACAATTTTATTTATTTATGGATTAGGTTGATATTTAGATAATTAAATAGATTTTCCATAACTTTAGGGTATTGTAAATTTAGACCTATTTTTGACCTGGTTATGTTATGAATTTTGAAAAATAGTATTTCTAGAAAGTTGTAGATTATTGAATTATCTTTCTAACGGTATAAAGATGGTGTAAATCGGAGTCCTACAACTCTAGTTATGTTGATTTTACTGCAGGTGAGTTTAGAGATACGAGATTTAGGGAGTTAGAAGTTAAGATTGTATTTGTTTTTATTATTTTTGTTTTTAATTTTAAAAATCAAGCTTTGACTCCTTAAACCTCTCTCTGAACAATTTGACCAAGTCCTAAGCCTTTGACTGACAAATATTCAAATATCTTCAATAAAATTCATTATTTTTATTCAAGCCAAAAAGAAGATTTTTATTCCTAGAACTCTATAAATAGGACTTAGGACCCAGCTCTTTCACTTACTCTTCAGCTGTGATCAGACTCCAAGGTGCTAGTGAGACCATAAGAGTGATAAACACTTGGGTTGGGAAAAAACTTTTCTATTCTTAAGCTTTATAAAACACTTTGGGAAGTGAAATTAGAGTGTTTCGGTATTGGAGTTAGACTAATCCATAAGGTCAACTGAGGTACTCTTATTCTTAAGTTTCATTCTTTTTGATTCCTTAGTTTCTTTTGTTTTCATTCAGGTTCTAACTTTTTTTATGGTTTTGTGGTTAGGATTTTAAGTTCTTTGAACTTAAGGTGTCTTTTCGGCAAGTTTCCTCTTAGTGGTTTAGTTCTATTCCTTTCATCTCTGTCCTTTAGAAATACTCACTATTTTTTATTGCTGGTTTTAGGAGTGTTGCAAGTTCCGCATTTGTTCTCAATTATCCCAGTGTTGGTAAGGAAAATTAGATAGTTTAGTATTATGATCTAGTTTATGTAATGTATGATATAGTTTATGTTTGTATGACCTAAAATTTCAGGTACAATAAAGGGGTAAGTGTGTCTGGACCTAAGGTGTCCAATGATGTATGACAGACTATGTTCGGTAGGCTCGGTTGCCAAAACTTTATGACGGACCTATGTCCGGTGTATGACAGACTTTTGTCCGGGGCTTAATTGCCACCCCTGTATAAGCACTTATCTTTTTTATTATATCTGATTTGTTATTTTTAGTTATGATTATGATATATGACCTATAGTTATGATTTATGATCTATGACTTATGACCTATGACTTATGACTTAGAGTATGATTTATGATTTATGGCTTAGATTATGATTTCGAATTATGACTTAAGATATGATATGATCTAGATGTTGTGCTTGTATGACTTTGGTGAATATATGTTATGTTTGATTATATGACTAACCCTTGTTTGTATTTTCCTTACCGGGCTTAGAAGCTCACTCCTTATGATGTTATTATTTCAGGAAATTAAGGATTGAAAGGCCGGTGGCAAGTGAGACCTAAAAGCTTCGTGATGTATTCGTTGGGGACCATATAGTCGAGCAAGATCAAGCGGGCCAAATTATTTATTTATTTTAAAGTTTGTTTTATTTAAATGTTGCTCATTTTTATGTTAAAGACAAGTATTTTATTTTTATAAAACTATGGATCCATGTATTTATTTTTAAGTTTTTATTAAATAAAAGAACAATATTTACGATTATGACTCAACGCTGTGTTCTCGATAATCTATGAGAAATTAAGGCGTTACAGAAACTTACAGTGGGTTCTTTGAGGCTGAGGAGTTCTTTGATTGGATTGTCTACAGATAGAAAAACAAACATTACTCAATTTATTTTAAAAAAAAAATACAAACAGTTATTAAAATACTAAATCAGTAAACAAACAAGATACTAAATTTGATTATAACATTAAGCATAATATAACAGATTTATAAGAAAGTTAGTGAACTAATCCCATGAATAAAAAATAATCACATTTATAATTATAATTTATAATCCAAAAACAAATAAGTAAATATATATATGTGAAATCACATCTAAATTTGAAAACATAGACTCGTATATATATTTTGAGATTAGAGCATATGTATATCAACACACAAAATATAAATAGAGAGTTATAATAATGAGAATACCTCTTGAACTTTTCTCGTGTTGATTTTGGTTATAGAAAACAAAAGCAACTTGTCAAAAACCAATTTCAGTAATTTTCTCTATTTTATTTTTCCAAAACAGAATCTTTAACAATCAACATGAAAAATAGTTCATTGAATAATAAAATGAAAAAGGAGAGACAAATAATTCGTTATGTATAAATACATAAATACCACCACGAGAGGCTTCTTTGCCAACATATATATAAAACATTGCACTAGTAATTTTATTAAATCGTTCATGTAGTCCTTATTTTCTTTTGTTTCTTTCTTTCTTTCTGTATGTTGTTTAAGTTGTTGATGGTTCATTTTTCATTTTCATTTGGTTACATATATGTATTAGCAAATATATTTACTTAATATATTATATGATATATATTAGCAGATATATATTGTATGATCAATATGTATATATATATACATGAGAGTGGAGAGGCTCAATGACACCGTGCCATCATTGCCGTGTGTGAGGAGCTGGTGGCTGGTTCCAACGCTGCTGTGAGCTGGTGGCTAGTGGCTGGTGCCGTCGCTGGCGTTGCCGTGAGTGAGCTGCTGTGGCCTGTTGTGAGCTGCCAGAGATATGGGGTGGCTTTGAGAGTTGAGACTAAGAAAGAGTGACTGAGAGAGAATGAGGGGGTAGATGCTTGATGGTGGTGTATTTTAGAGTGACTCTCTGAGATAGAGTGAATGAGGGGTGCAGCGGAAGAAGGTGAGACCGTGAGAGAGAAATTGAGATATTTAGGTTTTATATGTACTATACTACTCTGTAGGGTTTTAATTTTTACAGTGTATAATAATAAAAAAAGTAAATAATATAATATATATATGTATATATAATAGTTGCCTTATAAACGGGCTATCAGTGTATGGGCTTGTGGCCGAGCCGAAGTTATTCAGCTTAGCATATATGCCACCGAATGGACTTCGGCCTAATAGGGGGTCGGCCCAAATCGGCCCATTTTTGGTGTGGGTTGGGTTGGGTTGTCGGCCCACAGTAATTTATGGGCAGCCCTACCAATGCCGACATGTCTTGCTAATAGCGACAACTTATAGATATCAACATTGGTCTAATAAGGGATGACATTGTAAAAAAAATTAATATTTTAAATATATATATTAAAAAAATTAATATTAATATCTCAACATAATAATCAATTTATAAAATACAAAATAATAAAAAAAAATTACAACTAATAAATTTGTAGAAATTTTAAAATTATTGAACAATATTTAGCCGAACAATAAAATAACTTGTTTTCAATTAATAATAATTTTATAAATATGTTAAACAATTTAAATTTAAGTATATTATTCTTTATATAATAATTAATTTAAATTTTAATATAAAAATTATTATAAATATAAAAATTAGTAATATTAAAAATTTAGAAACAAAAGAAAATCTATTGTTAAATTTTTTTAATTAATACATAATTTTTTAAAATTTATTTACATAATTTAGTTTATTTTTTAAATTATATTATTCAATAATTAAATTTTAAGATTTTCTTTATTTAAATTTTGGCGACAGTTTATAACTGTCGGTATTAAGCTTTTATTAACTCTCGGCGTTGGGGTCAATAGCGACAATTTTTAACTATTGACATTGGTCTCAAATTAACCATCACCGTTGGAGTCAACGACGATAGTTTTTAACTATCGGCATTGGTCTCAAATTAATTGTCGGCGTTGGGGTCAACGACGACAGTTTTTAACTATCGATAATGGTCTCAAGTTAACTGTCGGCGTTGATTTCTATGCCTACAATTTTTAACTATTGATGTAAAGTCGCGTTAAGCAATTACGACAGTCAATAGAGTTGACTGTCGTGGTTGGGTGTCAGAAAAGTCCAGTTTTGTAGTAGTGTCATCATCCTCTTAATATCAAATACTTAATCAATCTAATTTACATTAATATTATTTCATCTATAAAAAAACCCAGATCTGTAATGACCTATGCAAATTTACATTGATGTTCAAAACAAATAATTGAAAAGGTTTTATCAATCTTATTTTAATAATGAGAACGATTACATGTATATATAATACACGAATAAAACAGAATATATAAATAAGTCTAACAACATTTGACTAAGTGAACCTAGCTAACAAACAAACTAAGTAAATATCCTAACTGGGAAGCGATATACATGCTAAGTTGCTAACAATTAAATACAACAAACTTAAGAATATAACAATCTTGGATATTTATGTAAAAACAAACCTACATTAAGAGAGATAATTGTAATCAGCTTTAATTAATAAACTTAATTATCCCAGCTGCCTATAAATAAGGCTAGGGCATACATTTCAAGGGATCAGATTTCTATTTTTTCAGAGTGAGCTCAAATGCTACCTAAAAACAAGAGAGCTTGAGTTGTGCAAGTTCTTCATAACCCGAACAACGTAAACCTAACATTCTATTTCTTTTTCTTTAAGTTTTATTTTGTTTTAGTTGTTCCAAAAAAGCTAGTCAGCAGTTTGGTGCTTTCATTGAGAACTTGAAGAAAACAAGAGTTTCAACAATGGTGAACACTCGCAATAGATCAAACATGGATGAAGACTTCCCTGTTGAAGTGGGAGGAGAGCAAGTCTGACCACCTCTCATGGGCATTCTAGAGGTGGTGGATAACGAGTACGATGGAGATGGTGGAGACAGGGAGTCTTCACGCTCATCTCAGCTCGAACAACCACCAGAAATGGTGGCTTTTATGAGCCAAATCTCCTCCCAACAGAGAGAATTGGAGGTGCAGAAAAGCAACATTGTAGCCTTGCAGGGGTGGTGAATGCCTTAAGGGACACATTGGCAGCCCAAGGGTTACAAGTGGACCCCCAAGTCGAAGTGTCACTTGTGTAGCCAATTGGCGTGCCACCATCACGACCCACTGATAAGGCATAAGAACAACCAGTTGGAGTGCCACCAGTACACCAAGATGGAATACCACTAGTGCACCCAACTCATATGGAGGGAGAGAGAGCAAAGGCTCCCCACAAATGGAAGAGAGCAAAGGCTCCCCACAAATGGAAGAGAGCTCGACGAGCTTCCGAGCCTCTCGACAATCCAAGGAGGGTGTATTATCCGAAAGCAATTCGCGGTGTCAGATGAGAGCCTCAGGTCCACAATGTCCAGGAGCCTAGGGAATTCTGCCCAGGCGCGCCGCAACAAACCATGGTAGGCCTCGGGAAAGAAAACCATTCGCGCCTTAGCGGCCTCAAGGAAACCCAGGGCAGGGAGCCAACAAGAGAGGAGTCTCTATGGATCGAGGATGCTAATATCAACTTCTCGATAAACAACAACTATGTTGAGTCTGACTTGCACACAACCTGACTTGCGAGACAATCTTAATGGTCGCAAGAACAGGGTTGTGCCTGAGGAGCTCCACGGAAGATACCCTTAGTCAAACCTCCGAGAGAACCTGAATTCTTGGAGGAAAGAAGCAATGTCTGACCATGGGGCATACCAGGCACACAGTGCCAATAATGATCCTCTCCCGATAGAGCTGGAGAGCCATGTGCCTAGCACATAGTTGAAGCCCCATTGCCCAGAGGCTTCAAAATGGCCGACATCACTACATACAATGGGACGACGGACCCATCCGACCATATGTCCAAGTTCAACCGATTGATGTTCGTGCACTGCGTCTTTGAGGACGCGTGATGTCACTTCTTCCCATTAACCTTGACAAGTGCAACAAATGAATTATTCACGAAGTACAAGCCATGTTCCATCCACTCCTAGTGACAACTGTCCTCCAAGCTCCGGAACAATTCATAGCAGCCCGGAAGGTAGGGGTGTACACGGTTTATTTTGGTACGGTTTAGAAGAATTTTTAAACCAAATCGCTCATGCAATTTTTTCAAAATGAAAAACCAAACCAAACCATTAAAAATAAAAAACCAAACAATAAATAAATAGTTTGGTGCAGTTTGATATGATTATAACCATATAACTAAATTATAAAAAATTTAAATTGTTTTTTTTATAAAATAATTAACTAAAAAATTGTATTTATATAATAATAATAATAATAATAATAATAATTTTAGTTTTACTTTTATGACCATAAAATTATACAAGAAGCTTAGTGTCATTATTGTTATGAGTATATTTATTTTTAATCATTTTATAGAAGAAAGAAATTCAAATGTTTACTTTCTATACAAAGAGAGACTTTACATTTATCTTTTCTTAATTTTGGAAACTTGTGCATTTATTAATTACTACTAAAAATATGTTTTTAATAATTAAATTGCTTGGCTTGGGTGGTTGGGTAGACTTTATATTAACTTAAGTGTAAGGATTCAAAACTTTGCACCCTTATTTATAAAAAATATTTTTTTAGAAAGAATCATGGTTTTGTCCAATTTAATTGGTTTTAGAAAGTTAGAAACTATGACACAACCATTAAAGTTGAGCGGTCCAGTTTAATCGAACCATTAGAAACAGTTTCAACAGTCACGATTTTTGGCGGTTTGATGCAGAGAAATTTAGGTTCCAAATTGCAGTTTGCAGTTTATATGAACACCTCTACCAGAAGGTTAACTTCGAGGTCAACGCCATGGCCAAAATCAAGCAAGGGAAATTTAAGACCCTCAAAACGTATATCAAGTGCTTTAAAGAGGAAGTTGCAAGGACCAAGAGGGTCGATGATGGTCAATAGCTTATGGCTTTACAAGCTGGTATATGACTAGGTTCTCCATTATGGGATGACCTGCAAAGACGCGGATGCCACCGGCTCGATGAATTTATTCGTCAAGTCCAAGAATACATACAATGGGAAGATGCCTAGATTGGTGCTTTTGGAGGACCCATCTCCATCCCAGGTCCTACCATCTCAACAACTACAACGCCAAACTCCCACTTCTCACCCTACACTTACGCACAGACAAGTGTATTGAGTGCACCACAGTACAATCCCACTATTCCACTGGTCGGCTACATTGTCATGCCCCCTGGGTACAGAGAAGCTCCCACTGGATTCAATGCTTTTCAGCCTGCTTTCAGTACTGGAGTAATTGCTCCCTCCCAATCAATTATGCTTAGTGAGGGCCCAAGTGGAAGTAAACACAGGGGCAAGAACAAAGGGAGCAAGAAAGTGAATAAGTATTCCGAGGAAAAATATTCAGCCCAGTATTCCAAGTACTCTGAGCTAATTGATACTCGAGAGAATGTATATGTGGTGATGGTACAACAAGTCCACTACCAGAGGCCACAACCTATCCGAAGTGAAAGGGAGAACGGAGATGGGAGGAAATTTGGCAAATACCATAATGACATTGGTCACAATACCAATGAATGCAGGAAGCTGTGCGATGAGATTGAAAATCTCATCAAGTTAGGGTACATTCACCAGTACAGAAGGGGCGGTGCTCACCCTGCTTCGACTCCCCTAGGAGTAACCCCCCCCTCGAATCAGAGCCAAGTACCTGTTTCTCCACAGCCCATGGTTCAAGGTCCAACTTCAGTGAATGGAAGGTGGGGACCATCTTAGAAGGACCCCATCTAGGACGAGAAGCAGTGGTGAACTTTCTATGAAGAACCAGGATGTCTTTGCCTGGTCCTTTGTGGACAGGACGGGTATTGACCCAAACATCATCTGCCACGCCTTGAACGTGGATCCAAATGTTGCCCTGATTCAACAAAAAAGAAGACTGCTTGGCTCGACAAGGGTTAAAGCGCTGAGAGCTGAAGTTGACAAATTTCTTGGGAACGTGTTTCTAAAGGAAGCCCAATATCCAAAGTGGGTAGTATATTTGGTGCTTGTCCCAAAGCGTAATGGGACCTGGAGGACATGCATTGATTTTACTGACCTTAGCAAGACCTACCCTAAAGATTATTTTCCCTTGCCAAGAATCGATTAGATAGTGGGCGCAACCTCCAAGTATGAACTCTTGAAATTCATGGATGTGTACTCAGGTTACAACCAGATCTCCATGCATGTCGTAGACCAGGAGAACAGTAGTTTCCAAACAATAAAGGCATCTACTGCTACAAGATCATGTCATTTGGCCTGAAAAATGCAGGGGCCAGCTATCAGAGACTAGTGAACAAGATGTTCAAGAATTAGCTTGGTTGGAACACGAAGGTGTGTGTGGAAGACATGTTGGGAAAGTCCAAAACATCCCCAAAGCATGTAAAAGACTTGGTAGAAGCTTTCTGAGTCCTCTACAGATTCAGATGAGGTTGAATCCACAAAAATTCACATTTGGAGTAGCCTCTATGAAATTCCTGGGAATTATTGTGAGTGCCCGAGGAATAGAAGCGAATCCTGAGAAGATCAAAGCATTGATTCAGATGCCATCCCCTAGGAAGCATAAACATGTGCAAAGTTGTATCAAAGGCGACTAATAAGTGCATCCCCTTCTTCAACACCCTCCGAGGAGGTCAGCAGTTTGAATGGACATAAGAATGTGAGCAAGACTTCCGACAGCTTAAGGCACACTTGGAAAATCCTCCAATATTGTCAAACCCGATAGAATGATAACCATTTCTCCTTTACCTGGCCGTCATAAGGCATGCCATTAGTGAAACAGTGATACAAGAGGAGGGCTGCACTCAGTATCCGGTCTACTATATCAGCAAGTGAGTCCTCATAGTAGAATCTAGATATGATATGATGGAGAAGCTAACTTTTTGTTTGATGATAGCTTCATAGTAGGTCAGGCCCTATTTCCAGGAACACCTCATTAAAGTTCTCACCAACCAACCTCTAAGGCAAGTCTTCTATAAGCTAGAGTCTTCTAAGAGACTCCTCAAATGGCCAGTCGAACTTAGCCAATTCGACATACCACACCACTTGAGGACTGCCATCAAAAGACAAGCGTTGGTTGAATTCATCGCAGATTGCACTGTAATATCCGAAGGGCCTGAGGAAGCCTTGTTTGTTGGGCCTATATGGAAGTTGTATGTGGATCGATCATCCAATGAGAACGGGGCCAGAGTAGGGCTAATCTTTGTATCAGTCGAGGGACATAGGATTCACATTGCCCTAATATTTGGATTTGACACCTTTAATAATGAGGCTGAATACGAGGCCCTCTTAGCTGGATTACAAGTTGCCCGAGAGCTTAAAGCTGAAAGACTTGAAATCTACAATGATTCTCAGCTGGTGGTGAACCATGTCCTCATAGAGTATCAAGCTTGTGGTACCAAGATGGTTGCTAACCTGGCCAAAGTCCAAGGAATGCTACACAGCTTCAAGAAATTCAATATCCGACAAGTTCCACTTGAACAAAACTCCAACGCCTATGCTCTAGCCAAACTTGCCACTACTAAGGATGTGGAGAGGCTTGATGTGGTCACAATTGATTACTTGGCGTCTCCATGCATCATAAAGCCTGAGGAAGTGGAAATAGTCCAGCCTTAAGACAGTTGCATGGCACCTATAACAAAATATCTTGTCTCTGAAGAACTATCGCCAGACTAAAAGTGGCTTGAAAGCTACTCTATAAAGCTCCTTGGTATGTGATTTTTGGCACCAAATTATACAGGTGATGATACTCACTGCAATTACTTCGATGTGTGTCTGAATAGGAAGAAAAACTTATCCTCTGAGAAATGCATGAAG
Organism: Humulus lupulus; assembly: GCF_963169125.1. Lineage (NCBI taxonomy): Eukaryota > Viridiplantae > Streptophyta > Magnoliopsida > Rosales > Cannabaceae > Humulus > Humulus lupulus. The sequence goes on from NC_084793.1 coordinate 270,485,476, forward strand.
GCTTTTGCAGAGACCATGCTCGTGGGCAAAGACTTGCCAAAAATATTTTGCGACAAGGATATTTCTGGCCCACGATCAACAATGATTCGATGGATTATGTCAAGAGATATGATAAATGATAGTGGTACGCTAACATCCACCGAGCTCCTCCTAATGAGCTTACTTATATGACAAGTCCATGACCCTTTGCAGTCCGTGTTGGTATTAAAAGTGTAAATAAAAGATACGCAACTGAATGGATTTTTTAAAAAAATTATTAATACCAGCTAGGATCATACATATATAAATATATTAAACCACATACAAATAGATTAGAGATTACCTCTTGAAGCCTATCAAGTATCCATGAATCTTTTTGTATAAATCAGCAATCTTCCAATCCAGATTCTGAAAGCTCACACCTTGATCTTCCAGACCAATCTTCAAGCACACAAGGACGTGTGTGGGCAAGTATGATTCAAAAGATTGATTTAGGACTCTCTAGATGTACTCAACACATGAGATATAGAGAGGTTTGATAGAGAGAAGATGTATTGAATAGTTTTTCATGTTTAGAAAAACTATCGCTTTCTTTTCAGAGAGGGAGTTTGATAGTCAAATGAAAACCACTTCTTGAAAAGTATCGCTTTTTTTTTCCAGTTTTATAAATATAATTAACTAATTTAATTAATCTTTATTTTATTTAAAATAAAATTCATCATTTATAACCTATTTAATTATTTAATTTAAATCATATTTAAAAAAGAATAATTAAATAAACAAATTATTTGAAATTCAAAATTCAAATCCCAAGAATAGGAAATCCCTGTGTGTGGAGCCACACCATTAGGGTTATCCCTAAATTTCTCATTTGTTTGTTTAATTTATATTTAAGACAATATATTTATCCCAAAATAAGTATCAGTTAATTCAAAATTAACTTTATCTTAAAATTAACTATATTGTAAGAGTAAGCCCGAGAACTTAGCTCACTTCCTGATGACCAAACGCTCGAGAAACAAAGCTAAGTACCTCAGGACTGAAAAGGGCTCATAAGTCCTGAGTTTTTTTAAAACTTGGGTCCACAAAGCGGATAAAATTAACGGTTAAACTAAGTCAATTTTTTTCATGATACCAAATTACATTATGAAATTGATAAATCTTGTATTTTTTAAGTCCAATATGCATACCAAATGATGTATGTAAATGTAAGAAAGTAAAGGAAAAGAAGGCCAAGCAAGTAGATCATAAAAGCCATCGAAAAGTGTAAATATGTACAACATTGCTCGGGGGCTTGAACATTTAAATTGTTTGTGCCCCAAAACTATGGCTCGTAGGCCTACTATACAAAAAGAAAATAATAAAATATAATTAAATAAGAAGCTGGTCTAATCTTGCTAAGAAGGAACCCCCTTGATGAGATCTACAACAGGGTTAGGTTCGGGAGGCCAGCCACCAGAAGTAGAAGTGAAAATTAGCCTTAAGGCATTCCTCAAAGAATTCCTAGGTGGCATCGGCATCACTAATGAAGCTCAAATCTATGTCTCGTTGTGGAAACACGTCAAGTAAAAAACATTTTTGATGATGTCATCCATATCTTTTTTGAGGGACTCAACCTCGGAGACCACAATCCTATTGTGGACCTTTGCAACTTGCTTCACTCTTCGAAGGCTGCTGACCTCCTTTGCGATCTGAGAGACTGCTTCCTTGAGGGACTTGGCTTGTTTTTTGTTTTTTTTTTTTAGCTTTGGTAGCCTCTCCGTTTGCTATTTGGGCATCCTCCCTGGCTACCCTGGCCTCCTTTGCAAAACGAGTGGCTTCTTCTCAAGCCTGGGTGGCCTCCTCCCAAATTTTTGCATCCTCCTCCTTGGCCGCCCTAGCCTCCTCCTGGGCTGCCTAAGCTTCTTCCAACGCTTTGGTGGAAGCCTCCCCAAGCTATTGAGAACAGGCCTTCTCCTCCTCGAGAGCCGCCCTGAATTATGTCACCTCCTTGGCAGGGGCGCTGGCCTTCGAATTCAACTTGGCTAGCTTGTCCTTGGCTTGCTGGTGTTCATAATATTTATCGATCAAGATGTTCCCCAGATGCTGGCACATCAAAGACGACTAAAAAACAAGGCAAAATTAGTACTAGCGCTAAATGAAGACATGAATCGAATATTGGAAGAGGATGTTTACCTTGACAGTGGCTTGCTGGCACGAAGAGATGAGGGGGGCTCCATTGTCATCTCCCAGTTGGGAAATTCTACGGGCGGTCAGCTTACACATGGTGGAACTGACCCCTTGGAAAAGCTCCGCGACTAGTGGAGCAAAAAAATTGTCGAGCTTTTTGGTGAACAAACTTTCCAGTTGGGCCTAGCCGATTGGAGGTTCACGAGGCCTCTCCTTTGGAGGCTTAAACTAATGGATGTAGTCTCCCATCACATGGAGTGAAAGGTAGCCTTTCTCCAGGCGAGCATTGAAATGATCCACCATAGCGGTATACCTCTTGAGCAGTTCACCCTCGTAGTGGTCAGGATACACTAGCAGGCGGGGAGGACTTATGTTATCCAAAGAGTAGGCGTGGATGATGTGGCAAACATTTTTAACACGTGGCTGATACCTGACAGAGGTTCTGTTCGACCATCGACTAGGGAGATTCCCCTAGCGTAACATTTGGACTTTATATACGACCAGCTTGGTCGTATACTCCGTATATTTTGAGAAGATCTTGTGCAATTATAATCATATCCGAGATTATCTCCCATGATTCCTGAGTATCCAATTAATTAGGAAATAATATCTGTAACAAATTTATGTAATCTTCCTTGAGCCTATAAATAAAGAAAAATAGCTCAAGGAAGGGGACCTTTTTTTTTCGTGGCTAATTTGAGTTTATGCTTTACAGGAGAATTATAGCTATTACGTTCCGATTGTATTATTCATCCCTCTGAGGCTGGTGAAACTCGAAGAACCCTAGCTCTTTGATCACTCCTTTGAGAATCAATATCAATAATAGCTTAAGTGGACATAGGTAATTACCAATTCTTGGGGCCGAACCACTATAACTTCGTTGTGTCGTTTACTGTTCTTTCCATTAGATCTACTTCAATACCTTCTATCACATCAAGCATTTGACTCCATGTCAGTTGACCAAAATGAGGGTCAGCATTTGGGTGCTTTCATTGAGAGCTTGAGACGAGGTTGTTGAAGCACTAATGGCAAAAACAACAAGGAAACTGGGCAGGCTACTGACGCTACACCATCTATACCTCCTCCTCCGAACATGGCTGAGAATGAGCCACACTTGGAGTTTGATGAGGAGGAACTGGACTCCAAAATGCTGAGAAATACTCTGGGAGTATTGTAAGATGAATTGGCCAATTTGAGGGCCAGTCAAGAAAGTGCCGCGGAGACCATGGCACGACAGCAGCAAGAAATAGAGCGTCAATGCCAATAGCTGAGTGAAAGACAGACGGAGATGGACCATCATCAGAGGGAGGCCATGGCAGCTCTCAAAGCCGCCCTCCAATTGGCTAGGAGTCAAGCCGCACCAGCCTCGTAGCCTGACCAACCCCTGAATGGGCCATCTCAAAGAAATCCCAATCCTAGCCTCCGCTCCAACCAATGAGCCCTCAAAGGCCGGAGCAGCCACCAATGCCTCAGGATGATGTCCCTCCTAGGGACCCTGAGACGCAACCTCCATCCCAGGCTGGTCGAGGCAATCCCCCACTTCCAAGGCAGAATAGGGTTGGGCAGCAGCCCTGCAGCCCTAGACGCCCAAGGGGTGAAGAGCTGCACCCACCGAGCAAGGGGCAGCGTCCTTCTAGCAACAGAAGGAACTCAGAAACAAGCTCTACGGTTAGGGGCCCCCCACGGCATGATAATGGACGGGGACCTACCGACCAGCGCAGGCCTCCCCCTAACGCTTGGGAAGTTCCAGCCCAAGGAGGCAACCGAGGAGACAGTCGGTCCCACCATAGCCAATTAAGGTTCAGAGATGGCCATGGCTACAATGAGGCAGGGAATCGAAAATAAATGTTACATCAGCAGGAATTGACTTACGCTAACTATCTCGTTCAGGTCTCTATTGAGAACTTGATCATCCTCCATAGAAGCAGTTTCAGTAATAGCTGCCTGGCTGCGTTTATGCTTGGAGAGCTTGTATATTCTCTCCCTGGCAGAGCTAACCACGAGGCTGGGCAAGGAGCCTTTGGGCTGAGTGTGCAATGTTTGGCTGCTAGGAGCCTTTAAAGAAGGCTGCTGGTCGGCGAGAGTTGAGGCCGAATGCTCGAGGGGCGTTGGAGGTGGTGATTTCTCCTTCGAAGGGGTGGTAGCCAGAGGATCGTCCGTTCGGGCCTTCTTCGAGGCAGTCTTACTGCTCTCCCCTCGAGCCCTCTTGCTGTCCTTCTTTTGTCCAGAAGAGGCGGCAGCAGCCCTGTAATGCTCAAACACATCCCAGGAGTCCATATCTGCACAAAAGGAAACAATGCGGGCAGTGAGACAAGGTGGTCACACAGGGCCAAAAAATGAAAGTGAAAAGATTACAAGTAAAGTACCCGCGCTACAACTATTGGTCGCTACATTATTTACTGAACTACCTACTGCCTGGAAGAAATCTGAATTTAAGATCGGGGCATTCTTAAAGTTGCCATCCCCGTTGAACAGATGACAGGGAATTGGAAAATGGTTTAAAAGCGAAATTACTGTACCGTTATCATCCGATGAGTCGTCAAAGAGTTCGGTAGGCTCGGCAGCCTTTTTCTTTCCTTTTCCTTTGGGAGCCAAGGGCCTCTCCGCTCAGTGAGTGTCACCAAGTTCCCTGATTGTAACCCCAGTTGGTCTCCTCTGTGGAGGAGACGGTTGGGGTTGTTGCTCGGGTTCTGCTTCGGTGCGAGCATTCCCCGCCGAAGGCCCACTCGTAGTTGGTTGAGGGTCCCAGAGGCCAGCCAGCCTAAGGTTAGCCTCTATAACTAAATTTTTGACACTCTTCTCAGCATCTGACATGCTGGCTAAGAGTGCCACCCTTGACTCCATCCTTGGAGTTGGGTTCGGTCGCAGTCATGGGCCTGAAACACATTGAAAGTTCAAGACATTGTGGTGGAGAAACACTAAGTGAAGAAGCCAGTGATGTGAAAGTTTTACCTCCTGGTGTGAAAGCTAAGTTGTCCACGACCAGGTCAGGCGTAAGGAAATACTCCTGGTAGTACCTCCCCACGTTAGAGAAATGGGTTGTGCCAGTCAGGAAAGTGCGCCCGGTTTCCTGATGACAAAGATGGAAGAACCCCGTTCCTTCTTGGTTGGGGTTAGACTTGAGGTCGAACAGGTAGTTGACCTCATGTGGCGATGGCGTGGGCCATCTTTTCTGGCTATACAGAATATAGAGTGCAGCCAACATTCTATATCCGTTTGGGGTAATTTGGAAGGGGGCAACTCCGAAGTAGTTGGCTACCCCCTGAAAGAATGCATGAAGAGGCAAAGTGGCACCTGACTCAACATGAAACCGTGACCAGGCATTGTAAGAACCTCCAGGAAGATTAGCCCTTTGGTTTGGGTTAGGTTTGACTAGGGTCACCCCTGTTAGATTGTATTTTTTCAAGTAGTTGGCGATCATTCTGACCGTCACCCTACTTGCGGAGACAACATGCCACTCGATGTCTGGCTGAATAGCCTGTCGGGGGCAGGCATGCCCTTGAATGTTTGGGTCAGGAATATTTTCGTCTCGACCACTGGTCGAGAGGGCATCAGCAGTAGACTGATGAGAAGTGTTGGAGGTTTTTCTTTTCTTGGCTTTAGTTTTGGTGCGAGCCATATTTTGGGTCGAAACTGGGGAAGTGTTTAGGTTAAGGCGAGAAAAAGGAATATCTGGTATTAGTGTTGAAGGATGTTCTTCATCTTCAAGCAGTTGAACTAGGAGGTTGTCATCAATGGGTCTTTCTTCTCCTTACGGGTCTTGCATATGAACTGCAAACAGACAAAGGAGGAGATAAGACGCACAGCCTGGGAACTTATGTTGAAAGTTGGAATAACGTTGCTCGCGTTTATCAACCAGCAGCATTCTAGTCGAACACTAAGCAGTTTGAAAAATAGATCAAGAAGGAAAGTAAAAGGTTTTCTGAAAAGAAGCTTTTTCAACTCCTAAGGGGCGGGAAAAACCCAGTTTTTCAACTAGCCTTAAAATTGAATTTTTACGTCGATTTTACACCCTAAACCTATGATCCTGACTATCGAATCGATTCCTAATTTACGTAAAGCAAAAGTACACTTCCCTATCAAGCATCAAATAGTATATACAAAATCGTCACAAATTTATACTCAAGAACGCAAAGAGTTTCAGAGCACAGAGGCATAATACATGGCATCTCAAAAGGTCAAACGTCAAAGAAGAGTTACCTGAACGAAGGTTGGAGATTCTGAAAGATAGAAGCTTTGGGTTTGTAGGCGAAAGATCCTTGGCAGGGCGTCTGAAAACTTCGAAGTTCTAGGCTCTAGAATATGGTTCTTGAAAGTTTTTAGCAAGAAGATGGTGAGTAAAAGGTTGAAAGAAGAAGGTGGGGGTTACTTATAGAAACCGAGGTGTGCCAAAAAGGAGCAATCATGACTTACCATTTTCGAGGTATGGGGGAGTGTAACAGCCATCAGAATGGTTTCTTGGAAGCCAAAAAGGTGCAATTGGTTGTGGTTGGTTCACAGTTTCCGAGAACGCACGAGGGACTTTGACAGATTTCGTGGGGCATATGAAAGGTTTTTTTTTCCTAAGTTTACTTATTGCTGGTCGCAATAAATAAACTTGCAGGGCAAATGTTATCCAAAGAGCAGGCGTGGATGACGTGGCAAACATTTTTAACACGTGGCTGACACCTGGCAGAGCTTCTGTTCGACCATCGACCAGGGAGATTCCCCTAGCGTAACATTTGGACTTTATATACGACCAGCTTGGTCGTATACTCCGTATATTTTGAGAAGATCTTGTGCAATTATAATCATATCCGAGATTATCTCCCATGATTCCTGAGTATCCGATTAATTAGGAAATAATATCTGTAACAAATTTATGTAATCTTCCTTGAGCCTGTAAATAAAGAAAAATAGCTCAAGGAAGGGGACCTTTTTTTTGGCTAATTTGAGTTTATGCTTTACAAGAGAATTATAGCTATTACCTTCCGATTGTATTATTCATCCCTCTAAGGCTAGTGAAACTCGAAGAACCCTAGTTCTTTGATCACTCCTTTGAGAATCAATAGCAATAATAGCTTAAGTGGACGTAGGTAATTACCAATTCTTGGGGCCGAACCACTATAACTTCGTTGTGTCGTTTACTGTTCTTTCCATTAGTTCTACTTCAATACCTTCTATCACATCAAGCATTTGACTCCGTGTCAGTTGACCAAAATGAGGGTCAACAACTTCCAACCTCCCATGATGGACGGTCTTAGAAACTTGGGATTTTTGGAGCATTAGCCGCCGAAGGACTTCAACAGATATGCGAAGTGGCTACTTCCCCAATGACACATCCACAATTAGAGTGTTAGTCACATCCCGAGACTCCTTGGAGAGAGTCTGCAATTTCTTCTACATCTTAGGGGGAAGAGAAGGTTCCACCCCCTCACAAAGCTCTTTTAGACCCTGAGGCATCGAAGCTGCCAGCCACCGACATGAGCTGGTTTGTGGCACGAGCGAGAGCTCCCAACCTTATGTGATCTGCAAGGAGAAAAATGGCGTGCATACTTTGCAAAAACAATTGAAATAAAGCAATAAAAGAACTTGAAAAAAAAATTAAGCTTGTCAAGAGCACGTGGGATTCTCGGAAAGCCCCACCACTTGATGACTCCTCCAGGTGAAACATCGACTGTGCAAAGACCCTCATATGTTTTCCCATCTTCTGAGTGGTTTTGGTATTATACTGGCAGAACCATGATGAACGAAATGAAGTCACATCATCGAGAGGCACGTAGCCCCAGGGAAGCAAACACTTATTTGGTTGATGATGATAGTAGTCGATGAGGTCCAAGTAATTTTGATACTCCTCCTGAGTCCAGTGATGATCATGGGTAAGGCCACATCGAAGGAGCATAGAATAAATCTACACATACTCCGAACTTACCTTGATCCAATGAGGAAGCTCCAATTTCCGCTTCAATTACCTCCTCAATTTCCTGCCCGAGGCGAGCTTCTTGGGCTACATGGATTGCTTGAGCATTTTCAAAGAACTTTTCTGCCAACCGTTTATTGTATTGGGCCTTGGCCAATGCGTCTATTTTCTAGATGTGAATCATGGCCTGTGATCGGGTCCTGGAAGAGTTTCAGAACCTGGCAAGATCTAGGTTCCCAATTCGTTGACCATCGTGGTTCAGCCCTGCTTGGACTAGGTTCTCCATAGTCCCCAACTGACTCAGGTCCAGCTACACATTCGAGAATTCCTTCATTGACTACAGACATTCTTGGTAGGTAGTGATGTACATGGTACGAATGAAAGGGCCTAAACAAAGAAAAAATAAACTAAGTCTAAAAAATTTATGAAAATCAACAATTGTGTGCTCATAAATTAATGGGAAGACTTAACAACCTTGGCGAAGTCTAGGAGTAATGTTGGGTTGTCCTGGAGAGGGAAGTTGGTGGTGAAGAAAAACTGATGTTTAAAACCCCAAGTGTGGCTCTCTTTTATGAGGGTCCTTGTAATGGAAATAGGATTATTTTATCAAAGTCTAGAGCGCATCCAGGTCACTCCCTTTCTTCTTGGGAGAGGGTTCTAGCCATCGATGGTGCTTGTACTAGACTTATAGGCTAGCAACGAATCTGTAGCTGTTGGAGCTCACCTGGAAAAAGGCGATCCCGAAAAACTTTAAAAATTTTACAAAATACTGGTGGAGTGGAAGAGTTGTTCCCGCGTGAAGATGTGACCATCTCTAGGCCTCGAATCCATGGATGGTCTGGTGGGACCTCTCTGATTCTGACAATGAAAAATGAGGCATCCTTCATTGCAAATCCCATAATGGGATTTTATGCCGGCCAAGGCGTCCAAGTTCTTTAACTTGGTCGAGATATGCTACACTTCGAATCTGGGGCCTTATACTAGGTTGATTCATTAGGGATTGGGCCCATGTTAACCTCAGCTTGGGTCAAAAGGTGCACCACAATTTGTGTCGCTACTGCTATTGGCCTCTTTGCCACTAGAGCTATGTGATCCACTGCTTGAGCCTCCTTGGGATCCTGTCCTTGTTCTCGGGCCATGATTTGGATTTCCTGATCAAGCCCATAGAGAAATGTGCTGATGAAGTTCTCTGAGCACCTCAAACATCTAAAACAAAACTAAGCAGTTAGTATCCTAATCGAAAGAAAATTGTAACGCCCCACGTCACAATGACTACTTCCTGGAATGACGGCTGGCCCTACAAACCAACAAAAATATTTTTAGCGTGCTTTGTCCTCACTCACACGCTTCATGGGAAAACTTCTTAGAAGGTCACCCATCATGAGATCATGAGATTACTCCAGGTCTAGCATGCTTAACTTTGGAGTTCTCAAGTGATGGGCCATCGAAAAGAAGATGCATCTTGTTGGCATAGGTAGTACCCATCAATCCATTTGAGCCATCTTCAACTGTGTGGTCCCATACCTACGTGGTATTAGAATCATCACACTTGAACTTCCCCAGGCGATGTGGGATTGCACAACTTTACCTGGTCTTTCCCCCTACGGATCACGAGATACTAAATGTCACAATCAACCACCCTTAGGGGTCCGATGTCCCCGTCGGACACACTTCCAATTGAGTCCAGGCTGTGATACCATTTGTAGCGCCCCACGTCACTATGGCTGCTTGCTAGAATGACGACTAACCCTATAAAGAAATACAAGTCATTTCAGCGTGCTTTGTCCTCACTTGCACGCTTCTTGAGAAATCATCTTAGGAGGTCACCCATAATGAGATTCCTCCATGTCATGCATGCTTAACTTTGGATTTCTCAAGTGATGGGCCACCGAAAAAGAAGATGCTTCTTGTTGGCATAGGTAGTACCCATAAATCCATTTAAGCCCTCTTCAATTGTGTAGTCCCATACCTACACAATATTAGAATCATCATACTTGACCTTCCCCAAGCGATGTGGGATTGCACAGCTTTACCTGATCTTTCCCCCTACGGATCACTGGATACTTACTGTCACAAAAATGCTCAGAACACGAGAATACCCTACAACTATTGCTCGGGGATAGAAGAAAGAAGGGAGATTTTCTATAAAATGAGTGTTCCCGGTGCATCAAGATGTCACCGGAGAAACTAGTGGAAGCTCAAGAACATGACCAAATCGTAGACCAAACAATGGGGAGCCAACACGTGACTGTAGGGAAAACTTATACAGGATCTTTATTTATTTTCATGTACATCTAATATTAAACAAGTTAATATGAGACAACCTAGAACATGTTTCTAAAATTGAATTCAAAGAGAAATAAATAATAAGAATACTTACATTATACGTAGCAGAATGAAAGAGTCATTCCTTCAGTTTCTCTAACCCTTGTATCCTTTCTGTCGAAGAGTATTACCAAGAAACTGAATTGATCTTCTATTTTCTTCACAGTCTTCCAAAGTATCCTTGAAATCTCCTAGACTAGAGTGGGCAATTCTCAACACATGAGATAGATACAGAGAGAAGAAGAGAGAAGAACAATAAGGCTTAGAAAATGACTTATGTTTAGAGAGAATCTAAAACTTATCAGAAACTTGTGTTTAAAAAATATGAACTTATCTTTTGACTTGTGATTTCAACTCTCTCTTAACATTCCTTTTATAGACTCAATAAGGTCATTTATTTAATTAAAAAATCAATAAAAGAATAGCCAATAACCAGCCCTAGGTCGAAATTATTATGGGTTTTAGGCCCGTGAAATTTCCCATTTGATTCTGCATTATTTTCTATTGATTTAATTAATTAAATAATTATTTAAATCCTTTATAAAATTAATTATTTATAATTTGAACCTTGATTTAAACTTATTTATTAATTTAGATACCAATTTATCTTAATTAATAAATTTGCCTTAATTTCTCTTTTCTTCTCTAAATTACATAACTCTACGAAACTATCCAAAATTGACTTGGTCAACTTTGATAATTCTAATTGATAATTAAATAAATTAATTGAGACTATCTAGATGATTTTATCCAAGGTACAATAGAGACAATGGGCCAATGAAATCAAGCTCCAATAAGTTATCATAAATCTAACAAATAAATTTACTAACTTATTAATTCCTCGTGACTCCACTAAAGACTCGGACTTGCACTCTTGAATTCATAGAACGCTCTATAACAAACATAGATACACTATTAATTATCCATTGTTACAACCATAATTGTCACTTAATCCTCTATAGAAGGTCTACAATGAGATGGGACTAAAATACCGTTTTACCCCTCATTGTATTTTATTCTTAAAACAATTAGTTCTATGTAAATGATATTTTAGTAAACTAATATTAATTACTGAAATGAGATCTCTATCATTTAGCACATTGAACCAAAATAAAAGGAAACCATTGTTTCACTTCTTCCTCAGAAGCTATAGATGTTCATATCTGTGATTAACACTCCCACTCAATTATACTACCGAGTTCCCAAGATGTAAGTATGGGCTAGTCCGTAGGGTAAGCTGGTAATAATTGAGATTGAATTGACCTATGGTCAACCATATGATATGCGTAGAATAGATAATAATGGTATGTTTACTTATCCTATCAACTATCAATATCTGCTCAGTCCGATGTAACAAATACATCTGATCTTATTTACTTTGCTAATGTTCTAGAAAGAACATAACACTACAATGTGTAAGCAGATCATATCGTAGATTGGCAAGTCAGTGTAAATCATGTGCACTGACTAATCTTAGGACTAACTTATTTTGAACATATAATCATTTTTATATTCCATTGTGATTACGTCACTATAAATATGATTAGCTATATGCTCGGGATTTAATAGAATTTTATATTAAACAAATAATCATGAAAATAAAACATGTGAGCAAAGGGATTGACCAAGTCAAAAAATGATTTCTATTCTTTTATTGATAATAAATGAGATTACAAAGAATTTTGGGTTGTAATTAGGGCATAAAACCCCAACAATGACACCCCCTTTTTGGAAATGTTAGTTCTCGAGGATACTCAGTGGTCACTACTCGAGGACGAAATCCCACAAAAATGATTTCTTTTGATGAAGTCTCCACTGTTCCCAAAGATGAGTGAAGACTTGCGGGGCAAATGTTTTCCTTATTTTCACCAAGTGACCGTGACATAAATTAAGAGTGATTAGGGGTCCACAAAAGCTATTTAAAGCTCTCTAGAAGTTGTTTAGGGTTCCACGGGAGCTGAGTTCAGTTCGCATCACCATTTGTCACAACCGGAGGAGCACATCCTTCGAAGGCATTACCTTTCGAGGACCTAGTCAAAGAATAATTCTCCATGTTGTAATCATCTCCTCCAAACTTGTGAGAACTCTTCTCCGGAGTAGGAGGACAGTTGCCAAGTGTCAACCAAATAAACACCTAGACCACATACATCCTTCTGACACCTACTGTCACAGAGATTGTGGTGCTAATTCCATAAAAGCGGGAAAAAGGATGTCCCACGATGTCGTCTGACACGGGAAAATGTGTAGCTACCACATTGACAGAGTTAGGGGCATTTTCCACAACAAAATAGTGGGTTGAACTTCCTCGTATTGGGCCCATTGAGATACATTGGAGCCCACCAGCTTATTAAATACTGAATGTGGCTATTTATGAAACAACAAACCTCCATTAAGAGAGGATAATTGTAATCAGCTCCAATTAACGAGCTTAAATGTCCAAGCTGCCTATAAGTAGGGCTAGGGCACACATTGTAAATGATCAGATTTTCATTTTTTTAGAGCTTGAGTTGTACACGTTCTTCATCATCCTAATAAAATGACTTGTGGACTACAATTAATTAATAACCTGAACCTTGTAAATCTGGGGTTCTATTTCTTTTTCTTTAAGCTTTTATCTTGTTTTAGATGTTGGCAAAAAAGTCAAACAACAAAGTTCATAAGAAAAATAAAATTTAAGGGTAAAAACTAAAATTTGGGAGCGAAATCATTTAAGAGAATTAGTTAGTAGTAAAACAAGATAAATATTGTCACTTAGGGGCATTTGAAGATACTAGTAAAATTGAGGAGTCAAAAGGATATACTATTAACAAAAGTGAGGAGAAAAATTTACCAATGTTGTACAAATTATTATAAATCTCACATAGAGGGTGTGTGAAAATTCGGATGCATTTATAAAAGTATAAGTTACATCATCACTATAAATTAGAGATAAATTGACATCTTTTTATGTCATGTGGCAAACTTGCGGGATATAAAAATTATGAAAAGACTTATTACGTCTGACATGATGAGAAGTATTGTCTAAAATATTATGTCTTGCATTGTCAGAATTTTTTTTTTTACTAAAATGTAATGCCTCCTAATAACCAGGACCATTACACTGTGTGTTTAAAATTGTGCTTAACTCGTTCAGCAAGTTATTTGGACCAAAACGTGTAGTTAAGGTTAATTAAAATTTGGTATAAAAGTTTTTTGAATAAGCTTTGGCAACTTTTCATTAAAAGATTTAGTACATAACACAGGATCCCAAAGACTGAGAAGTTTAAAAAGGTTGATAAAAAGGAAAATAAATGAAGTACATAACATCCGTCATAAACGGCAAAACCACGAAACCCTAGCTTTCTAAAAGAAGTCTCGACCGTGGCGATCGAGTAGGCTGCCTATGTGCACACTACCCCGAAGCTCTCCAACTCATTGCTGGTCCAGCTTCCCCTTGCCCTTACCTGCACCACGTAGCATCCGTGAGCCGAAGCCCAACAAAAAAAGTCAAATAAACAGAAACAGATAATCAACAGATCACAGATAGCAATCTTAACAGTAACAAACATACTCAAGAAGGCGTTAAACTCAATTATATGACCATAGGATCAAATGAGCGCATATCGCACTTCCAAAATGGCTCAGCCATATGGCCTGATCATGACCATAAGCTGAGCTTTTCAGTCAGCTTCAATCAAATAAACAATTCATACATAACACAGTCATTCATGTTTAAACAAATATTCAAAAATATGTTTATAGTAATTCTTAATAACTAGGGTTCAAGCCCTAATCATAACCCGGGTGCAGTTTTCTTACCTCATGTCCCGAGCAGATAGCGTATGGCGACCTTGAGCGCAATCCTTACTCCCAAGCCTATCGGTACAACCTAGTCACAACATAATAACATATAATTTTCAAGAACTAAACCAATTAAAACTTCAAGATTGATTCCTAGCCTCTAGGACCTCGAATTCTACTAAAACGATTAGTAGAATCCTTCTCGAGCTTTTAAGTTTGAGTTCTCGTACTCAAAAACCCTATTTGGCCAGTTTCCCCCATTTGAGCTGCGACGCTCTACAATTCAAAGATACCTCCAAGACATTTCTCTAGATACACGCTGCACCACAGCCCACTAGACAACGCGGTGCCAAGGCAATCCGTAGAATCACCCTAGCCTCTGTGTTCATGCGGGTCGCAGCGCTCCAAGAACAGCGCCGCGACGAAACCGTATAAACTTAGATTTTCCAACATTTTCTTCGAGCCATATCCCATAAAACTCACCCTAATTAACTACCAAAGTCGCAATTAATCCTAAGACTCTCAACAACACAACATAGGCAACATATAATCCCTAAGGACCAAACTAAATTCTTTTCACAACTCAAAACCAATCCCACAAGTTTAAAACATATAAAAACTTAAATCACACCAGAATTTCTTCAAAAACCAGAGTAAATCTTACATCAAATAAACATCTACGACCTCAAGTTGCTTCCTAGCCCACTCCACAGCTTTAACTCCTTCAATACCCACCAAGATCACCTCCACGCTTAATATCCCAATAATTTTATCAAGAAAACCCAAAGTCTAGGAGTGAGAGAGAAAGTAACGAGAAAGAGAAAGGGAGAGAAAGTAATGTGTTATCTGATTTCCTTACTCTAAGGGTTTGGATTGACAAGGTTAATCTTTCGGCATAAAAATACTAAAATGCCCCTAACCTTTACTAAGTTCTTTAATGCCCCAAGGGTAATATCGTCATTTGCCACATTTCCCGCTAAACCTCAAATTCCACTTAAGATTCCCAATTAATCTCACTATTCTTCTAAACACTAATATTTTCCCCCACTAATAAATCATACTCTACTGTCTCTGGTAACTCACTAAATTACTAAAATACTCTCTAGGCTCACCCCGAGCTGGGTATAACTCGCCGTTGTGACTTTTTTGCCAAATTTCTCCCAAAGATCACCTCGTATCACACATCTCAAATATATCCATATGATAATGTGGTCCCACTCACAAAGGACATATAATTAACAATTATACCCTCAACTGGTCAAAGTTAGGAAAATGCATTTTTCACCAAAACGGGCCCACAATCACATTTAATGCACATAAGCATGCATAAATAGTCATATTATCATAAAACTCATATATTTTTCATAATCACACATATATTCAATTTAGTTCACATATTAATCCATTTATGCCATCTCAAAACACTAATCGAGGCACTAAGCCTTATTATCAAATTTGGGACGTTACAACTATCCCCTCCTACTGAAAATTTCAGCCTCAAAATTTATCTGAACATCTCAGGATACTGATCCTGTATATCCAACTTTATCTCCCAGGTCGCTTCCTTAACCTTGCTGTTCTTCCATTGAATTTTAACTAGAGGAATTGTCTTGTTCCTCAGAACCTTGTCTTTTTTATCTAGTATCTTAACTGGTCGATCCTCATAAGACAAGTCTATCTGTATCTCCAAATCCTCATAATCTAGCACATAGGTGGTGTCTGACACATACTTCCATAGCATTGAGATGTTAAACACATCATGGATTCCTAATAATGGGGGAAAAGCCAATCTATAGGCTACTCAACAGGTCCTACAAACCTAGGGGTCAGCTTGCCCTTCCTTCTAATCCCTTTTACTCCCCGTAGTGGTGAAACTCGTAGAAATACGTGGTCCCCTACTTGGAACTCCACGTTCCTACGCTTAGGGTCAGCATAGCTTTTCTATCTACTCTTGGTGACCTACATTTCCTGCCATACAACATCTCATATGGAGCTACTCCAATCGTTGATTGATAGTTGTTATTGTATGAATACTAAATCAATGGAAGATACTTACTCCAGAACCCTTCAAAATCTAATATACATGCTCTAAGCATGTCCTCCAATATCTGAATCATCCTGTTATATTGCCCGTCTGTCTGAGGATGATAAGTTGTACTGAACTTCAGCTGAGTCCCCATGGCCTTATGCAAGTTTCCCCAAAACATAGAGGTAAAAATGGGATCTTGGTCTGATACTATATATTTTGGAACCCCATGGAGACGTACAATCTCCCTCACGTATAGTTCTGCATATTGGTCCACAGTAAAGTTTGTTCTCACCGGCAGAAAATGAGCTAATTTGGTATATCTGTCTGCAATCACCCATATCGAGTAATATTGCCCCACTATCCTAGGAAAGCCCCCTACAAAATCCATCGTGACGTCTTCCCACTTCTACTCGGGAATACCAAAAGGCTGTAACAACCTCGCTGGCCGTTGGTGTTCAGCCTTCACCTGGTGATAGGTTAGACACCTCGACCATAGGTCCTGATACATCTTCGTGGTGCCTGGATATAATGAATACGGAGTGGTATGAGAATCATCAAAGATCTCTCATCTGATACCCACATCCATCAGAACACAAATTTGATCCTTGTATCTTAGCTACTCCAGCTAGGACATCCTCTCTAAGCTTTATCAATTGAGAATCACTCATCTAGCCCTCCTTTATTCTCTCTAAAAGAGAGGACTTGAAGGTAATATTGGCCAACCAGCCCACCACCAACTCTACCCGTGCTCTAGTCATGTCTTCCACTAATTCCTTCAATATCTGCTTTGAAGTGAGCAACTGTCCTGGACCCCTCCGACTCAAAGCGTGTTCCACTACATTGGCTTTCCCTGGATGGTAAAGAATCTAACATTCATAATCTTTTACCAACTCTAGCCAATGTCTCTGTCTCATATTTAAGTCATTCTGAGTGAAGAAATACTTCAAACTATTATGATCGTTGTATATCTCGCACAAACACCAGCCAACGTCTCAGCACCATAGCAGTAATCAGTCTTTGCTTTAATTCTTGAAAGCTATTCTCACATTTGTCTGACCATACAAACTTCAAGTTCTTCCGTGTCTGCTTTGTTAGTGGTGTAGAAATTATTGAGAATCCTTCCACGAAGTGCCAATAATACCCTGCCAACCCAAGGAAACTCCTGGTCTCTGAGGCATTCCTTGGTCTCGGCCAGTCCCTAACTGCTACAACCTTGGCCGGATCTATCTTAATCTCGTATCCACTAACAATGTGACCGAGGAACGTCACTTAAGGTAACCAGAACTCACACTTCTTAAACATGGCATACAACTAGTGCACCATCAATCTCTGTAATACTAACCAGAGGTACTTATTTTTTATAGTCAATTGGTTTAATTCCTTATAATTGATGCACATCCTCAGGTTCCCATCCCTTTTCTTCACAAAAAAAATTGGAGCACCCCATAGTGAAAAGCTAGGCCTCATATATACTAGGTCCAGTAATTCCTATAACTGTACCTTCAACACCTTCAATTCTGGCGGAGTCATTCTATATGGTGCCCTAGATATTGGTTCTATACCTGGTGCTAACTCAATGATAAACTCAATCTCCTGGTGCGGTGGCAATCCTGACTCAGGGTGAACACTCGAGCTAGAGTCACGTTGTCCACTGTCTTGGGTTCCTTGTTCTTCTAACTTGGGCAATCCTTTTTGAGATGTCCAACCACCCCACACAGATAGCATGCCTTCGCCCGAAATTCACGCAGATAGCGCCTCCTACTCCTGGCACATTCTGGGTAACTCCTCCAAGACTCATTGTCGCCCTGGCAGCCCCCCTGAATACCCTGACCCCTCCTATCACGACCTGCAATAATTGAGGTGTCAGGGGTCTTCCTCTTCTGGTCACTAGGGCCTAAATACTCTTCACAAGCGCACCCAATCTCCATCTTCTGGGATTTAGATTGTGGTGGTGGACGGTCCATTCTAGGAGACAGATCCCATCATGAGGGATCTGGATGAAGTTTTCAGGTCCATCCTCAACATTTCAACTCACTATCAGGATACATCCTTCGATCCATTGTCGCTAACTGATATCCACCTTGGTGAATGAACCCGAGTCTTGGTAAATGACCCCAGGCCTTCGTAAATGAAACTGGACATTGGTAAATGAACCAGGACCATATGTTCGGGTAGAACAAGAGAAGTTCTTCTTATAGCTGACATGTCCCAGAGAAATATGGAAGTTGGTGTACTAAACTAATCCACAGAGAGGGTACGTACAGAATGTTCGATGTTCCTAGGTATTGGTTCTGCCACCACTT
Source organism: Humulus lupulus (assembly GCF_963169125.1). NCBI lineage: Eukaryota > Viridiplantae > Streptophyta > Magnoliopsida > Rosales > Cannabaceae > Humulus > Humulus lupulus. The sequence continues at coordinate 270,503,960 of NC_084793.1, forward strand.
TGACAGATCTTGTCCCCCGAGTCTCCCTAAGGGTTCATATGCACCGATCAATATCAATGTACAATGGGCAGCTGTAAGGCTCTACCACACCTAAGCCGGCCCAATGGGCCTAGAAGAAACCATATGTAATCATATTACACTATTGTATTATAGCTCCATTAGAGAGCATTTATGCTTATAACCCTATTGGACCTGGATTAGTCCAACCCAAGCCACATGACAGCCTATAAATAGGGTCATTTGTGCACTGTAGTGGAGATCCCAACTTTTCATGCACACATAAATGTTACTGAACTTGTAGAAAAACTCCACTGCTAAACTCTCTCTAAAGCTCAATACAATCGACTCGTGGACTAAGGCTCATTAACGCCCCAGCCACATAAAATCCTTGATCTTATTTATTGCTTTTCCTTTCTTACTAGCTCTTATTTTTTGATATATTTATAGTTTCTGAAAAAACTCGGTAAACATTTTGGTGCTTTCGTTGAGAGCCAAAAGAAAGCTTGAACAAACCTTTGTCATCTACGAAGATGGTGAATACCAGATACACTATGTTTGATCCCGCTCAACAGCAGAAACAACATAACAATGGAGAACCATTGCAAGACCTGCAACTTGTTGGGGGGTTTTATGGCCTAATTAAAATCCAATTTCTTTGTAATCTCATTTATTATCAATAAAACAATAGAAATCATTTTTTGACTTAGTCAATCACTTTGCTCACATGTTTTATTTTCATGATTATTTGTTTAATATAAACTTCCTATTAAATCCCGAGCATATAGCTAATCGTATTTGTATGACGTAATCACAGTGGAATATAAATATGATTATATGTTCAAAATAAGTTAGTCCTAAGTAGTCAGTGCACAATATTTACACTGACTTGACAATCTACGATATGTTATACTTACACATTGTAGTGTTATGTTCTTTCCAGAACATTAGCAAAGTAGATAAGATCGAATGTATTTGTTACATCGGACTGGACCGATATTGACAGTAGATAGGATAAGTAAACATATCATTGTTATCTATTCTAGTCATATCATATAGTTGACCATAGGTCAATTCAATCTAAATTCTGAGTGGTTAGTATTCTAACTGATTGTATTATTTGAGTTCTTTGACTTGTTCGTTACCAGCTTAGCCTACGAACGAGCCCATACTTACATCTTGGGAAATCGGTAGTATACTTGAGTGGGAGTGTTAATCACAAACATGAACATCTATAGCTTCTGATGAAGAAGTGAAATGATGGTTTCCTTTTAGTTTGGTTCAAGGTGCTAAATGATAGAGATTTCATTTCAATAATTAATATTAGTTTGCTGAAGTATCATTTACTAGGAACTAAGTGTTTTAAGGATAAAATACAATGAGGGGTAAAACGGTATTTTAGTCCCATCTCATTGTAGACCGTCTATAGAGGATTGAGTGACAATTATGGTTGTAACAATGGATAATTAATAGCGTATCTAAATTTTTTATAGAGCATTCTATGAATTCAAGAGTGCAATTCTGAGTCTTTAGTGGAGTCACGAGGAATTAATAAGTTAGTAAATTTATTTGTTAGATTTATGATAATTTATTGGAGCTTGATTTCATGGGCCCATGGTCCCCAATGTACCTTGGATAAAATCATCTAGATAGTTTCAATTAATTGATTTAACTATCAATTAGAATTATCAAAGTTGACCGGGTCCATTTTGGATAGTTTCACAGAGTTATGTAATTTAGAGAAGAAAAGAGAAATTAGGGTAGATTTATTAATTAAGTTAAATTAGTATCTAAATTAATAAATAATTTTAAATCAAGGTTAAAATTATAAATAATTTATTTGATAAAATATTTAAATAATTAAATCAATAGAAAATAATACATGCCTTGATTTTAAGTCCAATGGGCTTATAATCAAATGGGAAATTTCACGGGCCTAAAGCCTATGATAATTTCGACCTAGGGTTGTTAATTGGCTATTATTTTATTGATTGTTTAATTAAATAAATGACCTAATTGAGTCTATAAAAGGAGTGTTAAGAGAAAAGTCAAGTAGAAGTTGAAACACAAGTTTCTGCTATGTTTTAGATTCTCTCTAAACATAAGTCATTTTCTAAATCTCATTGTTCTTTTCTCTTCTTATCTCTGTATCTATCTCATGTGTTGAGAATTGCCCACCCTAGTCTAGGTGATTCTGAGGATACTTCAGAAGATTGTGAAGAAAATTGAAGATCAGTTCAGTTTCTTGGTAATAGTCTGCAACAGAAAAGATACAAGGGTTAGAGAAACTGAAGGAATGACTCTATATTTCTGCTGCGTATAATGTAAGTATTCTTATCATTATTTCTCTTTGAATTCAATTTTAGAAACATGTTCTAGGTTGTCTTATATTAATTTGTTTAATATTAGATCTACATGAAAACAAATAAAGATCCTATATAAGTTTTCCTAACAACTGGTATCAAACCCTTTGGCAATCTTTATTTTAATCCATGAACATGTTAAAAATTGAATTATTAGATGTGATTGAGTAATTGGATGGATTTCATGTGCTTTATGAAGCATATTGAATTTTACGTGATTATTAGTAATTTTAGGTTATTTTTTTGTGTTTTCTATGCCATTAATTTTTCTATATGCTTTATTTTGTGTAAAACATGTTAAAAATGAATTAAAAATTAGTTTTTGTTTGAAAAATTGCACAAAAAAAAATTCTGAATTTTTTTGGCCTGGCTGCCCATGCATGTGTGTGCTAGTCGCGCATGCACCCACGCACGTCACCTAGCACCTGCGCACACCTGTGCCCCCTCCTCGTCAGCCAAACAAATCACGCGCGCGCATCCTCTGCAGCCAGACCTTGGTGAACAGTACCCGAAGCGGGTGCTGTTCATCCCAATTTTTTTAAAATTAAAGAAAATAAAAATGTGGAAATTGATTATTTATAGCAAAGCCAAAAATATCAGATTTATTTTTGCATTTAAAAATATTTTTTAAAATGAGATATATTTGTTGGTTGAGATTTAAATGATTAGATATTTTCTACAAAGATTCAAATTCAAATTTAAAAATAACTAACTTAATTTTAAATATTTTAATATATTAAAATATTAGAATTAAGATATCAGATATTTAAGATATTTTCTTTTAAATACTTGATATTTTTATTAAATCTTTATTTCAAAATATTAAAATCTTTTTATTCTATAGTGTTTAATATTTAAATTATTGGAAATTTGTTAATTAGACATTTTCATGGATATTTGAATTTATTTAACTGTTTTGAGATATTTTAGGTTTGTTATAACTATTAATATATTTTTTTAAATGGTTAAAATATTAGCTTATTGTTGTAACAACACAAGATATTTTTTGAAAAACAGTTAAGATATTGATTTTAAAATTTAAATAGTTAAAATTTGAAAAATATCATTTTTTTTTCAACCAATTAATAAAAAATATATTTTTTAATAAATGAGATTTAAATTAACTTTGGTTAATGGTTGATAAATCCTATTTAAATTAAATTAATATTTTTCAAATTAACCGAAAATCAAGTTGATTGTTGATAAATGAAATTTGAATTAACTTTTGTTAATTGTTGATAATTTTTCATTTAAATTGACTTATTTTTGTAAAAAAATTAATTAATTTGAATTTAATGATAAATTCTAGATAATTAATTGTGTTATTTTTGCAAATGAAATAAATTGTTGTATTTTTGCATAAATTCATAGACTTGCTCATATAGTAACATGATTAGGCCCATCCAATTATAACATGTCTGTTTGCACTATATGTGATATTTTTGCAATTGGGCCTGGATGCATATAGTGGCCCATATGTTTGCTAGATATATGGATTTTGCCAAATAAAATTTTCATAAAATGATAGGTTTTATTTGGGCCCATTAGAAAATGTAAAGTTTAAATTTCTCCTCTTGTGGAAGGTTCTACTTGTGAAGGCCCATTTGCTTTGCATGACTATAGTGGGCCTAATCAATTAATAAAATGAAGGTTTAAATTCCTCTCTTTTGGACCTTGTATGAAAGTTTAGGGGCCTTAGTAGTGGGAACGACAAACAGGACCTAGCCCTCCTCCATACAAGCCCAATTGTTAAGGTCCATTTACCTGAGTTGGACTTAATTGTATAGGTTCATTATATTAGTTAAACCTAAATATTGATTAGTAACAAATTAATTCTAAATTAATTGAATTTGTTTCAATGTGACACTTTAGAATTAATAGGAAATTATAGGACTTTGGTTTTAAAAATTCTAATCTTGCAATTCTTTTTGAAGAACCATAGTCATTAATTTTTGAAAATTAATAATTTTAATTTTATAATGAGCTTATTTTAAGAATTATATTCGATCTCCACCGTTGGTTTAACAAGGTCAATAGTTGAATGGGGCCTGGAGACGCTTTGATTCCTCCCCTTACGGAAGGTGTTCATTAGTTATTTTGACAAGGTTAAATTCCATGAGATAGATAATTATAGGTCAAATTCTACTAGACTCGCCCCTATGGTGACTACTATGACTAAATCTATTTATTATTGAAACCGTGGGTCTAGCTCATAAAATAAGAGATTTTGTTTTCTTGTTTTGATCGAATAGTAGGTTGTTAATAATGGTGTCCATTATTAAATAAGTTCACAACTTTATTTAACTAGTGGTATGTTTGACTCTCGACGACCGGGACAAGGATATCATAGATTAGTAAAATCCTAATGAAATAGAGATATGATTTTTTTGGTATTTTTTTCTCATATCTTACATATTTTTGGTATATGTTGTCCTATTTTATTGAGCAAAAGTGAAAGATTTCTATTTTATTGATAATTTTTAGTATAATTATGGTTGTGTCAACTCCCATCCTTTCTCAACTTTCGATGGAGAAACTCACTGGATCAAACTTCCTTCAATGGGAGCAAAACGTCAACATTGTGTTGATTGGTGACAACTCCAAGTTCGTCATGACTGAAGAATCCCCGAAAGTTCCAGCTGAAGGAGCCACTAAGTCTGTGAGGGATAAGTATGAGCATTGGCAGGCGGCTAACAATAAGGCGCGGTACTACATGTTGACTAGTATGGTCGACACCCTCAAGACAAAGATGGAGAATGTCGAGACGACCTACGAAATCATGGATCAGCTCCAAGACATGTTTGGTGCCAAGTCAGCACAGACTCGTTTTGAAGCCACCAAGAAATATGCCAATGCTCGGATGGCACCTTCTCAACATGTTCGTGATCACCTGATCAAGATGACAAACTACTTTCAGGAAGCTGAACTGCATGGAGCAACAATAGATGAGGAAACTCAAGTTGGCTTAATCCTCAATAGTCTCTTTCCAGCTTTCCTGTCGTTCACCACCAACTATGTGTTGAATAAACTCAACTATGGTATGACGCAGCTCATAAACGAGCTTCAGACTTTTGAGTCTATCATGGGTGGACCAATTAAGGGAGGAAAAAAGAAGACAACTACTACTACTACTACTACTGCTACTGCTACTGCTACTGCTACTGCTACTGCTACTGCTACTGCTACTGCTACTGCTACTGCTACTGCTACTGCTACTGCTACTGCTTCTACTACTGCTACTGCTACTGCTACTGCTACTGCTACTGCTACTGCTACTGCTACTGATCCAGCTAAGGTTGAAGCTAACCAAGCTTCATCTTCGAAAGCTGGAAATAAGAGGAAAGGTGGACAAAACAACAAAACAACAAAACCAAGCTTGCAAAGACTGCAAAGACAAGTTCACAAACAAATGCAAAGACGCCCAAGGGGAAGAGCAAGAAAAAAAAGAAAGGTAAAGGTAAGAGTTTTCAATGCAAAGAGAAGCGGCATTGGAAATAGGATTGCCCCAAGTTTATAGTAGCTAAAAACAAAGGTAATGATTATAGTTCATTTATCTTGGAAACCTGTGTTTTAGAGAGTGATAAATCCGTTTGAATTATTGATTCTGGATCTACTAACCATGTTTGTAACACTTTACAGCTTCTTGAATTGTGGGAGGAAGTGGACGAAGATGGCTTAAATCTTAGAGTTGAGAACGGAGCATTCGTTGCGGTCCAAGCTAGAGGAAGAGCTCGTCTGAAGTTCGAAAATTAATTTTTAATTTTAAATGATGTATTTTTTATTCTGGATTTTAGTAGAAATTTAATTTCAGTTTCCATGTTGCAATTAGAACAATTTGTTATGACTTTCACAAGTTCTAATATATCTATTTCTTTCAATGGATCACAACTGTGTATTGCATGTTTGGAAAACGGGCTTTATATTCAGCGACCTAACTGACCCTTGCTCTTAACAATGATTTATTCAAAGTAGCTAAACCTAGGACCAATAAATGTCAAAAGACCGAAAACGAAAAATGGCATATTTATGGCATTTGAGACTAGGTCACATTGGCTATGATAGAATTCAAAGACTTACAAAGGACGGGCATTTGAGGGAACTCACCTTAGGTGAATTACCTATCCGTGAATCTTGTCTAGAAGGAAAGCTGACCAAGCGTCTATTCTCTGCAAAGTGTGACAGGCCCAAAGAACCACTTGGACTTGTGCATTCAGATGTTTATGGACCTTTGAATGTACAAACCACGAGTGGTTTTGAGTATTTCGTCACTTTCATTGACTATTACTCTAGATACTCATGTCTTTACCCAATGCATAGGAAATCATAAACATTTTCAAAGTTTCAGGAATTCTTAGCTATGGCTCATAAAAAATTAGGTAAAACATTAAAGATCTTGCGATCTGATAGGGGTGGAGAATATTTAGATATGTAGTTCCAAGATCATTTAACTGAACTTGGGATTTTATCACAACTTACTGCCCCAGGTACTACGCAACAAAATGGTGTAGCGGAACGCCGAAAGAGAACTTTATTGGAAATGGTTACATTCATGCTTAGTTACTCAACTCTACAAACTTCATTTTGGGGACATGCAATTGAAACCGTGAATGACATTCTCAATGTCGGTCCATCTAAATCAATCCCCAAAACACCTTTAGAACGCTGGAATGGTTGCTAGTTTGCGCCATTATAGAATCTGGGGATGTCCCGCCCACGTCCTGAGGAAAAAGGAAGGAAAGCTAGAACCGCGAAATGAAGTTTGCATGTTTTTTGGCCATCCTAAAGGTACTCAGGGTGGACTTTTCTATAGTCATTCAAAAAAGAAAGTGTTTACTTCTACAAATACTACTATTCTGGAAAATGACTATGTTCAAAACTTCAAAGCACGCAACAAAGTAGTTTTAGAGGAGATGGTTAAAGAATTGACTCCAACCAATGTTCCATTGTCATCAACGCGAGTTGATGATGAAATTCCCACTCTTCATGTCCAACCGACGCAAGTATTTAAATGAAGAAAGTACCACTGTTCCTGAGCAAACAGTCACGGACCCTCGTCGTAATAGGGGACTTTTTAGGAACCCAGTTCGTTATGGTTTGGATGGTGAAAACAATATGGTTGTTGGTGACACTAGTGATGATTACCCACTGTCTTTCAAATAGGCAATGGCTAGCCCTGAACAGGAACTATGGCTCGAAGCCATGGAACACGAAATGGAGTCCATGTACTCAAATTCCGTCTGGGATCTTGTGGAAGCACCTAGTGACTTTAGGGCCATTGGGTGCAATTGGGTCTACAAGAAGGAATGAGGTGTTGATGGAAATATCGAGACTTATAAAACTCGATTAGTGGCAAAGGGTAATACCCAAAGAGAAGGCGTGGACTATGAGGAAACTTTTAGTCCGGTATCCATGCTCAAGTCCATTCGCATCCTCCTATACATAGCAGCCGCTCTCGACTATGAGTTCTTGAAATTGGACGTCAAGATAGATTTTCTTAATGGAAATCCTGACAAAGTCATTTATATGGATCAGCCTGAAGGATTTAAAGTAGCTGGACAAGAAAGAAAGTTTTCTAGTTGAGTAGGTCTATTTATGGACTTAAGCAAGCTTCTCGTTATTGGAACCTTAGGTTTGATGAAATAATCAAAACCTACGGCTTTGAACAAAATATTGATGAGCCTTGTGTTTATCAACTGAAGGCAAGTAAATAATGGTATTCCTGGTTCTTTATGTAGATGATATCTTACTTGTTGATGCAGTTTTTTGCCAATAGTGTATTAAGAAATTATAAGGTAGATTAGTGCTTAGAAATAAACCGTAATGAAAAATGAAATGAATTCACAAGAACACAAATCTATTACGTGGTTTAGTGGGTAAAATCCACCTAGTCCACGAGTCTATATTATTGTTGGTTTCTCTCCATTTTGGTAGAGTTTCAGTATTACAGAATGATTGGTCCCTTTTCCTGTCCAATATTCTTAGTATTTATAGAGAAATTCCATGGACAGGTTTGGGTAACCGCGTGAGTCAATCACTCATATACATATTTATTACATTTAATATATATATTTCCCATTTCCCATTGATCTCCTAATATCGGGGACATTAAATATGACAGCCTGGTCATAAATAACCGTATAATGGGAATCCGAGTCTCCAGGGATCCTTGAGTATGCAATATACCGGGATCACCACGAGCTGGATATACCCTCAAAGCTCGTACTACGACAGCTGTTTGAATATTTTGAGCTCGTGCTTTTCAACTTTCGCATCCCTAGCTCTTATGACCACTGTGCAAGTCGAGCTGCCTACATGGATAATAAATAAACATCTTCCTTGGTTCTTTTTCTATTTATTTATTTGCCAGCTGTACCTGAGCTAAGTGAAGGAACTCGTGCTGAAATCAGGGTACAACATTTGCCCCCGAAGTCCCTGCTCGTGTTTCATGTTGTCACTTTCTGACCTATACAGTAGGGACTTTTAAACTTCTGCTGCATAGTACCATTCCTACCCACTACTCAAGTATTGGACACGTGGTGTACTACAATTGGCGTCTGTTCAGGTTTCGAAGACTGCAATAATTGTCTTGTCACCTTTTTGCCGCCATTTTTTCTATTTAACCTTGGTTCTTGGATCTTGAATAAACCCAAACGGATGGCCCAGATTAATTTACACAACTTACGTATAAAAGGGATGGCCAAGTTTCAGACGTCACCTCCTTTCATTTAAAACTTTTCCTCTTCTGCACTTCCGAAACTCCCTTTTTTCTTAGAAATCCCCAGAACTTGTTAATTGTATCTAGTTACTCAGAAGTTTTCCAGGAACTTCCCTTTGCAAAGTCTACGTCTTTCCTTCAAAGAACATACTGTAAGTATTTCTCTTTTGGTTTGAAGAATTTTTTTGTTTGTTTTTTACTGGACTTTTGTTCTTTACCATGTTCATCCGCATTATTCACCGTAGTCACTATTAGAATATTTCCGAATGTTTTTAGGGAGTAGGTTTCGACTTAGGTACAATGGGTGAGTCCAAAAATAGCTCTAGAAATAGGACATTCATAAAATTGGGAAATTTCTTGGTAAATCTTGGTAATTTCAATGGTGAGTTAATTTAAATAATACCCATTTGGGATAAAGGAGATGAATGGTTTTTAGGTTTCAAACCAAATAGCTTAGAGGTTACGATTCTTGGGTGGTTTTGTACTAAATCGCCTCCCAAGGAAAGTAGTGGTCTAGCAGTCTGAGACATGGATCCCTAAATATCAGGGGTCTGTTAGGAAATCGAGGCGCGTAACTTAGGGTATCGCGTGGCATCATGTGATGGGGTTGAGGCTTACCTCAGCTTGTATAACAAAAGTAAACCTTCCCCCCTTCGTACTTCTCCGCCAGTCTTTAAACCCTTTTAGGTCACCTACTAACTAGGTCATTGTGTCTGTTAGGCGATCTGATGGCTCCCCAAAAGAAAACTGCACCCAAGAAGAATGCATCCAGCTCATCTGCTCAGCAAAAGAACAAGGGGAAGCAGATCGCCCTAGAGTCTCCCATCCCCCACTTCGGTCTGGTGGTGGGGAAGGAGGTGGTGGTTGGCCCCAATGCCTACTTCGAGGCTGAACGCAATGTATCAAAGATCACAACCCAAGGGAGGGTGAACAAAATCATGCTGAGCCATAACATCGAGACCGAGACCGGAACTCTCATTGCCCGTCATGTGTTTGAAGGGGAACGGAGCTGCTCCCCTCTCCAAGACGATTTCGTGGCTTGGAATAATGAACATCTGAAGGCTAGAGCCTTTCTCCCCCTGGACCAATACTTCACGGACTTTCTAAATTTCTCAAAGTTGGCTCCATTTTAGCTCCCCCCAAATTCTTATAGGCTTTTGGCGGGGCTGAAATATTTGTTTTTGAAGCATGAGTGGGAGGTCCCCACTCCGGCAGATATACTATATTTCTTCTGCCTTAAAGCTAGCCCGGAATAGAAAGGGCGAGGTGACAAGTTCTACAATCTCACAAGATTTCCCAGTCACCACAACGACTACAAAGACCTGTTCTTTATGTCAAATTGGTTCCGGAATTGCGAACACAGATACTTCAATCGTCCTCGTAAGTTCCTTACTTTTTGTCTTCAGCTCGTGAAAATATATTATTTTCCAGATATTTCCTTTGTACACGTCTTAAATGAATTTGTTTCTCGTGCAGCCATATTTGCGAGGACAGAGAAGTCTGTGACCCTCGGGGGTCAATATGAGAAGTTGTCTGGGCTACCGGCATCTCGTGAATGACTACTACCAGCGAGAAGGACTACCTCCAGGTCGTGAATGATGTCACGATGTTGGTGTGTAAGTTAATTGGCAAAGGTCAAACGTTGGCCTTAAGGACCCAGGATACCCTTCCGGTGATCCAGGAGCTCCCATCCTCTTAAGAGGAGGCCTTGCCAGCCATCGAAGGCGAGGAGGAAGAAGAGGATGAGGTACCCTTTGTGAGGAAAACGCAGGCTCCCGAGGCTGTCCGGGAACCTGATTTAGAACGAGCTGTGTCAGGGGTAGCATCCGACCCCTCCGGCCAAGGTAACCCATACCATTATACGGAATTAGATAGGGCTATTGCTGAATTTAGGTTAGTTTTGTTTAACCCAAATCAACTCATCCATCGTCATCATCATAACCCAGATCGCAATATAACCCTATTCCAATGTAGACCACCTAGTGATACGCCATGACAACAGTTACCCTAAGGGCACAGTAGTTGTTGACAACACTTTTAACTTTAGATCTGCCATCTTTGAGGAGTATGGAACCAACCGTAGGATCTAGTCTTCTCTTCTCCATGGTGCATTTTCCCCTGGATTTAGACAATACATAGATGAATCTAACCCTGAGGAAGGACCTGATCCTGAACCCCTTAGGATCCCAGAAATACTAAACATAGATTCTCCCTTTCCTCCAGTAATCCCAAGGCCGGAGGTCGTGCCTATCCTAGCCAAAACACCCATGCTGGTGATAATAGACTCCTCCCCCAGCCCGAAGGGTAGGATCTTTGTTTTCTCTATCCTTGTAAATGTTTTTGACAACTTTTCTTCTGAACTAACTCCTTTTTGTTCTTTTCAGGCGAAGAGATGGAACAACCTAGAGCTCCTTTCCTCCAAACTGCCTTCCAGGCCAGGAAGGCCGGCTCGGGTCCCGTTGTGAAGAGGCCCAGAATTATGAAGAAGACCCCTCCGACAGCAGGGAACACCTCAAAATCCCTTACTAAGAGGAAAGGCACGAGCTCAACAGCTTTGGTGTCTTCTGTTACCGATAAGAGGGTTCCTCCTCTACCCCGATTCGCGCTTCCCCAAGCCCAAGTGATACAAAATGATCCTCCAGCCCCCACCATCCTAGCCGCGACCATTCGAATACCAGTAGATCCCCAGGATTTAGAGAAAATCCCTGAAGCCTTTCGGGGTATCATTTACGAGACGGCGAGCCATATGGTGGGGCACGCCTATAAGGCCAGCTCAAGGGATCTGAGGACCATTGAGGAGCAGATCCCGGAGAACATCATTGAATCATCTATGGGAATGGACCTCACTGTAAGTTATCCTTCCTTAGTGACATATATATATTTTGTGTCCAAGAAAAAATCTGACTTGTTTTATAATTTTGTAGTCTGCCCTGGCTCAATATCGCAGTATAGCCCGTGCTAGGGCTATAAATGATGAGCTCCGAGCCAAACTAAATGCCGCCAGCACTGCCCTGACAGCTACTCAAGAAGCCGAATAGGTCGCCAAAACTTCTTTGGCGGCAGCTCAGAAGAATGAATACGATGCCAAGGCTGTTCTCTCCTCGTATCAAGAAAGCGACCAGGCTGCAAAGACTGACCTGACTACCCTACATGCTCAACTTGCACAACTCCAAATAGAGATTGATGAGGCCAAAGCAAAACTGCTCAGGGGCAAGGCTATAGTCAAAGAAGAAAAGGCGGCCACCCTATCATCCATGGAAGAGATTCTATACCAGTGTTGGGCCTTTAACAAGGATGGGAACTTCTTTTTCATGGAAACCGGGCTGTGGGATCCGCTCCTTGCAAAATTCAAGGCTCAACTTTTACATGAACCATCAGAGACTGGGGATGCTTCCGCAGCAGCCGAGGGGGATGGGAAGGAGGTTACATATTTGAAGTGATCTGGTGGAGCTCACTGACACCTCATTTTTTTTGTATCTGTTTGTAATTGCTTAACAATTTTTTTTATTAAATAATTGCCTTCGGGCTCAGTTCGAGGTTTTTCTACTCGGGAATATTTTTTAATATATATCTAACTTTGTGTCTATTTATTATTCCTTTACTGTCTCTCATGTTTATGACTCCTTAGACTTATACATTCGAGATTTTAGGAATCGATTTTTAGATCGGGATAGATATTTTGAGCTCGGTTATATCCAAGTTTTGTGTGTTGATTTGTATCATACTTGTTAAGAATCGGGTCTTGTACCCAGTTATATCTAGGGTTTTTAATAATTTAACTTAGTTCATGTTAGGTTCATTAATAACTTGAGCTTTCAAAAGCCCTTTATATTAAACAATTTCCCAACTTTCCATGTAATTTAAACTTAGTTCGTGTTAGGTTTATTGATAACTCAAGCTTTTTCAAAAAGCCCTTGATATTAAACAATTTTCCCAACCTTCCAAGATTTTGACCTAGTTATATCCAGGGTTTTAAATGATTAAACTTAATTCATGCTACGTTTATTAACAACTCGAGCTCTTAAAAAAGTCATCGAATACTCAATTTTCCAAGCTTCTAAGTTTTGGACCTAGTTGTATCCAGGGTTTTTAAGGGATTAAATTTATCAAGCGATCTTAATCTGGCCAACCTTGGGTTATATGCCCCCCAAGTAACTAGAATGTAGAAACTTTCTTGGTTGCTTTTACAAACATTAATAGACGAGATAATACAACCTTAACAAGAAATTATTTAATAATCCACCTATTATTTAATCAAATGGCTTTTATTAATAAGCCTTACATGGATGATGGTACTACTGATAATAATTTTTCAAATGTAAGGCATTCCAGGTCCGTGGGACTACTTCCCCATTCAACCAAGCTATCTTGAAAGTTCCTTCTCGAAAACCTCAACGACTTGATATGGTCCCTCCCAATTCGGGCCTAACACACTATCCTTGGGATTTTTATTTGTAAGAAACACCCTTCGGAGAACAAGGTTTCCCAATCCAAACCTTCACATCTTAACTTTAGAATTAAAGTAACTAGTGATTTTTTGTTGATAGTGGGCGAGTTGTAATTGTGATTCCTCTCGTTTCTCTTCAATCTGGTCGAGAGATGCGTTAAGTAGTTCATCATTCCATTCCTGGTTGAATGCCCTCTGCCTGTGAGTGGCTACCATGGCTTCAACTGGAAGGACGACCTCGCTTCCAAAAGTTAGGGAAAAAGGAGTATGTCCTGTGGAGGTTCTGTGAGAAGTCCGATATGCCCAAATTATTATCGGGAGCTATTCGGCCCATAATCCTTTGGCCTCGTCCAACCTCTTCTACAAGCTCTCCTTTAGGGTTTTGTTTACAGCCTTGACCTGTCCATTGGCCTATGGATATGCTATTGAGGAGAAACTCTTAATAATGCCATATTTTTCACAGAAGTCAGTGAAGAGATCACTGTCGAATTGTGTCCCATTGTCTGACACGACCTTTTTAGGAAGCCCAAACCGACATATAATACTCTTCACCAGAAAGTCTAGGACTCTGTTTGAAGTGATGGTTGCCAGAGGTTCGACTTCTACCCACTTCGTGAAATAGTCTATCGCCACCACCACGTAACGAACTCCTCCCTTTCCCATAGGTAGGGACCCTATTAGGTCGATTCCCCATACCACAAATGGCCACGGGGATGAGATCACCATTAGCTCGACTGGAGAAGCTCAGGAAACTATGGCTAAACGTTGGCATTTGTCGCATTTCTAAACATATGAGATCCAGTCTTTGGCTAAAGTGGGCCAAAAATAGCCCTACCTCAGTATTTTTAGTGCTAGGTTTTGCCTCCAACATAATCTCCACAAAAGCCTTCATGCACTTCTTACAATATGGTTTTAGCTTCCTCGGGTAGAATACATCGTAGGAGAGGCAATGAATGACCACGTCGGTACAATGTCCCATCCACTATCACATACCTCGGAGCTTGATATAGTATTTTTCTTGCATCTTTTCTATCCTCATGTAGCTTTCCCATTATGAGGTATTCCATTATGGGAGTCATCCAGGTCGGTCTTGTGTCGATCATCTCGACCTCTACCATTTCTTCTGTCACGCTTGGACTATCCAAGAACTCCACTGACACTACGTTCAAGGTCATAGCTTCTTTGGTGGTGTCAAGCCTTGCCAAAGCGTCAGCATTAGAGTTCTGCTCGCGGGGTATCCGTTCAATAGTACTGTACTCAAATTCGGATAGCTCTCCCTTCACCTTAGATAAGTAGGTCGCCATCTGTTATATTATTTCATATAATATAATATTAGATTACATAATGTGAAAAAATGTGATTTGTCACACCTTGTAACATATTATTGAGAGTCACAAAATTGGACACATGTGTGTGCCCAAATGTGACATATTTTGGAGTTACAAAATAAGTTACAAATTTGTAACTCCCAAATATTACCCAATAATGTGAATATTATATGTTACACATTTGAGATTGGATTTCACAAAGTCATGATGATATATGACTGTTGGAGACATGTTTTTAAATCCTAATAGGTGTTTGGAGGTTACAAAATCATGTGGGAAAGGATTTGGAAAATCACATTTTTGGCTTAAAAAAGGCTATGGCCACGACCAATGTCTTTCCCTGGCCGCGGCCACAGGTGCATTTCATGCCAAATTTTCAGTTTTTTCCAAATGTGTTGAATGGTTCTAAAAACCCAAATAACTCCCAAATCTCAATTTTAATTCCATATTAATACAATTAAACATTGGTAACAACCATGGGGGTTGGTGGAATTTGAAATCCAAAGGGTATCTCAAACTCTATAAATAGGAGTGTAATGCTCACTTGTAAGACACATCATTTTCCATCCACAAAGCACTTGGCTAGAAAATACACCAAAAGGCTTGATAATTCCAGGGAGCTATTTCCTAGAGAGATCCCTTAGTGCTTAGAGAATAGGGGGAAATAAGCTTTTGGACAAAGGTCTTGAACCTTGTTCAAGTTCGTGATCCCCACTACTGTACACTTTGGTTGTGTGGGAGTTTGTTTTATTTTCATTCTTTTGATCTTGTTGATCCTGTTTACTTGTATTATTATTGTTTTGAGTTTGTAATCTTCTTCTTCTACATCTTTCTAGTTACTTGTATTTTGAGCAATTGAGTTGTAATATTTATTTAATCAATTACCTTGTCTATTGTATTTTTTTGCATAGAGTTGTATATTGGTTTTTCCATATTTCCATTGAGCAATAATAAATATTCTCTAACACCATCTTGGTACCTCGAGCTTGATATTCTCCCAATACTTGATGAACCACGAGCTGAGAATCGCTATAGCATTGGACGACATTCGCTTTGAGCTATCTTGCCACTCTCAGCCCAGATAGTAAGGCCTCATATTCAGCTTCGTTGTTGGATGCTTCGAATCCGAATCTCAGAGTTGTATGAAATTGATGTCCTTCTGGGGAGATTAGTATGATCCCAGCTCCCGATCTGTTCTCGTTTGATGATCCATCTACGAATATTTTCCACAGCTCATGCACTAGTTCCTTCAAAAGCTCCTCTTGAAATTCGGTGCATTCAGCCACAAAATCAGAAAGGGCCTAACTTTTGATTGAGGTCTATGGCACGTACAGTATCTCGAACTGGGTAAGTTTAATAGCCCATTTTAACAAACATCTGACGCTTCAAGTTTTTGCAACACCTTAAAGGTTGGTCGGTCATGACGTTGATTGAATGGGACTAAAAATTTGGCAGGAGCTTCCTGGAAGCTAATATCAGATAGAATGCTAACTTATCTATCAGTGGGTATCATGATTCATCTCTGAAAAGTATCTTGCTTATATATTATACTGGTTTTTAGCATGGTCTTCTTCTCGGACTAACATGACACTGACTGCATTTTCTATCACAGCCAAATAAAGGAACATAGGTTCTCCAGACATAGGCTTAGATAACACTGGGGGCTCGACTAGGTGTGTTTTTAGGTCGAGTAATGCCTGTTTGCACTCCTCAGTCCATTCAAATTTCTTGTTTCCCCTGATCAAGTTGTAACATTGTAGGCACTTGTCAGTAGATTTTGAAATAAAATGATTCAAAGCTGCCACCTTTCCAATCAGGCTTTGAACTTCTTTATGCGATCTAGGTGAGGGTATTTCTACCAACAACCTAATTTTCTCGGGATTTGCCTCTATTCCCCTCGTGTTGACTATGAAACCAAGATATTTTCCTAACATCACTCCTAACGTGCACTTCTGAGGATTCAACTTCATGTCATACCTCCTTACAATTTCAAAACTTTCTTTCATATCGGAGACATGGTTATTGGCAGTCTTGGATTTGATAAGCATATCATCAACATACACTTCCATAATTCTCCTGATCTGATTAGCGAACATTTTGTTAACTAAGCATTGATATGTAACTCCGACATTCTTCCACCCAAAGGGCATGACTTTATAACAGTATATGTTATTTGGGGTCATGAAGCTATTATGTTCTTGGTCCGCAGGATTCATCGCGATATGGTTATATCAAGAATACGCATCCATGAAGGACATAAGCTCGTGACCTATCGTGGCATCTACCAACTGATCAGTCCTTGCTAATGGAAAGGAATCCTTGGGACAAGCTTTGTTCAGGTCAGAGAAGTAGATGCAGGTCCTCCATTTCCTATTTGGCTTTGGGACCAGCACGGAATTGGAAACCCAGATCGGGTATTTTGCTTCACTAATAAACCCGCATTTTAATTGTCGAGCTCCTTCTTCCTCAAGAGCTTCAGCTCGGACTGTTCCCAAACGTCTAGAGATTTTTTAGGCACATTTTTGTCCAAATTTAGAGTGTGCATGATTACACTTGGGCATATTCCCACCATGTCTTCATGTGACCAAGCGAAAACGTCCAGATTCTCTTGTAAGAAATTGATTAGCTCCTTCTTCCTTTTATCATCAAGATTTTTTTCCAATCTTACTGACTCTTGAAGCTTCTTTGGGGTTAATGTTTACCTCCTCGAGCTCCTCAATAGCTTGGAGCTCTGACCTATCTTTGCCCATTCGTGGGTCAATGTCATCTCGTGGGGCAACGTCGCTATCCTTTGCTTCTTGAGGTTCTTCCGTCCCACAAGTAACTTCAACTTCCTGGGACTCCTTACCTCCGTCATTTATGACCATAGCTTGCTGCCCGAATTGTAATTTTCCCTTCATAGAAATGCTATAGCATTCTTTGGCTGCAAGTTGGTCACCTTTGACAGTGCATATTCCCACAGCTGAGGGGAATTTTATCGCTAGGTGGCGGATAGAGGTTATGGCTTCAAATGGCATCAATGCAGGTCGGCCCAAAATTGCATTGTATGCGGCTAAACAGTCGATTACCACGAACTCAAGTAACTTGGAGACAATTCGTGAGCCTTCTCCCAATGTTACCACAAATTCGATCATCCCAATGGCTGCTGACCCTTCACCAAAAAATCCGTACAGAGTCATTGAGGTCGCCTTCAATTCTGTGATAGATAACCCCATTTTTTCCAAGGTGGACTTGAAAAGTAGATTCACAGAACTCCCATTATCTACTAGTGTCCTCCGTACCCTCCGGTTGGCGAGCTGAACGGTTATGACCAAGGGATCGTTATATGGGAATTGGACGTGGCTAGCATCCTCTTCTGTAAACATGATTAGTTTTTTTTTCCAATCATTGGTGTCTCGATAACCGCGGTTCCAAGACGAACTCCACTCCGTTATGGGATTTCAGTTCCTTAATGTACCTCTTCTGGGCCCCTCTGCTCATGCCTGCCAGATGAGCTTTACTGGAGCTCCGGGAGCTGATGGAGGGTTTGGTCCAGCAGGTTGATTAGGAACCACCCGATTTCAGGCGTACTGGGCCAAAGGACCCGCTCTAATGAGTGTTATGGATCTCTCTTCACTCTTAGATGCGCTCCATATTATCCGTGAGGTCGGTATATATGGTGTAAACAGGCTAGAATTTCTCCGCAGATTTATTTTTATTTGTTCCGTTCTAGTCACCCTCACCATTTCCCTTCCTTTTTTTTACTCCCCCCTTGGTAACTATAGACAATGGTTTGAGTTGTAGCTACAATGTCCGTTATCACTCCAACGGGCTGGATAGGGATTTGGCTGGTTCCTGTGATGGAACCTCATGCCTCTTCAAGGTTAATCCACATTTGAGCTCATGCCAAGAACCCATCCACACTATTAACTCCTTTTCTCTATAATTCCTGCCACAAGTTGCCCGCAACAAGGATTCACGTCCTCATTGCCATGAGCTTGGAGCTGTCATCGGCATCCCTAGCTCATGCAGCGACATTGGAAAATATACTCAGATATGCCTTCAACGTTTCGCAAGGTTGCTGCTTTACATTGCCTAATGAATCAACCTTAACCCGAGCTGTCTCGGAAGCCAGGAATGCTTTTTGAAGTTAGAAGAAAACTTCTTCCATGAACTTATAGAATGCCTCTTGTATTGTTTAATCCACTGCCTGGCTTGCCTGATCAGAGTTGAAGGGAACAAAATGCACCTTAGGTCGAGCCCGACATTGTGGCCCATCATTATGGTGTTAAACATCCCGAGGTGGTTCGACGAATCTCCATCTCCATCAAACTTTGACAAGTGTGGCATTCTGAAGCCTATCGGATACTGGGATGAGCATTCTGGCGATCTCGCCCTGTAGGCATAGAACTCGGGGTGGCAGTTTTGACTGATCGACTTGGTTTAGATTGGTTATTCCTGTGGGACTTGTCAGACCCACTTTGCCTCTTTCCGACATTAATGTCGGTTGCGAGAGGGGGTAACTGAGCCAAAACCTCCTCAATTTGCCTGTTTGCCTTAGCAAGATGGCTTCTTAACTACATATTTTCTATCTCAACGGTAGTTAAGTAGTTTGGGTTTTGATTTGGTGGCAATGATGCCAAACTCCCAGTGTCGCCATGATCAACCAGTTGTTTTCCCGGACGTTGCTGGACTTCAGGGCCATGCTCGTTCGAAACAACGGTATGATGGCCCTCCTACCCACCAGGCTGTTCTATCTCATTATCGTGCATTGAGCGAGTGAGCACCATGATGAGATTCGATTGGGAATTTGATGAAGCACTAATTTCCCTCTCAATGAAAGCACCAAACTGTTGAGGCGGTTTTTCGCCAACAGTGTATTAAGAAATTATAAGGTAGATTAGTGCTTAGAACTAAACCGTAATGAAAAATGAAATGAATTCACAGGAACACAAATCTTTTACATGGTTCAGTAGTTAAAATCCACGAGTCTATATTATTGTTGTTTTCTCTCTAATTTGGCAGAGTTTCAGTATTACAGAATGATTGGTCCGTTTTCCTATCCAATATTCTCAATATTTATAGAGAAATTCCATGGACAGGTTTGGGTAACTGCATGAGTCAATCACACATGTACATATTTATTACATTTAATATATATTTCCCATTTATAATGGGTTATGATTTGATCATACAGTAAATGTTCTCCTAATATTTGAGACATTAAATATGACAGCCTGGTCATAAATAATCGTATAATGGGAATTTGAGTCTACAGGGATCCTTGAGTATGCAATATACTAGGATCACCACGAGCTGGATATACCCTCCAAGCTCATACTATGACAACTGTTTGAATATTCTGAGCTCGCGCTTCACAACTTCCGCTTCCCTAGCTCTTATGACCACTGTGCAAGTCGAGTTGCGTACGTGGATAATAAATAGACATCTTCCTTGGTTCTTTTTCCGTTTATTTATTTGCCAGCTATACCCAAGATAAGTGAATGAGCTCGTGCTGAAATCAGGGTACAACATTACTCATTGGAAACAATGTTAAGAAATTATTAGATGTGAAGAATTGGCTAAGCACTCAATTCTAGATGAAGGATTTGGGTGAAGCAAGTTATGTTCTAGGTATCCAAATCATTAGGGATGGAAAGAACAGACTCTTAGCACTATCTCAAGCAGCTTACATTGATAAAGTGCTTGAACGTTTCTCAATGATAAATTCCAAGAAAGAACGTTTACTGTCCCACCATGGAATTCATCTTTCAAAGAAGTAGTCTCACCGAACTCCTGAAGAGGAAGATGCAATGAGAAAAGTTCATTACGCATCTGCAGTTGGAAGTTTGATGTATAACATGTTGTGTACTAGACCAGGTTTGTACTATGCAGTGGGAGTAGTGAGCTGGTATCAGTCAAACCGAGGACCAAAACATTGGATAGCAGTTAAGCATATCCTGAAGTATTTAGGGCGGACTAGGGATTATATGATAGTCTACAAGGGTGGTGTTCTGAACCCTGTAGGCTACACCGATTTAGATTTTCAGACTGATGTCGATGACAGGAAGTCTACTTCTAGAATGGTATTTAATCTTGGGGGTGGAGCTGTGATATGGAGAAGCGTAAAGCAGTCTGCAATCTCAGATTCAACCATATAGGTTGAGTACATAGCTGCGTCAGAAGCAGCTAAGGAAATATTCTGGCTAAAGAAGTTCTATTCGAATCTTGGTGTTATTCCAGATATGGATAAACCTCTTGTATTGTTTTGTGACAATACATGAGCGATAGCCAACTCGAAAGAACCTCGTTGTCACAAGAGGAGTAAGAATATAGAAAGGAAGTATCACATTATTTGAGAATATGTGGTCAGGGGAGATGTGAAGGTTATGAAGATTGCATCTGAAGACAATCTTGCGGATCCATTTACAAAGACACTACCAGAAGCAACATTTGATAAGCATATCAAAGAAATGAGATTAGTAGAATTAAAGCATTAGTTTCAATTAGTGCAAGTGGGAGTTTTTTTGGGGTTTTGTGCCCTAATTAAAACCTAATTTTTTTGTAATCTCATTTATTATCAATAAAAGAATAGAAATCATTTTTTGACTTGGTCAATCACTTTGCTCACATATTTTATTTTCATGATTATTTGTTTAATATAAACTTATATTAAATCCCGAGCATATAGCTAATCGTATTTATAGTGACGTAATCACAGTGGAATATAAATATGATTAATTGTACAAAATAAGTTAATCATAAGATTAGTCAGTGCACAAGATTTACACTAAATTGCCAATCTATGATATGTTCTACTTACACATCACAGTGTTATGTTCTTTCCAAAACATTAGCAAAGTAGGTAAGGTCAGATGTATTTGTTACATCGGACTCGACCGATATTGATAGTAGATAGGATTTGCAAACATACCGTTGTTATCTATTCTAGTCATATCATATAGTTGACCATAGGTCAATTCAATCTTAATTATGAGTGGTTAGCATTCTAACTGATTGTATTATTTGAGTTCTTTGACTTGTTCGTTACCAGTTTACCTACGGACTAGCCCATACTTACATCTTGGGAACTCGGTAGTATAATTGAGTGGGAGTGTTAATCATAGATATGAATATCCATAGCTTCTGATGAAGAAGTAAAACAATGGTTTCCTTTTAGTTTGGTTCAAGGTGCTAAATGATAGAGATCTCATTTCAGTAATTAATATTAGTTTGCTGAAATATCATTTACAAGAAACTAAGTGTTTTAAGGATAAAATACAATGAGAAGTAAAATGGTATTTTAGTCTCATTTCATTGTAGACCGCCTATAGAGGACTGAGTGACAATTATGGTTGTAATAATGGATAATTAATAGCGTATCCATATTTGTTATAGAGCGTTCTATGAATTCTAAGAGTGGAATTCTGAGTTTTTAGTAGAGTCACGAGGAATTAATAAGTTAGTAAATTTATTTGTTAGATTTATGATAACTTATTGGAGTTTGATTTCATAGGCCCATGGTCTCCACTGTACCTTGAATAAAATCATCTAGATAGTCTCAATTAATAGATTTAATTATCAATTAGAATTATCAAAGTTGACCTGCTCAATTTTGGAAAGTTTCACACAGCTATGTAATTTAGAGAAGAAAAGAGAAATTAGGGCATATTTATTATTTAAGATAAATTAGTATTTAAATTAATAAATAAGTTTAAATCAAGGTTCAAATTATAAATAATAATTTGATTAAAGATTTATTTAATTAAATCAATATAAAATAATACAAGCCTTGATTTTAAGTCCAATGGGCTTATAATCATATGGAAAATTTCACGAGTCTAAAACCCATGATAATTTCGATCAGGGATGTTAATTGATTATTATTTTATTAATTTTTTAATTAAATAAATGACCTAATTGAGTCTATATAAGGAATGTTAAGTGACAGTGGAAAACATAAGTTCAGATTTCTGAATCACAAGTTTCTGATAGGTTTTAGATTATCTCTAAACATAAGTCATTTTCTAAGCCTCATTATTTTTTTCACTTCTTCTCTCTGTATCTACCTCATGTGTTGAGAATTGCTCACCCTAGTCTAGGTGATTCTGAGGATACTTTGGAAGACTTTGAAGAAATAGTAAGATCAGTTTAGTTATTTGGTAATACTCTGTGACAGAAAGGATACAAGGGTTAGAGAAATTGAAGGAATGACTCTATTATTACACTTTGTATAATGTAAGTATTCTTATCATTATTTCTCTTTGAATTCAATTTTAGAAACATGTTCTAGGTTGTCTCGTAATAACTTGTTTAGTATTAGATCTACATGAAAATAAATAAAGATCTTGTATAAGTTTTCCTAACACAACTTCCTCAAGGCCAACCAAAGGATGTACCTTATGATGGGCCCCTGCCTGATGACTCCTAGAACTTCGGAGAAGGGGTGAATACGATGGAAAGTATTATGAGGATGACGGAGAGGGGTACGAAAACCATGAGGCCATGAATCCCATGGATCCTGACGAAAATGATGTGGAACCTGAACACAAGGACCTAGAAGTGGTTCATTTGAGATGACAGGTCCTCGATCAAGAGGAAAGGATGGCAGAACAACAAGAGACCACCCCCCAAATGCAAGAATACCTCCTGGTTCTTCAAGAATTAATTGCTACTTAAGGATATACAGTTAATCCCCTAGTTGTTCCTCCCCCAAGAACTCAGCCACCCGTCCCACCTACAGGGACTGTTGTTCCCAACAATGCTACAACCCCTAATCCTCCTTTGGGACAATCCACTCATCACGGAGCTGGTCCTTCTAGCCCAATTCAAGACAAAGGGAAGGCCAAAGTGGCCAATCCCATAGAAAAATCAAACCCCCAAAAGAAGACTCCTCTTGCTCCAAAAACTAGGGTGGAACTAGGGCATTTCCCTAGGAAAGAATGAGTGAATCATGTCCCAGGATGGAATCACTCTAACAATCCGCAAGGGAAATGCCCGTAGGGTACCAGGCCCCGGAATGCTCCTAGATAAGATGACCAGGGAAGGCGTTTTTATCCCAGCGCATCTGTGAACAAGGGTCACAGAGGGAATATGCGGAAGGGGGAGCGGGAAGCTGTTAGTTTGGAAGATGACACATCCCACGTAGATTTGCAAGACGACGTCAATGCTCGAAATGACCAGGCCCATAAAGAAAAAATTCGCCCTCGGGGAGCCGACTTGAGGAATAACCTCAACGTCAGGAAGAATGAGAGATATCCCATTGAGATGGAATGGCCAGGCAGTTCATGGAACAACTAGGGTTAATGGCCTAACTAACTTAAAGACCTCAGACCATTAAAAACTACTAAGCATAACTACTATTTTGGAATACATACATAAAATAAATAAACTTAATTAGAAAATCCAAAATGTAGGATCCCATTGTTATTACATAAAATCATAAGGAAAACAAAATCTTTAATTAATTGTTCAAATACTAAATGCGGAAAAAAAACATAAATACATAATTAAAAAAAGACTTGAAACAAAATGTCATCCTCAATCTTTCCCATCAGTCTATTCATTCAGTTCTCGCCTAATACACATGCCAAAGCTACCATGATTTCGTCCTACCTTCCAAGCTTATTTTACTACACCATCTTAAATAAAAAGGAATTAGCCTAATGCCCAGTAAGGAAAAACTACTAAAACATATCATATGTCATAAAACGTAAGAACATAAATCATAAAACGTATGACGTAAAAACGTAAATCATAAAACATAGGACTACATTATTAATGGCCATTAACTAGTGTGTGATAAAAACCATCTAGGTCCTCTTGCTACTATTCAAGGTAGGTTTAACCACAATATAGTATATGATGAACTATTCGGTCCTCTTGCTACTATATGAGGTAGGTTAAATCATAACTATAGTCTACGACAATAATAAAAATCTTGGGATTTGCTTATTTTCTATCTAAGCAACTACATTTTGCCAGGTGACTACAACATAAAACATATAAATATATATACATACACACATACACACAACATATAAACATAATCATAACACATAAAATCTAACCTATTTCCCTTACCAAAAACTAGGATATTGGAGACAAGAGCGGGATTGAAAACACCTAAAACCAAACAGTATGATCCATAAGTTTTCTAAAGAAATGAAGATGAAGAGAAGATTTACACCATCAAGATAAGAACTAACCGAAAACCTTCAGTTTCAAGAAACTCAAACACCTAACCAAAAGCCATTATAACAAGTTAGGATTTTGAAGAAAATGAAAGAATAAAAGGAACTATAATGAGCTAAACCTGACGATAAAGAATACCTTGGATAGATTAGAACTTCGATTTACACCTCAAAACCAAAATATCACTCTATCTTACTGCCCAAGTGTTTAGAAAAGCTTAGATTGGAAAGCTTTTAACCCCAAAACCCTAGTGTTTATCTCAAGAATGAACTTAGCAGGTTGGAGGCTCTGAAGAATACTTGAATGATGATGCAAATGGCTGAGTGAAAGGTCCTACTTATAGAGTTCAAGGAATAAAACTAAGTCCTTTTTAAAATGAATAAATAAATGAAGAAAATCTGAATATTTTCTCAACAGATGCCCAGAACTCGGTCAAAAACGTTCAAGAGCAAGTCCAAGTTGTTGAGGGTTGTTTCTAGCTCGGATTCCACGAATTTTCAAACTATGCTAAAGGAGTCGATATATCGCCCCCTATAGGTGATATATCACCTCCCCCTTAGTCCCGAGCCTCTATGGTTTCGTTCGTGCGAAGTCGATGTGTGTTCCATATCTCCCATAGGCGATATATTGGCTCCTATAGCTGCGATCAACACTTTTTTGCACACTTTCAGCACACTTGAAATTTTTTAAAACCACTTTGACTGAGTAAGACGTATCCTAACAACTGAGGGAAGGTTTTGGACTTTCTAGGTTTATCCTTTATTGATTTATTCATATAAAATCCTTAAAACCTTAATAAACATACATGTGATAAGTGTCATGTTCTTAATTATTCTATCTAAATCTTAGGTTATAATAAATAATATTTCTAGGACCAGCTACATTAATAAAACCTTATGTTCAAATTAATATTTCTAAACTATATGCTAAACTTATAACACCCATTACTATCTCTATGAGTTTCCAACTAAATATTGGCTTGAACCAATAACCACGAAAACTAACATTCTACAACACTAGATACTACTATCTGGCTAAGTAAATTCTGAGACGCTACACTAGCCAATCTCAAAAAGGTCACGGACCACTTGGTTCAAAAATAAGAAGGTCGAGGTTCTGATTCAGAAGATGAAGAAAAGGAACCATGTGCAATACACATCCTAGACCTCGTGTTACATAAGGGGTTCAAGATGTTGGATATACCTGGCTACACCAGAAACATCGACCCTAGAGACCATCTATCCCACTACAATCGCCTGTAGCCCATGTATGCGACAACGACAAATGCCTATGCTTTTCAATCACCTTGGCCGGATCTGCCAAAGAGCAGTGGAAAAGGCTCAAGACAGGATCAATCTAATCTTGGTGTGGATTACAATCGAATTTTTGTAAGCAATTCGTAACTGCCCAGAAACTGGACATGGAGGTCAGTGCACTGACCAACATTAAGAAACATCTCCCTTTGGGCTTACATCCAACAGTTCACAGGGGAAGCATCAAAGACTAAGATGGATGATGGGCAACGATTAGTAGCCCTCTAGTCCAGAATCAGAACTGGAACCCCTCTCTGGGATGACATGCAACACGGTAAGGTGGCCACTCTTGAAGAGTTTATAACAAGGGCTCAAGGCTTCATCAACTGGGAAGAAGCTCGAATCCAAGAAGCACCACAACCAACAACACAAACCCTTGGGTATGGAACGCAGTACCTAGCGCCTCTAGCGATGTCCGAACCCCTGGATCTCTCGGGATATAGTTCGTGACACTGACCGCCTATGCGCTCGCTTCATCGGGATATGCTCCAACTTCTTCAGCACCTTTTTCTGGGTACGGAGTGGTACCGAATGGATATAGTGTCACTCCTGGAGAGGTTCAATCATCTCAGATTAAAGTAGTAGAGGTAAGTATAAACCTTTCTTAGGGAAAGCAATCCAGCAACAGTCAAAGCTGGACCGAGCCTGCAAAGAAGGGAAAGAGTTGGTATGAGCCCCCGTACATAGAATACACGAACTTGGTGGATACCCAAGAGAATATCTACCTTGAAATGGGCAACATAGTCACTACCAGAAACAAAGCCCCATGTTTAAAGGGGGAAAGAACCCGAGGGACGCAAGCAAAAGATGTGCATATCACAAGGGCATAAGCCATATAACTGAGGAATGTCGTTAGCTGAAGGACGAGATAGAGAATTTAATCAAGTTGGGGCACCTCCACCAATGTGTCCGGATGCTGATCGGAGTTCCGGGACTACCCGCGGCTCCCGGACAACCTTTTTCCTAGGGAACACAAGAACTATTTAGAACTCTTTAGGGAGGGTACGCTCCAGAACAGGGAGTACAAGTCCCTCAAGGGGCCCCAATAGTGTGACCTCCTGGAGGCCCTATAGTTCCTAGACCCGGGATGTCGTATCCACCTTGAACTATGCCCCCTCGAGTAGATAGCCGCATTGCCACCATCTCAGGAGGCCTGCATTTGGGAGGGCCATTTCGAAATTACCAAAAGAGATACATCACTGAACTCGACCACAGCCATGAGATGTGTCCGTTGGTCCGAATTCCAGCCCAGTGCCCAAAGCTGAAGAATCTACCGATAACGTTCACGGAAGAATATGCCTGAAATGTCCACTTCCGGCATCACGATCCTTTGGTCATTGATTCCCAAATCGCCAACAAATGAGTATCCTGAGTGTTGGTGTACAATGTGAATTCTTTCAATATCTTGTTCAAGTCGACTTTCATAGCGATCGGCCTAACAGAGGCGGACCTAGCATTGTGTCCAATGCAAATTTACGACTTCAATGAGGATTCATTACTCCTGATAGGAAAAATACAACTCTTTGTTACATTTGAGAACGATGTTCAAAACAAGTTCAAGTATTGCACATTCGTGGTGGGGGATTGTCCCATTGCGTATAATGTGATTTTTGGGCAACTCGCTCTAGTCGATTTTTGTACCGTTACCTCCATCCGCAACCTATGCTTGAAATTCTTGTGTGATAACGACGGAGTGGGGAAAATACGGGGAGATAAAAATAGCCCCTGGAAGTGTTATCACATCTCTGCTCGACCAATATTCATAGTCCGCGAAGTGCCCCTTGAAGAGGAGAATGTCGCTCTGATCTCACAACCACAGCCAGCATGGGAGGTGGTTCAGGAAGAAGACAAATTTGATCCCCGGATAGAGGCAGCTATAACGCCCTAGCTCCAGGGACCGTAACGGTGTACCTTGTAAACAGTGCTAAACTCGCTAATCGAGTCATTTGGCCAAGATCATGTAACTAAGTATGATTAGCGGTTTAGGGATTAAATTTTTTGGTTAAGATGTAACGTTTCATTAGAACATTTATTATATACATTGGGATCCCGAAAATATAATTTCAGAGTCTATTACAGGAAAATATTTACAACAGGCCGATCTAAGCGGCAAAATAGGGTTTAACCCTAGTTCCTCTTTTAAACCTCGACCGTGAGGTGGTCGAGCAGCTGCATATGTACACGTTAGCACCTAAGCTCTCCAACTCAAGGATGGTCCAGCTTTCTTTTGCCTTTACCTACACCACATAGCACCCGTGAGCCGAAGCCCAGCAAGAAAACCCAATATGCTCACGAACAGTAATAACATGTCATCAAATCATAGGGCATACGCCTAGCAAATATAGCCCTACTCAGACAGACAACAAATCCACGTAATGATTGGTATCCAGGATAAGAAATCCTGCCCTCCTGAGTGGATGACTATCAAGTCAATCTCACCCAAATAAGTGATTTATGCTAATGGTTCCAGTAACCATACCGTGCTGATAGCCCTGAATTAAAGAGTGACAGTGGTACAAGTCACTAGAATGGGGACAGCTCCCTTTAGCCTTGTGACGATAGGGTCACCATGGCTTAACAGATAAGTGATCCTTTCACTAGCTTAGATAGGATAGGTGCATGGTGATTAGTCACCAACACAACCTTCCTCAGGACCCTAGAGTCATAACTATGGAACAACGTTCTGTAGCTATGTGAAAAACAGTCATCGGGGCCCTATGCCCTGGCTCTCAGTAACCAGTCTCATACTAGCAAAGCGCTTGTAAGTTTCATCGACCCTAGGGTTGGTCCAGCATTAATACCCCATATGAGTCATTCAATGTTGATATCGATTAGATCTAATCTTCATTCGGCCCTGCGTCCTCGACGCTTATACCGTTTTTGACCCTAAGGTCAGTGAAATATGACCAGTGCTCAACCCGTTGTGAACTTGACTAATAAGTCACAGCCTCACAGACGGATCCGACACCATTGCCGATTCTGACTAATAAGTCAATGCTATACACAAGTAAGCAATGCCTCCAAACATATATCACATATCCAATATCCGAATACAGGGCATTCAGCATGCTTACTTAACAAATACCAATACAATTAGGATCATGCATAAACACAGAGGCTCAAGCTCTGAACAGTCTCATACTCAGTATACAGAGCATGTTCTAATCACATGTTTCTCGTGCATTGCATGCATCACATATAAACGTCCAACATACATTAAGTACAACCATGCATGTCACATATACACAGGGTGCAGTTTTCTTACCTCAGATTCGAGCTAGAATAAATAAAGGAACGACCCTTGAGAACGATCAACTTTTAATCCCTTAGCGGTCACCTAGTCATAACCAAATACGGGACACCATTAATAAAATAATCAACATAGGTTCCCAAACCAATATCTAGCCTCCGGGACATCAATCCACACTAAACCAGGTAGTAGGATCGATCCCGAGGCCTAAAGCTAGCATCCCCAAGTCAAAAACCCATTTCTGGCCAAAAATGCCTCCCTGGGCCGCGTCCCTCCTTAGCCGTGCCGCGGCTCACCTCTCTGACAGAGGCTCATCTCCGTCAGAAAACCACGCAGGCCGCGTCTCACCATAGCCAGGCCGCGGCTCATTATGCAAAACAACAAGAACCAGATTTTTCTCCCCTGTGTTTTCCTGGAAACCAAACCTTCAACCAGTCCCAAACATCATTCAAATACCCAATTCAACCCCTAAACATTATCTATATCAAACCCCCATCAAAACCCAATCAATCTTACTCAAAAACTTCCACTAATTCTCAACTTATCATCTCAAATTCTCAACTGAAAAACCAAAAGGAAAAACAGAGTATAACAAGGTTTTCATGGATGAATTTCCTTACCTCAAGTTTGATTTCGATCCCCTTCAATGGCTGAATCAAGTTCCTAAGCTCAAACCTTGATTTCCTAGCTTATTCCTTCAAATTGGCTTCAAAATTCCAAAGAGAGAAAGAGGGAAAATGGTGTACGGGTGAGGGAGAAAGATAAGGATGATGATGCTCTGTTTTTTACACTTCCATAGGCTTCTAAACTCAAAGGGCTGATATATAACTTAGGGGTGAAAAGACCATTTCGACCCTAGGTCAAATAAAAGCTTCTAAAGTCTCCCAAAGGGTAAAACTGTCCTTTCCCACCTATCTCGTTAATTATAATTAACGCTCTCCAATTCCCACTATTCTCAATAATCTCAAATACCAATAAATAATATCCCATTACCTTTTTATTCCCGGTAATGCTCTAATCATCGAAATGACCCCGAGACTCACCCCGAGCCCCGAACTTAAACCCGTTATGACTTGACCGAACACTTGCATTTCATGATCGTCTCATGCCGAATAGCTCGAACCAATCCACCTTATAATGTGGCTAATATATTAATCACAAACATGCACCAAAATACACAATTATGCCCACAACAACCAAATTACCAAAATGCCCTTATAATTATAATTACATCCATATGCATGCATTATCATCATATTATAATATAATTCACATAATCATGCATATGACCACTTAATATCATAATAAATCAATTATGGCCCCCCCGACCTCCTAATCAAGGTCCTAACCCTTATTAGGAAATTTGGGGCATTATAGCAGCAGTGCATTAGAACCTATGGAGGATATCGAAGAGGTGTGTATCCGTAACACCGATCTGACAAGAGTAATCCGGGTAAGAAGAAATTTGAATCTGGAGGTCATGGCCGCCATAGTTGCCTGAGTAAAAGAATACCAGGACGTCTTGGCCTTTTCCTACTCGAGTATGACCGGGATTGACTGCAACATCATATGTAACGCCCTAAACATCGACGAAAATGCAACTCCATTCCGGCAGAAGCGAAGGTCGTTGGGCGCGGAACGGGCAGAGGCCCTCAAATTAGAAATCGAGAAGTATTCCTTGATCAACTTCATCTGGGAAGCACTGTCCCCCTTTTGGATGGAAAATCTGGTATTGGTGCCGAAACCAAATGGGACATGGAGAACTTGCATAGATTTCATGGACCTCAACAAGGCGTATCAAAAGGATTGCTTTCCACTGCCCCGGATAAACCAGGTGGTGGATGCCAATTCTGGTTACGATTTGCTAAGCTTCATGGATTCCTACTCCAGCTACAACCAAATTTTGATGCACGTAGCAGACGAGGAACACACCATCTTCCAGATGGACAAGGGTGTATAGTGTTACATTGTCATGCCTTTTAGGCTTAAGAATGTTGGAGCCATATATCAAAGGCTTGTCAATAGAATGTTCCGGGACCTACTCAGGAAGAACATGGAAGTATACATAAATGACATGTTGGTCAAGTCCAAGACATCGGCCCAACATGTAGACGACCTGGTGGAAGCATTCGCCATTATCCGGAAGTATGCGATGAAGCTAAATCCCAAGAAGTGCACTTTTGGCATGGCATCTGAGAAGTTTCTAAGCTTTGATCGACATGTCATGGCCACGGAAACATAAAGTCATCAGGAGCCTAATGGGAAGAATAGTGGCTTTGAGCCACTTTGTGTCAAAGTCAACGGACAAGTCCATCCCATTTTTCAACATACTTTGTGGAAACTAGATGTTTGAATGGATAGCCGAGTGTGAAGAGGCTTTCCAAAACCTAAAAGAGCATTTGGCTCAAGCACCAATCTTGTCAAAGCCAGTGGATGGGGAACCACTGTACCTATATTTGGTCATGTCAGAACATGCCATAAGTGCTGCCATAGTGTGAGAAGAGGGAAAGGTCCAACTCCCAGTCTATTACGTAAGCAAAAGATTGCTGGGCGCGGAGTCCAAAAGGTTACAAAAACCAGAATCATCAGGAATACTTTTAAAGTGGGCCATGGAGCTGAGCTAGTTTGATATTGCCTACGTCCGTAGAATCTCCATTAAGGGACATGCCCTAGCCGACTTCATTGTAGAATGTACTGGGATTGCTGAGGACGAAGAGAAAATCAACCCTGTAATGCCCTTTTGAAAGATCTATGTTGACAGAGCCTCCAATGAGAACGAGGCCAGGACCGAGATCATCCCAATATCCCCCCAAGGTCACCAATTGCAAAGCTCCCTACGCTTCCTGTTTGAAGTGTCAAACAATGAGGCTGAGCACGAGGCCATGTTGGTCGGATTACGCTTAGCTCGGGAAGTGGGGAAAGAAAACATTGAAATCCACTGCGATTCGCAGTTGGTGGTAAGACAGATTTCAGGAGAACACCAAACGAAGAGGGAGAAGATGCCCGCCTACGTGGCGCAAACTAGGGAGTTACTCTAATCGTTCAAAAGATACGTCATCTGCCAGATCCCCAGGGAACAGAATGTGTTCGTGGACACACTGGCAAAGTTGGCCACGGATGTTAAAGCAGAACTCTCCAGGGTAGTCCCAATCAACCATATACATGTGCCAGTATTCAATTCCTCGTAATTGTAAATGCCATCAATTACACAACTTCCTGGATGGGGTTACTCATCCAATATCTAACCACTGGAAAGTTACCCAAGGATAGGGCTGCCGCCAGGAAGCTTCAATACCAGGCCCTCAGATACGTCATAATGGATGACAAACTCTATCGCAGGGGGTTGTCAATGTCGTATATCTGATGCGTATCCGGGACTGAGATAAAGTGCGTGAAGGCTTTTGCAGAGATCACGCAGCCAAACTCAGCTGATCCAAGAAGATCCTACGGCAAGGATATTTTTGGCCAACAATGAATAATGATTGTATAGATTACGCCTGGAAGTGCGAGCAATGCCAAAGGTATGTGAAGATCCTACGAGCTCTTCCCATGGAGATAACTTTGATGACCAGTCCTTGGCCTTTTGTAGTTTAGGGAATTGATTTGGTAGGATCCCTCTCGACTGGGAAGGGCTCATTGAAATATGCCATTGTAGTTGTCGACTATTACACCAAGCGGGTCGAGGTGAAACCATTGAGCACCACTACCTCCAAAAAGGCCCTAGACTTCGTCATCAAAAATATTATGTGCTGATACGGCCTCCTTCATAAAATCATGTTCGAAATCGGGAAGCAATTTGATAGCATCCACTTCACTGACTTCTGTGAAAGACGTGGAATTATCAAAAGCTTCTCCACAGTTGCAAGGCCTCAAGAAAACGGGAAAATGGAGGTCGTG
The DNA here is from genome assembly GCF_963169125.1 of Humulus lupulus. Taxonomy (NCBI): domain Eukaryota; kingdom Viridiplantae; phylum Streptophyta; class Magnoliopsida; order Rosales; family Cannabaceae; genus Humulus; species Humulus lupulus. The sequence goes on from NC_084793.1 coordinate 270,537,443, forward strand.
AACAAGATTTTGAAGGGGACGCAAAAGAAAAAAGCTACAAGCTTGAAAGAGCAAAAGGCCAGAAGAGTTGCCTCGCGTCTTATGGGCATACCAAACCACCAAAAGAACTTCGACCGGTCATAATCCCTACTTTATGGTTTACGGGTGCAAAGAAGTCATCCCAGTAGAAACTGCAGTCCCGTCCCACAGATGAGATATGTACGATCACGTCCAGAATCACACCTTACTCATGGAATCTGTGGATCTCATTGAGGAGATCCGAGAAGAGTCACAAGTGTAGCTGAAGATGTATCAGGGAAAGATCGCAAGGCACTTTATCTCTAAAGTAAAATCCCGAAGGTTCGGTACCAGTGATCTGGTTCTGAGAAGAGTGTTCCCTGCTTCTCAGGATCCTAGAGTGGGTTTTCTAGAACCAATCTGGGAAGGAACATATGAGATCCAAAATGAAGTATGTCCGGGAACATATTTCCTAAAGTGGCTAGACGGAACAGAGGTCCCAAGGGCCTGGAACATTAAACATCTCTGCCTGTACTACCAATAGTCGGGAGAATTTAGCCCTGCTCTTTTTAACATTTTGACTTTCAAGTAATGTACGCCCTAGGGGAATTTCTTAGCTAATGTAAATGGTGTGAAAAAATCACCATAGGAAATGTTTTAAGATAAGGAAAAGTTCATGCCCATCTTTAATTTTTACACGAACAAGTGACCTAAGACTACACTCTTTGGTCACTTGGGGGATAGGACCATCTATACAGTCGAGGATAAAAAAAAAACAAAAGGGGATGCAAAGCTCAATGCTTAGTCCTAATCCGTATTCGTATAGACTGGGGGTTCAAAACCCAACCCCCAAAAAAATTGGTCTAGACCTAACATGGTCCCAGACAATTTAATCCTTATTTATTGTTTCCCCATAACGGTACAAGACCATTTGAACTTGAATCTTAGGTTTAAATAGATTAAATTTAGTCTTTTAAACGGTCCCAGGCCATTGGAATCTGAACCTTGGGCTTAGGAAAAGTTAGTTAACTAATTTCTGCCTAAGTCATATTTTTAATGGTCTAGGCCGTCAAACCTAAGTCATCTATTTAATGGTCCAAGCCGTTAAAACTAAGTCATTTTTTAGAATTCCATAACAGTCCAGGCCGTTGGAACCTGAACCATATATTCAGGATAAATCATTTAAGTTATATTTGGTAAGTCTGAAATGGTCCAAGCCGTTGAATCCTGAACCTCAGTTTGAGGACAAGTTAATCAACTTCCAAAAAATTTCCCCTAATGGTCTTGTCCATTGGATCCACAATTCCACATCTAAAAAATTCATGCATAGTAGTAAAGCACTTAGTGATTTTTTAAAGAAATATACGAGTATAAAGCTGGAAGAAAAGACGTGCAAGGATAGAAAGCAATATAATAACTGAAGAATGAGATAAATCATTGTCTTAAGCGCATTCGCGCCCATAAAAAAATAGGTTCTAAAAAGAATGAAAAGATAGGAAGTCCTCAATTAAAGTTACAAAGGCTTAGACCTGGCCTTTGCTCTGAGCTAAAACATTCTAAGCAGTTTCGCCCTATGGATCCTTAGCAATGAGGTCTGTATCTTCTTTCTCTTAGGCCTCAAACTCAGCCCTTTTTGCAGTTGGATCTGAATAGACAAGAAGATTCATATTCTTGTCCTAGAGCCAAGACATATAAATGGCTTCGTCAAAAGTGCCTACTCCTCCTTGCGACCCTCCGCGCTCTGCTTGAACTCCAACTGGGCCCGGACCTCCAAAGCTTGGATTTTCTTCGCAAGATATTCCACCTTCTTCTTCTCTTCACAAAGTTGGGACTCAAATGCCTCCAAGAGTGCCTTGGTCGAAGCTTTCGAGCCACGGGCATGGGACAGTTCTGCCTTCAGGTTGTCCACCACTTCTTATGGTAAGCATCCCTCCTTGTCAAAACTTCCTCGTGCAAAGCTTAAACCCAGATATTCTCCTCGGTGAAGGCCTCCTTGGTAGCTTCCCGTTGGTTAACGACCCCTTCTAGCTCCATCCGAGCCATTTACATCTTCATGGCCATCTTAGCCACTAGGTCCACATTCTTTTGAGCCAGAAATACGACCTATAACAAAGTAAAATTAGAACACCACCAAAAGATAACGATAATAAAGAAATAAGACGGATAAATGGCTTACCACCGTGGCCTGATGACAGTTGGCTTGGGATATGAATAGGGTGTCATTGCTAGCCAGGGTGGCGTAGTGCTTGAGTTGGAGGGAGGGCATGGATGTCCCCACTTTGGCCAGTAATTCCGCAGTGAATGGGGCCACGTCCTACCGCAACTTAGGTCGAAATTCAATCTCAACTTCCAACCGATCCACGATCTTTTGGGGAGCATTAAAAGCCTCAGGGTGCACAAAGAACTCCATGTCCCGGCGAGTAATCAGAGCTCGGGTAGCCTTATCCTATTCGCACCCCTCATCCTAAGCTCGGGATATCATCTTCATCTTCTCCTCCAGGATGACCGACTCCCCTTCCCCAGGAAGAGCCGGGTGGATGGGGAACATGGGAGTATCCAGGAGCACCGAGGTAATGATAAGGCCATCTTTAGGGGAGTGTGCCTCATTTCCAATGGAGCCCCCCATTATCTTGGCCTTCATGGCTCGCTTCGCGGATGTCATGCCAGCGGTGTCCATCTTCCTTTTACTCGCCTTGCCTTCTACTGGAGGATTCTGCTCCAAAATTTATGACTTGGATAGAAGCAAGTGAGGGTAGGGGCTGCTCAACAGATGCCATAATATCCAGGGTAGCAGGTTGAGTTCCCTCTGGGGGCCCCCGCTACTGGTTTTGCAGCCCTGATTATCATGTCAATGATCTTCGTCCTGGTTGGACCCTTGGTGGCCTTCTTCGCTGATGCCTTGGCCTTGGTAGCCCTGGCCTCGATCATTTCTTTCATCCTGGCCACGGGATAAGGCATGTTTGGTTTACCTGAAAAAATAATAAAATACATATTAATAACGAACCAGGAAGGATAAACACAAAATAAATATGCAAGTCTAAGTCCTCTAGGACAAACCCTTATTTATGGAACGAGCTCGACTTAATTCTCCTAGGGGAAAAGCATGAATTTGATCCCTCATGTCATCCAATCTTAAGAAGCTACCTTATTGAAAGAACCAAGACAAATGCATGAGGTTCAATATGTCCACGGCAATGGGTCAAGGGAGCCCCACATTGCCAATAGTTCCAGTTAAATAGTCTCGGTGTCGTTGCCTATTCCTAACAAAGCCCTCAGTATGAGGGGCATAAGTAAAAAAATATAGGCGTTTTACCTTGCTCTGAGATGCTGGCCCCGAGAGCTCCTATGTTCGGTTGCCTCCCCTCGAGTAAGGTATTTAGCTCCTCGAACTCAGCCTGCTCTCCCTTGATGGCACAAGTGCATGAACTAGCCCAATCAAGTGGTAAATCGTGGATTCATCAATCTGCGATCCGTGCCTCTCTCATTCGCATCTGACGGTTCCAGACAATGCAAAAACATTAAGTAACCCACTCAAGTGCTAAAAGCACCTCTTCATCTAGATGGGACACTTTGAGAAACGTGTTGACATCCGCAAGTCACCCAAGACAATAAAGTATTTTCCCCAGATCTTTTGGGTGCAAGTGGCACAAACGTACAATTCACCAGGAGACACGTGTCTAGGTCATTGGGAATTCGAAAGGATCGGGGATAGTCAGTTAGCTGCAAACCCATCAAACTTGGACTTAGGTAAATGAAGCAGGGTCGTGGTAAATAAACTGGGAAATAGATAAATGATCCTGAAGTTAGGTAATTGAACCGGGACAAAGAAGAAAGTCTCCATCGCGCGAACATAGATGAAGACTTGGGGGATAAATGTTGCCCATATTTTACACCTTTACACGTGGCATGGTCAAACGGGCTTCATGGGCTCTCAGGAGAGGCCCGGGTCCAACCAGGGCCCAGTGAATAATGAACATCCTAACCCTATCGGCTTGGACCATGCTAATCCCAATAAGTAGCAAGTGGCACAAACATAGTAAGGGGCCTAGATATGACATGTAGGTGTGAATCAACTTCACGAGCTCACCCAATCTCCATCCTCTGAGATTTAGATTGTGTTGGAGGACGGCCCATTCTAGGAGGCGAATCCCATCATAGGGGATCAAGATGAAGTTTCAGAGTCCATCCTCAACATTTAAACTCGCTATCAGGATACATCCTTCGATCTATCATCGATAACTGATATCCATTGTGGTGAATGAACCCGGGTCTTGATAAATGACCCTGGGCCTTGGTAAATGAACCTGGACATTAGTAAATGAACCTGGACCATATATCCTTGTAGAACAAGACCAGTTCTTCATATAGCTGGCGTGTCCCCGAGAAATCCAGCATTTGGACTCCTCAACTATTCTGCAGTGAGGGTATGCACTGAACATACGATGTTCCTAGGGATCGGTTCTACCACCACTCTGACAAATCTTGTCCCCCGAGTCCCCCTGAAGGTTCATGCACACCGGTCCTTATCAACGTACAACGGGCACCAGTAAGGCTTTACCACACCTAAGCCGGCCCAATGGGCCTAGACTAAACCATTTGTAATCATATTACACTATTGCATTATTGCTCCATTAGAGAGCATTTATGCTTATAACCCTACTGAGCCCGGATTAGTCCGGCCTAAGCCACATGGCCCCCTATAAATAGGGTCATTTGTGCACTGTAGCGGGGATCCCAACTTTTCGTGCAAGCATAAATGTTGTTGAACTTGCAGAAAACCTCCATTGCTAAACTCTCTAAAGCTCAATACAATTGACTTGTGGACTAAGGCTCATTAACGCCCCCAACACGTAAAAACCTTGATCTTATTTATTTCTTTTCCTTTCTTACTAGCTATAATTTCTGGATATATTTATAGTTTCCGAAAAACTCGGTAAACATTGGGAATAAGTTGTTTCCCCAAGTACTGACATAATCCCAACATCACAGGCTATCATAGCACCCAACCCTCAAACAAATCTGTCACATCTTGCTGCATCAGTAGGCACCAAATCTGTTGCAAATTTAGCCAACCTATAAAATTTCAAGGCATACTTAGTGGTTTACATACTGCCTTGCACCAAATTTGTAAATTCGTTCACTTTTGCTGCTCTAACGACATTATTGTAGTACTTCTGGTTAAACAAGTCTCGGAACTCATCCCAACTCATAGTAGAGATATTTTGAGTTTGGGATACCACCTCCCACTAGATATGAGCATCATCTTGAAACATAAAGGTGGCACAAGACACTCTATCATTACCTACCACCCTCATAAAATCCAGGATGGAGGTAGTTAAGCTCTTCCATTGCTCAACATTGAGTGGATCTGGTCCTCCCTCAAAGGTTGGAGGATGTTGCTTCCTAAATCGTTCACATAACAGTTCCTACTTGTTTTCAACCTTTGGTTACATCACAACTGATCCCACAACAGGTGGCATAACAGGTGCAGCGTGCGGTGTGCTGCCCCTTTGGCACACCCACATGGGGCCATTTTGTAAGTGAGCATGCCTTAGTGCTTGATCATTAGTCAAGTCTTGCACCAAGCAACCTCACTGGTTAGGGTAGTGGCATTTTTGTAATTATGCATATGTCTCCCAAACAAAAATCATATAAGTTACTGGGAAGACCTTGTATCCCTAGAAAGCTCTTTAGGGGGAGATGATCTGGTGACTTAGGGAAGCACCATGGACTCCAGTAGATAGGGGCCAAAGCTGTGTACTCCCTTGCCCTATCAAGGCTATATATTAATAAAACGATATTTATCCATACTTGCCCTTGTATGCTCCCTTGTTTCCTATGTGTTACTTATTTGTTATCTTCGTTGGGCCATTGCGTGCCACTTGCCTTGTTGTGTGCTTTGTGTTGTGTGGACGTTCTAAGGAATGAATTGCTTTGTGCTTGCTCATACTTCGTTATTGTCCGTTGCTTGTCTGAGATGTGTATGTGGCTAACCACTGAGTTTGTTTGCATGCAGGTGTGTGTTGTAGGCTGATTGCTAGCTTGAAGTGTTCGCAAGTGCCGCACTTTCTGTCTACTTGGAATACCCAAATAGTTGGCCCGTGACAGTTGGTATCAGAGCCACATTAGAGAGAGCTTGGCAAAACACACTAATGGTGAGCAACACTCAGAGGATCGAAGCACTTGAGAAGCGTGTGGGGGAATTAGATGGCCTGGACGAAAGGGTCAGGGATCTTTCCTCTGTAAGTCATAACTCTGGATCGTCAGATGCAAGCAATTGCATAGTTGTGCTAGAGAAGGAAAACGTTGTTCTCCTATCCAGAATAATCGCGTTGGAGCAAAGAAACACTCCAACAAGTACTTCTGTTTCCCCTCGGTGGGAAGAGCGCATTGCGGCGGTGGAGCGCATGCTGAAGGAACAACAAGTTTCCATAAATGACACTACGGAACACTGCAGGGAGGCAGTTGGTGTGCTCAGAGAAGAAATGGCTGAGCTAACTGCAAAAGCAAACTTAACCATGTGAGCGATTGGGAATGCCCCTGCAACAGGGTTGATAGGTATGGAATATGGCCAAGTTAAAGTGCCCGAGTCGAGGCCCTATAACGGGGCTAGAGACGCAAAGGACTTGGAAAATTTCCTCTTCGACATGGAACACTATTTTAGAGCAATGTGGGCCGATTCGGAAGAAGGAAAGGTCGCCATGGATACCATGTACTTGTTTGGGGATGCCAAGGTGTGGTGGAGGACAAAGTATGACGACATAGAGAATGGTAGGTGCACCATCACATCTTGGGTAGACCTGAAGAGAGAACTAAAGACGCAATTTCTGCCAGAAAATGTCGCCTACATGGCTCGACGCCAATTGAGAGAGCTTAAACAAGTCAAGACAGTCCGAGAATACGTGAAGAAGTTTTCAGGAATAATGCTCGATATAAAGGACATGTCCGAAGTAGACAGGCTCTTCTGCTTCCTCGAGGGATTGAAACTGTGGGCCAAGCAAGAACTTCAAAGACAACGTGTGTCTGACCTAGCCACCGCTCAAGCTGCTACTAAATTCTTAACAGACTACACTCCGGAGAGCAGCCTGCTGAAAAGGGCTATCCCTCCAACCAGCTCAAGTAGTGCTGGGAGTAAGAATTCTGGGAAGTCATGGTAGGGCAAGAGTAGGGGAGAGAAGAGGACAGCAGAGTCCAGTACTTCCAGCGGTACAGATGCTGCTGCAGGGAGGAAGCCACTAGCTTGTTGGCTCTGCAAAGGCCCACATAAGTCGGCAGTTTTCCCTTACAAGGGCAAGTTGAATGCCCTCATCGTCCAAGAAGAATAGGGTGAAGGAGAAGAGGAGGATGAAGAGTATGCGCACATGGGCACTGTCCGCCTGTTGAATGTTCTCAAGAGGCATGGCGAAAAAGGGAAGAAGACCCTAAGGAAGGTGCTAATGTTCGTGGATGCTACCATCAACGACAAGCCCACCAAAAGTGTGATGATCGATACTAGCGCCACCCATAACTTCATCTCAAAACTCGAAGCAAAGCGGCTGGGACTAAAATTGGAGAAAGATGCGGGTCGTATGAAAGTGGTCAACTCCAAGGCCTTGGCCACAACTGGTGTGGCTAAAGGCGTAAAAGTTAAAATCGACACGTGGGAGGGGAAGACTAACTTAGTAGTGGTCCATATGGATGACTTTGATGTAGTTTTGGGTATGAACTTTCTAACCAAGAAAGGTGCCATCGCAATTCCAGCCATTGGGAGTGTGCTCATAATGGGAGAGGCTCCTTCAATGGTGCCTGCAAAGGTGAAACCACCCCCTAGTGTGAAACTTTTATCATCTTTATAGTTCAAGAAGGGTGTGAAGAAGCAGGAGCCCACTTATGTAGTAGTACCCACCGTGTTTGAAGAATTAGTGGAAGAGAATGTTCCACTAGAAATTACGAGGGTCTTGAAGATGTATGGGGATGTGATGCCAGATAAACTCCCCAAAGCCTTGCCACCAAAGAGGGGGATTGATCACCAGATAGAGCTGGTGCCGGGAGCGAAACCTCCAACAAAATCGCCTTACAGAATGGCACCCCTGAGCTAGAAGAGTTGAGAAAACAACTAAAGGAGTTATTGGAGGCAGGCTTCATCAGACCGTTGAAGGCGCCATTCGGCGCACCTGTGCTATTCCAGAAGAAACACAATGGGAGCTTGAGACTGTACATTGATTATAGGGCTCTCAACAAGGTGACAGTTTGCAACACCTACCCCATCCCTCTGATCGATGATTTGTTCGACCAGCTAAATGGAGCCAAATACTTCGCATAGTTGGACTTGAGATCGGGCTATTATCAAGTGAGGATCGCAGATGGGGATGAACCAAAGACAACGTGTGTTACTCGATATGGAGCATTTGAGTTTCAAGTAATGTCGTTTGGGTTGACAAATGCACCTTCCACTATTTGCACACTGATGAACCAAGCATTCCACGAGTATCTAGATAAGTTCGTGGTGGTGTACTTGGATGATATCATGGTTTATAGCTCCACGATTGAAGAGCATCAAGAACACTTGGATCAAGTGTTTCAAAAGTTGAGAGAGAACCAGCTATATGTGAAGTGCAAGAAAGGCTCATTTGCATAAGAGATTATCAAGTTCCTAGGCCACGTTGTGGAACGTGTCCGAATTTGTATGGATCTGGAGAAGGTGAGGGCAATCCAAGAATGGAAAGCCCCCACAAACGTGAAATAACTCCGCTCTTTCTTGGGCCTAGCCAACTACTATAAGCAATTTGTGGACGACTACTCAAGAAGAGCGACACCCTTGACTGAGCTGCTGAAAAAGGGTGTGACTTGGGTGTGGACTGACAAGTGTGCTGAAGCATTCAGGAGTTTGAAGGAAGCCATGATGAAGGATCCTGTTCTTGCCTTGCCAGATGTTAGCAAGCCCTTCGAAGTACAGACATATACCTCAGATTATGCTTTGGGAGGGGTACTAGTACAAGAAGACCAACCGGTAGCATATGAGAGTCGCAAGCTGTCTGAAGCTGAGAAGCGGTATACTGCCCAGGAGAAGGAACTCCTCACAGTCATCCATTGCTTGCGAGTGTGGAGACATTACTTGATGGGGTCGAAGTTTGTGGTGAAGACGGATAATGCAGCGATTAGTCATTTCCTGACACAGCCAAAACTCGCACCTCAGCAGGCTTGATGTTAGGAGTTCGTGGCGGAATTCGACTCCCGTTTTAAGCATAGGGCAGGACACTTAAACCAGGTAGCTGATGCCTTAAGTCGCAAAGCAGAATTGGCGACTCTAAAGATCTTGGCTAGTTTGTCGGCTAGCGTGGTGAACACTCCACTCAAGGAACTCATCAAAGAAACCTGGAGAAAGACCTTGTTGTCAGAACCATCCTGAAGCTCGTAAAAGAAGGCAAGACTCGCCAGTTCTGGGTGGAGAATGATCTTTTGTGGGCCAAAGGGGGCTGCTTGTATGTTCCGAAAGCTGGAGATTTGCGGAAGACATTACTAAGCGAGTGTCATGACACCTTGTGGGCAAGTCATCCAGGGTGGCAAAGAACGCATTCCCTTTTGAAGCAGGGATAATACTGGCCACAAATACGAGATGATGTAGTGGTGTACACCAAGACCTGTCTCGTCTATCAGCAAGACAAGGTCGATAGGAATCAGACACCTGGGTTGTTGGAGCCATTGGAGCCAAGCCAACCATGGGAGAGTGTTTCACTTGACTTTATAACTAGCCTACCAAAGACAGGGTATTTAAGTGCGATCTTGGTGGTCGTGGACAGATTCTCGAAGTACGTAACATTCATCCTGGTGTCGAAGTACTTTTCGACAGAGGAGACAACTCGACAATTCTTCAACCATATTGTCAAATATTGGGGAGTACCCCAGAACATTGTAAGTGACCAAGATGGAAGATTCACTGGGACCTTTTGGTTCAAACAATTAAGTCTCTTGGGGTCACAATTGAACATATCCTCGAGCTACCATCCACAAAAAAATGGGCAGACCGAAAGATTCAACGGGATATTGGAGGAGTACTTGCACCACGTTGTCAATGCCAATCAGAAGAACTAGCCGCAACTACTCGATGTAGCTCAATTTTGCTTCAACTCTCAAAAGAGTTCTTCATCGAATAAGAGCCCTTTTGAAGTTGTTAATGGATAGCAGCCATTGTTGCCCCACACAATGGACGAATACTGCAGTCGGAACCCGCGAGCCTTTCACTTCACAAAAGACTGGAAGAAAACGACAGAGATTGCATGAGCTTATTTAGATAAAGCATCAAGAAGAATGAAGAAGTGGGAAGATCAGAAGCGCAGAACACTGGAGTTCAAAGCAGGTGACTTAGTGTTAATCAAGCTGAGGTGCGAACAGTTGAGATTCCAAGGGGACAAAGACATCAGACTCATTCGCAAGTACGAGGGTTCAGTCTCAATCATCTCAAAAGTTGGGCTAACTTCCTACAAATTTAACCTACTAGCATGGATGAAGATACACCTGGTCCTTCACGTCAGCAACTTGAAGCCGTATCATGAAGATCCAGCAAATCCAGAGCGCAACTAGTCAACCAGAGGAGGAGTCTTCATTCAGCCAAGGAGCAAGTGTCAACCTGAAGAAATCCTGTTGGAAAGGACGGTCACCACTGAATGTAAAAATCATAAGGAGTATCTGGTAAAATGGAAGGGGCTTGTAGATGACGAGATCAGTTGGGACAAGGCGGAAGACTTGAAGAAGCTCACACAGAAGATTGAAAATCTACAAGCTACTTCGTTGAGGACGCCGAAGAATTGAGTGGGGGAGAGTGTGGCGTGCTGCCCTTTTGGCACACCCACATGGGGCCATTTTTTAAGTGAGCATGCCTTGGTGCTTTATCATTAGTCAAGTCTTGCACCAAGCAACCTCATGGGGTAGGGTAGTGGAAATTTTATAATTATGCATATGTCTCCCAGACAAAAATCATATATGTTACTGGGAAGACCTTGTATCCCTAGAAGGCTCTTTAGGGGGAGGTGACCTGGTGACTTAGGGAAGCACCATAGCCACCAGCAGATAGGGGCCAAAGCTGTGTACTCCCTTGCCCTATCAAGGCTATATATTAATAAAACGATATTTATCCATACTTTCCCTTGTATGCTCCCTTGTTGCCTATGTGTTACTTGTTTGTTATCTTCGTTGGGCCATTGCGTGCCACTTGCCTTGTTGTGTGGACGTTCCAAGGAATGACTTGCTTTGTGCTTGCTCATACTTCATTATTGCCTATTGCATGCCCGAGATGTGTATGTGGCTAACCATTGAGTTTGTTTGCATGCAGGTGTGTGTTGTAGGCTGACTTGCTAGCTGGAAGTGTCTGCAAGTGCCGCACGTTCCTTCTACTTGGAGTAACCAAATAGCCGGCCCGTGACACAGAGCTCCCTGATGGAACATGTTGTCTCAACAAGCAGATCTCCTCCTCTTGACTCTGAAGTCTAGGATGCATATCAGCAAGCAACTGCTACTAGTTCGCAGGGACTGGCGGAATGTTCTGACCCTGGTTATCATCTCTAGCCTCAATCTCATCGCCGGCTAGTCGAACTGATCGCCTTGGAGGCATAACTCTCCAAGTATATCTGCAATCAACGACTCTGCTGATCAGGCAATGATAACAAGTTTTAGAAGTCACCCCACGGTCCAACACAAACGAATAAGTAAATACATGCAACCACAATGCCAAAAAACATTTCAATAATACTAACATACAGTAGCAATGGTAATAAGCATGCTTTTTCATGTACACATAGCAGTTAAGGCCATACTCTATCAGTATATTTAATGCTTCTTGTGCTAACATGAAAAGACAACATATCTATTTCAGTTAAGCAATCAACATATATTCAAATCATTGGTTACCCAACCATGAGTCGAGTTTTTCTTTAGCGGTGAGTGTACATGCCTAGGCAATCTTTAGGAACTAATAAACCTTGGCGGCTCTGATACCAAGTTGTAATGCCCTAGCAACAAGGATCGTTACACTGTGTGTTTAAAATTGTGCTTAACTCGTTAAGCGAGTCATTTAGACTAAAACATGTAGTTAAAGTTAGTTAAAATTTGGTATAAAAGTTTTTTTTATTAAGCTTTGGCAACTTTTCATTAAAAGATTTAGTACATAACACGGGATCTCGAAGAAAGAGAAGTTTTAAAAGGTTGATACAAGGGAAAATAAATGAAGTACATAATAGTCGTCCTAAGCGACAAAACCACTAAACCTTAGCTTTCCAAAAGAAGTCTCGACCATGGCGGTCGAGCAAGCTACCTATGTACACGCTGCTCTCGAAGCTCTCCAACTCATTGCTGGTCCAGCTTCCCCTTGCCCTTACTTGCACCACGTAGCACCTATGAGTCGAGGCATATCAAGAAACTCAAATAAATAGAAATAGATAATCAACACATCAAAGATAGCAAGCTTATCAGTAACAAACATACTCAAGCAGGCGTTCAACTCAATTATACAACCATAAGATCAAAAAAGTGCATATCGCACTTCCAAAATGGCTCAGCCATACAGCCTGCATTCCACATGCTTATGCCGATCACAACCTTAACCCGAGCTTTTCAGTCAGATTCAATCAAATGAATCGTTCATACATAACATAGTCATTCACATTTAAGCAGATTTTCGAAAATATGATTATAGTCATATTTAATAGTCAGGGCTCAAGCCTTAATCACAACCCATGTGCAATTTTCTTACCTCAAGTCTTGAGCAGATAGCGTATGGCAACCCCAAGTGCGATTCTTACTCCCGAGCCTATCGATATAACCTATTCAAAACATAATAACAAATAATCGTCAAGAACTAAACCAATTAAAAGCGTCAAGATTTATTCCTAGCCTCTAAGAGCTCGAATTTGATTAAACCGGGTAGTAGAATCCTTTGGAGCCTTTAGTTTTGGGTTCCCGTACTCAGAAACCCTATTTGGCCAATTTTCCCCATTTGAGTCGCGGTGCCTCTCACTAAGGGTCGCAGTGCTCTAAAAGTCAGAGAGCCCTCCAATCAACTTCTCTTGACATGAGTCGTGGCGCAACCCACCAGGCGTCGCAGGGCCAAGGCGATTCGGAGAATCGCCCCAGACCCTGAATTTATGCGGGCCGTGGTGCTCTAAGAACAGCGTCGCAGTGCAACCTTGTGAACCCAGATTTTCCAACATTTTCTCCTAGCCAAATACCTTAAAACTCACCCTAATTAACCACCAAAGTCCTAATTAAGCCTAAGACTCTCAACAACACAACATAAGGAATATATAATCCCTAAGAACCAAACCAAATTCTTTCCACAACTCAAAACTAATACCACAAGTTTAAAACTTACAAAAACTTAAACCACACCAAAATTTCTTCAAAAACCAGAGTAAATCTTACCTCAAAATAGCAGCTACGACCTCAAGATGCTTCCTAGCCCACTTCACAACTTCAACTCCTTCAATACCCACCAAGATTACCTCCAAGCTTAATAACCCAAGCATTTTCTCAAGAAAACCCAAAGTCTAGGAGTGAGAGATAAATTATTGGGAGAGAGAAAGTAATGTGTTATTTGATTTCCTTACTCTGAGGGTTTGGATTGACTAGGCTAATCTTTAGGCATGAAAATACTAAAATGCCCTTAACCTTTACTTAGTTCTTTAATGCCCCCAAGGGCAATATTGTCATTTACCACATTTTCCCACTAAACCTAAAATTCCACTTAAGATTCCAAATTAATCCCACTAATCTTCCAAACACTAATATTTTCCCCCACTAATAAATCATACTCTACTATCTCTGGTAACTCACCAAATTACTAAAATACTCCCTAGGCTTACCCTGAGCCGGGTATAACTCCTTGTTGTGACTTTTCCGCCAAATTGCTCCCAATGATCTCCTCGTATCACATATCTCAAATATATCCACATAATAATGTGCTCCCACTCGCAAATCACGTATAATTAACAATTATACCCTCAACGAGTCAAAATTACGAAAATGCCATTTTCACCAAAACGGGCCCACAATCACATTAAATGCACATAAGCATGCATAAATAGTCATATTATCATACGTCTCAAATATTTCACATAATCACACATATATTCAATTAAATTCACATATTAATCTATTCATGCCCTCCTGACACACTAATCGAGATACTAGGCCTTATTAGCATGTTTGAGACGTTACTTAAAATATGAAAGTTTTACAAAAATACAGTTAATATGAGAATATAAAAATATATATGGATTTAGAATACAAAACATAATAAAGAAACTACATTAGATACAAAGTTAACAAACTATTTAATTTAATCATAGTTGAAAGAGACTAATGAATTTAAATTTTTTAATCGTATAGTGCACTATTATACCATTTTAGTACCCTTGTTTGCTTGTAAAAATTAAATTTTTTTGTAATTATAACAGAAATATTTAATTAAAATTGAAAATGAATTTGAATAATTTTTTTCTAAATATGTTATTATAAGTTGTAAATTAGAGGATAGTATTTTAGAATTAGTTAATAGACAATATAAGCTAGCATTAATGTAGCACACCAATTTTTTTTATTTTATTTAATTTTGCGCTTGACTTTATTATTAATTGTTAAGTGTTAGGAAATTATTTTAATTGTTTGGTAGAAATTATGTGAATTTAATTTTTGTTATTTGTTTTATTTAGCTATTCTATTTTAAAAGCTTTCTTGAGATTTGATTGTGTCCACCAAGGTGCATGATTAGTAGAAATGAACCCTAGCACTTGTGTGTGCACATGTGCATGGTTGCATGGTGAGCATGCAATAATTTTTCCTATTCATTATTATTTTAGTGATTCTCTTATTTATTTCATTAATGAAGAAGAAAAATAAAAGGAAAGAGATAGAGAGAGTGGCGTGGGAGAGAGGGATTATCCTAGATCAATTTTTATTTTAAGTTTAAGAAAAATAAATAATGGTAGGAAATGTGGGATTTGATTTTTCCCTATGGGTTGTCTTGAGTCATGTTTGTGTAAGTGAACTTGGAAAGAATTGATGGTGTGTGTGTATGTGTGTGTTTCCGTGTATAGGGAGAGTGAGTGAGAGGTGTGTGCGTGTGAAGTGGGCTAGACTTAGGATTAGTTCCTTTTTGCTAGGTTGACACAATTTCCTTTAATTGTCTCAATTTTTCTAATTAATTACAAGACAAAAATCAAGGAAATTAGAATTTGGGACTTACCCTTTCCCATTAGTTAGGGTTTGGCCACTAGGGACTTTATAAAAACAAAGAGAACTTGAGGGTTCTCATTTTTGCTTGGTTGTCGTGAGAATAGAGGAGGAAGAGAGAGAGGGTGGCTCGGCTAGAGAGAGAAAGGGAGAGAGAGAGAGAGCATGAGAAAGGAGGAAGAAAGAAGGAGAAGGAGGAAGAAAATAGGATTTTGAAATTCCTAGGTAAGAATTTTGCTCTGTGCATTGAATACTCTAAGTTCGCCATTCCATCTTCTTGCTTCTAAGTTTTTCTTTTCTTTTTTTTTTGTTTTCCAAAATCCCTAGGGTGCCAAGATTGTTTTCTCTTGTGTTCTTGAACACCATCAAGGATGTAGTAAATCTCTAGCCTTGCTCTTGTCTTGTTGATTATTTTGTTGTTGATAGTAGTTTTGATTTCTGAATCCCTATGTGTGTTGATGGTTGTTTTCCATGTCTTTATATATATTTTCAAGTTCATAGCAACATGCTAGGGTTGTCTGTGTGTGTGTGTGTGTGTGTGTGTTTTTTAATGAATGAATGCATTTATAGATACATGTATGTATACATGTGATGTGGGCATGTGTTTCCTTATGTGTAGGCGTGTGTGTGTGTTTTTGTCCAAGCATGAGAATTAAAAATATAGATCTATGGATGTGGTGTAGTGCATATAATATTGTTTGTATTATATAAAGATGTGTGAGGTTTCTTTTAATTTAAATGATTTTTTATCAACTTGTTTATGTTATTGAAGATAGGAACATGATAGGGTTTTCATTGGAAATCTATAAGAGTTTTGATTTTTGAAAGATTAAAATTGGGTTATTGTTGTTTCAATAAATCTTGGTGTCTTGATAATAAAAAATACAAATTGGACATTAGAAGCATCATAATAGGGTTTCTGTCTAGGGTATCTTAAAGGGTTGTGAGATTATATTTTGGTTTCTTGTTTTATTTTTAGTTATAGGCATGGTATAATTGTGATACTTTGTGTTTTTTTTATGTTGCAAAGAATTTGACATAAGCATGCATTACGGTTTGAGCTTGTTTTGATTTTGTTTTTGGTTTTGCATTACTAAATGTAATCTTGAATTGTTCAAGTGTAGAAACATGTTAGGGTGTCTTGATAAAAAAGAGGTAAAAATGTTGCATGAGTTGTAGAAACATGCTAGGTAATGTGTTAACATGATTAAAGGTGTAATTACATAAATATATGCTTCCTGGGTTTTTTATTTATTTGATGATGATGGTATATCAGTGATTTTAAAAATGCACAAGTTATGCCTCAAGTGATATTTTTATCTTATATAAATAAAAGACTTTTTGTTTCACATGTTAATGTGGTTTTTATCTAATTAAAAACATGCAGTTTTTTTATAAATATTTTGTGAGAGAAATATTGTTTTAATTAAATTATGTGGGTTTAAATAAGTAAAGTATTTGCTGGAATTTTTGGTTTCTTAGGAGAAAATGCCTTTTAAATAAAATAATTAAAGCATGTGTTCAAATAAATTAAACCTTAGACTATGTATATGGTAAATGTAATTTTTCCACAATTTAAATATGTAATGCCCCAAATTACCTAATAAGGCTTAGGGTCTTGATTAGGGGGCCATGATGGAAATTTATGGAAAATTATGTGGTTGTGTGACATATATGGGTATTAATATATGATTATGTGAGTTATATTGTGATATGACTTGATATGCATGTGTAGGTGTATTAAATATGCATGTGGGCCTATTTCTTATCAAAAAGGCAATTTTCGCAATTTGGCCCATTATTGGTATATTTGGCATATATGTGATATACGTGTGAGACCATATTATTATGTGAATATATTTGGGTTACTCAGCACGAGGTGATCCTAGGGAGCAAGTTAGTGAGAAAGTCACAATGGAATCAATACTTGACTCGGGGTGAGTCAAGGGGTATTTAGTGCATTACCAAGATATTGGGTAATGAGAATAAATATTCGAAGATATATTTGGATTTAGTGAGATCGGGAGGGAATTATGGGGATTTTGACTATTTTACCCTCAGGGGTGTTTTCGGGACCCCAAGCCTTAGAATTTACTTAATTTTACATGAGCTCGAAGTAACCTGATAGAAATAGAAATACATTTAAACACACACGCTCTCTCTTCCTCTCTCTCTCTTTCTCCCTCCCGTTCTCCTTTTTACTGCTCATTGCATTTTCGAAGGAAACTAGAGTTTTAGGGCTCAGATTCAAGCAAGGTTAGAGTCATAACGATTCTTGGAAAGATTTTAAGCTTGATAGCTAGAGGATTTATTTGGAAAATAACTTAATCAAAGGTAATCCAAAGTTTTATTTTTTCGAGTTCTTAAGCTTTGATTGGATTTTATGGTTTTGATGAGTTTTTTATTGTATTGTAACTTGGATTTTGATAGTTTTGGGTTATTGGGTTGATTGGGAACTTTTTTTTTTGGGATTTGACTATGTTTGGGTGGGTTTATGGAGGGATTTGGCATGAGAAAAAAGGAGGAAAAATAGAGTTTGCAGGTGGAGCCGCAACCCTGTTCTTGGAGCGTTGTGACTCTCTTTGACGAGGGAGAAGATGGTGACTGTGGGGCTTTTGAGCCACGGTGTCATTTAGGGTGAGCTTTGCCGTGATGCAGGTGTAGGCAGGGATAAGGCTTGGGCCTCTAACTTGAGTGGGTCGCTTCTCAAATGCTTGGGGATCATAGAGCTTAAAGAATTTTGGGACTTGCGGAGGTTTTCAGTGCGAGAACTCAAACCTAAGGGCTCAAGATCGATCCTAGTACCCGGTTTAGTAGGATTCAACGTCCCAGAGGCTAGGAATTGGTCTAAAAGCCTTTATTTGCTCGTTATTGAAGGGATTCTATACTTGGTTGTGACTAGGTTATCGCTAGGGGCTCAGAATCAAGATCGTGCTCGAGGGTCATTCTTATTTTACGTTATACTTGGACCTGAGGTAAGAATACTACACCCAATACACGATGTACATGATTAGGGCTTGCCCCGAATGATGAATACATATTTGATTAGGGCTTGGACCCCTGTAAATGTGCATGATAATGATTATGCCTATAAATGATTGATGAAAGATGATGAATGCTCTATATATGGATATTTGTTATATGATAAATGTCTGTAATGATTATATAATTGAGAAAAGCTCGACTTATGAGTCAAGGACGACAATAGCGCTGGTCGAAAAGCATTGAATTATGAGTCAAGGGCGACAATAGCGCGCTAGTCATTTTGGTTAGACCTAATCAGGATTGCATCATATGCTTGTCCGACCCAATGGTCATAGAAAATTAAGCGTCAGGTACGTTGGGCCAGCTTTAAAGCTGGTTATACAAATGATATGGCAATGGGCCCCAGGCTGACTTATTAGTCCCATATCCTAGGGCGCTGAGCCCCAATATGGTTTATTAATCATGTAACTTGGGCAACAGTCCTCGATATGATTAAGTTAATCATTTATTTAGGGCAGTTAGCCCCATATGGAACTATAGTCATTTCTATGAATGGTATGCATGCATGAGTAGGGTTATTACTGTTGGGCATGCTTGTTATGATTTGGTAACGTGTTGGCTAACCAGGGAGTTACAACTTGGTATCAGAGCGTTCCAAGGTTAAAGGTTCCTGAAGACAGGCTGGGCATGTACACTCGCCACTAAAAATGAGCTCGACTCAGGGTTTGGTAACTATTTATGTGGTTATGTGTTTAACTGCTTAAATAGGATATAAATGCCTTATATGCAAGCCTTATTAGGTAGCATGAGATATTCTGATAAGGCCTAGCCCTTGATTGCTGCATGATTTCTAAGGATGTGGTTATTAGCACTGACATTGCTTGTGAATGCAAAGGACCCGCTTATTAGCCCTATCGACATTTAGGTTAGGACACGCTCATTAGCGCTGTCATAGATACATGTATGCCAGAAAATGTTTACTAACATTTTTATTTGGTTATAAATGTTAGTAAATGCTTATAAGCATTGTTAAATGTTAAAAAAAATGCTTATTAGAATCGCTATTGATTATGAATATCAACACGTGCCTATTAGCACCATACTTGGATATATATATATATATATGAATCAACACGCTTATTAGCATGACTGTTTAATGTGAAAGATTCTATGTTTGTTCTTGGACCGCGAGGTAGCAAGAGGTTTAGTTATCACTACCTAACTAAGAAAATTGATTATTACAACAAGGTATAAGCTTGGAAGTATGCTTCCAAGGCAGACACAGCCATCAGTTGGCCAAAAAGATTATGGCTAGAATGACAGACAGGGTCAGAATCATGATCAGGGTCAACCCCTCCGCCAGCTCCTGAGAACTGGCAACAAGTGCTTGCTAATTTGCAAGCCAGGTTATTGAGGCAGGAATAGGAGATCTGCCTCTTGAGGCAACAACAGGTTATTGCATGGAACAATTTTCCAGAGGCACGTCCTGTGATGGTACCAACAGTTGAGCAGCCGCCAGAGGCTGGGAATAGATGGGAACCTCTTTATGAAAGGTTCAGGAAACAACACCCTCCAGTCTTTGAGGGTAGTGCAGGTCCAGCCAAGGTCAAACAATGGATGAGAATGGTTACCACCATCCTAGACTTTATGAGGGTGGTTGGTAATGAGTGGGTGGCCTGTGCCACATATATGTTTCGGAAGGATGCCTGAATTTGGTGGGAGGTGATATCCCATACCAGAAACGTTATAATGCCCAAAAAAATTTGGTTAAAAGGAATGGATATTTCATTAAAAAATTAAACTATACATAGGATCCCATAATAAACGTTTACAAAGTTGTTTACAGTTCCAAAATGGCCATTACAACTCAAAAGCTACAACCTGCCAACCTAGGCGGCAAAAATAGGGTGTAACCCTAGTTCCACTGAGAAACCTTGGTCATGGTGGTCAAGCGGCCACATATGTACACATCGCCACCTAAGCTCTCCAACTCACGGCTGGTCCAACTTTTCTTTCCCTTTACCTGCACCACATAGAACCCGTGATCCAAAGCCCATCAAGGAAACTTAACACATGCTCATAAGTAGTTAACAATACATTATCAAACCATAATATGCGTGCCCAGCAGTAATAACCCTACTCATGCATGCATACCATTCATATAAATGACTATAGCGTCATATGGGACCAGATGCCCTAAATAAATGATTAATTGAATCATATCGGGGCCCGTTGCCCAAGTACATAACCATATCGATCAACACTTTAAGCATTATTGCTGCCCTGGACTCATAAGTCAATGCTTTTCGAACAGTGCTCAACGCTATTTCCATCCTTGACTAATAACTCAATGCCTTTTCCAATTATACAATGCTAACAAGCATTCATCACATAACAGACATCCATATACAGAGCACTCAACATGCTTAATCAATAATCACAAGCATAATCATAATCATGCGCATTTACAGGGGCCAATGCCCAATAAGAACTATATTCAACATTCGGGCCAAGCCCTAATCAAGTACATCACATAATGGGTGCAATTTTCTTATTTCAGTTCCAAGTGTAATGTAAAATAAGAATGACCATCGAGTATGATCCTGATCCTGAGCCCCTAGTGATAACCTAGCCATAACCAAGTATAGAATCCCGTCAATAATGAGTAAATAAAGGCTTGCGAATTGAGTCCTAGCGTCTGAGATGTCAAATCCTGCTAAATTGGGTAGTAGGATTGATCCTGAGCCCATACGTTTAATTTCCTTCACTCAAAACCTCCCTAAGGCCAAAAATCCCCTTAATCTCCGCCGCCCCAAGCCTCTGAGTCGCGGCTTGCCCAAGACAGAGGCCCAACCAATTTCCTGCACGTGCTTCGCGCCACAGCGCGCTTACCAGGCACCGCGGCCCAAATTGCCCAATAGCCAGGTGTTTCTTCTTTGTCAAGCTTGAGCTGCGATGCCCAAGAACAAGGTCGCGGCCAGACCTGGAACCCAGCCATTTCCTTTGTTTTTCTCATTTCAAAACCTTCCATAAACCTATCCAAACATATCCAAATCCCAAAAACAAAGTTCCTAATCAACTCAATGGCCCAAAACCCTCAAGACCTAAGTTCCAAACAACTCAAAAACTCATCAAAACATAGAATCCAATCCAAGCTTAAAAGCTCAAAAACTTAAAACTTAAAGCTTGGGTTACCTCTGATTAAGTCATTTTTCCACCGAATCCTCCAGCTATCAAGCTTCTAATATTTCCTAAAATCGATACGACTCTAACCTTGCTTGAATCTCAGTCCTAAAACTCGAGTTTCCTTCGAAAATGAAAGGAACAGTCAAAAAGAGAACATGAGAGAGAGAGAGAGAAAGTGTTTTGAACATATATCTGTATTTTGCCAGGTTACTTCAAGCTTAAGTAACCTTAAGTAAAACCCAAGGCTTGGGGTCCCAAAAATTCCCCCAAGGGTAAAATAGTCAAAATTCTTAGAATTTCCTCCCGATCTCACTAATTCCCAATATATCATCAAATAATCATTTCCATTACCCAATATCCTGGTAATGTACTAAATACTCAAAATACCCCTTGACTCACCCCGAGCCAAGTATTAATCCCGTTGTGACTTTCCCACTAGCTTGCTCCCTAGGATTGCCTCGTGCCGAGTAACCCAAATATTTCCGCATAATAATATGGTCCCACACATATATCACATATATGCCAAATATACTCGTAACGGGCCAAATAACGAAAATTTCCCTTCTAATAACAAAACAGACCCACATGAATATTTAATACACCTAAACATGCATATCAAGTCATATAATAATATAACCCACATATTTAATACAACTAAGCCTTATTAGGTAATTTGGGACGTTACACCTTCAATGGCTTGATGAAGTTAAAGAGGGTCAATAGCTGAACAAGGTGCCATTGCTTCACCATTACACTCAAAGGAGCTGCGTACAAGTGGTTCAAGAGGTTAAGGCCAGGAACAATCAAGTCATGGCAGCAGTTCTCTGGGGAATTTCTTCATCGGCACCATGTGGTCTGTTATTATGTTATTCCGAGTACCAACCTCGTTAACATAAAGCAAGGCGAGAGTGAAAGCCTGAAGAACTATATCTAAATATTCAATATGGATGCAACTAAGCTAGGAAGTAAAACTAAAGCAAAGCTTAAGAAGGCTATCATAGCCAAAGTTTGTCCAGGAAGCTAGTTATGGGATAACATGCTCAGGAGGGTGATTACAAACGTAGACGACTTCTTCGAAAGAGCGAAAAGGTATATACGTGTGGAAGAGGGCCATAAGAACTTGCATGTTGGGGAAAGCAAAACTTCTTCCAATAATCCTTCTAGCAATACGTTTGAAGACTTCGTGTTGGAGAGATCACTGTGATAGAGAAGTCGCTGATCAGGTTGAAAAATTGGAAGAGGTCTATAAGAGGGATTCAAGGAGAAGCTAGGGAGATTCATTAAGGATAACCTCCGATAAGACTCCTTTTAGTTGATTCACTTAGGAGCCAAAGAAGTCACCTCAATTGGTCCCAATGAAGTAGTAGTAGTAGTAGTACTAGTAGTAGTAGTTTTTCTTTATTTGAGTTATGCCTCAAAAGGAATCAACAATTTCACCATAGTTCGCTTCCCACAGATGTAATTTCACCAAGCCGACTCCAGGATGTAATACGATAATGACATTGTGCTTACCCCTGCACGTTGTTATTGATGTCAAGCACCCATCTTATGTATTACATCTCTCATTTCTAAAGACACTTATATGACGCACATACTACCCTTGTCCGTTGGAATTGTCAAAGCATATCAGAGAGGATGAAAAACAAAATGCCTGGCAAGATAGATCCCATGCACCTACCCATGTGCAAAATAGGTGCCTAGCCTTGCAAGCCTCAACAAGCACCTAGTCATGCGCAAAGTAGGTGTCTGGCCTCGCGAGCCTCAACAGGCACCTAACCATGTGCAAAATGGGTGTCTGACCTTGTGAGATATATATAAAAATTCTTATAATATATATGTGAGCGGTGAACCTAATAAGACAACATTTGAATCCATAAGGGTCCTCATAATGATCCAAGGTCATCTGAGGTCACCTAGCCCAAAAAGGGTCGCAAAGAAGATGCTTGTGAAAAGGGTCTCGAAGAAGACGCTTGCAAAAAGGGTCTCGAAGTAGACGCTTGCAAAAATAGTACTATGCATAATGACGAGAATAACGTTTCTCGCACAAAATAAAAAATTCACGAACAAATATATAAAAGGATAGCGAGAATCCAAAGGGTCATCATATCCTTACCAATAGTCAAGGTGTTCCAACAGACACAAATCACACACAGTAGAGAGGTCCCAAAGGGAACCCTTTCAAAATAAAGCTATTGGCACTGTGACCATGAGGACTTACAAAAGTTCCTCAAAAGAACAAGAACGACTTCTCAAAGTCCCAGACCAAGAAAAATGAGGCTTCTTGATGTGTCATACCAATGAGAGAAAAGGAAAGGGATTTACACTTCCCTTATACTTGTGTGAACATGTGAAATTATCTTTGTGAACATGGTATATCTAAAAGAGTTACGAGATAAGGTTTCCTTATGTCATAGGCTCTTGGCGAAATGTGCCCGCAATGCGAAGCCGCAATTTGGTACCTTCAAATGGAATGCGCCTGCATTGGGAGGTCGTAATGTGAGGTCAACTTGGGGATATCTCTTTAGTAATATCCATCTCGCAAAACAAGAGGCATCTCAACTCATACTTTACCAAGTGTGAATGATGGAAATCCTCCCTCGACCTTGGCTCCTAATTGAGTTCTCTTCCTACCTTAGACGTTCCTTGTAGCATCAACAAGTAAAGATGTCCAAAATAAATAGTTAAAGTCGACAAAGGGATGAGACGCCTCACACCTTGCGAGAGGGTCTCGAGTAGAAAGGGCACCCTCCCTCAGCAAGGTTGCCTTCGGCCTTCTAACTCAGTCTGGCTCAACTCCTTCATTGGACATCTATATAAATGCCACCTTACAACCACAAATTAAGAATGAAGACGCGGAGACACAAAACGAGGCTAAGAGACCATGCACAGCAAGACGACCCTCACATAGCGAGACCAACTGTAGCCTAGTGCTTCCAAGCATTCTTGCCTAAGTGTTTAACGTGTCCCTAAGCCTCATATAAGCCTTATCTTTGAAAGGAAGGTCGATGAAGGTACTGGCATGTCCATAGATGAAGCACGAAGAGAAGAAGGCAAGCCTCACCATGTGAAAGGGTCTCTCTGTGCGAGACCATCTCCCATAGCGAGGTCTTCCTCACCCAATAGTGTTGAATGACATCCTTCACTACCTTATATGCCTCAAACCATAATTCAAGTATCGTATTCATGAAAAAGATGACAAGCAAGGACTTCACATGTTGACGGATGAAGGTTGAAGACTCCAACACATGAAGGGAGGCCAAAAGACCTCACTATGCGAGAAATTCTTGCATAGCGAGGTAACCCTTGGTTTGATGCTCCTAGATGACTTTGTTCTGTGACCTAGCACGTCCATCCTTAGTTCCTTTCACCCAACACTCATTAATACCCTCCAAAGTGTGTTCTCGAGTGCCATACACTTCATTGATGCCTAGTCATCCCGTGAGGTCTCACGAGACAATAACACCATGCCATGTTGCTCGAAAACCCCCCTATGGGTGTAATGCATGCTTGGATATTGATTAGTTGTCTTTCCACTCACGCTACCATGATAGCCCAGAGTATGCTACCATTGTCACTAGCATAACAAACTTCGTTTACAAATGCTCACCCTCAACAACTCGGTTTACAAGAAGGTGCACAACACTACAACCAGAGCATAGTAAGTGTAGCATCATAATAAGTCTAGAAGGACTCCTAAAGATCCCCTCATAGACTGGGGGGCAAGTGTGGATGCAAAAAATCAACAAGGAAATATACATGATCCTATGTTGAAATAAGTAATGGTCTGTAAGAATTGACCCAACAAGCAAGATGTGGACGCCAAAATATTCCTACTCTTAAAAGACCTTCATTACATGTCCCCCAAGGTATCAAATAAGCATGGGAAACAAAAGAGTACAATCCGACACCAAGCACTCCCCACTCGAGGTCACCTGACACCTTACTCAAAGTATCATGCTCCATCGACAAGCCAACTCGCACCAAGGAAAAGTTGAACCAAAGGAGGTGGCCTCTCGTGGGGGTTGTGGCCTCACGTCGATGGTAGCAGCTCATGAAGCACGTTGCCTCATGCCAAAGAGGCACCTCACGCCAGGAGGGTGCCTCGCGCCCCTAGGAAGGCACCTTGTGTAAGAATGACGCCTCGTTCCGGGAGGGCACCTCATGCCTGGGAAGGTGCCTCACACATGGAGGGTGCCTCACGCCTGGAGGGGCCTCGCACATGGAGGAGCCTCGCGCCTGGGAGGGTGCCTCACACCAGAAGGGCACCTTTCGCCTGGAAGGGTGCCTCGCGCCAGGAGTGTCTCACACAGGGGCATCATGTCTCAGAGCATACGCCGCAGGCCTCGCTGAAGAGGCCTTATCTCCTTCCCTAAGATAAGTGCCACCAACGGGGCACCTCCTTCCCTATGGGTCTCACAAAATGCAAAGTCAAGGACCTCTTGAACATGCATTCAAGGAATGTTAGAGAAGACCTCACAATGATTCAGTATTAAGTCAGAAGAGGTGGGAACAACGAAGCGTTTCATCCATGACAACATATAAGGATTCCAATACTTGAAGATCATAGGAAAAATATATCTTGGGAGGGTGAGACCCTCCGTATGACTCAAAGAGCTCGTACAGGTACAGAATGCACCTACAAACCAAGAGGAGGTAGGGTACGGACACAATGTCCACACCTGACAAGTAGTGGCAGTACAAGAATACTACATAGTAAGGACTCCCCAAGCACGCCTATGAAGTTCATACCCGACAAGTAGTGGAGGTACTACATGGTACCATGGCAGTTGTACTTTTTCAAACCCCTGAGACATATAGGAGCCAACCCCCACTCCTCCAACACCACTACCATCTACAGCCTGGATATGCAGCTCCTTGTCTCTTCAAGGCCACAATTTACCAAGAGCCATTAGAGCTCACCTATAAATAGGACCTCACTTCATCATTGAAGGGGATTGGGAAACTTGTGTAACCCCAGATCATCAAAAGAGATATACATAAGTTTTCCTCCATTATTTTTCTGCAACTTTTCTCTATGTTCTTCTAAGTTCACTTAAGTTATCCAACCTAAATTCGATGACGAGTTTTTATCGTCAACGATGACTTATTTAATTATTTGTAGGGTAAGACGGTATTCTCAAAGATAGATATACCGAAGACTTCCTTTCATACCAGGTTTTGGCATTATGTGTTCTTAGTCATGTCCTTTGGGTTGACTAATGCCCTAGCTGCTTTTATGGATTTGATGAACTGGGTGTTCAAAGAATATTTAGAATGGTTTGTGATCATCTTCATCGATGATATTTTGGTTTATTCTCAGTTAGAGTCAGAACATGAGCAGCATCTCAGGTTGGTTCTACAGAGGCTGAGGGAACATAGACTATTTGCAAATTTCAAGAAGTGTGAGTTCTGGTTACCTCAGGGGACTTTTCTCGGTCACATTGTCAGTAGATATGGGATCAAGGTGGACCCAGCAAAGATTGAGGCAGTCAGAGATTTTCCAAGGCCAAGGAATGCCTCAGAGATCAGAAACTTCCTTGGATTGGCAGGTTATTATAGGTGTTTTGTGGAAGGGTTCTCAAGGGTTGCTACTCCATTGATTGAACTAACACGCAAAAATCAGAAGTTTGCGTGGTCAGATAAGTGTGAGAACATCTTCCTGGAGTTGAAGCACCGATTGATCACAACTCCAGTACTGAGTCTTCCAACAAATCAGGAGAAGTTAGTGATTTATTGTGATGTCTCACAACAGGGTTTGGGTTATGTTCTTATGCAGAAGGGGAAGGTGAATCCCTATGCATCATGTCAGTTGAAAGAATATGAATAGAGATACAACACTCATGATCTAGAGTTGGCAGCAGCGATCTTTGCATTAATGTTACGGAGACATTACCTTTATGGGGAGAGATGTGAGATATACACGGACCACAAGAGCCTGCAGTACTTTTTCACACAGAATGATATGAACATGAGTCAGAGGTGTTCGCTAGAGATGATGAAGGATTATGATTGTGAAATCTTGTATCACCCAAGGAAGGCCATGTAGAGTCCAAGAACTTTACTTAGCTAGTTAGATAGTAGTATTATAGTAATAATAGTAATATCTTTATGACTGTGGATTTTTGGTTCAGACCGGGATTTATTGGGACACTCATAGTAGTACTTGTAGATTTTCTAAGTTTAACCTATAGTTTAAGAATATTAATTTTAACCTAAGGTTTGATTAATATGACTGATATTGAGGGTAATATTTATTTTACTATAAGGTTTAGATAAGAACCAATAAGATAATAGCACATGTCATGTATAGGTTTATTAATGATTAAGTATTTTGAGGATTAAATTTATTAAGGTTAAAATTTGAATGCTCTAAGGTCAGTCAGTAGCTTTGAAAACGTTAGAGGGCTTAGTCAAGGCTGTTTACTCGATTCAAATTAAGCTAAAAATGTGTAATTTCGTGTTTAAATATTCAGCGTATGCCAATATATCGCAGCTATAGGGGGCGATATATCGCAGTACGAAGATATGGAAAACATGAAACATTGCACAATTGCCTCGGGCATAATGGCCCAGGCAATATATCGCCTCCTTCAGCATATTATTGAAAGTTTTCAAAAACGTTCTCCATTCAAACCTTCAACCTGTTGATAAGTCCAGCACCTTTCTGAACGAGTCTTCAGCCTCTGCAAAACGATAATTAAAATTATTTTCACTTAAAAAGCCATTATTTTTATTCAAGTTAAATGAAGACCTCTTCATTCCTAAACTCTATAAATAGGACCTAGTACCCAGCCATTTATTCATTTATTACTCTAAGTTCAGAGGCTGCAAATTGCTAGGTTATTGTGAGAGTGTAAACACTTGGGTTGGGGATCATAAGCTTGATCACTATAAGCTTACCAAACACTTGGGAAGTAAGGTTCTATTCACATTTCGGTTCAAGGTGTAGATTGGTCATAGAAGTACTCAAGGTATCCCAAACTCTAGTCCATTTATGTATTATTTTCTTTAAAGTTCTCATAGTCTTCTACTCATATTCTAACCTTATTCCTATTATTGGTTAAGAAATCTAGGTTCTTAAGCACAAGGATTTTGGTAAGTATATTTTGATAGCATAGTTCCTTCTACACTTTCATCCCTTTTCTTCAATATACTCACCATCTTATAAATGGTTTTTAGGTGTGTTCCAAGGTCCCAAATTAGTTCTCATATCCCGGTTATTTTGGTAAGGAAAATAGGATAGGATTTATGTGTTATATGCTTTTATATGTTATCTTATGATTTTATGTTATGTAATATGTTATGATAAGTATGATTGTAGACTTGGGCATATGACCTATATGACTATGACTTGCTTAGCTAGCAAGACCCCACTAATCTAATGGGCATATGACTTGTTTAGTCTATGGGACCCCAAGTAATAATGGCCATTATAGTATGTGTATGATATAAGTGTTATGTTATGTTATTATGTTTCTTATGAAATTTATGTATATGTACTATGTGTTAGATTTTCCTTGCTGGGCATTAGGCTCACTCCTTTTTGTTTATATGTGCAGGAAAATAGTTTTAGTGGTGGAAAGGTTCTTGGAAGCTTGGGGAATGTGTATTGAGGCGGAATGGATTTAAGGAGTCGAGAGTTTCGGTTTCGAGGATGAAGTCTTATTTATGGTTTATGTGTATTTTTCCGCACCTATTTATGTAATCTCTTTTCATTACAATTAAGTTATGTTTTTTTTTATAACAATGGGATCCCATATCCTAACTTAAATTTTATGTAAGTTTGACCTTTGTTTTTTTCAAAGTTTTAATAAAGTTATGATCTTATCACTTGTAAGTGTTATTAAGAATCAGTGTTTATGTATAGTTTTCGTTAATGGTCCATAGTCTAGAGTAGTTGGGTCATTACAGTTGGTATCAGAGCAATGGTTCCTTCGCATGAAGTTCTCCTTGATACACACACTCAAAGCTCCGAATCTGACTGCCAAGTAAGTATTTAAGTTATAGTTATTTTGCCTATGTGTATAGCTAACAATTTTAGTATTTATGTTTTCAGTTAAGTATGAACGAAGCATTAAGCAATGAGGATATCCGAGCCATTAAGGCTTTAAAAAGAATAAGGGAACCAAGAAACACCGTAGGAGCACTAGAAAGAATCACTCGAAAATTGCTTTTGTTCCACAAAGAGATAGGTCACCTTCAAGAGTCTAAGCAAATTATGATGAGAGCAACGGAACAATATGTATTAGTAATTAGACTGTTTAAAGATTTTCATCCTGTTATAGCAGCCTTAGAGGAAATATGGGAAACAATGGATGATGAAGACGACCTGCCAGTAGTAATGCGATATTACTTCCTCTTAGTTAGGTTCACTGCAAAATCAGAATTTCAGTTTAGCAATGAGCAAAAACATAGGATTTTCACAAACCTTCCTAGAGGACATTTTGATGCACACCACAATGAGGATTATGAAGAACTAGATGATGATATGCTAGATGAAGGATCGGATGTAGAAGATCCTGATTTTTAGAATAGTAGTTTTCATTGTTTGTTTTATTTCTTTCTTTATTTTATGGTTGTAATAAGTGAAAACTATTTTTCCAAATGAATATCATGTTATTTCATTATCATGTATGAGTTTGATTTTATTTTTGCAATCATAATAAATACTAAATAAAATGAATAATGACAAAGTTCGGTGAGGGTGGATACAAATCAATGAACCAAGTTTCCTTATTGAGAGTTAGGGGGCCATAGTAATGGGAACGATTTTACTGATCCCAACCCTCCCTCAATATTGTTAACTTTGGAACAAAGATGAGTTTCGAGCCTGAGAATTAAGTCATATAGGATAATTAGAAATAGACTTAGAAATAATAAATATGGCTTGTTTTTCATAAGAAGTCATAATAAATAGGTCCGAGATATGTTTGTCTTAGAATAAGTTTTTGCCTTAGAGCCTATTAGGTAAAGTTTTAACATGTTTCTTTCAACTGTTAGAACTCTGCTACGATGTCGCTCCAAAGATCTGCACGCACCAACGGAAACGCCTCCAACGCTGTTCCAGCGACCAATGAAGCCCCTCCAGTTCGCAGAAGGGGAGTGCGTGCTACTGCTAGACGCAACGCGCCGGAACCGCCAGCTGACAACACTGCGGAGATCGCCAGACTACGACGACCAGTCAAGGAACTTTTGCAGCAAACACGCCAACAGGCTCAGACTCAGACTCAGACTCAGCCCCAGCCTCCAACGCAGCCGCAGCCACAGCAAATGGCCCCAGCACCCCAACAAGTTGGTCCATATGGGGGATGGCCAGTGGCGAACTACGCGCCATATCCAGTACCGAATATGGAGCCAGTGTATGAGAGGTTCCGAAAACAGCATGCTCCAAACTTCGAAGGGGCTACAGACCCCTTTGAGGCAGAAGAGTGGCTAAGGAATGTGGAGCCAATTCTGACGCACATGAATCTCAGTAATGCGGACCGCATATCCTGCGTCTCGTCATTACTCAAGAAAGATGCCAGGATATGGTGGGACTTGGTCCAGCAATCGTATGATGTTGCCACCATGACTTGGACTCGATTTGTAGAGCTCTTCCACAAGAAGTACTACAATTCGGCTGTACTCGCTACGAGAGTTGAGGAGTTCGCCAACTTGAAGCAGGGTACTTTATCAGTGGCAGAGCATGCTCGTCAGTTCGACCGCTTAGCAAAGTTCGCATCTTAGATGGTTCCAACTGATTTTCTGAGGGTGAACAAATTTGTTAGAGGACTTCGACCGAAGATCGAGATGGGGGTTAAGTTAGCAAACCCAGGGAATACTACATATGCCGATGTTCTTGAGATGACAATAGAAGTAGAGAGGTTGCAGGCTAATGTAAGTAAAGAGGAAGCCAGTAAGCCTGAACCAAGATAGCATAATAAACCTCAGACCAGTCGGAACAACAACCATAACAGCAACAATCAGTCCAACAACAATGGTAACAGCCAGAAAAGACGACATCTGGATAACTAGCAATTCGACAACGATAAAAGGGCACGTACAAATAATGGGGGAAATAGGCCGGGTTACGTGGAATACCCGCCATGTGCTAAGTGTCAGAAGAAGCATCCTGGAGAATGCCACACAAACACAAAGGAATGTTTTAGCTGTGGTCAGGAAGGACACCGGAAAAGAGATTTTCCTCAGCGCAAGCTAGAAGGAAGGAATGACGACAAGATGGTTCTTGCTAGGGTTTTTACCTTAACACAAGGAGAGGCTGATGCTAGCAATAAGGTGGTCACAAGTCAGGTTTCTATCCTCAATAACTTATGCTATGTATTATTTGATTCGGGAGCCACTCATTCGTATGTCTTGTTAGGAATGATAGAAAAACTAGACAAACCTTGTGAAAGATTTAGAACTAGGTTTGTAACCGAGTTGCCTTTGGGAAAAGTAGTTCTATCATCACGGATAGTACGAGGCGTACCGATCAAGATTGAGGACATAGAACTAGAAGGAGACCTGATAGAAGTGGTGATCAAAGACTTTGACGTGATATTAGGCATGGATTGGCTAGCACGGCATGGCGCAACCATCAACTGCAAATGCAAGAAGGTGATGTTCGAGACTCCTGACGGCCGGAGATTATGCTTCATGGGACAAGCTTCAGGATTACGCACCCCGTTAGTATCATCTCTCAAAGCTAAGAGAATGATGGAGAAAGGATGTCAAGCATTCTTAGCTAGCATCACAAATGTGGAAAGGGAGACACCACTTAAGGTTGGAGATGTCCGTGTTATACGAGAATTTCCAGAGGTATTTCCCGATGACTTGCCAGGATTGCCGCCAACTCGGGAAATAGACTTCACGATAGAATTAGTACTGGGCACCGAGCCTATCTCTAAGGCACCATATCGAATGGCACCTACGGAACTCAAGGAGTTAAAGACGCAGCTACAAGAACTCCTAGACTTGGGTTTTATTAGGCCAAGCCATTCGCCATGGGGAGCTCCGGTGCTATTCGTGAAGAAGAAGGATGGAAGTATACGGATGTGTATAGACTATCGTGAGCTGAACAAGGTAACGATTAAGAACAAGTACTCGCTACCCCAGATCGACGACTTGTTTAATCAACTCCGAGGTGCGACTGTATTTTCAAAGATCGATTTACGGTCCGGGTATCATCAGCTCAAGGTAAAGGGAGAAGATATTCCTAAGACAGCCTTTAGAACCTGTTATGGACATTACGAGTTCTTGGTTATGTCATTTGGTCTTCCTAACGCACCAGCCGCGTTTATGGACTTAATGAATAGGGTCTTCAAGGATTACTTAGATAAATTCGTTGTTGTGTTCATCGACGATATCTTAGTATACTCCAAGGATGAAGTAGAGCACGAGGAACATTTGAGGTTGATTTTGACGCGATTGAAGGAGCATCAACTCTACGCAAAGTTCAAGAAATGCGAGTTTTGGCTTTCACAAGTGGCGTTCCTCGGACACATTATATCAAAAGATGGCGTTGCACTAGACCTGTCAAAGGTAGAGGCCGTGAAGGATTAGCCCAGACCAAAGAACGCATCTGAAGTAAGAAGCTTTCAAGGGTTAGTAGGTTATTATAGGAAGTTTGTAGAGGGCTTTTCAAAAATAGCCACTCCGCTCACCAACCTGACCCGTAAACAACAAAGATTCAACTAGAATGATAAGTGTGAAGAAAGCTTCCAGTTGCTTAAGGATAAGCTTTGCTCAGCACCAGTACTTACTGTACCGACACCCAGCGATAAGTTTGTAGTCTACTGCGATGCATCAAAGCAAGGATTGGGTTGCGTGCTGATGCAAAATGACAAGGAGATAGCCTACGCCTCACGACAATTGAAGGAGTACGAGCAGCGCTATCCAACTCATGATATGGAGTTGGCAGCGGTGGTCTTTGCGTTAAAAATCTGGCGCCATTATCTTTACGGAGAACGGTGCGAGATTTATACGGACCACAAGAGTTTAAAATACTTCTTTACTCAGAAGGAACTCAACATGAGGCAGCGCAGGTGGTTAGAATTAGTGAAGGATTACGACTGTGAAATCCTATACCACCCGGGGAAGGCGAACGTAGTTGCCGATGCGCTTAGTAGGAAAAGTTATGGAAATTTGGCAGCTCTAGCTAGAATAGAAAAGCCGCTACAGCAGGAGCTTATCAGTGCCAGAATAGAGGTAGTTGTAGGCAAGCTGGCTAACTTGTCTATCCAATCGAATTTGCTAGAGGATATACGGATTGGTCAGGTACATGACGATACACTAGCAGCACATATGGATGCAGTCAGAGAAGGCAAAGCTACAGATTTCTCAATATCTAGCCAAGGTTTATTGAGATATAAGGATCGGGTATGCGTGCCAAATGATCAAAGTATTAAGAAGACGATTCTAGAATAAGCGCACAGTACCCCGTATTCAGTTCACCCAGGGTCAACCAAGATGACTCATGATGTTAAGGCAATATACTGGTGGCCAGGGATGAAGAAGGATATAGCAGAGTATGTATCTAAGTGTCTTATATGCTAGCAAGTGAAAGCAGAGCATCAGTGCCTTGCAGGTTTATTGCAACCACTTAGCATAACAGAATGGAAGTGGGACGATATAGCTATGGACTTCGTGACGGGTTTTCCAAGGACGAATAAGCAGCATGATTCTGCTTGGATAGTAATAGATAGACTAACCAAGTCGGCTCATTTCCTACCTGTTAAGACTTCATATACGGCAGACCAATATGAAGACATCTACGTCCAAGAGATAGTACGGTTGCATGGAATCCCCAAGACAATAGTGTCAGATAGAGGGTCGATGTTTACATCAAGCTATGGGTACTAATTTAACTCTTAGTACAGCTTTTCATCCTCAGACAGATGGGCAGTCCGAGCGTACGATTCAGATTTTACAGGATATGCTACGCGCATGTGTACTTTATTTCGGAGGATCATGGAACAAGTACTTGCCGTTGATAGAGTTTTCCTACAACAACAGCTACCAGTCGACGATCGGGATGGCACCTTATGAGTTGCTATATGGAAGAAGGTGTCGATCACCATTGCACTGGGACGAGGTAGGAGAAAGGCAGCTTCTAGGGCCCGAAGCTGTTAGATAAGCTCAAGAAGCAGTAGCGCTTATTAGACAGCGTATGCTTGCTGCTCAAAGCCGACAGAAAAGCTATGCGGATGCCAAGAGACGCGATGTGGAATTCCAAGTTGGAGATCAAGTCTTCTTGAAGATATCTCCTATTAAAGGTGTAAAGCGGTTTGGGAAGAAAGGCAAGCTTAGTCCCTGATTCATAGGTCCTTTTGAGATATTGGACAAAGTGGGAGCAGTTGCGTATAGACTAGCCTTACCGCCAGCACTAGCAGATAGTCACAACGTGTTCCACATCTTGATGCTACGCAAATATGTGTCAGACCCATCTCACGTCCTCAACTACGATACGATAGCACTCCAGAAAGACTTAAGTTACGAGGAACGACCGGTAAGCATCCTGGATAGGGGGATGAAGCAGTTAAGGTCCAAGAGCTTTCCTATAGTCAAAGTCCTATGGAGTAATAGTTCTGAACGAGAGGCAACGTGGGAGTTGGAGGAGGACATGAAAAGTCGGTATCCGGAATTATTTGGTAAGTAAATTTCGAGGACGAAATTCTTTTTAGTAGGGGAGAATTGTAGAGTCTAAGAACTTTACTTAGCTAGTTAGATAGTAGTATTATAGTAATAATAGTAATATCTTTATGACTGTGGATTTTTGGTTCAGACCGGGATTTATTTGGACACTCATAGTAGTACTTGTAGATTTTCTAAGTTTAACCTATAGTTTAAGAATATTAATTTTAACCTAAGGTTTGATTAATATGACTGATATTGAGGGTAATATTTATTGTACTATAAGGTTTAGATAAGAACCAATAAGATAATAACACATGTTATGTATAGGTTTATTAATGATTAAGTATTTTGAGGATTAAATTTATTAAGGTTAAAATTTGAATGCTCTAAGGTCAGTCAGTAGCTTTGAAAACGTTAGAGGGCTTAGTCAAGGCTGTTTACTCAATTCAAATTAAGCTAAAAATGTGTAATTTCGTGTTTAAATATTCAGCGTATGCCAATATATCGCAGCTATAGGGGGCGATATATCGCAGTACGGAGAGACGGAAAACACGAAACGTTGCACGATTGCCTCGGGCATAATGGCCCAGGCGATATATCGCCTCCTTCAGCATATTATTGAAAGTTTTAAAAAACGTTCTCCATTCAAACCTTCAACCTCTTGATAAGTCCAGCACCTTTCTGAACGTGTCTTCAGCCACTGCTGAACGATAATTCAAATTATTTTCACTTAAAAAGCCATTATTTTTATTCAAGTTAAATGAAGACCTATTCATTCCTAAACTCTATAAATAGGACCTAGTACCCAGCCATTTATTCATCTATTACTCTAAGTTCAGAGGCTGCAAATTGCTAGGTTATTGTGAGAGTGTAAACACTTGGGTTGGGGATCATAAGCTTGATCACTATAAGCTTACCAAACACTTGGGAAGTAAGGTTCTATTCACATTTCGGTTCAAGGTGTCGATTGGTCATAGAAGTACTCAAGGTATCCCAAACTCTAGTCCATTTCTGTATTATTTTCTTTAAAGTTCTCATAGTATTCTACTCATATTCTAACCTTATTCCTATTCTTGGTTAGGAAATCTAGGTTCTTAAGAACAAGGTTTTTGGTAAGTATATTTTGATAGCATAGTTCCTTCTACACTTTCATCGCTTTTCTTCAATATACTCACTGTAGGATCTTAAAATTTAAATCTAGATGCATGCTTCCTATTATTTTTCCAAACACATAATAGAAACATAGAATAACATGACATACATATGAACATTATATTCGTAAATTAACATAAACACAATGATGTAGAAACTTACGAATACGCAGCGGAACTGGAACAACTCCTTCCTTCAATCTCTCTAACTCTTGATTCCTTTCTGTAGCAGAGTATTATCAAGAGATTGAACTAGATTAGCAACACAGTCTTCCTCACCAAGCCTTTGATCAATCTAGAACTAGTGTTGGCTGGTTCTCAACACATGAGAAAGAGATCTAGAAAAGAAGAAGAGAAAGTGGCTAAGAAAGGATTAGAGTGTCTAGGTTTTCACTTACTCAATGAATTAACTGATACTGACTTATGAAAACCCTAGATATCATATTCCTTATATAGAAAACTTAATGGGCTTTATTTAAATTTAAATTTTGAATTAATTAAACTAATAAACAAAAAGATAAAAGCCTTGGGCTCCCACAAATGGACTTGGGCCCAATACTTTTATTTTGAATTTAAATCCCAATTGGGCCTAAATTCAAAACCTTTTATTTATTTATTTATTTTAATTAATTAACTAAATCCTTATTCAAATTAACTAATTATAATTTGAAACTTGATTTAATTTTTATTTATTTATATTGACACCAATTTATCAATATTAATAAATTTACCCAAAGATTCTCTTTTATTCTCTAAATCTCATATCTCTATAAATTTTCCAAAATTGACCTAGTCAACTTTAAAAAAATCCTAATTGATAATTAAATCAATTAATTGAGACATTCTAGATGATTTACTCAAAGGTGATGCGGGGACCATGGATCCATGAAATCAAGCTCCAATAAGTTACCGTGAATTTATTTACGAATAATTTCACTACCTTATTAATTCCTCGTGACTCCACTATAGACTTGGAATTGAACTCTTGAATTCATAGAACGTATTTTCCAAAGCATAAATACGTTATCCATTGTTATAACCATTACAGTTAGTCAATCCTCTATCAATGACTTACTAACAAGCTGGGTGAAAATTACCGTTTTACCCCTCATCAGTATTTTATCCTTAACTCCCACTAAGTTCCTTATAAATGATATTTCCGTGAACTCAATCACAGAAATGAGATCTCAATCATTTAACCTTTTGAACAAAGCAATTAAGGAAATCATCTTTTCACTTCTCATACAGAAGTTATAGATTTCATATCTATGAATAATACTCCCACTCAATTTCATTACTAAATCTCCAAGATGTAAGTATGGGCTAGACCGTAGGGTAAGCTGGTAACGAACAAGTCAAAAGATTTAAATAATATAATTAGCAGAATATTATCACTCAGAATTAAGATCGACTTAACCTATGGTCAACGTTGTGATATTGATTAGATTCGATAACAACGATACTTATTTATCAATCAATAATCAATATCGGTCCTAGTCCGATGTAACCAAATACATCCGATCATATCTACTTGGTCAATGCCTTGGACAAGACATCACACTCCTAATGTGAAAGCAGATCATATCGCAGATTTCCTAATCAGTGAAAATCCAATGCACTGATCTAATCTAGGACTCGTTCTTTTTTAACATATAATTACAACTATAATCCACTGTGACCTAGTCACCATAATTGTAACTATCCATATGTTCAGGATTTTATGAATGTTTGTATTAATTGAATAAACATGTAATAAAACAAGCGAACAATGCAATTGAATAAACAAAATGATTTCTACTTCTTTTATTGATAATAATAACGTGTTACATAAGAAAAATGGTTTTATTAAGGGCATAAAACCCAACAAACTCCCACTTGCCCTTTTAAAACAAATGAGACATGTTTTTCAAACCCATTCCCTCTACATGCTTCATGAAAACACTCTCAGCCAAAGTCTTGGTAAAAGGATCTGCCAGATTGTCTTCCGACGCTATCTTCATCACCTTGACTTCACCCCTGGACACATATTCCCTAATGATGTGGTATTTCCTCTCTATATGCTTTGCTCTTTTATGACTCCGAGGTTCTTTCGAATTTTCTATAGCCCCATTATTGTCACAGTACAATATGAGTGGTTTATCCATCCCTGGAATAACACCGAGATCCGTGTAGAACTTCTTCAGCCAGACTATTTCCTTAGCCGCTTCAGACGCAGCTATGTACTCAGCCTCCATGGTGGAATCTGAAATGGCAGACTGCTTAACGCTTCTCCAAATCACAGCTCCACCCCCAAGAGTAAACACCATTCCAGAAGTAGACTTCCTGTCATCGACATCCGTCTGAAAATCAGAATCAGTGTAGCCTATCGGGTCTAGTGAACCTCCCGAATAGACCAGCATATAATCCTTTGTTCTTCGTAGATACTTCAGTATGTGCTTGACCGCTGCCCAATGTTGTCTACCAGGATTTGACTGGTACCTGCTTACAACTCCCACTGCATAGCAGATGTCTGGTCTAGTGCATAACATAGCATACATAAGACTTCCAACTGCAGATGCATAGGGAATCTGTTTCATCTCTTCTTCCTCTTGAGGAGTCTGTGGAGACTGCTTCTTAGAAAGATAAACTCCATGTCGGGATGGCAACAGTCCCTTCTTCGAGTTTTTCATAGAGAAACGTTCAAGTACCTTATCTATGTACGCTGCTTGAGATAGCACCAACATCTTGTTTTTCCTATCCCGAATGATCTGGATGCCGAGAACGTAACTAGCTTCACCCAAATCTTTCATCTGAAATTTGGTCCCGAGCCAGTTCTTTATGTCTAATAATTTCTTGACATTGTTGCCAATGAGTAAAATATCATCTACATAAAGTACCAAGAACACTTTCACATCATTTTCCCCTAGTTGGTAAACACAGGGTTCATCGACGTTCTGCTCAAAACCATAGGTCTTAATTATTTCATTAAACCTTAAGTTCCAGGAGCGCGAACCTTGTTTAAGACCATAAATGGACCTATTGAGCTTGCATACTTTCTTTTCCTGTCCAGCTACTACAAATCCTTCTGGTTGATCCATATAAATGGTCTCATCAAGAAAGCCATTTAGAAATGCTGTCTTGACGTCCATTTGCCAAATCTCATAATTAAGAGCTGCAACTATGGATAAAAGTATGCGAATGGATTTTAACATGGCCACTGGAGAGAAAGTTTCCTCATAGTCAACTCCCTCTCTTTGGGTATAACCCTTTGCCACAAGTCGAGCCTTATATGTCTCAACATTTCCATCAGCTCCTCTTTTCTTCTTGTAGATCCACTTGCATCCAATGGGCCTAAAGTCCATCGGCGCTTCTACAAGATCCCAGACGGAATTTGAGTACATGGACTCCATTTCCTGGTTCATGGCTTCGAGCCACAAATCCTTTTCAGAACTAACCATTGCCTGTTTAAAGGACAATGGATCATCATCACGAGTGTCAGTTACTACCATATTGGTTTCACCATCCATCCCGTAGCGTTCTGGGTTCCGAGAAACCCTCCCACTACGACGAAGCACCGTAACTGTCTGACTTGGACCAGCTGTCTGTTCTTCTTCAACGTTCTTGTTGATTTGCATTGGTATGGGTTGAACATTTCCTGCTGATTGCATTTCTTCCAACAATATTTTACTCTGAGGTTTGAATTTTTCCATGTAGTCGTTTTCTAGAAAAGTAGCGTTTGTGGAAACAAACACTTTCTTGTCTACTGGACTATAAAACAGACCACCCCGAGTACCTTTAGGATAGCCTACAAACAAGCAAACCTCAGTTCGCGATTCTAGCTTTCCTTCCTTTTTCCTCAGGACATGAGCAGGACACCCCCAAATTCTATAATGACGTAGACTAGGTTCACGTCCATTCCATAGTTCTAGAGGCGTTTTGGAGATAGCCTTAGACGGTACAACATTTAAAATGTCATTAGCGGTCTGAATGGCATACCCCCAGAAAGACGGTGATAGAGTTGAATAACTAATCATTGACCTCACCATTTCTAACAACGTTCGGTTCCGACGCTCAGCAACACCATTTTGTTGCGGAGTTCCTGGGGTAGTGAGTTGAGACAGAATTCCACATTCAGTAAGATGATCTTGGAACTGATTATCCAAATATTCTCCACCCCTATCAGATCTCAAGATCTTTAAATTTTTACCTAACTGGTTTTGGGCCATTGCTAAAAATTCTTTAAACTTGTCAAAAGTTTCAGATTTTCTTTGCATTACGTAAAGACATGAATATCGAGAATAATCGTCAATGAAAGTGACGAAATATTCATTACCACCTCTTGCCTGAACATTAATCGGTCCACAGACGTCAGTATGAACGAGCCCTAGGGGTACTTTGGCCCTTTCTCCTTTTGCAGAGAATGGACGCTTGGTCATTTTACCTTCCAGACAAGATTCGCAGACAGGTAAGTCACCCATTGTGAGTTCCTTCAAAGGCCCAGCCTTTGTAAGTCTTTTAATCCTATCATAGTTAATATGACCAAGGTGAAGATGCCAAAGGTATGTCATGTGATCATTATCGATCTTTTGTCGTTTGGCGGTCCTAGGATTAGCTACCTTAAACAATTCATTGTTAAGCGCGAGTGATTCATTAGGTCGCAAAATATACAAGCCATTTTCCATACATCCAACACACAATTCACATCCATTAAATGAAATAGATATATTAAAACTTGTGAAAGTAACAGCAAATCGTTGTTGATGTAATAAAGAAACTGAAACTAAATTCCTACTAAAGTTTGGAATAAAATAAACATCATCCAACAACATAAATTTATTTCCAAAATTTAAACGAGCTTGTCCTTTCGCTTTGACCTCCACGAATTCACCATTTCCAACTCTAAGTTTTAACTCGCCCTCCTTCACCGTTTTCTAGTTGCTAAGTAGCTTGGGTTCCAGTTGCCTTGAGGGCGGGGCAATTTCGCTTCCAATGCCCCTCCTCCTTGCAATGGAAACATTGTCCTTTAGCCTTCTTGCTAGTTGGCTTTGCTCCAACAGGCTTTTCAGTTGTCGGTGCCTTTCCAGCTGCTTGCTTCTTAGCTTTCTTTTTGTCCTTCCTTGCCTTTCTCTTCTTGCTCTTCGAGGAAGAGGCTAGGTTAGCCTCACCCTGAGCACCCCCGGTAGTAGCAGCCTTCTTCTCAGGTCCTTTACTCGGTCCACCATTTATTCCTTCATACATCTGGAGCTCATTCAATAACTGAGTCATTCCATAGTCCAACTTGTTAAGAAAATAGTTCGTGGTGAACGTAAGGAAACTAGGTGCAAGGCTGTTGAGAATGATTCCAACTTGAGTCTTCTCATCTACTGTTGCTCCATGCAACTCAGCTTCTTGGAAGTAGTTCATCATCTTCATAAAATGATCACGAACATGTTGGCCAGGTGCCATCCTACAGTTCACATACTTCTTGGTAGCCTCGAAACTAGCTTGCGCTGACTTGTGTCCAAACATTTATTGGAGTTGCTCCATGATGTCGTAAGCAGTTTCGATATCTTCCATCTTAGTCCTTAGCGTTTCTGACATACCGGCGAGCATGTAGGCCTTGGCCTTGTTGTTGGCAGCAGTCCAACGATCATACTTCTCCCTCACTGCCTTCGAGGCATTCTCTCCAGGAAAGTCAGGTTCAGCTTCAGTCATCACGAATTTTGAGTTGTCGCCGATCAACACTATGTTGATATTAGATTTCCATTTCATGAAGTTCTCGCCGGTTAACAACTCCTTGGACAGAAGAGAGATAATGGGGTTGGAGGCCATAGAGCTACAATTATCAATAAAGGAGAAATCAATGCATTGTTCGACAAACATTCATTCATACAAGTTTCAGAAATAGCATAACATATAAACAATGTTTGAAGATAAGTAAATACTAAAAACTTATATTTCTATTTCTTAGGTTTTTCAACTAGCCATGAACCTATGTGTCCCGGTAGGCGAGAGTCACAAATATTCACTTAGTCAAATAGAGAAACAACTCAATTAATAAAACGTCCCAGACTTTTATTAAT
The DNA here is from genome assembly GCF_963169125.1 of Humulus lupulus. Classification (NCBI taxonomy): domain Eukaryota; kingdom Viridiplantae; phylum Streptophyta; class Magnoliopsida; order Rosales; family Cannabaceae; genus Humulus; species Humulus lupulus. The sequence goes on from NC_084793.1 coordinate 270,579,618, forward strand.
AACCTATCCATTCGATCAAAGTAACGAAAACACATGTGTCCCGGTAGGCGAGAGTCACAAATATTTCTTACTTTATGAGTTTGACCCACGATTTTGATTATTATAGACTTAATTCCTATAGTCACCGTAGGGATGAGTCTATAGAAGGTCCATCTATAACCATCTATCCTAAGAAATTTAACCATGTTAAGAGTCTAGTGAACACCTTCCGTAGGGAGACGAAATCAAAGTGCCATTAGGCCCCACTAAACCCTAACCTCGTTAAATCAACGGTGGAGATCGAATTCAAAATTTAAAAACTCATTATTTAATTTTTCTCGATTTAGTATTTTATTCTTTTGAAAATTACCAACTTAGGTTTGCCAAATTATTAAAATAATCAATAAACCATAGTTTATAATTTTCCCATTAATTCTATAATTACCCATTGAAAATTAATCCAACAATTAGAATTAATTTGTTTCTAATCAATTATTAGGTCCAACTAAAAGGAATAACCTAATACAATTAAGTCCAACTTAGGTAAATGGGCCTTAACAATTCGAGCTTGCATGGAGGAGAGCTGGGTTCAGTATGTCGGACCCACTACTAAGGCTCCCTAACTTCCACACAAAGCCCAAAAAGACAGGAATTTGAACCTTCGTTTTATTAATTGTTATTCAATTGATTAAGCCCAATCTAGTAATGCAAAGCAAATGGGCCTTCACAAGTGGAACCACCCACAAAAGAGGAATTTAAACTTTACATGTTCAATTGGGCCCAAATAAAACCTAACATTTTATGAAAGTTTTATTTGATTTTTCCCACATTTTTCAAAACAAAAAAAATGGGCCATCATTATACTTATATTTAAAGCCCAAATGCAAAAAATAACTTAATAATGATTCTAGATATGTTAATTTTCTTATTAATGGGATGGGCCTAACATGAAAACATATATGACATGTTACACATCTTTATGTATCATTACATTTATTCCCAAAATAAATAAATCAATCAATATCTAAAACAATCAATTGAGTTATCAAAATTAATTTACTTATTAATTAATTACCATAAAGTTTTACCCTATTGAAAACTTACCATATAATTAATTAAACATAAAATTAATTTAATTGTCATTAAAGAAAATATCTCAAATTTTTAAAATTGGATACTTAGATATTTCTTTAGCACAACAAAAACAAAAAATATCTTAACCAACTTTTATATTATATATAAATATATATAAACATATATATATAAATATATATATACACGTATATTACGGTTAACAATATATATATATATATTTAATTATATATATATTCGGTTATTTTAAAAAAAAATGTATATATATAAACATATATATATACATATACGGTTTTTTTTTTTTAAAAAAATATATATTTATAAACATATATATATACGGTATGTTTTTTTTTTATTTTTAATATAATATATATATATAAACATTTATATTAAAAAAAATGGGCAACTACCAAAAAACAAAAATTGTGCAATTTTTCAATGAGCATTTTATCAAGCACCAATTAAGATGAAAAATGCATGGAAAAAAATGACAACTTAAATTAGCAATATGACACATAAACATTCAAAACATTCATATCAAATTTCATGTACCATCCAATTAAACTTTTAAAATCAAACATGTCAACAAACATATATAATCATGCATTCTTAACATCTAGATCTAGGCAACCTGGCTCTGAGGCCAATTGTAGGATCTTAAAATTTAAATCTAGATGCATGCTTCCTATTATTTTTCCAAACACATAATAGAAACATAGAATAACATGACATACATATGAACATTATATTCGTAAATTAACATAAACACAATGATGTAGAAACTTACGAATACGTAGCGGAACTGGAACAACTCCTTCCTTCAATCTCTCTAACTCTTGATTCCTTTCTGTAGCAGAGTATTATCAAGAGCTTGAACTAGATTAGCAACACAGTCTTCCTCACCAAGCCTTTGATCAATCTAGAACTAGTGTGGGCTGGTTCTCAACACATGAGAAAGAGATCTAGAAAAGAAGAAGAGAAAGTGGCTAAGAAAGGATTAGAGTGTCTAGGTTTTCACTTACTCAATGAATTAACTGATACTGACTTATGAAAACCCTAGATATCATATTCCTTATATAGACAACTTAATGGGCTTTATTTAAATTTAATTTTTGAATTAATTAAACTAATAAACAAAAAGATAAAAGCCTTGGGCTCCCACAAATGGACTTGGGCCCAATACTTTTATTTTGAATTTAAATCCCAATTGGGCCTAAATTCAAAAACTTTTATTTATTTATTTATTTTAATTAATTAACTAAATCCTTATTCAAATTAACTAATTATAATTTGAAACTTGATTTAATTTTTATTTATTTATATTGACACCAATTTATCAATATTAATAAATTTACCCAAAGATTCTCTTTTATTCTCTAAATCTCATATCTCTATAAATTTTCCAAAATTGACCTAGTCAACTTTAAAAAAATCCTAATTGATAATTAAATCAATTAATTGAGACATTCTAGATGATTTACTCAAAGGTGATGCGGGGACCATGGATCCATGAAATCAAGCTCCAATAAGTTACCGTGAATTTATTTACGAATAATTTCACTACCTTATTAATTCCTCGTGACTCCACTATAGACTTGGAATTGAACTCTTGAATTCATAGAACGTATTTTCCAAAGCATAAATATGTTATCCATTGTTATAACCATTACAGTTAGTCAATCCTCTATCAATGACTTACTAACAAGCTGGGTGAAAATTACCGTTTTACCCCTCATCAGTATTTTATCCTTAACTCCCACTAAGTTCCTTATAAATGATATTTCCGTGAACTCAATCACATAAATGAGATCTCAATCATTTAACCTTTTGAACAAAGCAATTAAGGAAATCATCTTTTCACTTCTCATACAGAAGTTATAGATTTCATATCTATGAATAATACTCCCACTCAATTTCATTACTAAATCTCCAAGATGTAAGTATGGGCTAGACCGTAGGGTAAGCTGGTAACGAACAAGTCAAAAGATTTAAATAATATAATTAGCAGAATATTATCACTCAGAATTAAGATCGACTTAACCTATGGTCAACGTTGTGATATTGATTAGATTCGATAACAACGATACTTATTTATCAATCAATAATCAATATCGGTCATAGTCCGATGTAACCAAATACATCCGATCATATCTACTTGGTCAATGCGTTGGACAAGACATCACACTCCTAATGTGAAAGCAGATCATATCGTAGATTTCCTAATCAGTGAAAATCCAATGCACTGATCTAATCTAGGACTCGTTCTTTTTGAACATATAATTACAACTATAATCCACTGTGACCTAGTCACCATAATTGTAACTATCCATATGTTCAGGATTTTATGAATGTTTGTATTAATTGAATAAACATGTAATAAAACAAGCGAACAATGCAATTGAATAAACAAAATGATTTCTACTTCTTTTATTGATAATAATAACGTGTTACATAAGAAAAATGGTTTTATTAAGGGCATAAAACCCAACACTCACCATCTTATAAATGGTTTTAGGAGTGTTCCAAAGTCCCAAATCAGTTCTCATATCCCGATTATTTTGGTAAGGAAAATAGGATAAGATTTATGTGTTATATGCTTTTATATGTTATCTTATGATTTTATGTTATGTAATATGTTATGATAAGTATGATTGTAGACTTGGGCATATGACCTATATGACTATGACTTGCTTAGCTAGCAAGACCCCACTAATCTAATGGGCATATGACTTGCTTAGTTTATGGGATCCCAAGTAATAATGGCCATTATAGTATGTATGTGACATAAGTGTTATGATATGTTTTATGTTTCTTATGAAATTTATGTATATGGACTATGTGTTAGATTTTCCTTGCTGGGCATTAGGCTCACTCATTTTTGTTTATATGTGCAGGAAAATAGTTTTAGTGGTGGAAAGGTTCTTGGAAGCTTCGGGAATGTGTATTGAGGCGGAATGGATTCAAGGAGTCGAGAGTTTCGGTTTCGAGGATGAAGTCTTATTTATGGTTTATGTGTATTTTTCCGCACCTATTTATGTAATCTCTTTTCATTACAATTAAGTTATGTTTTTTTTTAAACAATGGGATCCCATATCCTAACTTAAATTTTATGTAAGTTTGACCTTTGTTTTTTTCAAAGTTTTAATAAAGTTATGATCTTATCACTTGTAAGTGTTATTAAGAATTAGTGTTTTTGTATAGTTTTTGTTAATGGTCCATAGTCTAGAGTAATTGGGTCATTACAGGCCAACATGGTGGCATATGTCTTAAGCTAGAAAGGACCAGGACAATTAAATAGTGCAAGACAGATATCTAGGAATTTGGCAGAGGATATGACTAGAGCTAGAATAGAGCTGTTTGTTGGCCAGTTGTCCAACGTCACACTACAGTCTATGCTGTTAGAGAGGATAAAGGGGAGTCAGTTTGGTGGTCCACAACTGACAAAGATTATAGGGGACGTCCTAGTTGGAGTGTCTAGGGAATATACAATGTCATGTATAGGTTTGTAGAGGTACAAGGGTCGGATCTGTGTTCCGATGGACACTATTATCAGACGAGAGATTCTGGATGAATCTCATACTACCCCTTACTCTTTGTATCATGGCACCACGAAGATGTATTAGGATGTGAGATCGCTATATTGGCTGCTTAGGATGTGACAAAATATGTGGCTAAGTGTTTGACATGTCAACTGGTCAAGGCTAAGCATCAGAGACCAGTAGCGCTATTACAACCTCTGGACATCCCATAGTGGAAATGGGAGGACATCACAATGGATATCATGGTGGGGTTACCCAGGACTGTGGGTCAACATGATTCGATGTGGGTTATCATGGATCGATATACCAAATCAGCTCACTTCATACTAGTGAGGACAACGTATAAAGTTGACCAGGATGCAGATCTCTATGTGAGAGAGATATTGCGCCTTCATGGGGTCCCGAGGTCGATCGTATCAGATCAGGACCCCACATTTACTTCCAAGTTTTGGGGAAGTTTTCAGAAGACTATGGGTATGCAACTGAAGTTCACTACTGCCTATTATCCTAAGACAACTGAGAAGACGATACATATATTAGAGGACATGTTGTGAAAATGTGTGCTGGACTTTGATGGTACCTAGAGTAAGTATTTGCCTTTGACAGAGTTTTCCTACAATAACAGCTATTAGTCAACCATTGTAGTGGCTCCTTATGAGCGGCTGTATGGTAGGAAATGTAGATCTACCATTCACTGGGATGAGACAGGAGAAAGGAAATACTTGGGTCCTCAGGCACTTCAGATGACCAATGAGGCCATTGAGAAGATCACAGCTCGGATGCTCGCTTCTCAAAGCAAGCAGAAAAGTTATGTTGATCCCGAACGTATGAACGTGGAGTTCCAAGTGGGAGACTCTGTCTTCCTTAAAGTCTCACCATTGAAAGGGGTGAGGAGATTTGGGAAGATCTTGGAGAGGATCAGTCAGGTGCCCTATAGATTGGCCTTACCTCCGAAACTTTCAGCTATACGCAAAGTATTTCATATTTCAGTCCTTCGGAAATATGTGTCAGACATGACTCATGTATTGAGTTACGAGGATCTGGAGCTTGAGGTAGATCTCTCATATGAGGAACAGCCAGTCCAGATACTAGATAGGAAGGAGAAGGCCCTAAGGAACAAGACTATACCTTTAGTTAAGGTATTGTGGAGGAACAACAAGGTCAAGGAAGCGACCTGGGAGCTAGAGTCAAATATGCGGAATTAGTATCCCGAGTTGTTCAGGTAAAATTTTGAGGACGAAATTCCTGTAAAGGAGGGATAGTTGTAACGTCCCAAATTACCTAATAAGGCTTAGGGCCTTGATTAGGGGGCCAAGATGGCAATTTATGGAAATTATGTGCTTATGTGATATATATGGATGTTGCTATATGATTATGTGAGTTATATTGTGATATGACTTGATATGCATGTTTATGTGTATTAAATATGCTTGTGGGCCCATTTCGTATCGGAAGGGAATTTTTCATAATTTGGCCTGTTATGGGTATATTTGGCATATATGTAATATATGTGTGGGACCACATGATTATTTGGACATATTTGCGTTACTCGGCATGAGGCGATCCTAGGGAGCAAGTTTGCAGGAAAGTAACAACAAGATCAAAACTTGACTCCGGATGAGTCAATAGTTGTTTTGGGTTTTAGTGCATTACAGGGATATTAGGTAATGGGAATGGAGATTTGATGATATATTTTGAGTTAGTGAGATCACGAGGGAATTCTAGGGATTTTTACTATTTTACCCTCGAGGGCGTTTTTGGGACCCCAAGTCTTGGGATTTACTTAAGGTTACCTGAGCTCAAAATAACATGACAGAAACAAAAATATGTTCAAACTCTCTCTCTCTCTCTCTCTCTCTCTCTCTCTCTCTCTCTCTCCTTTTAACCGCTCGTTGCATTTTTGAAGGAAGCTTGAGTTTTAGGGCTCAGATTCAAGCAAGGTTAGAGTCTTAATGATTCTAGGGTAGATTAGAAGCTTGACAGCTAGAGCATGATTATTATTATGCTTGTAAATAATTGTTGAAGCATGTTGAATGCTATATATATAGATATTTGTTATAAGATAAATGCCTGTTAGCATTATATAATTGAGAAAGGCTTGACTTATGAGTGAAGGACGAAAATAGCGCTAAGCGCTGGTTGAAAAGCATTGGCTTATGAGTCAAGGAAAGCAATAACACGTTGAGTGCTAGTCATTTTGATTAGACCTAATAAGAAGTGCATCATATGCTTGTCTGACCCAACAGTTGTGGAAAATTAAGCGCCAGGTCCGCTGGGCCAGCTCTAAAGCTGGTTATATAGAGGATAGGGCAATGGGCCCCAGGGTGACTTATTAGTCTCATATCCTAGGGCATTGAGCCCTAATATGATTTATTAGTCATGTAACTTGGGCAACGGGCCCCGATATGATTAAGCTAATCATTTATTTAGGGAAGTTGGCCCCATATGACACTATAGTCAAATATATGAATGGTATGCATGCATGAGTAGGGTTATTACTGTTGGGCATGCTTATTATGATTTGGTAACGTGTTATTCACTGCCTATGAGCATGTCAAAGTTTTCTTGCTAGCCCTTAGCTCACGGGTGTTATGTGGTGAAGGTAAGGGGAAAGGGAAGCTGAACCAGCCATAAATTGGAGAGCTTAGTTGGTGACGTGTACATATGCGGCTGCTTAACCACCACAGCCAATGTTTCTCAGGGAACTAGGGTTAAACCCTATTTTTTCCGCTTAGGTCAATGGGTTGTAACTTTTGAGTTATAATTAACCTTTTGGAACTATAAAAAACTTTGTAAACGTTTAGTATGGGATCCCATGTACAACTTATCGTTTAATGAAATATCTATCTCTTTGACTGAAATTTTTAACCTTGGACCGTTAATTACATTTAGATGAACATTTATGGCCAAATGACTCGTTTATCGAGTTTAGCACTATTTAAAATACACAGTGTAACGATCTTGGCTAACTAGGGCGTTACAAAATATGTAAAAAAAGATTTCTCATTTATATTTATACAGTTTTTTTTAAATAATTTAGTAAAATTATTTTCAAAAGATGATCTAGTAATTCATTTAATAATTATAAGTAGCTACAAAATTTTGTTACATTCTTTTAAATGTTATTACATAATAAATGGGATTATTATATTATGCAAATTAAAACTAAGAAATTATTTTAGTAAGGTAAAATTTTGTAATAAAATTTATGAATAACCAATATGTGATTTAAAGCAATAATACAGTAGTAATTAAGTAGCAAATTATTTTATACTTGCTGAATTTTTGTGAAATTGACAAGAAAATAAAGGATCAAATAATTCCAACTTCAATGCGAGTTTTAAGATCTATCTCACGTATGCATGTTACATGCAATATAAGTTTTACGTTCAAATATACGCTATTTGATTAAGTGCATGATTCTTGTTTTCGAAACACTAAGGATTCAATAGTAGACTTAAGATTATTCTTTTATGATTTTATGTGAAATTTTTTAATGTTGATAGTGTTGTACAACATGTGCCACGTGTGCATGGCTCATGCACACATGAGGTATGTATGTTAGGCATGTGTAATTTTACATGATTTTAAGACGAACGTCTAATTGTGACTATAGGCTCGTTGTGACATACCTACATTTTACTTTTGCTTGGACTTGAGATAAGGAAGTTAGCTATAATTTCTATGAAATGTGTTATGAAAAGTATGAACTAATATGATAGCAAGAGTTATGGTGTTATGGAAAGTATTAGCTATGGTAAGCTAAAGTATTATGAAAAGCACAAATTTCCATGTTATGATATCAAATGTTATATGTCTGCTTGTATGTTGTATGAAAAGTAGTAGGTTGTTAGCATGCTGAACGCAACACAACAACGAACTTACTAAGAATATAACGTAAGTCATAGAGTGGACACACCGATGTAATTCGAGGACCTGAGATCCTGTTTACCTCATAGAGGAGGTCTTACCTGTTTATGCTTTTGCTGGTTACCTCATAACGTGACATTAACAATAGGGGTGCCATGATTACTTTATGTATGTTTATCATTATAATTTATGAGTATGGATTTGATATGAATATGAATAACTATGATATGGTTACGATATATTTTTCCATGAGTTTACGATACGAATATAATCTTCTTGTGTTTTCTTGATTATTGTTGTATTTGTTTGTACTTCCTTACTAGGCTTTTAGCTCACCCCCTTACTTTCCCCCTTTCAGATAAGCAACAAGGTTTCTCCTTGGCACGCACAGTGACGAGGGAGGTTCCGACATCTAGGCATGTATGACGCGGGGTGTCCTATGAGCAAATAACAATCAAGATGAGTGCCAAGAATAATTAAGAACTTATGTTATGGTTTATGATTCAAATTACGTCAGTGGGACTTGTTATTTTATGTATAAATTACAATCTTCACAGTAATGTTAAAAAAAATATCGTTTTTTACTAAAACTTAAATAATTACACATTTACGGTAAAACTTGTTCTTGCTTGTCGTATAACATATCTCTTCCCCTCAAAATTTATTTGTTATCACGACCAATCCTCAAACTAATATATTTTCTATATGTAAATAGATGTCCATATATATATTTATATAATACCTATAACTAAATAATTTTGTTTGCTAACTCGCCATTATAAACAGCAAAATGAATATATATATATATATATACATATATATGATAATATCTCATTACTCTCACTATTCTCTTTCCATTCTATACACTTCTGTTTTTTTTCTTTTGTCTTTTTCTCGTCAGTAATTTTAGTTCATCCATACTTTTTTATGCTAATTATAATAATTATAAATTAATTTATTTTACTTATAAATATTTAAAATGAATATAATTATTAATATTAAATAAATACTTATGCTTACATAAATTATTATATAATTAAAAAATATAATTTTTTTATTAGTAGTTTCAATTTTTTTTTTTAAAATATGATGCTTGTTTAATGCAATTTAACATTTTTGTATATATTAGTTACAAAAATAAAATTGTATCTCTTAGTTACAAACTTCATTTTATATATTTTTGTTATAAATATGTTAGTCAAATTCACAACTTACTTTTATAAATATTAGTTAGAAATGTAATTTTTTTAGTTATAAAATTAGTTCTGTAAATCTTTGTTATAAAAAAAAAAAAGAGCAAATAATTATTCTATAAATGTTGTTTACAAAAATGTAAAACTTGCTTACAAATTTGTAAAACTTTGTTATGTATTTGTAAATGTTGTTAACAAAAATATTTTTTTTTGTACAAATCTCAAACACATGTTTACAAATCTGTAACAACTGTTAACAAAAAATATTGTATTTTACTGCTACTTTGTATTTACAATTTTGTCCCTCTATGTTTTTCATAAAAATTATGTATTTTTGCAGGCTACCGTATTTTTCATATAATTTTTTTAATATTAATGTATTTTTGTGAATTTCTCTTATTTTATTTTATTTCTAAATACTATATAAAGACACAATATTTTTATTTTAAACTATTGAGCCAAAATTGCATATTTTATCAAGACCGAGTGTATTTTTCCTTAAAATGGTATTCTTCTAAAACATCTAAGTTAAGCGAAGTTATTTTTTTTTATAAATAAATTGAATATGGCGTTCTTTACAATTAAACAAATAATATGATACTAAATTAGCATGATATATATATATATATAACTATATCTAATCCTCGCCTCAAGTGGCCAAAATTAATGAATTCTGAAAATAATGAACATTTAATATTAATAGTCTATCATTTTAAATTTTACAAACATAAAAGTTGAATATGTGATTTTACATTTGTTCTTATTTTGAGTTAAAAATAAATATTAAATTTGTGATTAAGTTTTTTTATTCTTATAATTTTTATTTACTTTTAAATGGAAATTACATGAAATATAGCTTTTTTTAGATTTTTATTTTTATGGGGGTTTAACTTTTCCCTCTTTTAATGATTTTTTTGACTTGGAAGTTTATATTTTTGGGATTATTTTTCCATAAATTTAAAAAATATATATAATTATGCCATATTTTAAACGAAGTTAAGCTATCTTTGATTTTGAGGACAATTTTGTAACTTCCATTTTTTTAGAAGTTGTTTATTGTTTTAATTGAGGATAAATGTATATTTTCACATATATTTTAATACTAAATAATAATTTTATTGATTCTATGTTTTTCATAAATATATATATTTTATGTTTATTTTTTACATTTTTACCACGCCTAATTGTTTTTCAGTTTTACCAACTCAAATTTTCAAACATACGATTTTAAAATTTTATAATTATAAAAATACAATTTCAACTAAATGCCAACCCTACAACAATATAATGTATATAAAGCAACTTAAAATCAACCATACAACAACCCCACAACAATACATTGTTGAAAATATAATTACAAATCAATTAGACATCAACTCAAAATAAACTCAAAAACAACAAAATAGCAACCTCAAAAAGCTTATCCTTACATTTTAAAATCTATTAAAAATAAACTCAAAATATATCTCAACATAATTAAACATATACCCAAAATAAACTAAAAAAAACTTGAAAAACATTACCATAAAACACAAAAATTATTTGTGTTGACACCGTTTTTCATCAACTTAAAAATGAAGAGCACTAAACACAAAATCAGAAAAACAAATGACAGAAAAACGCGATTTTTTACGTGGTTCAACAGTTAAAATCTGCCTATTCCACGAGTCGATGTTATTCAACTATGGAAGTTTCTCAAAGCTTTTTGGAAGCAATTCGGCAGATTATTTCCAGTCCCAATTTCAGTGTGTTTACAAATGAATTTCTCCAATCTATTTATAGACTGGTTTATAGAATATCTCCATTCACATTTCGAGGAGTTATGATTCGAAAATCCCAATATAAATATAATTAAATGCATATAAATCCCCTAATATAAGGTATTTATTAACATATTACAACCAATCCCTTAAATATAGGGATTCTTAAACAGTAACCGTGTCCACATTTGGCTATCGATCTCGAACATTCGACTTACATATCTTCAGGATCGGAAAATCATCACGAGCTGGCTATCTTGACTTCCCTCGATCTTATTAAGTAACTTTATCGAGGTCGTCTCCTTCGAGCTTGTAATGACCAGGCTCGAACCCTTTTGACTGATGCTAATACAAACAGACTAGGAAAATGTAACAAGTGTTGAACCCTAGTCACTGTATCTTCGAGCTTGTCTCGTAACCTCGAAACACTTTCGAGATCACGTGGTTCTGAGCTTACCAATTATGACATCATCGTTATAATATTGAACGAGACTGTCAAACTTGATTCTCATTAATGTTGATCTCAAACTCAAGATCATAAATTTCTATTCTCGAAATTCCGGTGTAACATTTTTCCTCCTTAAAAGTATTAGCTCGAATCCTATGAGAAGGAAACTTTTGAATTGCTGCTTTCAAAAATCGTGCCACCTACCACACTCGAGTATGGACATGCGTCAACTAAGGATTGCACAGTCAGAGTACTTGAGTACCTTTTACATCTGCCTATGTCTTTTCGTATCTCCTTTTTGCTGCCATTTTGATATTTATACCCCAACCATCGGATCAAACTCAAAATCAAACCAACGACCCAGATTTGTTCGACCCTTGATATCCCCTGAGGTGTATATATACGCCCACTTCGTCTTCATCACTCCCATTTTTGCACTCCAAATTTCAGAAAGAAGAAAGTGAACCAGAGCCTTATTTCTGCCTTTGCATGTTCTCTAAACTGAAGAAGCAAAGAAACTCCAATGCACTCAACTCCGTGAAATCTTTCCTGCAACCAGTCCTCTAGTCGACGATTTCATCATTTCCACAAACAACTTTGTGTGAGTTCATGTTCTTGATCCTTTTTATTTTCTGCATGTTTTATATATGTTTTTTTATACTTCTTCTGTCTGTGAGAACACATTTACTGGTTTTTACTAGTTTTATTAAGTTTTTACGTCGATACTAGGCAAACTTCTGATCCCAATTTTTATGTTGTTAGAATCACTGTTTCAGACCCACAATTTCTAGTATAGATATGTAAAAATGGGGTTTCTCTGGGAATAGAAGATTTCGTGCAGCTTAAGAAATAGGGGTTTTTGGTTTAGGGTTTTAAATACACAAATCCCAAAAACATCACCTTTTTGGGTAATTGTTAGCTTTTTCCCTGAAAATTCGGGATTCTATTAAACTGGTATTAACTTTCCCACTTTTCGCGTGAGTGCAGCCTCGATATCCGAAGTTTACAATAGTTTGGGGATCATATCCAAGAAAAATCTCACCCTTTCGAGGCTATAGTCTCGATTGAGGTAATTTCGTGACCTCGAACTTTCGAGCTCAAATCGTCAAAATTATAATTTCTGTGATTTCCTATATTATGGGCCCTCACCCTTTTCTTTCTTATTAGATGTTGCAGTACTCAGTTGGGGCCTAAGCTTTCCATTCCTTACTTCTCGTCAACTCCCAGTCCTAAATCACCCTTCACACGAAACCAGCGTCTGATACGCGAGCATAGAGAAAGGTGTGAGCAAGAAGATATTCGAGACCAAATTTCGACACCAAATAGACAAGGTCGAGGAGAGAAAGAGAAAAATACTCTGATACGTGGTTTATCCAGATCTGGTCCTCGAAATTAAGCCTATTCCACTAGATCCCAAGCTCAAAGTCACCAGTTGCCTTCGAGCCTGGTACACTTTTCGTTTAAACTAATGAAAGATCTTTCAAAGCATTCTTCCACCACCCAAGCCGCATTAATTCCCTCCTCGAAAGAAGAATTCTTCGAGGCTGAGAACTATTGGAGCTCAGTCACTTCTACCAGTCAAATATCCATGCTGCTGGTGTACCACGGCCTTAGGCTCTCTGGCTCCCTGATGTGCCGACCTGCAACTTCGAACGAATGAAGCTGCTGCACCCCAGGAGATGGCAATCTTAATTGTAAAATCAAACTCGCTGCATGGAGTCGCGAGGACATGAGGGCAGAGGCTCTACTACCCCTGAAATCATATTTCAAGGATTTTCTAGATTTCGTTGGGCTCACCCCATTCCATCTCTAGACTAATTCCTTTAGGGTGTTATCATCCCTCAGGTCGCTGTACCACGAGCTGAAGTGAGAAGGGCCCTCACCTCAAGGGATATTATATCTTTTTTGCCTCAAAAGCAACCTATCTCGAGCTCGTGGAAGGGATGTGTAGTGTTTACCCAAAAAACGGCTGCTAATGATGTGGCAAGGATTTTTCCCTTGTGATCTACACATGGCGGAAGTGCTATTTGGCTATCGACCAGAGGCACATCACTTCATCAAGCTTAACTGTTAGATGCGACCAGGCTGGTCATATAATCTGATTTATTTCCTTCTAAGATTGTAATCCTGTAATAATTGCATTGAATATTTCCTCTTTATTACCTTGATACGCGGTTATTAAGGAAAGTTAAGGCCCATTGGCCCGTGTAACCCTCCTTGAGCCTATAAATATGCATGAAATAGCTCAAGGAAGGGACTTTTTGATCTCTGAATCTTTTTGCTAAGTATAGAGAGAAAGAGAGCTATAGTGCAATTATCCATCGTTCCATTGTATTTCTTCCAAGGTTTGTGAAACTCAAGAACCCTAGTTCTTTGATCATGGCTTTGAGATTTAGTATTAATAATAACACTAAGTGGACGTAGGTCATTACCATTCTTTGGGACCGAACCACTATAAATCCTTGGTGTTTTCTTCTTTTCCATGAGATTAAATTCTTAATTGACGTTTTATCTTCTGTCATACATTTGACTCCGTGTCATTGGCCAAATCGCAGGTCAACATTCTGGTGCTTTCATTGAGAGTTTGACGAAAAACTGTAAGAAAATCTAATGGCAAAAACATCAAAGAAGACTGGACAGGCTGGTGGTGCTGCACCATCCCAACCTCCTCCCCCAAATGTGGCTGAGAATGAACCACATTTGGAGTTTGAAGAGGAGGACTTAGATTCTGAAATGTTGAGGGCAACGCTGGGGGTGTTGCAGGATAAGTTGGCTAATCTAAAGGCCAATCAGGATAATGCTACAGAGACAATGGCGCTGCAACAAAGGGAAATAGAACGCCAGTGCCAGGAGCTGAGTGAGCAGCATGAAGAAATGGATCATCGACAGAGGGATGCCATGGACGCTCTTGAAGCAGCCATCCAATTGGCTCGAAGTCAGGCTATGCTAGCCTCCCAGCCAGATCAACTACCGAACGTGCCACCTCAAAGAGGTCCCAATTCTAGCCCTCCGCTCCAGCCTGCAAGCCCTCAAAGGCTAGTGCAGCCGCCTGTGGCTCAGGATGATGTCCCACCAAGGGATCCTAAGCAGCAGCCTCCATCTCAGGCTGATCGAGGTAATCCCCAGCGCCCGAGGCAGAATAGGGCCGGGTAGCCGCCCCGCAGCCCTAGATGCCCAAGGATGAAGAGCCGCATCTACCGAGTAGGGGGTCGCATCCTTCTGCCAACAGAAAGAACACCGAGTCAATCTCTGTGGTCAGGGGCCCCCCACGGCATAACAATGCACAGGGACCCAATGATCAACACAGGCCTCCCCTTCACAACCGAGAAAAGCCAGCCCGAGGAGGAAATAGCGTGAGCAGCCGGTCATCCCATAGTTAGCCACAGTTTAGAGATGACCATGACTATAGTGAGGTTGATTCCGGCAAAGGAAACGTTGGTCGGAGGAATGAGGAGAGAGGTGAAGGCAAAATCCCCCCACCAAGGGATAATAGGCCAGCTAGCCAGAACGCTGGGGGGCAACCCATGCATCAGAACGTTTTTAGTCGGCTAGGAGCTAGCGAGCAGATATGTAGAGACGATGATTTAAGGGACGTACTTAATGACTGCCGTGAGAGGCACGACGAGTACGCTCCCCCGGCACCGGTGGCCCCAACAGTCTCAAAAGCTATTTAGTCTCAGATTGATGCTCTGAACCAGGCGGTACAACAACTGGTTGGGGGACGAACGTCCCATATTGAGTACGATAGGAGGAGGGGCATCCCCTTTGTACAGAGGATTGCTGTGGCTGAAACCCCCAGTAAGTTCAAGATGTCGACATTGCCGTACTTTGACGGGTACGAAGACTCGGTATCTCACATTAATAAGTTTGAGATACAAATGGATATACAAAAAGTATCGAAAGATGCCTGTTGCCGGATCTTCCCTGCGACACTGTCTGACACCGCCTAGGAATGGTTCTTCAAGTTCCCTCATTCTAGTATAATATCTTGGGAAATGTTCATGAAGGAATTTTATGGACAATTCTACGCGGGTCGCATACACCCCACAGAGGCCAACCAGCTGGTCGAGATATGCCAGAAGGAGGGAGAGCCCTTAAAAGAATATGTCCAATGCTTCATGCGAGCAGCAGCTGGAGCCAAGACAGTGGGCGATGAAAGTAAGATGATGGCTCTAACTGCTGGGGTTAGGCGCCATTCACCCCTCTGGAGTATCCTTAGAAAGAATGGGGTAAGAAGTACCCAGGAGTTTTTAGATCGGGCTGATCGAGGACGCAATTGCCAATGAAGGAAAATTGCCAACAAAAGACAAGGGCTTAAGGAAGAACCCGCCAAAGTCGCCAACGGGTTGGAAAAACCCAATGGCAACGGGAATGGAAATGGTAGGAACGGTGGAAAACGGGCAAACAATGAACCCTCAGCTTCTGAGAGTAAACACCCCAAAGGCAGTCGATACGAGCCGAGATTCACCAACTATACGACCCTTGTCGAACGTCGAGCTGAAGTCTACCAGGAGACCAGCTCAAGCATGCCTTACAAACAACCCACAGCTATAAGGAAAGATATCTCCAAGAGAGATACGATGAAGTTCTGTCATTTTCACAACGACTACGGGCACGACACCAATGAATGTAACCAGTTAAAAGATGAGATTAAATTCCTGATCAGGCAGGGACATTTAAGAAGATATGTGCGAGTCGCAAGAGGGTTTCAGCGAGAGACTCAAGGTGGCAATGAGCAAGCGCCTGCACGTCAATGCTCGCCACCTCTACAGCCAGCTCCTGTGGCAGGCACTTTACTCACCATATGGGGAGGCCCACATCTAGCAAGAGACAATGGGAAGGCAAGAGAACGATATGCTCGAACCCTACACCACGACCAGGACATCGAGATGATGAGTGTGGAGGACTGAGCACCGAAAAAGGCTCGAATAGAGGAGGAATTGATAACCATCTCTGAAGACGATGCCCATCACGTGCGATTCCCACACTCCGATCCACTGGTCATAGATGTACAAATTGCCAACATGATGGTGAAGAGGGTGTTGGTCGACACAGGAAGTTCGGTCAACATCGTGTACAAGTCTTCACTGGAAAGAATGAAGCTGTCCGTCAAGGACCTAGAGCCATGCAACCAAACCATCTATGGTTTTTCCGGTGAAGGGCTCGCCCCAACAGGGTCAATTAGGCTTCCAATTACAACAGTTACAGAAGGCGTGCAGAAGGTTGTTTTGTATGTAAGCAAAAGGATAATTGGAGCAGAGCAGCGGTACCCACCTATCGAGAAGCTAGCCTATTGCTTAATTTTGGCCTCAAGGAAACTGCGGCCTTACTTTCAAGCACATCCAATCACCGTTTTGACCGACCAGCCTCTACGGCAAGTTCTGCAAAAACCAGAGGCTGCGAGTAGATTGTTAAAATGGGCAGTCGAACTTGGGCAGTTCAATATCTCTTACTTGCCAAGAGCAGTGATAAAAGGGCAAGCCCTGGCTGACTTAATTACAGAGTTCACCAAACTTACAGATAACGAGCAAACCGAAGAGCTGGAAGAGCCTGAGTCGCAAAACCAACCTCCCTCATGGAATTTATTTACAGACGGCTCTTCCAATGAGCATCATGCAGGGGCAGAGGTGATCTTGATTACACCTGAAGGGCATCGATTTCACTGCGCAATCAGGTTTGACTTCACTGCTTCCAACAATGAGGCTGAGTATGAAGCATTACTCACTGGGTTACGATTAGCCAGGGACATGAATATAAAGGTGCTCGACATCTACAATGATTCTCAGCTGGTGGTGAATCAAGTCATGGGAGAGTACCAGGCACGAGGTTTAAAGATGGTTGCCTATTCAAACAAAACAAAAGATCTATTGGCTCAGTTTGACAAATACACCCTCCAGCAAGTACCTCGCGACAAGAATTCCAATGCTGATGCTTTGGCCAAGTTAGCAAGCGCGAAGGATGCTGATACTCTGAACATATTACCAGTTGAACGACTATCTATGCCGAGCATCCCAGCAGAGGAGACCACTTTGGTGATCCAGATGGTGAATACGTGGATGGCACCATACGTAGAGTATCTGACGCAAGGCGTGTTGTCGACGGACAGAAACAGAGCTAGGACCCTTCAGTGACAGGCTGTTAGATATGTCCTGGTAGATGGAATCTTATACCGGAGGGGATACTTAATGCCACTCCTCAGATGTGTTTCGAAAGAGAAAGCCAAAGAATTGATGAAAGAGGTACACAAAGGCTTTTGTGGGGACCACGCTAGGGGGCAAAGCTTGTCTAAAAAGATCCTGAGGCAAGGATACTTCTGGCCCGCGATGAATGAAGACTTGATGGAGTTTGTACGGAGATGCGACAAGTTCCAGAGTTTCTCCAAAATCCCACGAGCAGCCCCAAATGAGCTTAAACAGATGCAAAGTCCATGGCCATTTGCAATTTGGGGGATAGACTTGATCGGCTCTTTGCCCGTCAGGAAGGGCGGCGTCAAGTATGTCATAGTTGCCATCGATTATTTCACTAAATGGGCCGAAGCTGAGCCACTCGCAACCATTACGGCCAAAAAGGTGTTGGATTTCGTGATCAAAAACATCGTTTGTCACTATGGATTGCCAAGGAAAATTGTCTCGGATGATGGCACACAGTTTGATAGTGATTTATTCATGGACTTTTGCGAACGGCATGGTGTTATCAAGAGCTTTTCTTCAGTCGCTCATCCCCAACCAAATGGACAAGTTGAAGCAATCAACAAAATGCTAAAGGATACCCTGTAGAAAAGACTATAAGAAGCTAAGGGTGCTTGGCCAGAGTAATTTCCTGAAGTCCATTGGTCGTACAGAACTTCCCACCGAACAGCAACAGGCCATACTCCATTCTCTTTGGCCTATGGATATGAGGCTATGTTGCCCGTGGAGTTAGATCTGCCCTCACATCGCAGAATAACGTACGATCAAGGATCAAACAGCCAGCTATTGATGGAATCCCTGGGCTCGATCAATGAGAAACGTGAACAAGCCCAACTCCGAGTAGCTGCGTACCAGCAAAAAGTCGCTCGGTATTTCAACTCTAAAGTATGCGAGAGAAAATTCAGCGTTGGAGATTTAGTACTTCGAAGAGTTTTCCTAAAAACTCGCGACCAGGCTGTTGGAGTACTCAGACCTAATTGGGGAGGGCCTTACCAGATTGAAGAAGTCCTCCATCCAGGCACCTACAAACTTGCCCACTTAAACGGAGATCTCATTCCTCGCTATTGGAATTGAGAACACCTGCTCAAGTACTACAAATGAACAATTCTTCTTAAAGGATTGGCTTGTATTAATTTTACTTTTTACAAGTTATGAAAAAGGGTTGGTCATTTTATGTGACTAATCGCTTATAAGTGTAAGATCTTATTGATCACTCGTACAGACACGTTTTGTCCATTTATTACGAGAAATATAAAGGATTGTGCGCAGCCAGTCATTCTTGCCATTTATTCTATTGTATACAAGTATTTGCTCATTACGTGTGTTGTTTTGCCGTATTATAATTTTAATTGTTTTTCTTTGAGCAGTAATGTTCGAACAGATTCTGGTCAAGGCAAGTGACCAAGGACCTAGAGCTCCTCGATCACTTGGGGGGCATATAAGGTATCTAGTAGGCAATGCATATCGAACGGTATGTAAACACATGAGCAAAATAAGTGAAAGCATGTTAGGGTACTTAGAGTATTTTTCAAAATTTTGTATTTTGTTAAATCAAACGAAAGTACTATGCTATGTTCTGGCATGCGAATAGATGTTATAATAAAAGACAAATATTATAATATCAAAAGGAATCCCTTTACACCGCGAGCAGTAACTGCTCGGATGTAATTGTTTGTTGAAAGAAAAAAGTAGCTGCCCGAGCAACAATAAAAATAATATTTTTCATTACATCACGACCCGTAGGCAGTGTACTTAAAAGATTAAAGAGTAAAAGAAAAATAGCAGACTACAAGGATGGAGGATCCTGAGAGGTGCCCTGGTCGGCGAAAGTTGTAACGTCATTATCCGCCTATTCTACGCCAGCGGCCAATGAGATTTCGGGCGAGGCAAGTATCCTTGCTCTCTCTTCTTCCGCCAATCGAGCAACACGTTGGGCTATCTCAGCATGCCTTGTGCGCTCGAGAATATAGCTGAAATTAGCCTCCTGATTATGTTTCCAGAAGTCATAGAAACACTTAACTGTGGCGTTCTTGTACCTTTCCAAGTTGCTGGCGTTGGCTTTTTCAAGCTTCTCGATCCAGCCCTCCAATGTTGTAGTCTCTTGTCTGCTCGCAGTCAAGTCCTCCTCGAGCTTTTTAGCCTCGCGGTAGTTGACGCGGTTAGACTCCTTGAACTGGTCTCTTTGCTCGACGACCTTATCCAGCGCAGTCTGCTTCTCCCTTAACTCCTCCGCCAGCTTGTTCTTTACCTCGAGCAATGCTGCATTTGTCTTCTGAGCTGCCTCAAGCTGTTCAACATATTTCGCTTCGGCAGCTTTGAGTTCTTCGGCATGTCGTTGCTCGAAATTCCTGGACTGCTCGGTGATAGCACCCGAGCGGAGCTGGCTAGCAGTAACAGTCAGCATTGCCTGCAATCAGAGCGAAAGTTAAACTGATTGTAATGTACAAAAGGGCTATCTCCACAGAAAAATAATGACTTAAACTGGCAAGCTCATTTAGTGCGCGGGTTAAGATTTGGTCGACGTCCATCGTCTCTGTCCCCACCATCGCCTCTCGGTAATGTTCGTGCTTCAAAATTTTGGCAATCCTGTCTTTGGCTGATCTTAGGGCACGACTCAATAGGTCGCCCCCTGTGGAAGTTGGAGTAGCCTGTTGAGTCTGGTCGGTTGGAGCCGGTGGAGAAGGGGTCGACCCAACCGGAGCAGGAGGAGTTTGCTGCTCGAGAGGAGGAGGTGGTGTTGCATTTGTTGATGGACCGTCTGTCAAAGGGTCTGCAGTACGGGATTTCTTGGCCGGAGGCGCTTTACTGCTTTCCCCCTGATGTCGCTTGCTCGATTTCCTCTTGCTCGCATGAGCTTCAGGAGCCTCGGGAGCATAGTACATGTCGAACACATTCTCGGAGTCCATGTCTGTAAGAAAAGCAAATACACGAACAGTGAGAACGTGTCAGGAAAAGAAACAAAGAAAATTGTAAGTAAAATACCCAAGCTATCATTATTGGTCGCTACATTATATACTCTACTAGTGTTACACTCACTCTCTGGCATGAAGAAGTCTGAATTTAAAGCAGGAGGATATTTAAAATTGCCATCCCCGTCGAAGAGGTGACAGGGAATAGGCAGGCTATCAAAGAGCGAAACATCAGTACCGTTCTCGTCTGACGACTCAAGAATAGGCTCTGTGGCCTTCTTCTTTCCCTTCCCTAGAGGGGCCGGTGCAGTAGCAGGTTAGGGGCACCAGTTGACTCATTGATGGTCACCCCAGTTGCCCTCCTCGGAGGAGGTTATGACACATCTGGCTGTTGTTCGGGGATTTCAGTGTCGGTAGCACTCCCCGCAGTAGATTTCCTCACATCCTGGTGATGAGCCAAAAGGCCGACCAGTCTCAGATTGGCCTTTGTGACTAGCTATTTGACACTTTTTTCTATGTCGGTCATGTTGGCCAGGAGGGCTGATCGGATCACCATGTCCGGAGTAGGGTCTGGTCGCAACCATGGGCCTGAAATGCGCTAAATTTCTAAGGGTAATGCAGCAAAAAATTGAAGAAAAATCAACGACCAGTGGTACAAAGACTTTACCTCCTTGTGTGAAGGCCAAGTTGTTCGCGACCATGTCAGTCATCAGAAAGTACTCCAGATGGTACCTCCCCACGTTCGAGATAAAAGTGGTGTAAGTAAGGAAAGTGCAGCTTGTTTCTTGATGACAGAAGTGGAAAAACCCCGTGTTTTCCTGGTTGGGGTTGGATTTCAGGTCGAACAAGTAGTTGACCTCATGTGGCATGGGGACTGGCCATTTTTTTATGGCTATAGAGGATATAGAGTGCAAAGAGCATTCTATATCTGTTGGGGGTTATTTGAAAAGGGGCGACCCTAAAATAATTGGCCACCCCCTGGAAGAAAGGATGAAGAGGCAGGATCGCTCCTGCCTTGATGTGATACTTGGACCAGGCGCTGAAAGCGCCTCTAGGCAAGTTCTCCCATTGGTCTTGGGTGGGTTCGACTAGAGTCACCCCAGGAAGTCCATATTTTTTAATGTAATTAGCGATCATCCTAATCGTTACTCGGTTAGGAGGAGCTACGTACCATTAAACATCTGGTTGAACGGCGTTTCGAAGTTTAGCGTGAGTTTGGATGTTAGGGTCGGGGATATTTCTTTCTCGACCACTGGTCGAGGGAATTCCAGCCTGAGGAGCAGCTGATTTGAAGGGTTGGAAGATTTCTTTTTCTGGGCAGTGGATTTTACTCTACCCATGGCTGGAAGGTTTGATTGAGGTCTATTGGGTGGGGTTCGAGAAAAAGGAATTTCTGGTATCAACTGCAATTGTTGCTCCTCGTCTTCAAGCAATCGGGAAAGCAAGTCGTCGTCGATGGGCCTCTCACCTCCCCATGGATCTTGCATGAAAAGATGCGAACAGAGAAAGGGGGAGACAAGAACGTAAAGCCTAAAAATATGTGTTGAGAGTTAGAATAACGTTGCTCGCGGATAAAAGTTAATTTTTTATACGGCCAGTAGCATTCTAGCAAAAACACTAAGTTTTATATGAGCAGTTTGAAAAACAGATTGAAAAGCGGAAGTAAAAAGTTTTTCAGAAAAAAGCTTTTTTGACTCCGAAAGGGGGGGGGGGGGGGGGGGGAGGGGAAACCCCAGTTTTTCAGCTAGCCTAAAAATTGAATTTTTACTTCAATTTTACGCCCTTAAGTCTACAATCTCGACTACCAAACTGGCTCCTAAATCCTACTAAACATTACTTCACTACCCTATCAAGCATCTATTGATATACACACAATCCCCATAATAGCTTCAGCCAAGAACATGCAAAGGAGTTCATGAAACTTACTTAGATAAAAAACGGAGTCTGAACACGAAGTCTGAATAGGAAAGCTTTTGAATGTCTGGATGTGAGTTCCTAGGATTTCTTGGCTCTGAAGATGGAACTTCTTCACAGTTCTTGGAGAGGAGATGGCAAGTGAAAAGTAAAAAGTAAAAATGAGGATTTGAGATATTGTATATAGTGATTGTGACATGATAAAAGAGGTAATCATGAATTTTTTTTTCTGAGCATGGGGAAGTGTGATAGTCGTCAGACAAGGTTTTGGGAAACCAAAAAGGCTTGATTAGACATGATTGATTGCTTTTTCCAAGAGGGCATGGGCGGTTCTGACAGGTTTGGTGGAGGAAGCGAAGGGTCAGTTTCCTAAGTTTACTTATTGCTGGTCACAATAAATAAACTTGGGGGGCAAATGTTTACCCAAAAAACGGCTATTAATGACATGGAAAGGATTTTTCCCATGTGATCTACACGTGGCGGAAGTGTTGTTCGGCTATCGATCAGAGGCACATCACTTCGTCAAGCTTATCTGTTAGATGCGACGAGGCTGGCCGTATAATCTGATTTATTTCCTTCTAAGATTGTAATCCTGTAATAATTGCATTGAATATTTCCACTTTATTACCTTGATACGCAGACATTAAGGAAAGTTAAGGCCCATTGGCCCGTGTAACTCTCCTTGAGCCTATAAATATGCATGAAATAGCTCAAGGACGGGACTTTTTGATCTCTTAATCTTTTTGCTAAGTATAGAGAGAAAGAGAGCTATAATGCAATTATCCATCGTTCCATTGTATTTCTTCCAAGGTTTGTGAAACTCAAGAACCCTAGTTCTTTGATGTAGAGTCCAAGAACTTTACTTAGCTAGTTAGATAGTAGTATTATAGTATTTATAGTATTATCTTTATAACTGTGGATTTTTGGTTTAGACCAGGAATTATTTGGACACTCATAGTAGTACTTGTAGATTTTCTAAGTTTATTCTATAGTTTAAGAATATTAATTTTAACCTAAGGTTTGATTAGTATGACTGATATTAAGGATAATATTTATTATACTATAAGGTTTAGATAACAACCAATAGGATTTTAAGCACATGTTATGAATGGGTGATTAAGGATTAAGTATTTTGAGGATTAAATTTAATAAGGGTAAAGTTTGAATGCTCTAAGGTCAGTCAGCAGCTTTGAATACATTTAAGGGCTTAGTCAAGGCTGTTTACTCCATTCAAACTTAGCTAAAAATGTGTAATTTCGTGTTTAAATAATCAGCGTGTGCCGATATATCGCAGCTATAGGGGGCGATATATCGCAGCACGTAGATACGGAAAACACGAAACGATGCACAACAGCCTCGGGCATACTGGCCCAGGCGATATATCGCCTACAGGGGCGATATATTGCCCCTCTCAGATTATTTTGAAAGTTTTTGAATTCTTTTTCCATTCAGCCATTCAACCTCTTGATAACTCCATCACCTTTTTGAATGAGTCTTCAGCCTCTGCTGAACGATTATTCAAATTATTTTCACCTAAAACGCCATTATTTTTATTCAAGTGAAATTAAGATCCTTTCATTCCTAAACTCTATAAATAGGACCTAGTACCTAGCCATTATTCACCTTTTACTCTAAGTTCAGAGGCTGTAAGTTGCTAGGTGAGTGTGAGAGTTAAACACTTGGGTGGGGAAATCATAAGCTTATCAAACACTTGGGGAAGTAAGGTTTTATAGTATTTCGGTTTGAGGTGTAGATTGGTCTTACAAGTCGTCAAGGTAACCCAAAACTCTAGTTCAATTCTGTACTTTTCTTTCAAGTTCTCATAGTCTTCTACTCAGCCTCTAACCTTAATTTTTATTTTGGTTAGGAAACCTAAGTTCTTGAGCAAAAAGGTTTTGGTAAGTATGTTTCTCAAAGGTTTAGTCCTTCCATTCCTTTCATTTATTTTTCTTCAAATCTACTCACCCTGTTATATATAGTTTTAGGAGTGTTCCAAAAGTCCCAACTCTGTCCTCACATCCCGGTAACTTTGGTAAGGAAAATAGGATAGAACCTATATGTTATATGCTTATGTTATCTTATGTTTTATGCTATGAAATATGTTATAAAATATGTTATGAAATATGTATGGTTGTAGGCTTGGGCATATGACCTATTTGACTAACAAGCCCCAAATAGATTATGGGCATATGACCTACTTAGCTAGTAGGACCCCACTAATCTAATGGGCATATGACTTGATTAGTCTATGGGACCCCAAGTAATAATGGCCATTATAGTATGTGCATGATATAAGTGTTATGTTAAGTTTTTATGTTTCTTATGAAATTTATGTATATGAACTATGTGTTAGATTTTTCCTTGCTGGGCATTAGGCTCGTTCCTTTTTGTTTATATGTGTAGGAAAATAGCTATAGTGGCGGTAGGATTTGTGGATGCTTGGAGAATGTGTATCGATGGTGAATGGATTCAAGGAGTCGAGAGTTCGATTTTCGAGGATGTAGTCTTGTTTTATGGTTTTACATGTATTTTTCCGCACTTGCTATGTAACACTTTTTATTTTAAATTATGTTTTGTTTTTAAGACAATGGGATCCCATATCCTTCTTGATATTTTATGTAAGTAACTCTTATTTCTACAAGTTTTTCTAATAAAGTTATGGTATTTTCGCAAATGTAAGTTTTATTAAGGATTTGTATGTATAGTTTCGTTAATGGTCCAAAAGTCTAGAGTAGTGGGTCATTACATTTGATCACGGCTTTGAGATTCAATATTAATAATAACACTAAGTGGACGTAGGTCATTACCAATCTTTGGGGCCAAACCACAATAAATCCTTGGTGTTTTCTTCTTTTCCATGAGATTAAATTCTTAATTGTCATTTTATCTTTTGTCGTACATTTGACTCCGTGTTGTTGGCCAAATTGCAAGTCAACATGTAGTGTCCCAGAATTTTACTTAGCTAGATAGTAGTAGTAGTCAATATTAGTTTGTAGTATGTTAGTTTCTGTGGATTTTTGTTCAAGCCGGGACTTAGTTGGAAACTCATAGCAATAGTTATGGATTTTATAAGTTTAACCTATAGTATAGAAATATTAAATATAACATAAGGTTAGATTAATATTGCTGGTTCTAGAAGTATTATTTATTATAACCTAAGGTTTAGAAAGAATTATTAAGAATGTGACACTTTTCATAATCATGTTTATTAAGGATTTAAGTATTTTTGATGAATAGTTTAAATAAAAGAAAGATCTAGAAGCTCTAGAACCTTCCAGCAGCTGTTAGGATCCACATTTTGACTCAGTCAAAACAGTTTAATCAATTCAAAATATGCTGAAAAAGTGCAAATACGTGTTTGATATATCAACGTATGTCGATATATCGCAGCTATAAGGGTCGATATATCGCCTACAGGAGATACGAAAAACACGTCGACTTTGCACGAACGAACGAACGGAGCTCGAGATATAGGTGTAGGCGATATATTGCCCAAGGTAGGCATTATATTGCCCCTGAGAGTTAATTTTTGGAATCTTGAGGATTTTAAATTTAAATACAGCCTTAACCACTTGGACCTGCCCTTGAACGATTTTGACCGAGTTTTGGGCATCTACTGAAAGAAAATTCAAATCTTTTTTATTTTATATTCATCTATTTATTCAAACTAAAAGGGGTTAGTTTCACTCCTTGAACTCTATAAATAGGACCTAGTACTCAGCCATTTCTTTCATTCTTCAAGCATTGTTCAGAGCCTCCAAGTTGCTAAGTTTACTATAGAGAGAAACACTTGGGTTTTGGGATAAAAGCTTTCCAATCTAAGCTTTTCTAAACACTTGGGAAGTAAGATATAGAGTTATTTCGGTATCGAGGTATAGATCAAGTCATAAGATCATTCAAGGTATTCTTATCCTTAAGTTCAGTTTTCATAGTTCTTTAGTTTTCTTTATTTTCTTTCAGATCCTAACTCTTGTTTATGATTCTTGGTTAGGTGTTAAAGTTTCTTGAAACTTAAGGTGTTCGGTAAGTTTCTACTTGGATGGATTAGTTCTCTTTTTCATCACTTTTTTATTTAGAAACTCATTGTTTTATTGTTGGTTTTATGAGTGTTCCAAATCCCGTTCTTGTCTCCATATCCCAGTGTTTGGTAAGGAAAATAGGTTAGATTATATGTGTTTATATGTTTATGTTATGATATGTTTTATGCTATAATATGTATATGTATAAATATGCTTTTTAGTCCTTGGGGATATGACTTGCTTAGATAGCAAGCCCCAAGAATTTTTTATCATTATCGTAGTATAGAGCTATGATTTACCCTACCTCGATTAGTTGACAGAGGACCTAGATGGGTTATCATATACTACCTTGTGATCTAGCCTACCTCGATAAGTATACTGAGGACCTAGATGGTTTTATCACATGCTACGGTAATGAGTTAATGGCCATTAATATTGTAGTCCTATATGATATACGTTTTTATAGTTATACGTTTTATAGTATATGTTTATGATATAGTCTTATGTTTATGATTTATGATATATGTTGTTAGTAGATTTTCCTTGCTGGGCATTAGGCTCATTCCTTTCTTTTTAGCTTGATGCAGGAAAATGAACATGGAAGGTGGGAAAGATTCGTGGCAGCTTATCATGTGTGTTGAGGATGAATTAACTGAATGGACTGCTGGAAGATCGAGGATGACGTTGTTTTCAAGTCTTTTGATTTATGTATTTCCGCACTGAGTTTTTAACATTTAAATAGATTTATGATGTTTTTAAGTTTTTATGTACTAAACAATGGGTACCCATATCGTATTTTACATTGCATAATTTATTTGGTATTCCGTACAATATTTTGGGTTTTAAATAAAGTTATGTTAGTTCTTATGTATGTATTCAAACTAGTAGTTATGTCTAGTAGTTTTTAATGGTCCAATGTAGTGCCCTACTTCCTTAGAGTCGTTACTAAGTGAGTATGAAACATGCCAATCACTCGCTAATCGAGGTTTTTGGTTAAAATATGTAACTAATTTAAATGCAACATGTTAAAATAAGGTTTTGGTGTAAAAAGTTAGTCGTTCTTTTAAATCATGAAAAAGGTTACATTGGGATCCCATATATATTACCTGAAAAGATATTTACAACTTAAAAGATTATTTACAGTCGGCCTAAGCGACAAAATCAATGTTCATGACCAGTTCCTCAAAATACCCCAGCCGTGGTGGCCAGGTAGGCCAAACATGTATGCACCGCTCCATGCCCTCTAACACATGGTTCATTAATTTTTTCTTTGCCCTTACCTGCACAACAGAGCACCTGTGAGTCGAGGCCCAGCAAGAGAACCTTAAGGCACAACATACTATAATTTAACCCAGCAATTAAACACTTATTTAAACTTTTATTAGAATACAAAAGGCACAGTACCACAACAACATCATACCATAGCAGAACAACAGCACATAGGAACATAAACATAGCATCATAGCAACATATTACAACAACACATAACGAAGCAGCCAACAAGGTAAACACATAACGACCATGCCGTCCCAAGTGTTTTACCAAGCCCTGGGTCCATGGTCCACACCGTGAGGATATCCCTGGTATCCTTTAGGGTCTCGCTCTAGCAACTCACACCTCGCGTGCTAACGCTGCTCCCAGCCACTTCCCATTCTCGGCTCTTACCTCTCCCAGCTTTTGCAGCTCCTGGCTCTTGCTGCTTCCGGCTCTTGCCGCTCCCGGCTTTTGCCGCTCTCGACTCTTGCCGCTCCCGGCTCTTTCCGATCAGTCACATTCACATATATGACATGGCAAACCACAAGCAATACACACAGTACAACACACCACATAGCACCGATGTCCCGAGCTTTCCACGCATCGATGTCCCAAGCACAGTCTCCTAGCCCGAGCCTCGCTGAAAACCTAGTCATTACGCATCAAAAATATCCATCCATCAAGTTCTAATCCATTAAATATCTTCGAGTCATAATTCTAGTCTCCGAGACCTTGGATTCTATCAATCCAGATGATCAAATCCATCCCGAGCTTTAACTTTTGGATTCCCAAGCCTAAAACCTCTTTAAAGCCCAAAAATGCACTAAGTGTCACGGCCCCATAAGCCCATGCCGCAACCCACCCCCAACCAGATACCTCCAACCCCAAAACAGGACAGGGGCACCGCGGCCCAAGCTAGGGCATGCCGCGACAGCCCGACCCTTCGAACCCAGAAAAATCCTCCAAGTTTGCCACGAAAACCGAGCCAACTTACCCCAAAATCAACCCTACAATCCCACTCAATCATCACAACATTTCTAGAGTAGTCCGATCAGCAAAACCCAACAGAAACTAACCCCAAAACTCACCCAAATAATCAAGAGCAATTCTCAACTTAACTCACATGCAAACTCTAAAATACCAGCAGCAATTCAATACAATTCACTAAGTAAAGAGCTTACCTTGAGCTGAGTTGAATCCCTGGATTAGTTCCCTAAGCTCGAAGCTTCTAGCTCCCAACATCCCAGCTCAAAATCCTTAACCTTTGGTTAGGTTTCACCAAAAAATGCTCCAAGCTTCCAAAGGGAGAGAACTCCAAGAGAGAGAGAGAGAGGAAGAAAGAGGGTTGGTTTCTAGATTTCTAAAAGCTTCTTTGGTTTTGTTTTATTTAACTTAAGTTTCAAAGGTTACCTCAAAGGCTCGGGGTGCCAAAAATGTCCCCGAAGGCAAAATGGTAAATTTCCCCAGTATTCCCTCCTAAACATTCTAACCTCAAATATATCTCCAAATATTTATTTTTATAACCCTATAATCCCATAAAACATCTAATGCCCAAAATACCACTCGACACGCCCCGAAACGGGTATTCGACCCCGTTGTGACTTTCTAGCCAAACAGCTCCCTAGAACTGCCTTGGATCGTGCATCACAGAGATATCACAAATATATCACAATATTCACAATTATCACATTTATGCCCTCAACAGGCTAAAATCACAAACATGCCCCTAATAACTTAACGGGGCCCACATGCGTATTTAATTCACCTAAACATGCATCTCTAATTGCATACTCATAAAAATTCACATATTATAATAATAAATCACTTATTTCCCTCTAGGCACACTAATCAAGGCCCTAAGCCTTATTAGCAAATTTGGGACATTACAACTTTCCCCTCCTTACAGAAATTTCGTCCTCGAAATTTATTCAACCCTCCCACGGTAAAAACCCCATGACCCCGGATATGACCCTAAAACCAAGTTCTCCACCTTATCATTACTTGCAATACTAACACCAGAAGGATGATCTAAGTTGTATGTTTCTATCTCTTGCGTCCAGGGTTTTACCAACTCTCTTTTGTACAACTAATTCCTTTGAACCTTCAGGACCTCCTTGCCTAATCAGAGGTAGTACTCACACTTCTCCCCTTAATTGGTACCGTTAATATCTCACGAGCCTTTACCCTCCCATGCTGGAGCAAGGCTAGCTGTAGGCTCCCAACCCAATCCTTATTAGGATCTTGCAAATCTATCCCAACCTAGGATCAATATTTTTTCCTCCTCCAAACTCTTTTACCCTATTCAATCCACAATATTCGGTAAGGTACAAAATCCTTAGTCTTGGAATCCTACGTTTCTGCACTCAAATTTGCGAACTCAACATCCTTCGGTAAGGTACACACCCAAATCCTGAGTTATTCTTCCAAGTGAGCCATGTATAACTGCAACAGTTAACTCTAGGTTTCCCCCACAAATTCATCCCCTTTTATGGCCCTTTCCCAAACATGGGAACCTAAGAGACTTAACCTAACATTGTCGACTTGGTGTCCAATGGGGAAACATGATCTTCTTCTATACACACCCCTCATCTTGCTCACACCAACCATAGTGTGTCAATCTAATAGATCTGGTCATAGCTTCTCACATTCACTCATCTTACCTACATATTGAGGTGATTCACCTTTTACGGTCCATAGCTATACTTCTTCATACCAACCTTTAGCTATCTTAGAGTCATAATAGCCCTTCTGGCTTCTAGTTATCACTTCCCACTTGCAAAAAGATTAAGTCGTGGGCCTCCTAGTACTCAACTTCCTAGGTATACTGGTTGTAAAGAGGTAACTCAACGCTCATCCCGTGTCCTGTCTTCAATACCGGCACCAACCGAATCATTCACCCAATTCACATATCCTAACTTATCTATGCTACGGCGATGAAATTCTTAACCATTTCCTATAAAATCTTCTTCCTATGTTCTACTGTTCATTCCTAGAGGTGTACCTGTTACTCATCAATCCCAGGCTTCGAGCCAATCTCGCTCATTTCTCCTTCCTTACTGTGGCTAACCAACACCACTTGTTAACTTGACTTCCTAGGTAGAACATATTAGTCCTTACCCATGCATCTATTATTGGGTTCAAATGATCACTCCTTTAATGTGTATACAGGCGCACACCAGCCCTTGATGCACCATACTAACACCCCATGTTCCAAACAAGGACGGTGCCCACCATGTCGTCCTCCTGTACTCATCCATCCTGTGCATACCCTCATACCACGATGTAGAGTCCAAGAACTTTACTTAGCTAGTTAGATAGTAGTATTATAGTATTTATAGTATTATCTTTATAACTGTGGATTTTTGGTTCAGACCGGGATTTATTTGGACACTCATAGTAGTACTTGTAGATTTTCTAAGTTTAACCTATAGTTTAAGAATATTAATTTTAACCTAAGGTTTGATTAATATGATTGATATTAAGGATAATATTTATTATACTATAAGGTTTAGATAAGAACCAATAGGATTTTAAGCACATGTTATGTATGGGTGATTAAGGATTAAGTATTTTGAGGATTGAATTTAATAAGGGTAAAGTTTGAATGCTCTAAGGTCAGTCAGCAGCTTTGAATACGTTTGAGGGCTTAGTCAAGGCTGTTTACTCAATTTGAATTAAGCTAAAAATGTGTAATTTCATGTTTAAATAATCAGCGAATGCCGATATATCGCAGCTATAGGGGGCGATATATCGCAGCACGTAGATACGGAAAACACGAAACGATGCACGTTTGCCTCGGGCATAATGGTCCAGGCGATATATCGCCTCCTTCAGCATATTTTGAATGTTTTTGAAATCATTTTCCATTCAACCCTTCAACCTCTTGATAAGTCTAGCACCTTTTTGAACGAGTCTTCAGCTTCTGCTGAACAACAATTCAAATTATTTTCACCTAAAAAGCCATTATTTTTATTCAAGTAAAATTAAGATCCTTTCATTCATAAACTCTATAAATAGGACCTAGTACCCAGCCATTATTCATCTTTTGCTCTAAGTTCAGAGGCTGCAAGTTGCTAGGTGAGTGTGAGATTGTAAACACTTGGGTTGGGAATCATAAGCTTGATCACCATAAGCTTATCAAACACTTGGGGAAAGTAAGGTTTTGTAGTATTTCGGTTCGAGGTTTAGATTGGTCTTACAAGTCTTCAAGGTATTTCCACACTCTAGTTCATTGGTATTATTTTCTTTAAGTTCTCATAGCCTTCTACTCATTCTAACCTTATTCTTATTTTGGTTAGGAAATCTAAGAATTCGCACATAAGTTTTTGGTAAGTATGTTTCTCAATGGTTTAGTCCTTCCATTCCTTTCATTTTTCTTCTTCACTATACTCACTCTTTTTCAAATGGTTCTTAGGAGTGTTCCAAAGTCCCAACTCTGTCCTCTTATCCCGGTATTTTTGGCAAGGAAAATAGGATAAAATCTACATGTTATATGCTTATGTTATCTTATGTTTTTATGTTATGAAATGTGTTATGTATGTATGTATGAAGACTTGGGCATATGACCCATATGACTAACAAGCCCCAAATAGATTATGGGCATATGACCTGCTTAGCTAGTAGGACCCCACTAATCTAATGGGCATATGACTTGTTTAGTCTATGGGACCCCAAGTAATAATGGCCATTATAGTATGTGTATGATATAAGTGTTATGTTATGTTTTTATGTTTCCTATGAACTTTATGTATATGAACTATGTGGTAGATTTTCCTTGCTGGGCATTAGGCTCATTCCTTTTTGTTTATATGTGCAGGAAAATAGCTATAGTGGCGGGTAAGGTTCGTGGATGCTTGGGGAATGTGTATCGGTGATGAATGGATTCAAGGAGTCGAGAGTTCGATTTCGAGGATGTAGTCTTTTATTTATGGTTTATGTGTAATTTTTCCGCACCTATTTATGTAATTTCTTTTCATTTCAATTAAGATATGTTTTATTTTTAAAACAATGGGATCCCATATCCTGCTTTGAGTTATGTAAGTTTAAACATTGGTTTTTACAAGTATTTAATAAAGTATGATCTTTTTCACTTGTAAGTTCTATTAAAGATTAGGGTCTATGTATAGTTTTCATTAATGGTCCAAAGTCTAGAGTAGTTGGGTCATTACACACGACGTGCAGATCAACCCCCTTATTCCCATCTCTGGAAGCCCATCACACCACCATCTACACAAACAAATTCCAAATTTCTATATTACTTCTATCTAGGGTATAACCATCCCTAAGGACATCTCAGACAGAAGTTATGGTTCCTCACTGGTCCCACGGTATTTCTTTAACAATTGCCTTGCGGTCTTAATCCTGGATGATTCATGCGTAGCCCCATCACTTCTCATTGGATAATCTTAACTATCAACTAGAGAATTCAGAGATTATCCTTTTTGAAATTTCACCTGCAATCTCTACTTCCCCATCCTCGGTGATGACAACCTGGAAATTCCCATATTCTGTTCTTAACTGAAAATAGTCCCAAACCATTCCTGACAGATTTACGTATAACTTACCTATATAAATCCTTCATTCTTAGCAGTGGATAATCACTCGTAACAATTACCTTATTTGGCTTCCACATACGGCGTATACTCTTGCAGACTTGACCTTCTTCTTAACCCATGACGTTGGCATGCCCTGTTGCAAAATGTTCTGTCTCATCACATTTAAGTTAAGAAACTCCCTTGACTGAACCCTTAAGTTTAATTGTTCAATTAGCGTCATTATTCACGATGTCTCTGGTGCTAGCTCTACTCGTGCCTTATTCCCGTAGTACACTTTATACCCTAGTCATGACAACAATCTTGACGAACCCTTGCATACCCATTGAGATTCCACTGACCCGTCCAGTTCCCTTTGATCTCCCTAGCATAACCTTAGTGGTACCTTCCACTATGGCTTGACACTCCAAAGTCACAATCGAGTCCCCTTATCAACCAACTGTTTCAAACTTAGGACTATACTCGGGCCATTGCATAACTATCCCAACCAATCCTTACCACAATTTTTCTGTCTGTACCACTCTGTTTCATTCCTTAGTAACTACCCACTTTTATCAAACACAAAATCTCAAGGCCCATAATATTATGTTCATTCGGTAGGTATCCCATGTCTATATCTCCATTAAAAGGTACGTAGCACCAAACTCAGCTAACATAATATAAAGAACAAGAACTAGAGAACCAACCTGTCATTTCTGAGGAACCACCTTCGGGCTCTGGCCGCCCCCAGGTAGACTCGCGGAACGAGGTCGAGCTATCTGTACCTCTGGATTCTTCTGTCTTTGATTCTGGACAATGCTTCATGATGTGCTCAACTACTCCACACAGAAAACATGTCTTCAATTGACACTTACCCAAATGGCATCTCCTGCACCTGACGCACACTAGATAACTTCTCCAGACCTCATTGCCGCCCTGGCGACTATCCTGAACATCATGTATGATAGTGGTAGAGTTATCAGAGGTCTTTCTCTTTTGACTACTAGGTCCTCCGCCCCTACCTTCTTTTACAAATGGTGAAACCCTTGCCTGAGCTTCCTGCCCCATGGCGCCCTCGCTCCATATCACACCTCTTGCATCCTCCATGGCAAGGGCCTTCCCTACCATCAGAGCATAAGTAGAAACCTCATGAACTGGAGCGACCCTAACTC
Source organism: Humulus lupulus (assembly GCF_963169125.1). NCBI lineage: Eukaryota > Viridiplantae > Streptophyta > Magnoliopsida > Rosales > Cannabaceae > Humulus > Humulus lupulus. Next base: position 270,614,486 of record NC_084793.1, read on the forward strand.
TATGGGCCACCCCAGGGTTTAGCCCTCGAACGAATCGTTCCTTCTGGGCTACGTCTGTTGGCACCAATTCAAATGCGAACTTGGCTAACTCATCAAATTTATCAACATATGCTGCCACCTTCTTACTGCCTTAAACCAACTTCATAAACTCATTGGTCTTCACAATTTGGACTGCATCACCATAGTACCTCTCGTTGAACAATTGTCGGGACTCCTCCCAACCCATCATAACAACATTTTGGGTCTGTGATACTGCATCCCACCATGTTCGAGCATCCTCCCGTAGCATGTACGTGGCACAAACCAGCCTATCATTGCCTTCTGCTCCTATATAGTCAAAGATGGAGCTAACCAAGCCCATCCACCACTCAACTCCGAACGAATCTAAACTCCCTTCAAAAACTAGAGTATTAAGCCTTTGGAACCTTTCATACATCATTTTCCACCTGCCTCCACCCTCAGGCTGAACCAAAACTGATGTCAATGTCGTAGAAACACACGAAGAAACATTTCCAGGTGGAACCCACTGTCTCAACCACCTAATCTCTTCCTCCTACTTTTGTAGCCTAGCCTGCATATCAATGAACATCTGCTACCAACCCTCGGGAACAGATGGAGGATTCTGGTCCTAAATACTATCCGCAATCCGAGTATTAACAATGCCTGTACCCCTTGACTATCTCTGATGCATAACTTCTAGATCTATCTACAGTCAATGACTCAATCCATCAGATATGATCATCCATTCTCGAACCATTCCCGAGCATGGACAGGCAAACAAAAAGGAATAACAAACACGAATATATATTGCTCATGCTCCCTACATTAATAAGTAGATAAAGTCATTTTGTTAATCAATTAGACAAATATTTCATTCAATACCAACCGACACTAAGTCGAGCTTGTCTCTGGCAACGAGCGCGTACATGTTCAGTCAATTTTCCAGGAACCATAAACCTTGGCTCGCTCTGATACCAAGTTGTAACGCCCTACTTCCTTAGATTCGTTACTAAGTGAGTTTAAAGGGTTCCAATCACTTGCTAATCGAGGTTTTTGGTTAAAATATATAACTAATTTAAATGCAACTTGTTAAAATAAGGTTTTGGTGTAAAATGTTAGTCGTTCTTTTAAATCATGAAAAGGGTTACATTGGGATCCCATATATTACCTGAAAAGATATTTACAACTTAAAAGATTATTTACAGTCGGCCTAAGCGACAAAATCAATGTTCATGACCAGTTCCTCAAAATACCCCAGCTGTGGCGGCCAGGTAGGCCAAAAATGTACGCACTACTCCATGCCCTCTAACTCATGGTTGATTAATCTTTTCCTTGCCCTTACCTGCACAATAGAGCACCCGTGAGTCGAGGCCTAGCAAGAGAACCTTAAAGCACAACATACTATAATTTATCCCAACAATTAAACACTTATTTAAACCGTTATTAGAATACAAAAGGCACAGTAGCAAAGCAACATCATACCATAGTAGAAAAACAACACATAGGAACATAAACATACCATCATAGCAGCATATTAACATATAAGCATCATAGCACAGCATCTTAGTAGCACGATTTCATAGCAGTTCAGTAATACAACAACACATAACGAAGCAGCCAACAAGCTAAACACATAACGACCATGCCGTCCCAAGTGCTTTACCAAGCCCTGGGTCCATGGTCCACATCGTCAAGATATCCCAGGTATCCTTTAGGGTTTCACCCTGGCAACTCACACCCCGCGTGCTAACGCTACTCCCGGCCACTTGTCGTTCTCGGCTCTTGCCTCTCCCAGCTTTTTCCGCCCCCGGCTCTTGTCGCTCCCAACTCTTGCCGCTTCCAACCCTTGCTGATCCCGGCTCTTGGCTCTCCCGGCTCTTGCTGATCAGTCACATTCACATATATGACATGGCAAACCACAAGCAAGACATAGTACAACACATCACATAGCTCTACGAGTACAAACAGTTCTCTTACCTGTGTCCCGAGCTTTCCACGCACCGATGTCCCGATCACAGTCCCCTAGCCCGAGCCTCATTGAAACCCTAGTCACAATGCATCAACAATATCCATCCATCAAGTTCTAATCAATTAAATATCTTCGAGTCATAATTCTAGTCTTCAGGACCTTGGATTCCATCAATCCGGGTGATCAAATCCATCCAGAGCCTTAACTTTTGGATTCCCAAGCCTAAAACCTCTTCAAAGCCCAAAAATGCACTAAGTGTCGCGGCCCCATAAGCCCATGCCGCGACTCGCCCCCAACCAAAGACCTCCAACCCCAAAATAGGGCAAGTGCGCCGCAGCCCAAGCTAGGGCATGCCACGGCCCACCCCTCTTCCTAGACTCCAATCTGTTCTAGAAGGCCACGGCTCAGCAAGAACAATGTCGCTGCCCGACCCTTCGAACCCAGAAAAATCCTCCAATTTTTCCACAAAAACCCAGCCAACTTACCCCAAAATCAACCCTACAATCCCACTCAATCATCACAACATTTCCAGAGTAGTCCGATCAGCAAAACCCAATAGAAACTAACCCCAAAACTCACCCAAATAATCAAGAGCAATTCTCAACTTAACTCACATGCAAACTCTAAAATACCAGCAGCAATTCAATACAATTCACTAAGTAAAGAGCTTACCTTGAGCTGAGTTGAATCCCTGGATTAGTTCCCTAAGCTCGAAGCTTCTAGCTCTCAACATCCCAGCTCAAAATCCTTAACCTTTGGTTAGGTTTCACCAAAAAATGCTCCAAGCTTCCAAAGGGAGAGAACTCCAAGAGAGAGAGAGAGAGGAAGAAAGAGGGTTGGTTTCTAGATTCCTAAAAGCTTCTTTGATTTTGTTTTATTTAACTTAAGTTTCTAAGGTTACCTCAAAGGCTCGGGGTGCCAAAAATGTCCCCGAAGGCAAAATGGTAAATTTCCCCAATATTCCCTCCTAAACATTCTAACCTCAAATATATCTCCAAATATTTATTTTTATAACCCTATAGTCCCATAAAACGTCTAACACCCAAAATACCACTCGACTCGCCCCGAGTCGGTTATTCGACCCCGTTGTGACTTTCTAGGCAAACAGCTTCCTAGGACTATCTTAGATCTTGCATCATAGATATATCACAATTATCACATTTATGCCCTCAACGGGCTAAAATCATAAACATGCCCCTAATAACCAAATGGGGCCCACATGCGTATTTAATTCACCTAAACATGCATCTCTAATCGCATACTCATAAAAATTCACATATTATAATAATAAATCACTTAATGCCCTCCAAGCATGTTAATCAAGGCCTTAAGCCTTATTAGCAAATTTGGGTCGTTACATCCGAGGTCTTAGAAATAGTCGGGTCATTACAGTTGGTATCAAAGCAATAGTTCATATGCATGAAGTTCTCCTTGATACACATGCACAAGCTCTGAATCTAACTGCCAATGTAAGTGCTTATGTTTATTATGCTTATGTTTATGTTATTAGCTAACGTTTTAGCCATTATTTTTTCAGTTAAGAAGGGATGGAGCCTTGACCTATTAGGATATCCGAGCCATTAAGGCATTGAAAAGGATTAGAGAGCCAAGGAATATAGTAGGAGTGTTAGAAAGAATCACTCAAAGATTGATCTTATTCCACAAGGAGATAGTCCATCTTCAGACTACTAAGCATATTATGATGAGAGCTGCAGAACAATATGTCCTAGTAATTAGGCTTTTTAAAGATTTTCCTTCTGTAATTTCAACATTAGAAGAAATACGGGAGGCTATAGATGATGATGATGATTTACCGGTAGCCATGAGATATTATTTTCTCATACTTAGGTTCACCTTTAAGTTGGAATTTCAATTCACTAATGAACAAAAACATAGAATCTTTATGAACCTTCTCCGAGGTAATTTTGAGGCTCAAGATAATGAGGATTATGAAGAAATAGATGATGATATGTTAGATGAAGGGTCAAATTTCGAAGATCCTGATTTTTAGATTTACCCTAGTTATGTTAGCTTAGTTTATTTATTTTTTTATTTTTATTTTTTTAGTGAAAATCTTTTTCCAAATGAATATTGTTGTTATTTTTGAACGACATGTATGAGTTTGATTTTTTTTTTTTTACAATCATAATAAATTTAAATAAATAAATAATGACCAAGTTCGGTGAGGGTGGATACAAATCAATGGACCAAGTTCTATATTGAAAGTTTAGGGGACGATAGTAGTGGGAACAATTTTACTGATCCCAGCCCTCCCTCAATATGGTTAACTTTGGAACAACGACGAGTTTCAAGCCTGAGGATTAAGTCATATAGGATGATTAGAAACAGACTTAGAAAATAATAAAGATGGCAAAAAAATTTCTAAAGTATAGAAACACACCCTAATTATAAAGAAGGCTTACATAATTTTTCATAAGAAATCATAACTAGTAGGTCCGAGTTATGTTTGCCTAGACTAAGTTTTTCCTTAGAGCATATTAGGGTAAGTTCTAACATGTCTTTCTCGATTGTTAGAACTTTGCTGAAGATGTTGCTTAGAAGATCTGCACACACAGCCGGCAATGCCTCCAACGCCGCCAATGAAACGAATGAAGCCCCTCCTGTCCGAAGTAGGGGAACGCGTGCTACCAATGCTGCTGCTAACAGAAGTGCACTGCCTCCAGTTGACATCATCGCTGAAATTCTCTAGCTACGACAACAAGTGGATGAATTGTTGCAGCAACAATGACAACAAGCTCAGCCATAGCCACAGACTCAGACTCAGCCTCAGCCTCAGTCGTATCCCTCAACAAATGGCTCAAGCACCCCAACAAGTAGGTCCTTATGGGGGATGGCTAGGGAAACTATGCGCCTTACCCAGCTCAGTACATGGAGCTAGTCTATGAGCAGTTTCATAAGCAACACACTCTAAACTTTGAAGGGACAACCGACCCCTTCGAGGCGGAAATATGGCTCAAGTATGTAGAGTCGATCCTAGCACACATGAACCTCGGCAACGCAGACTGGATATCCTGTGTTTCGTCTATTATAAAGAAGGATGCCAGAATCTGGTGGGATTTAGTACAACAGACTCACGAAGTCGCCACCATGACATGGACTAGATTTGTGGAGCTCTTTCGCAAGAAGTACTACAACTCGGCAGTAATCGCTACGAGGGTAGAAGAGTTCACCAGTCTGAAGCAGGGCAACTTGACAGTAGCAGAGTATGCTCGAAAGTTCGATTGACTAGCCAAGTTTGCACCAGAGTTGGTTTGAACTGACTTTTTGAGGGTCACCAAGTTTGTTAGAGGACTCAGACCAAAGATTGAGATAGGAGTCAAGCTAGCAAATCTTGGAACCACTTCTTATGTCGATGCTCTAGAAATGGCTATAGAGGTGGAAAGGCTTCAGGTGAATGTTAATAAAGATGAGGCCAGTAAGCCTGAACCTAAGCAACAGAATCAACCTTAGAATGGTTGGAACATTAACAACAATCATCAACATAGCAGCAATAATGACCAGAAGATAAGGCATCTGATAATAAGCAATCCGACAATGACAAAAAAGCACGGACAAGCAATGGTAGCAATATGTCAGGTTATGTAGAATACCCGCAATGCTCCAAATGCCAAAAAAAAACATCCTGGTAAGTGTCATGCAAACACTAAAGGATGTTACAATTGTGGTCAGGAAGGTCATCGAAAGAAAGAATGTCCACAGCTCAAGCAAGAAGATAAAAGGGACAACAAGATGGTTCTAGCCAGAGTCTTTGCCTTGACCCAGGGAGAAGCTGAAGCTAGTAACAAAGTAGTCACAGGTCAGATTCATATCCTTGATAATATATGTTCAGTATTATTTGATTCGAGAGCAACACACTTGTATATCTCGTTAAGAATGATAGAGAAATTAGACAAACCTTGTGAAAGATTTAGAACTAGGTTTGTGGCAGAATTGTCTTCGGGAAAAGTAGTCTTATCATCAAGAGGCGTACATATCAAAATTAAGGATGTAGAACTAGAAGGAGATATGATAGAGCTAGAGATCAAAGACTTCGACGTAATATTGGGCATGGATTGGCTAGCAAGGCATGGCGCAACCATCAACTGTAGACGCAAGAAAGTGATGTTCGAAACTCCTGACGGTCAGAGACTATGTTTTATTGGAATGGTTTCAGGACTACAAACACGGAAAGGTTTCAGGACTACGAACACCACTTATCTCATTTCTCAAAGCTCAATAAATGATAGATAAAGGATGTCACACATTCTTAGAAAGCATCATGAATGTGGCAAAGGAAACACCACTAAAGGTTGGAGACGTCAGTATCTTAAAAGAATTTCCATAAATATTTCCTGACGACTTACTAGGATTGTCGCCGACCCAGGAAATTGACTTCACAAACGAACTAGTTCTAGGAACCGAGCCTATCTCAAAGGCACCATACCAGATGGCACCTACCAAACTCAAGGAGTTGAAGATGCAGTTACAAGAACTCTTAGACTTCGGTTTCATTAGACCGAGCCATTTTCCATAGGGAGCACCTGTTCTATTTGTGAAGAAAAATGATGGAAGCATGCGAATTTGTATAGATTACCGCAAGCTGAATAAGGTGAAAATTAAGAATATGTACCTGGTACCCGGGTATCACCAGCTCAAGGTACGGGAAGAGGATATTCCTAAGACAGCTTTTAGAACTAGATATGGACATTACGAGTTTTTAGTTATGTCTTTTGGTCTTACCAACACTCTAGTCGCAATTATGGATTTAATGAATCGGGTCTTCAAAGATTATTTGGACAAATTCTTCGTAGTATTCATCGATGATATTTTGGTGTACTCCAAGGAAGAAATCGAGCACGAGGAATATTTAAGAATGACCATGCTGTGATTGAAGGAGCATCAACTTTATGCCAAGTTCAAGAAGTGCGAATTTTGGCTTTCGCAAGTAGCGTTCCTCGGCCACATAGTATCCAAAGATGGAGTTGCTCTAGACCCAGCTAAGGTAGAGGTTGTGAGGGATTGGCCAAGACCTAAGAATGCGTCAGAGGTTAGAAGTTTTCTCGGGCTAGCAGGCTATTATCGGAGATTTGTAGAAGGCTTTTCTAAGATAGCCACTCCGCTTGCCAACTTGACCCGGAAACAAAAAAAGTTCAATTGGACAGATAGATGTGAAGAGAGATTCCAATTACTCAAGGATAAGTTATGCTCAGCACCTGTACTTTGTGTACCGACACCGAACGACAAGTTTGTAGTATATTGTGATGTGTCGAAGCAAGGTTTGGGTTGTGTAGATGCAAAATGACAAAGTGATAGCCTACGCCTCAAGGCAACTGAAGGTATACAAGCAACGCTATCCAACGCACGATATGGAGTTGGCAACAGTGGTCTTTACATTGAAAATCTAGTGCCACTATCTTTATGGAGAACGGTGTGAGATTTATACGGACCACAAAAGCTTAAAGTATTTCTTCACACAAAAGGAGCTCAACATGAGGCAGCGCATGTGAGTAGAACTAGTAAAGGATTATGACTGCAAAATCCTATACCACCCAGGAAAAGCAAACGTAGTTGTTGATGCACTAAGTAGGAAGAGTTACGAAAATATAGCAGCATTATCCGGAATAGAAAAGCCACTTCAGCAAAAGCTTATCAATGCTGGAATAGAAGTAATCATCGGTCAACTGGCTAACTTGTCCATCCAGTCAAGTCTGGTAGATATACGGATCGGGCAAGGGCATGACGACATGTTAGTATCTCATATTGCTGCAGTCAAAGAAGGCAAGGTCACAGATTTCTCGATATCAGAACAAGGGTTCTTGAGATATTAAGGTCGAGTATGCGTGCCGAATGACCATGGAATTAAGATGAAGATTTTAGTAGAGGCACACAATACCCCATACTCAATTCACCCAGGGTCGACCAACAAGACTCACGACCTTAAGGCACCGTATTGGTGGCCGGGAATGAAGAAAGACGTAGCAGAATATGTGTCTAAATGCTTAGTATGCCAGCAAGTGAAAGCAAATCATCGGTGGCTTTCAGGCTTATTGCAACCGCTTAGTATCTCAGAATGCAAGTGAGAAGATATAGCCATGGACTTCATGACAAGACTACCACGAACAAATAAGCAGCACGACTCAGCTTGGGTAGTAGTAGATAGACGAACCAAGTCAGCTCACTTCCTACCTATCAAGACTACGTACACAACAGACTAGTATGCAGACATTTATGTTCAAGAAATAGTACGACTGCATGGAATCCCTAAGACCATAGTATCCATTAGAGGATCGGTGTTTACATCAAGATTTTGGGGAAGCTTGCAGCAAGCTATGGGTACCAAGTTAAGTCTTAGCATGACATTTCTTCCTCAAACCGACGGTCGGTCCAAGCATACCATATAGATTTTAGAAGATATGGTGCGCGCTTGTGGACTAGATTTCAGAGGATCATGGAGTAAGTATTTGCCACTTATAGAATTCTCCTACAACAATAGTTAACAGTCAATGATCGAAATGGCACCCTATGAGTTACTTTATGGAAGGAGGTGCCGATCACCGCTACATTGGGACAAGGTAGGAGAAAGGCAACTTCTTGGACCCGAACTTGTTAGAGAGGCTCAGGATGCTGTAGCACTGATTAGAAAGCATATGGTCGCTGCCAAGAACCAGCAGAAAAGTTATGCAGATGTCAAGCGGCATGATGTGGAATTCAAAGTTGGAGATCAAGTCTTCTTAAAGATATCTCCTATGAAAGGTGTGAAGTGGTTTGGGAAGAAAGGCAAACTTAGTCCCCGGTTTATAGGTCCTTTTGAGATATTGGACAAGGTGGGAACAGTTGCATATAGATTATCACTACCTCCAGCTCTAGCAGATAGCCATAATGTATTTCACATCTCGATAAAGCATAGATATGTGTCAAACCCATCTCACATCCTCAAGTACGATACACTAGCACTCCAGAAAGACTTGATTTACGAGGAATGACCAGTTAGCATCCTAGATAGGGGGATTAAGGAATTACGGTCTAAGAGTATTTCGATAGTCAAGGTCCTATGCAGTAATAGTTTTTAGCAGGAGGCAATGTGGGAGTTGGAGGGCGACATGTTAGTACGGTATCTAGAATTGTTTGGTAAGTAAATATTGGGGCGAAATTCTTTTAAGTTGGGGATCATTGTAGTGTCCCAGAATTTTATGTAGCTAGATAGTAGTAGTAGTTAGTATTAGTTTGTAGTATGTTAGTTTCCGTGGATTTTGGGTCAAACAAGGACTTAGTTGGAAACTCATAGCAACAGTTATGGATTTTATAAGTTTAACATATAGTATATAAATATTAATTATAACATAAGGTTTGAATAATATTGCTAATTCTAGATATATTATTTATTATAACCTAAGGTTTAGACAGAATTATTAAGAATGTGACACATGTCATAATCATGTTTATTAAGTATTTAAGTATTTTTGATGAATAGTTTAAATAAAAGAAAGATCTAGAAGCTTTAGAACCTTCCAGCAGCTATTAGGATCATGTTTTGACTCAGTCAAAGCTGTTAAATGAATTCAAAATATGCTGAAAAAGTGCAAATATGTGTTTGATATGTCAACGTATGCCGATATATCGTAGCTATAGGGGCTGATATGTCGCCTACGGGAAATATGGAAAACATATCGACTTCACACGAACGAACGAACGGAGCTTGGGATATAGGTTTAGGCGATATATCACCAAGGGTAGGCGATATATCGCCCCTGGGAGTTAATTTTTGGAATCTTGAGAACTTTAAATTTTAAAATACCCTCAACCACTTGGACATGCCCTTGAACGATTTTGACCAAGTTCTGGGCATCTGCTGAACGAAAATTCAAATCTTTTTCATTTTATATTCATTTATTTATTCAAACTAAAAGGGGTTAGTTTCACTCCTTGAACTCTATAAATAGGACCTAGTACTCAGCCATTTCTTTCATTCTTCAAGCATTGTTCAGAGCCTCCAAGTTGCTAAGTTTACTATAGAGAGAAACACTTGGGTTTTGGGATAAAAACTTTTCCAATCTACGCTTTTCTAAACACTTGGGAAGTAAGATATAGAGTTATTTCAGTATCGAGGTATAGATCAAGTCATAAGATCATTCAAGGTATTCTTATCCTTAAGTTTAGTTTTCATAGTTCTTTAGTTTTCTTTATTTTCTTTCAGATCCTAACTCTTGTTTATGATTCTTGGTTAGGTGTTAAAGTTTCTTGAAACTTAAGGTGTTTGGTAAGTTTCTACTTGGATGGTTTAGTTCTCTTTTTCATCTCTTTTTCTTTAAAAGCTCATGGTTTTACTGTTGGTTTTATGGTTTAGAAATAGTCAGGTCATTACAGGATGGCTTTTATTATTTATCGAGCTACCGAAAGGAGAAAAAGCTCTTCAAAGATATGCCAAACCATCCCCCAAACTTCAAGCTCGCCTTCTTTTGGACGGACAACCTCGCCCCTTCCAGATTCTACTCCTTTCAACGCATCCGTAAGTATCTTACCACACTTATCCCCCTTTTTCTTCATCTCTCTTTTTTTTTTTTTTAAATAAAAATAGGCTCGGGATATTGATACTTAATTTTTCCTGTAGCCAATTACCATCGCCCCACCCCCTCAGAAACGATGGTGGAGCATAAGGCAGCCTTGCTCCAACTGCCCTATGGTCGAAGGTCCATGTCCTACCTTCTACACGAAGACTGGCTCCGAGCCTACAACCTTTTAGAAGATGGCCAGTCTATGGATGACTCATCTTACCACACGTACCTAAGGTGGGACCATGTGTCTCTTCCCGATGACAAACTCCCCCCAGGCGGAGGTCTTCGAGCTTGCGGGCTCGTACCCCTGTGGTCAGCCATCACGATCAGCCTGCCTCGGGCAACGAAGCCCAAGATGAAGCCTCACCAAGCTTGGGTGATGGAGGTAAAGTAGTGCTCAGCTCCTCCATGTGGTCTCCCTCTTCGCTGAAACACAAACCCGACGAGCTGATCTTTTTTCCAGATTCTTGAGATAACTTTTATGTTTGGTCTTGGGTAGATTATAGTGCGTAGGTTTGATAGCTGGTTAGGCCAATACCAAACTATGTATAGTCTAAACGAGGTCTGGGAGGGGTTTGTCATTCAGTACGGAACCAACATTTATAGAGACCTCTCGAGGCTATCTCCTACTTATAGAGATGGGACTCCCTCAGCGTCCTTGGAAGATAGGGGAATCTCTTGGTCGCCGAGCTCAAGCTCGGTTGAGAGTACCAGTTGGGTTTCTTTTATCCCTATTCTTGCCTCTTTTAGTAACCTTAGCTCGATCACTAAGGTGATTTGTGTTTTTTTTTTCAGATGACATGGATTCTGATCTCGATAATGTGATCAACCGTCCCTCAGTAGCCAAGGGAAGCAAACGCCCAAAGGCATCTCAAAGAGGGGAGCGTCCCTCCAAAGAATCCAAGAAAATAGAGATGGCCTCTCCAGTCTTGGCAACTCAGGGCCCGAGCCAGGCTACTGACCCTAATCCTGAGATCAGGGTAACTGCTAAAATTGAGTCAACGATGCCCACAGATCCCCTACCTCCTCTTTCGGTCTGAGTCACCCAATAAACTCCTAGTTCCCAAAAGAGACAAGCCCCCACAGGGGAATGATTTTGGTCGATTTTAACTCATGTCCCAGAGTACATGCTTCATAATGCAGCTGGGTCGCACGGAGTCAATCTAGGTTTGGATGTCATGTCCCGCGTTGGCCAGAGTCTCAGCAACCTTGGCACCCCTCAGTGGGAGTTCCTCACCTCCTGCCATGATGCCAACACCATCTTCGACAAGGGTGGTGAGCTTCTATCTTCGATAAGTCATTTGTATTGTGACTGTCATACTGACTTGCATTGCATGCTTAACAACTTGTATTTATTTTTGTGTACAGGCATTTGTTGCATTTGTTCAACACAACTTTCAGTTGAACAACGAGGTGGCTACGAGCAGGGCACATGCTCAAAAGGCCAAGGACCTCCAGCTGAAGCTTGCAGATGAGCTCAAAGTAGCAAAGTTGGAGGCGGCGGTTGGGAAGGCAGCCATTCTCAAGGTGTCTGAACTCGAACTGAAGTTGGAGGCTGCCCTGGAAACTGCCCAGAGAGTGTCTGACCTTGAGTCAACTATGGCAGTGACTTTGAAATAAGTCGAGGCCAATAATTCTGAGATCAAGGAAAAAGACACCAAAATTAAGGAACTTCAAGAGCTGAATGCCAAGTTGTACGAGGAAAATAGGGCAATGTTCGAGATAATCGAAGGTGAGAAGGCCCCCCTTCTTGAAGAGTTTAAGACCAAGAAATATCATATCGTAGACATGGCGATGTATCGAATCTGGGTCAACAACCCTGACCTCGATACCAGCTTCTTAGACAACTTAGAAGTCGAGTTTGTTGACAAGTGGCATGCTCGGCTTGAAGAAGAGGAGGACAAGCTCGAGGTTGAGAAGACGGCAGAGGCACCCGGTGCTGCTGGTGGGGAGGCATCTACCTCGTGAAGATGAGATCATGGGGTTCGTCCCATTATTCTTTCATATGTGCCCTTGTGGTGAAGAAAATACATAGCTCGATTTAGAGTTATTTTTATTAAATAGTAACTTTTATCTTTATGCCTACAATTTTCTGGCTCGAAAATCTTGTGCATTTTTTTTTGTTTTAAGCTATTTTGCCTTAATATTATGCTTTACATTTATTGGGTCGAAATATTTCGAGCATGTTTTATTAAAGACTTGATTTTATATTTATTTATTTTCACAAATACATCTATTGGTTTTAAGCTCGAATTTCAATGCATTCATGCATAGTTTATTCGAAGTATCCATGTTCGACTTCGTTATTGTCAATGTCAAAACTTACTTTCACCATGTACTTGAAAGTACTTAATTGGTATGTAATTTTAGTAGTTTAGTTATATCCTGCTTTCCTAGTACCTTTTTCTCATCCTCGAATATGTCCTCGAGGTTAAGAGGTCGAGACTTATTTACAAAACTCTCCAGCCTTGGAATCGACTTAGTTCGTAGTTGGTTTATCTTAAATCCTAACTTTTTTACTGTCGATTAGGTTGGTTTGTTCCAAACTAATTTAGCTCATGTTTGGTTAGTAATCCATACACTTGAAAATTTTAATGTCGGGTTGACATCCAGACAGTTTTAGCTCGTGTTATTTACTTTTTCAAACCTATGGTATGATCATATGATCATACACCACTTATGCCCCCCCCCCCCCCCCCCCCATCCCTTAATATCTTATGTGTGTGATCATAGGTTATTAAATTTAGAGGGTTTGCAAAAAATACAACATTAAAAGAGAACAAAACTTAGGATTTTATTGATAAAAAGCAGAAAAAAAAACAAACATGCTTAGTTACAATGAAAACATCATTCCTACATTATTGATAAGAAGGTCGTAGATGTTCGCCATTCCATGCTCGTGGAACCAACTCTCCGTTTAAATGTGCCAGTTTGTCCACTCTAGGTCAAATGATAGACTCGATCTGGTGAGGTCCTTCCCAATTAGGTCTAAGTACCCTGGCGGACGGGTCTTATGTAGCTAACAATAGACGCCTTAGCACCAGATCTCCCAACCCAAATTTTCTATCTCGAACCCTCTTGTTGAAGTATCTAGTAGCCCGTTGCTGGTATGCAGCATTTTTCAATTGCGCTTCATCTCGTCTTTCTTTAATAAGGTCTAGACTTTCTTCAAGTTGGGATTGGTTTGAGGCCTGATTGTACACAAGGCTCTGTATTGTAAGGATTTTGACCTCAATAGGAAACATGGACTCGAATCCATAAGATAGAGAGAAGGGTGTATGTCCCGTTGAAGTCTGTGATGTGGTTCTATAATCCCACAATACTTGAGGAAACTCTTCAGGCCACTTCCTCTTTGCCTCCTCTAACATTTTCTTTATGGAGCTTTTTAAGGTTTTATTGACTGCTTCGACCTGGCCATTTGACTGGGGATGGGCAATGGAGGAGAAACTTTTTATTATCCTATTTTTTTTCACAGAAATGGGTAAAAAGATCAATGTCGAACTGGGTTCCATTGTCTGATACTATTTTTCTGGGCATCCCATATCGACAGACTATATTTTTTACAACAAAGTCCACGACTTTTTTCGAGGTAATAGTGGCCAATGGCTCAACTTCGGTCCATTTTGTGAAATAGTCGACGGTGACCACAGCATACCTTACTCCACCCTTTCTAGTTGGCAATGAACCTATGAGGTCCATTCCCCATACTGCAAATGGCCATGGGGAACTCACCATGTTGAGTTTGGTAGGTGGAGCTCGTGGAACTGAGGCAAATCGTTGACATTTATCACATCGTTTGACATATTCGAACGAGTCTGCCTTGGCTGTGGGCCAGAAATACCCCTGTCTTATCACCTTTTTGGATAGACTATGCCCCTTAGTGTGGTCTCCACAAAATCCTTCATGGATTTCTTCCAAAATTTTCTTTGCCTTGGGTGGAGTGACACATCGGAGTAATGGCATAAAGTACCCTCTTCTATTCAACCTTCCTTCCACAATAATGTATCTTGGGATCTGATACATCAGCTTTCTAGCCTCGTTTTAGTCTGCTGGGAGACTTCCAGTTTCGAGGTAGTCAACTATTGGGGGTCATCAAGGTTGGTTGCGAGTCAATCATGCATATGTCTTCTTCGTCAGGCTAAATAATACTCGGGGTCGAAAGAAACTCCATTGGGATCACATTCAGTGTATTGGCTTCGTTAGTTGTGGTGAGCCTGGCCAATGCGTCTGTGTTTGAATTTTATTTTCGGGGGACCTGCTCCACAGCGTAAAATTCAAACTGTCTGAGTGTAGCTTTCGCTTTTTCTAGGTACACAGCCATATTTATGCCTCGAGCCTGATATTCACCCAAAACATGGTTAACCACTACCTACGAATCACTATAGAAATGTATAGCCTTTGCTTTAAGCTCTCTGGCTATTCGAAGTCCTACTAGTAATGCCTCGTATTCAGCTTCATTGTTTGACACTTCAAAGCCGAACCTCGAGGCGAGTGGAATCGGTTTCCCGCCGGGGTAATTAATATGATACCTTTGATAGTTGTTCTTGGGTGGTATGTAATCTCGAATTGCCCAAGCTTGACTACCCACTTTAACAATCTTCTGGACGCTTTCGGCTTGGACAAAACTTGTCACAATGGCTAGTCGGTCAGCACGTGAATAGGGAGTTCTTGGAAGTAAGGTCGGAGCTTTCTAGCTACGTGTACCAGGCTCAGAGCCAGTTTTTCCATTAATGGGTATCTTGATTCTGCCCCCAGTATCCTTTTGCTGACGTAGTAAACTAGTTCTTAGTATTTTTTCCTCTTCTTGCACTAGTACCACACTAATGGTGTGCTCGGTTATAGCAAGGTATATATACAAAACCTCTCCCGTGATCGGTTTGGACAAGATTGGTGGTTTGGCGAAGTGTTTCTTAAGATTCTGAAACGCAAGCTTGCACTCTTCGGTCCACTGAAATTTTTTGCCCCCTCTCAAAAGATTAAAGAATGGAAGGCATCGATCTGTAGATTTCGAGATAAACCTACTTAAAGCTCCATTCGTCCAGTTAGGCTCTAGGCATCCTTATGTTTTCGTGGTGAAGGCATATCGATTAAGGCCTTAATCTTGTCCGGATTAACCTCTATTCACCGTGCATTTACTATAAATCCAGGGAACTTTCCCGAAGACACTCCAAATGAGCACTTTTGTGGGTTAAGTTTCATGTTATATTTCCGAAGTACAGTAAAACACTCCGCGAGATCATCTACATGATTATCATTATGTTTAGATTTGACTAACATATCATCCACATAAACTTCCATGTTATTTCCTATCTGTTTAGCAAACATCCTATTCACCAGCCTTTGGTATGTGGCTCAAGCATTTTTTAGCCCAACAGGCATGACGTTGTAGCAGTACAACCCTTTATCGGTTATGAAGCTCGTATGTTCTTGGTCTGGAGAAATCTAGTTATATCTAGAATATGCATCCTTGAATGACATGATGTCGTGACCTGCAGTGGCGTCTACGAGCTGATCTATCTAAGGTAAGGAGATATAGTCTTTAGGGCAGACCTTGTTAAGATCTGAGTAAACTATACAGGTTCGCCATTTTCCGTTGGGTTTTGGGACCAACACTAGATTGGCGACCCAATCCGGATAAAAGGAATCTCGTATGAATCGATTTGCTTTTAACCTATCGACTTCTTCTTTAAGGGCCTTCTTTCTGTCATGGTCCAGGAGTCTTCGTTTTTGCTGTTTCAGGGGGAAGGTCTTTCCAATGTTTAGTGCATGGCTTAGGACATTTGGATTGATTCCTACCATGTCCGAATATGACCATACGAACACGTCCTGGTTTTCTTTCAAGAAGAAAATTAATTGCTATTTTTCCTTATCGAGAAGATTCTTACCCACCTTTATCACCTTTGTGGCATCCATATCTTCGAGCATCATTTCCTCGAGCTCTTCCAGAGGTTTGAGATCAGCCCTTTCTTCCACTCTGGGGTCGATCTCCTCATCTATCTCGAAGATGGGTCCATCCATTTCCTGTACAACTACAAGTTTATGCACACTTGTTTGATTTTTTTCTTCTCACGGAAATGTTGTAGCACTCCTTCCTGCAAGTTGGTCTCCTTTCAACATCCTGATGCCACTAGAATTCAGGAACTTGATGGCCAGGTGCCTGACAGATGATACTTCCCCCAACCCAATCAGGACGGGTCTTCCGAGCAGTATGTTGTAGGCCGACGGGGTGTCCACTACCACGAACTCCATCATATTGGTTACCAAGATTGGATACTCTCCCAAGGTCACGGGGAGTTCAATGGATCCCGTATAGGCAATCCCTCTCCCAAAAAATCGTACAACATTGTTGCACATGCTTTCAAATAACGAAGCGTGAGTCCCATCTTTTCTAGAGTGGATTTGTAAAGGATATTCATTGACCTTCTGTTATCAATCAAGACTCAGCGTAACCTTTTGTTTGTGAGCTGGAGAGTAATGACTAAGGGGTCGTTGTGAGGAAATTGGACGAGTGATGCGTCGTCTTCAGTAAATGTAATGGGCTAAGTCTTAACTCTGTGCTGCTTTGGAGCTCGTGGTTCGGGTTCGTAAGGAGAACTGTCTCCAGTTTTGAGTTCGTTTGCATATCTCTTATGGGCATTCCTGCCCGAACCTTCAATATGAGGTCCCCCCGAGATGGTTACAACATCCTCTCCATCAATCAGAGGGGGTTGCTCATCCTCCCGTACTCTGGAGTTATTATTTTGGGCAGGTTGTGCGACTGCTGCCCTCTAACTTGTTGTGGCTTGATTGGAATTTCAGTTTCTAACATATTGTCTGAGATATCCCCTCAAGATCAAGCCTTCGATCTCGTCCTTCAGTTGTCGACATTCATCGGTTGTGTCTCCGATGTCTCTGTGTAATCTATAATATTTATTTGAGTCCCTTTTCATCTTTTGATTCCGCATGGGATCAGGTCATCTGAACGGGACCTGACTTTCATTAGCTAGGAATATATTTTCTCGAGTCTCGTTGAGCTTGAAATAGACTGTGTAAACAGACTAGTATTTATCTCCCTTCTTCTTTTTCCCTCCATTTGCATCGACGTTATTCCCTTCATTCTTCTTTCTTTTAGAGGGGTTATCCCCAAAGGGTTTCAAATTTGATGGGGCCGCCGAGTTTGAGGCAGAGTTAACGTTTGTCGTTGTATGGCCTGAGAGGTCAGGTTTAATGCTGACCTTGCCTCCTCTACATTGACAAACCTCTGGGCCCTTCAATTGAACTCGGTTAGTGACCCAATGGGTTTTCTCTGTAAATCTTCCCAAAGGGGACTCCCTGGTAAAATACCAACTCTAACGACCATCAAGTGGCTGCTATCATCGACATTCAGGCTCGAGCCACTTCTATGTTAAATTTTGTAAGGTAACTCTGTAGTGACTCCTCTTGTTGTTGTCTAACATTGGTCAAGGCTGAGGCTTCGGGCCTGACACCAACCATAGCCTTGAACTGCTTTTCAAATTCTCTTGCTAATTGATCCCAGGATGAGATCGAATGTCTTTGAAACTTTTAAAACCAGTTTTTTTGCTAGTCCCGTAAGAGTAGCTGGAAGCAGCATACACTTGAGCTTGTAGCCAATATTACTGGCTCGCATGATGGTATTAAAGGTGCTTAGATGGCTGTACAGGTTTGAGTTTCCATTGAATTGTGCTACGTGAGGTATTCTTTATCCTTGTGGAAATAGGGTGTTAGAAATATGCAGAGCAAAAGGCTCGAGCTCTTCATCGAACTCTTCAGCCTTATCTTTGCTCTGCTCGTCTTGCAGGAGTTTGAATGCCCTTTCCAATTAATCTATCCTTTCCTGGACCAGATCCACTGGGGGTCGAGCATGAGCTTGAGCTTGAGGGAGCTGGTTATCATTAATAACAACTCCAGTCCCTTGTCTCGGCATAGGGTTATATGCCGATTGTTTACGACCGTTCAGATGGTCTCACAAATCAGGGTTCGGGGGATTATCTCGTTCCCGGTTATGGTTCAGGTGATCCCACAAATCAGGATGATTCCCCTGATTTCCTGTTGTCTAGGCTCAATATTATAGATGCTCACAGAGCGAGTGTACTCCGAGCTCCTGCTTGCAGCCCTTTATGGCTGTGAGGCTCGATGATTACGAGGTGGGTCCCTGTTGGTGTCTTTACCCCAACAGATTGTGGCCTTGAAATTTGATTTCCCGAAGGCTGAGGAGCTCTGTGCTCTCAGGTAGCCTCCCTTTCATTTCCTTATCCAGTCCTAGCCTGTCAATTTCCATCTCGACTGCCACTACGAGACGGTCTCCGTGGTGCAGGTCGCAGGACCTCTCGGGCTGGTGAGGGGTGCCTTATTGGTGACAGCGGATGCCTTATGGGTGAGGGCATCTATCTCCCGTTATTGGGCCTAAACGACCCAGATCTTGCTTGGACAAGTTCTGGGTCATTTCTTGTTGCCTCAAGATTCGAGTTCAAGCTACTGTAGGAGCTCGGTTATAACCCATCCTTGGTGACACCTCTGTAGTTAGGTTGTTAGTGGCCTCAGCCCGAGTGTTCCTCTGGGATCTTGGTTGATGCCACTACGATGCTTGTTCCGCCCTCCTAGAGGTCATGTTCCTACGAGGACGTTCTCTCGACCTCTGGGGAAGTCCCTGGGCTTCAGCAACCTACCTGGCTAATTCCTCATTACGCCTTGTCACCTGCCAACTATTTGTACAGTTGGCAATTTTCAGGTTCCATAATGGGAACATATCTTTTAGGATTGTAGAATAAATCTTCATCAGGCCTGGGAGCAGGTGGCCCTTGGGAATTGGATGAATCACTCCTCTCTTCAGGGTCTGGGTCAGCCATCGACTGCTTTCTAGGTTGTCATGGATAGTTTTCAATACAAGGAGTTTGTTCCCCTGGTACTTGGGGCAATGGTCGCCCACCAGTGCTAGGATTGTTTGTGGCAGCCATTGATAACTCAGGAGGTTTTCTTATTAAACAGGCTAACGTCTTGTTTAATGGCTCTTAATGAAAGCACCAAAATATTGACGTCGTTTTTCGTCAACTTAGAAATAAAGAGCACTAAATACAAAATCAGAAAAACAAATGACAGAAAAACACAATTTTTTAAGTGATTCAGCAGTTAAATCTGCCTAGTCCACGAGTCGATGTTATTAAACTATGGAAGTTTCTCAAAGCCTTTTGGAAGCAATTCGGCAGAGTATTCCTAGTCCCAATTTCAATGTGTTTACAAATGAATTTCTCCAATCTATTTATAGACTGGTTTATAGAATATCTCCCCTCACATTTCGGGGAGTTATGATTCAAAAATCCCAATATAAATACAATTAAATGCATATAAATATATAAATCCCCTGATATAAGGGATTTATTAACAGATTACAACCAATCCCTTAAATATAGGGATTCTTAAACAGTAACCGCGTCCACATTTGGCTATCGATCTCGAACATTCGACTTACATATCTTCGGGATCGGCAAATCATCACGAGCTAGCTATCTTGGCTTCCCTCAATCTTATTAAGTAACTTTACCGAGGTCGTCTCCTCCGAGCTTGCAATGACCAGTCTCGAACCCTTTTGACTGATGCTAATACAAACAAACTAGGGAAAGGTAACAAGTGTTGAACCCTTGTCACTGTAGCTTCGAGCTTGTCTCGTAACCTCGAAACACTTTCGAGATCACGTGGTTCCGAGCTTACCAATTACGACGTCATCGTTTTAATATTGAACGAGACTGTCAAACTCGATTCTCATTAATGCTGATCTCATGGCAAGTTTGCATATTTCGAGCTTACACTTTACGAGCCTTACTTTCGAGATCAGAAATTTCTATTCTCGAAATATGGGTGTAACAATTTTTAAATATATATATATATATGTGTGTGTAAACTCAAGGTATACCTAAAAAAAACCAAAAATATTCTCAAAAATCAGTTCAGAATATACCTCTGAATAACAAAACACCGACACATTACAATGCAGTATCAAAAAAGCAATTAAAAAGTCACTAGACATCAACGCACCATAAAACTAAAAAATAACAAAAAACATAATCTAAAAAAATTACCAAAGAGTACAATATTTAAAAAAAAAACATATAAATATAACAAAGGTATAAACAAAATAAACTTGGAAATGAACCTAAAATATATATTTTTAAAAAAAAAACTAAATATATACCCAAAATAGACTAAAAAAATTATTGAAAATCAACCCACACATCAACAAAATATTAATGTTCTCATATGTAAATCATTTTGATAGGTGTTTGTTTCTTCATATCATAATAAATGTGTTTGTGTGCGTATTTCTATACCTTTATCTTTTGTTGGAAAAAAAATCAAAGTTATTATTGATTTGTTTAAAAGGCGTTGCTTTTTTATATTATTGTAGGTCATTAGGACTTAGGAGTTCCTTATCAAATAAAAACTATGTTGGTCCACATCAATTACTGATAAAAACATAGAAAAGAGAAATGATAAGACTGAAAAATAATAAATATGCATGAGTCATGTAATTGTAAATGTGGATGTAATTCGTATATTCTCTCTGGAGTCTTAAACTTATTGTATATGTACTTTTTTCTCACTCTTTGTCTGACTCTAATTAGGCAGATATATTTCTCTCCATATATGTAAAGGAACAAATTGAATAAAGATAAATATTTAATAACCAATACTTTAGACTTAGTCTTCATGCTTGTTGACACGTATATATGATAAGAGATGGCATATTTACCACATTTTAGTGTTATAACTAGTCAACAAAACTAAGTTTATGTATTGTATATTGTACATGGAAGCATTCAATTATAAAACGAATTGAGTGTGGTAGCTCCATATATGTCTTATGCATAAACGAAGTCGAACTCGTAGGATAGGTTGAACTTGTAGCTCGATGTAGGATAGGCTGAACTGGAAGCTCCATGGAAGAAAATTAGATCAAGATCCATGCCAAAGTTTCTTGAGTTTTTAGACCACCACGACAACTACTACCAAGCATTGATGTTGTAGAACCAAGCTATTACCATCGTTTTTCGTCAATTTAATTATGTAGAGCAATTAAATAATTTATCAAGAAGAAAAGAAAAAAAAAAGAGATTTTTAACATGGTTCAACAATTAAAATCTGCCTACGTCCACGAGTCACTTTTATTAGAGTCTGCGTTATAGCCTCAAGAAAGAGTAATTTCTACATAATGTTTCTCATTTCCCAATTGCGCCTGAATACAAATGACTAAATCTATGCTATTTATAAACCTGGTTACAAGAATATCTTCCCACAAATTTAGGGAAGTTACAACATAATATTCAAATTTAAATTCAAATGACTATCTGACTAATACAAATTAAGTGCATTATTAAATAAAAGATCCATTAAAAATAGGGTTAATTATACATCGTTTTAACCAATCCCACATAAATAGGGATTTCATAACAGCTTCTCCGTGTATTACCTTAACGTGTATTCGAGCCTAATCACTGCCTCAACACACTTTCGAGATCACCCAAAGCCTCGAGCTCACCATTCTAGTTATTGCCACCTCCTTCCTTGTTTAGTCGTTCGAACTCTTCTCTTGGAGGAAACTGATGCCTTCGAGCCTGCAACTCATGTTGGAGCGCTAATGACGTAGCTAGGGAACATCTTGAGGATTTGTACAAGTATAATGCTAACACTTGTTAATTCTGAGCTTAATCTTTACAAGCCTACATTTCAATGTTGTTTATTTATTCTCGAAATTTTGGTGTGACATTTTGCCCCCTCAAAAGTGTTGGTTCGAATCTCATGAGAAGGAAACTTTTGAACTTCATTTTTGGGAAAAGTACCCACCTACCACACTCAAGTGTGGACATGTGTCAATACAGGATTAGATATTGAGAGTGCTCAAGTACTCTTTTCTCTGCACGCCTCCTTTCCTACTCCCCATTTTCTCCAGTTTTTGAGATCAAACGTGGTCTATTGGATCACGTTTTAATTCGTTCCGAGGACTCAAATTAATCCCCTAAGGCCACCTTTTTTCCTATTTAAACTCCCAATCATCTCCTCCATTATCAGTTCTACAATCTCAACTTTCAGAAAAGAAACTCGAACCAAAGCCAAAAAGGCAACGCAATCCCCACACCTTCGGTTCCATAAGATCGCTCCTGCTTCCAATTTTCCAATCCACAATCTCTTCATTCCCAAGACTAACTTTGTGTAAGTTCTATAAACCTTGCTTTTTCTATATATCACATTTTTTTCTTATTTTTCATGCATGATAAAACTCTTATGGTTCTTTCCATGTTCTTGAAATCTTCTTTGTAAAGGGGAGTTTTAGATTTTTATGTATGAGCATTTTTTGCGAATAAAGATCTGTTTAGGAAAAACATTTGGTAAAAATCTAGCAAAAATAACATCTTTTTTAGATTATGGGGTAATAGGTTATAGATTTCATGTAGTGCAAGGAGTAGGGTTTTGAATTAGGGTTTTAATGCACATAATTTGATGACATCTCCTTTTTGGTTAACTATCTATTTTTCCCTAAAAATTATGGATACCCCTAGTTGGAAGTAACCATCCCACTCTCGCGTGAACCTACTCTCGGTGCCCCGAGCTTATAACAGCTTGGTCAAGGCATTTAAGCAGTCTCGCTTTTTCGAGACTTTAGGCTCGATTTATTTTATCTCGTTATCTCGAGCTTGCGAACTCGAGTTATTAAAAAGATTTCTTCCTATTTTTTTCTAAACAATGGGCCCTCACCATTTTATTTCTTGTTAGATGATGCAGTCTTCAGAGAATCGGTGGGGGCTTGAGCTTGTAATCCCTTACCACCGACCTTCTCCTAGAGTTGAATCTCCATTCACTTGAACCAACGGTTGATTCGAGAGCACGAAGGGCGCCTCGAACGAGAAGACATACGAGCCCACTTCCGACGTCAGATAAATGAGGTCGAAGAGGGGAAAAGAAGAAGAATATGGTTTGTCGTGTTTCATGACCCAAATCTCGAGGTCTGACAACTCCCACTAGATCTCAAGTGTAATGTCACAATAGCATTTCCCCCAGGCGAACTCTCCTTTGAATTCATGGAGAGTATAGTGAATCAACCAACCAAACAACCTTCCTCAAAAGTTCTTCTTGCCCCAGCCTTGGAGAGCTCTTTCTTCGAAGTCGAACATTATTAGAGTTCAATCACTTCCACGAGGCAGCTTTCAGACATTTTGTCTTGTCATGGACTAAAGTTGTCCGACATGTTGGTATGTCAGCCCGCCAGCTCCAACAAAAGGAGTTGCTTTGCTCTGGTTGAAAACAACCCGGAGAAAAAAATCAAGCTTGTAGCCTGGAGTCGCGAGCATATGTGCGCTGGGGCACTACTGCCCTTAAAAGAGTATTTCAGGAATTTTACCGACTATGTCAGTATTGCACCCTTCCAACTCTAATCTAAATCGTACAGGGTCTTAGTGGCACTAAGTTTGCTGTACCACGAAAAAAAAAATGGACCCTTGGCACGTGAGATTCTGTATCTCTTTTGCCTAAAAATCAACCCTTCCCGAGCTCACGATGGGGATGGATTCTACTACCTATTGAGCTATCCGAAGGAAAAGAGGTTGTTTGAGGACATACCTAACCACCCTCTAAATTTAAATGCCATTTTCTTCTGGACACATGGTCTCAATTAGTCCAGATTCTACTAGTGTTAACGAATCCATAAATATTATTTCGTTGCTTTCTTCTAAGCTTTTTCATTTCGAGCTCGAAATTCTCATCCAAGTTAATTGTGTAGCCAAATACAACCACCCACAACCCACCAAGGCAATGAAATACCACAGGGAAGAAATAATGAAGCTTCCATATGGTTAGCGGTCCCTCAACTACCTCTTTCCAGAGGAAAGGCTCTGACAATGCAGTCTCCTCGATGAAGGCGAGCTTACAGATGATGCTGGGATTCGAAAGTACACGAGATGGGAAGACGTCCCTATCCCGACTTCCAAGCTTCCCTCCAAAAGGAAGCACTCGAGCTCATGTTCTCGGGCCTCTATCCCTCCCCTAGTTGAACCTTCATGCTCGGGTACCAAAGCACAAGACATGGCCTCTCCAAGCTTGTATGACGGAGGTAAAGTTATGTTAGACCTATCTATGTGGTATCCAACCCTTCTAAAATAGGAGCCCAATGTTGCAGTCCTTTATAATATGATCCACAGAACAATTTTATGACCTGGTCGGGGTAGATCTTAAGGTGCATAAGGATGATAGTTGGCTAGGAAAATACCAAACCATGTATAGCATAAACAAAGTTTGGGAAGGGATAGCAGTCCAGTATGAGACTAACGACTATAGGGATTTATCAAGGATGTCCTGTACTTATCTAGAGGGAACCCCCTTAGAGTCATCTGAAGATAAAGGGATTTCCTGGTTGCCGAGCTCAAGCCAGGGGGATCTTCTAGTTAGGTTTCTTTTACATAAAAGTTTCAATATATTTTCTCAAACATGATCAAGTACTACTGTTTGTTTTCCTTTTTTCAGGCAAGATGGATTTGGACATTGATAACATCCCTAACCAACCCACTGTGTCTAGTTGGTCCAATCGTATTCTGGTGTGCTCGAAGGGAAACCATTTTTCCAAGGTCGCCAAAACAACAAAGGCCACCCCGTCGGCCTCGAAGTAGGCTGAGTCAGACCTTGTCACTATTCCACCAGGGCACCCGAGGGTTATTGTTCTTCCTCCCTCAATCCAAGCGAAGAAAACTCGTAATTCCCACTCTCATATCTATGATTACAAACTCGTCGTCGCGACCTACATTCTTGAGTTCATGGTCGATAATGCTTTCGGCGCCCTAGGAGTACAACTAGGTTTGGATGCTTTAACCCACATGGACTAATGCCTCAACAACCTCGGGGCTCCCAAATGGGAGTTCTTAACAGGCTGTGAGAATGCCAACACCCTTTTCGACAAGAGTGGAGAGTTTATTTCTTTGGTAAGTCTTTCCTCAAAGATTGATAAACTCTTTGTTTCTTGACTAATAATATCTATTTTTGATTGCAGGCCTTCCTTGCCTTCATCCATCATAACTACATCCTGAACCGCGAGGTCACAGCGAGAAAGATGGACACTCAAAGTGCTAAGGAGGCACAGATCAAGGCTGAAGACGACCTTAAGAAGGCGCGAAAGGAGATGGAAGCGAAAGACATGGAACTTAAGAGGTTCCAAGAGCTAAATGTCATCCTTGAGGAGGACAAGAGGACAACTTACGAGCTCATCGAGAGCGAGAAAGCTAGTCTTCTTCAGGAATTCAAGACCAAGAAGGATAATGTCGTTGACATGGCAATGTATCACATTTGGGCCACAATTTTCGACCTCGATACCAGTGTTCTGTCTATCAAGGAGACCGAGTATGTCAATAGGTGGCAAGCTCATTTGGAAGAGGAAGAAGCTAGGCTCAAGGCTTAGAAGGCTGCAAAGGCCATGGAACAAGTTGGATCGGTGGATGCTGGAGCCGCCAATCCATGAAGATCAAAACATGGGTTGTGACCCATGGTGTTTTTTTTTTGTAGTTATAATTCTTAATGCCCTTAAGGCAAAGAAAATTTACAGCTCCAACTTTAGCTATTTTTATTATCTTGTGAATGCTATACTTTAATGGTAGTTTTATGTTTTTAATTTTCCAGCTTGAAAATCTTCTTGCACATTATCTACCCGTAGCTTTTTTCCTTAATATTATACATCATACTTCATGATCGAAATATATCGAGCATGTTACTAAGGACTTATTTTTATATTTGTTTATTTATACAAATACATTGTCGTGCTTAGCTTTGAACTTCTATATATTCATACATAGTTCTTTCGATTGCATGATTTTGACTTTGTTATACCCAAGGTCGAACTCTACTTATACCATGCATCTTTCTGTTAAAGGACTCTTATTGGCGTGTAGTCTTAATAGTCTAGTTATTTCTTGTTTAATGATAGTAACTTTTCCTCATCCTCAAGTATGGTCTCGAAGTTAAGAGGTTGAAACTATTTTGCAACAAATTCCAGCTCTATCTCGATTTATGAATATTGTTGTTCAATCTAAAATTCCCACTTTATTCTTATATTGATTTGTTTGTGCAGGTTATCCCAAACTAGTATAAGTTAGGTTCATGTCTGGTTTTCGTCCAAGTTTTTAAATTTGTGCTTGGATAGAAGCAATCCATGCACTGTAATTAATTTTATTGATGCTATATTTTTTTGAGCCTATGGTATGATTGTATGCCACTTATGCCCCCTTAAATTCCTATGATTGTGAAATCTTAGGTTATTGAATTTTGAGAGCTTACGAAACATGTAAAAATAAAATTTGAACAAGAAATAGTGCTTTATTAATGATAAAAGAAAAAAGTAAATACAAGCTTAGTTACGACTAAATAAACATCATTCCTACAATACTGATAATAAGGTCATAGATGTTCACTGTTCCATGCTCGTGGAAGCAACTCTCCATTCAATCTCGCTAGTTTGTACACCCCAGGTCGAATGAATGATTCGATTTGGTAAGGTCCCTCCTAATTAGGCCCGAACACGCCTGTAGAGGGGTCTCGTATAGCCAAAAATGCACACTTAGGCACCAAGTCCCCTAATCCAAATTGCTTGTCTTGAACCCTTTTATTGAAGTATCTTGTATCCCTTTGCTAGTATGCGGTGTTTTTAAGCTGAGCTTTTTCTTGTTTTTCTTCAATTAAATCTAGGGTTTCTTCGAACTGAGACTAGTTTGAGTCCTGGCTGTATGCTTTGCATCTGATTGTAGGAACTTTGATTGGAAACATCACTTCGCAGCCATAGGCTAAGGAGAAGTGTGTATGTCTGGTTGAGGTTCGAGTTGTGGTTCTGTAAACCCATAGGACTTGTGGTAATTCTTCTGGCCACCTGCCTTTAGCCTCTTCGAGCCTTATCTTAATGAAGCTCTTTAGAGTCTTATTTACAACTCGACCTAGAATTTTCCTTG
This sequence comes from Humulus lupulus, assembly GCF_963169125.1. Lineage (NCBI taxonomy): Eukaryota > Viridiplantae > Streptophyta > Magnoliopsida > Rosales > Cannabaceae > Humulus > Humulus lupulus. The sequence goes on from NC_084793.1 coordinate 270,641,974, forward strand.
TGGATGGGCCACTGAGGAGAAACTCTTAATTATTCCATTTTTCTCACAGAACTGTGTGAACAGCTCGTTGTCGAACTGGGTTCCATTGTCTGAGACAATCTTCCTTGGTATCCCATAACTGCAAATTATGTTGTTTACCACAAAATCCAAGAACTTTTTCAAAGTGATTGTGGCCAAAGGTTCTGCCTCAGTCAATTTGGTGAAGTAGTCCATAACCACTATAGTATATCTGACTTTACCTTTTTTGTTGGTAAAGATCCTATAAGGTCAATTCCGCATACTGCGAATGGCCATGGGGAGCTCATCATAGTTAGCTTGGTTGGTGGAGCTCGAGATATTGAGGTGAATCATTGACATTTATCGCAGCGTTTAACATATTCAAATGAATATGCCCTTACTGTACGCCAGAAATCTCCTTGCCTAATTACTTTCTTTGAGAGTGTGATCTCCACAAAACCCTTCATGAATTTCTTCTAGGATCTTTTTAGCCTCTGGTGGAGTTACACATCTTAGTAATGCCATGGAATACCCTTTTATGTACAATCTTCCTTCCAAGATAGTTTATCTTGGTACTTTGTACATCAATTTTCGAGCCTTATTCCGGTTTGTTGGGAGGTTCCTAGTTTTAAGGTAGTCGATCCTTGGTGTCATCCAAGTAGGTTGTCAGTCTATCATATCGACCTCAACTTCGTCAGGCTCAATTATGCTCAGTTCTGGTAAAATTCCACTGGTACCACATTAAGTTTGTCAGCTTCTCTTTTTTTTGTGAGTCGAGCAAAAGCATTTGCATTTGAGTTCTGTTCTCGTGGAACTTGCTCATTCTCATGGAACTTCTTGTGGTACCTCATTAAGTGTGCCAGCCTCTCTTGTTGTTGCGAGTCGAGCTAAAGCATCTGCATTTGAGTTCTGTTCTTGTGGAATTTTCTCAATCGCATAGAACTCGAATTATCCAAATGCTGCCTTGACTTTTTCCAAGTGTGCTGCCATTTTCGTGCCCCTAGCCTGGTAGTCTCCCAGGACTTGGTTGACAACCAATTGAGAGTCACTATAGCAGTGAATGGATTTTTCCTTTAGCTCGAAAGCTATTTGGAGCCCTACTAATAATGCCTCATACTCAGCCTCATTATTGGAGGCCTCGAAGCCAAACCTTAAAGCTGAATGAAACCTATTTCTTGATGGGATTATTAGGATAATGCCTACCCCTGATCCATTCTCGTTAGAAGATCCATCGACGTATTATCTCCACAGCTCGAGGGCTGGGGTTACGACTTCTTCATTGGTTATTCCAGTACACTCGACTATGAAGTCAGCTAAGGTCTGTCCCTTCATCCTCGCATTTGGGTGATATGTTATCTCGAACGGCCCAAGATCAACTACCCATTTCAATAGTCTTCTGGATGCTTCAGGTTTCGATAATATATTTCTCAAAGGATGATCAGTCAACACATGTATAAAGTGTGCTTGGAAGTAAGGTCAATGTTTTCAGGACGTGTGTATTAAGAACAATGCGAGTTTTTCCATCAGTGGATATCTCGATTCTACCCCCAGTAATCTTTTGCTGACATAATAGACAGGTTTTTGTACCTTTTATCCTCCCGAACAAGTGTAGTACTGATTGCATGCTTGGTTGTAGCGAGGTATAAATACAATATTTCCCCCGTAACTAGTTTGGATAAGATATGTGGCTTAGGGAGATGATTTTTGAGAGCCTGAAAATCGAGCTCGCAATCGTCTAACCATTCAAATTTTTTGCCCCCTCTTAGAAGATTAAAGAATGGTAAGCACTTGTTCGTAGATTTTGATATGAACCTACTCAAAGTCACCATACGTTCAGTTAGACTCTGCATAACTTTGTGCTTTTGAGGTGAAGTCATGTCAACTTAGGCCCTTATCTTATCCGGGTTTGCCTTTATGCCTCGAGCGTTCACTATAAATCAGAGAAACTTTCTCGAAGATACTCTGAATGAGCTCCTTTGTGGGTTGAGTCTCATGTTGTACTTTCGAAGTATAGTGAGGCACTCTGCGAGGTCATCAACATGATTACTATTGTGCTTGGACTTGACCAGCATATCATCCACATACACTTACATATTGTTTCCTATCTATTTGGCAAACATTTTATTTATGTAGCTCCAACAATTTTTAGCCCGAAGGGCATCACGTTTTAACAATACAGCTATTTATTGGTCACGAAGCTCATATGCTCCTAGTCGGGTGCATGCATGGCTATCTGTTTACATCAAGAATATGTGTCCATGAATGACATGATGACATGACCCAAAATTTCATCCACGAGTTGATCAATTCGAGGCAAAGGGAAACAGTCCTTTGGACATGCTTTGTTGACGTCCAAATAGTCATTGCAGGTTCGCCACTTTCCATTGGGTTTCGGGATCAATACTGGATTGGCAATCAATTGTGGGTAGAAAGCATCTCAGATAAACTAATTTGCTTTTATCTTTCGACCTCCTCTTTCAAGGCTTTCTTCCTATCGTCGTCGAGGAGTCTTCTCCTCTACTGTTTTGAAGGGAAGTTGTGAATTCCAAAAATCTGCCAAGGAAAAAAGGGCCAGCCCCTTATTGAAATAAATGGCTAAGGGTCACTTAGTCATTCCATCAGGGTCACACCTATGGGTCTCACAAGACCATAATCTAAGAAACACTCCCATGTCATGAGACCCTCAAGGGTGATGTCGCGAGCGCCAAGTCACGTCGCGAGGCCAAGGTGCGAGGTTGTGTCATGAGGGCCTCAAGGGCTTGATCTGTAGGCCCATTTCACGAGGCCCCCCCAGCCTCGTACAACTGTCTCACAAACTGCCTACCTCGCCCATCCATCTTGTGACGCGCCCCCTACCTCATACATCCGTCTCGCACATCGCGGGCCTCACGAGGCGCCTCAGCCTCGTACATTCGTCTGGCAAACCACGGGCCTTGCGCATCCATCTCACGAGGTGCCCTAGCCTCGTACATCCGTCTTGCGAACCGCGGGCCTCGCGAATCTATCTCGTGAGGAGCCCCAGCCTCGTACATTTGTCTCGCGAATCGCGGGCCTCACGCATCCATCTTGCGAGGCACCCCTACCTCGTACATTCGTCTCGCGAACCGCCTGCCTCGCGCCTGTCTTGCGAGGCCGCGTCGCGAGGGTCTCATGTGCATGATCTGTATGCCCATCTCACGAGGCACCCTAGCCTTATGCACTATGACCATGTCGCGTGCAAGGCATCCACGCCTGGTGCCACCAAGGGACGGTGGGCCTCGTGCCCTGCCTTATGCACTACAGCCATGCTACTAGCAAGGCATCCATGCATGGTGCCACCAAGGGACGGTGGGCCTCATGCCTAAATATCATCGAGGAACTACGGGACTCACGTAGAGCAGAAAAGACACCATTATGGATGAGACACTGGTTATGAAAGGCCTGACACCCCTCTATGCATCAAGGAGATCCTGGCTACCCTGCGGAAGAATTCATAAGTCATTCAACACATAGCCAAAGATATTGAAACTTTGAGCAATGGTGTGTCTTGGACATGAAAGAACAACCATCAGGTACAGGGTGCACGTGCGAGCATGGGTTGTACTACCATGTGGAGGACAGAGGCATGACTCTGACATCCGTATCATACATGTAGTGGTGGTACGAATTAGTACAAAGAGTTGAGGTACTACTTGCCCGCCTCTGACCATATACCAGAGTCGACATCACAGCCTCCTGCACCACTACGTCTGGTGCCACTGCCCTGACAATGTACACATGTATAATTTTGTCCCCCAGGACCACAATGTATTAGGAGCCATTAGAGCTCTACTATAAATAGAGCTTCACCCCTTCAGCAAAGAGGTCGAGGATTGGACATTGTAACTAGAGATTATTGAGTAATACAAATATTCTCCCCATGTTCACTCTACAACTTGATTCTAAGTCCTTACAGCCATTCTAAGTTCTTATACGCTTCTTTACTACTCTCTGTTTACTCTTAAGCTCATCAGTTTTTTGATCTAATTTGGTTGACGAGTTCTCACCGTCAACAGTTTGGCGCCGTCTGTGGGAAGGACGACTATCAAGTTGCTGTTCTTCCATCAATTTTGACAAGAAAAAATGGCAAGGCATCCAAAATGCCTACGGGAATCTCAGGATGCTGAGATCGACCTTGACGGAGGCCAACTAAAAGCCTCCAGAAGAGACCCTCCACCACCGGAGAATATAAGTATGCCGAAGGAACATCCAACCCCTAGAAAGGGGATGGAGGCATCACTCCCGGCAGTCCAACCTAGGGGAGGTCATCGCGAACCATCTACGACCCGTGTGGGTGGTATGAAAATGTACCATCCTCCTAAACCACCGATTGCACCGTGCTCCGGCCACCAGGATCCATGCCCCTCTTTGCACAAGCCTGGAAACAGTTTGCGGGAGCACTCTGAGAGTCCCAGCTTCAGAACTCACTTTTACGAGAATGAGACACGTGAGTTGCACATAAAAAATCGAAGGCTGGAAGCCGTAGTAGAGAACATGCATGAGGTGTTGAATGACCTGCTCCAAGGAAGGTCAAGCATACCCCTTCCCCAACATAAGTGAAAAAAGCATGCACGAGGAGAAACCACCATACCCATGGACGGTGAAAAACACAGTTCTCCACTTGTTATACCCCTCGCCCAGAACACAAGGAAGATTATACACCAGTGGCAAAACCTGGCGTGAACCCCACCTACGGGAGGTGCGAACCCAAGACTACCCCCACAAGAGCTTCACCTGACTTGAGGGAGAAATTTAACCAGAGAAGGTCTGGGGTAAAAACCACACACCCCGCAGCTCCCCCGAGGGACACAATCAAAGCAAGGGTTTAAACTGAGAACCCGCAAGACTTCTTAAGCAAAATGAAGAGGGAACTAGACACTGAAATGCAAAGCCCTCGAGGCAAGATTATCGCTGCACCTGGGGGGCACAGAGATGATGAAGAATTTGACCATGATTCACCCTTCACAAGGGAGATCCAAGTTGAGCAACTCCCCACCAGCTTCAGAGAGCCTCGCATGACTCCGTACGAGAGTACTATGGACCCATAGTATCACTTAGACTCCTTCAATAACTTGATGAGGTTAAGGGGGTCAACAGCAGAGCAAAGTTCCACTTCTTTGTCATTTCACTTAAAGGAGTTGCGTACAAGTGGTTCAAGAGGTTAAGGCCAGGGACAATAAAGTCATGGTAGCAATTCTCTAGCGAATTTCTTCTGCAACACCATGCAGTCCATGATTACGTTATGCCAATTACCAGCCTCGCTAACATAAAACAATGCGAGAATGAAAGTCTGAAGAGCTATATCCACAGGTTCAATATGGAAGCAACAAAGTTGGGAAGTTCAACTAAAGCAGAGCTCAAGATGGCTATTATAGCCAGAGTTCGTCCAGGAAGCAATTTATGGGGTAACATGCTCAAGAGAGAGGTTACAAACTTAGATGACTTCTTTGAAAGAGCACAAAAGTATAAACGTGTGGAAGCGAGCCATAAGAACATGCGTGTTGAGGGAAGCAAATCGTCCTCCAATCACCCTTCTACCAATACGTCTGAAGATTCCATGTAGAAGAGAACATCGTGATAGAGGATTCGCTGATCAAGTTGATAACTGGAAGGGGTCTACAAAAAGTCTTCAAAGAAGAAGCTAGTATGATTCATCAAATCATCGCAATCGGCCCCCATAAAGATCCAAAGAAGTCGCCCAGCTAATTCCAGAGATCTAGAATTGTTAAAGCATATCGGAGAGAACGAAAAACAAAGAGCCTAGGCAGAAATATCCCACAACCCACTTAGGAGGTATTAGACCCGACCTCAACATGCACCTAGCCATGTGCAAAATAGGCGCCTAGCCTCACGAGCCTCAGTAGGTTCCTAGCCAAGTGCGAAACAAGCGTCTGGCCTTGTGACATATATATATATAAAAGTACTTATAATACATATATGTGAGAGTGGTGAACCTTATGACACAACATTCGAATCTATAAGGACTTGCTACCCTTATAGAATCTAAAAAAGTCAAAAGGACCCTAAAAAATTACCTTTTCACGAACAAACCCATCCTGCAAAGGGACCACATCATAGAAGACAAAAGGGTAGCCCCAAAGAGATCCCCAAGTCTAGATCGACTGAATCGCCTTACAAAGGGAAAGTGGGCCTTAAAAATAGGTGCTCGCAAGTTTTCACAAGGACCATCTCCCATAAGGGTCCGACCCGAGGGGAGATCACCTCAAAAACCAAAAGAGGGTCTCAAAGAAGACGTTTATGAAAAGGGTCTCAAAGAACACGCTTATGGAAAGGGTCTCAAAGAAGACGCTTGCAAAAAGGTTCTCAAAGAAGTTGCTTGCAAAAATAGTACTATGCCTAATGACGAAAAGGACGCTTCTTGCAAAAAATAAAACACACACGTAAAAATATATAAAAGGATAGCGAGAGCCCAAGGGGCCAACATATCCTTACAAGTAGTCAAGGTGCACCAACAAACATGAATCACACGTAGTAGAGAGGTCCCAAAGTGAACCCTTTAGAATAAAGATGTGCTAATAAGAGACCCACGTGCACAAAGACACATGATAATGTTCTATCATAAAATAAACATAGGATGTAGAGCAACTCGTCAAAAGTTCCTCGTTAAGAAAACGCAAAATCTGAAAAAATCCCTTAGGTAAAATAAGTGAAGCAGCGTTACAACCAAATCAAAGTAAAAATAAAGAAGCTGCCCACATATCAGAGCAAAAGATGGGCCAGGAAGAAACTTCGTGGTTTCCTATCGAGAGGACTCTATTTGGCAGCCTTAGTAACATCCCGGAAACCAAATGAGGAAAATTTGGAGCCAAAATTTTGTTCCATATGAGGACTTTAGCTTTCGCTATTTTCCTACTCTTAGACAGAGAGGAAGTCTTCTCAAGTCCCCGAATCTTGGAAGTGAGCTAATCATTCTCCGCCCCAGCCAAAGGTTGATCTTTTATGGACATTACTTATACTTCAAGGGTATCATTCAACGGGCAAGTACTAATAGAATTCCCAGTCAAGTCGACTTGTCGGTAATAAAGAAGGAGCCAACAGGACAAAGGAACTACAAGAAAGATTTGCTAAAGCCCTCTTCACTGTGAAATTCAACAAGTGTTGGATACACGTAAGACACCTAGGGCAACATCTTAAGAGTGCCACACAAGATCCCCCTTGTCCGAACGATGCTTCTTTGGCCCATTCGAGTAGAGTGTCTCAAGCTTCTTCCTGTGGCCCGATGTTTTGTACAATAATGACACCCGTGAGATCTATATAAAAGAATAATTGGCATTAATTAAATTTAAAATGAGTCCTAAGGATCTCCATTCATCAAGTATTCTTTTCCATATTGTGAAAATCACAAAGATGACACAAATAAAAGAGTCTGCAAGAACGCCTGAAGGCCTCCTTATAGAATGGGGGCAAGTGTGAATGCCAAAAATCCGCCAAGGAAAAAATGAAATAAATGGCTAAGGGTCACTTAGTCATTCCATCGGGGTCGCACCTATGGGTCTCACAAGATCATAATCTAAGAAACACTCCCATGTCATGAGACCCTCAAGGGTGATGTTGCGAGGGCCAAGTCGTGTCGCGAGGGCAAGGTGCGAGGCCGTGTCACGAGGGCCTCAAGGACTTGATCCGATGCCCATTTCATGAGGCCCCCCTGCCTCATACAACCATCTCGCAAACTGCCTGCCTTGCCCATCCATCTCGTGAGGTGCCCCCTGCCTTGTACATCCATCTCACGAACCATGGGCCTCGCGCATCCATCTCGCGAGGCACCCCTGTCTCATACATCCGTCTCGCGAACTACGAGCCTCGCGCATCCATCTCGCGAGGGGCTCCAGCCTCGTACATCCGTCTCACGAACTGTGGGCCTCGCGCATCCATCTCGAGAGGCGCCCCAGCCTTGAACATCCATCTCACGAACCATGGGCCTCACGCATCCATCTTGCGAGGCACGCCTACCTCGTACATCCATCTCGTGAACCGCTTGCCTCGCGCATGTCTTGCGAGGCTGTGTCGCGAGGGTCTTATGTGCCTGATCCATATGCCCATCTCGCGAGGTGCCCCTACCTTATGCACTACGACCATGCCGCTTGCAAGGCATCCACGCCTGGTGCCACCAAGGGATGGTGGGCCTCGCGCCCCTCCTTATGCACTACAGCCATGCTGCTTGCAAGGCATCCGCGCATGGTGCCACCAAGGGACGGTGGGCCTCATGCCAAAATATCATCGAGGAGCTACGGGATTCACGTAGAGCAGAGAAGATACCATTATGGATGAAACTCGGACTATGGAAGGTCCGACACCCCTTTATGCATCAAGGAGATCCAGGCTACCCTGCTGAAGAATTCATAAGTCATTCAATACTTAGCCAAAGATAATGAAACTTGGAGCAACAGTGTGTCTTGGACATGTAAGAACAACCATCAGGTACAGGGAGCATGTGCGAGCACGGGATGTATGACCATGTGGAGGATAGAGGCGTGACTCTGACATCCGTATCATGCATGTAGTGGTGGTACAAATTAGTATAAAGAGTGGAGGCGCTACTTGCATGCCTCTAACCATATACCAAAGCCAACATCACAGCCTCCTGCACCACTACGTCTGGTGCCACTGCCCTGACAATGTACTTATGTATAATTTTGTCCCCTGGGACCACAATGTATCAGGAGCCATTAGAGCTTGACAATAAATAGAGCTTCACCCCTCAAGCAAACAAGTCGAGGATTGGACATTGTAACTAGAGATTATTGAGTAATACAAGTTTGCTCCCCACGTTCACTCTGCAACTTGATTTTAAGTCCTTATAGCCATCCTAAGTTCTTCTACACTTCTTTACTACTCTTTGTTTACTCTTAAGCTCATAAGTTTTCTGATCTAACTTGGTTGACAAGTTCTCACCGTCAAAAGAAGTTTTTGTCGATGTTTAACACATGGCTTATAACATTGGGACTTATCCCAATCATATAGGAGTGTCACCTTACGAATACATCCTAATTTTCCCTTAGGAAGTGAATTAACTGCTATCTCGCATCCTTTGGGAGGTTCTTCCCAATCCTTACCACCTCAGTGGTGTTCTGTTCATCGAGCTGAATATCTTCGAGCTTTTCGATCAGACCAAGCTTGTCCCTGTCTTCTTCTACTCTTGGATCAATCTCTTCGCAAACCTCGTATACCACCTTGTCCATTTCCTCAATGATTACGAGGGCATGCGCACTAGCTTGGCCTTCTCCCCTCATCGAGATACTATATCATTCCCAGGCTGCTAATTGGTCCCCCTTTAGTGTCCCAATACTGCTGGGAGTTGGGAATTTTATGGCCAAATGCCTAACAGATGTTACTTCCCCCGCCCAATCAAGGTTACTCTCCTGAGCAGTACATTGTAGGCCGATGGGGTGTCTACTATGATGAACTCCAGCATCTTGGTTATTGAGACCGGATAGTCTCCCAAGGTCATTAAGAGCTCAATAGCCCTTATACAGGCAATTTCTTCTCCATAGAATCTGTATAACATTGTTGCACAGGCTTTAAGGTCTCGAACAGACAGACCCATTTTTTCCAAGTTTGTTTTATAGAGGATGTTGACCAACTCCCGTTATCAATCAGGACTTGATGCACCCTCTTATTGCCAAGATGGAAGGTTATGACTATAGGGTCATTATGTGGAAATTGGACATGTGAAACATCCTCTTCGATTAAAGTGATAGGTTGGGATTCAACTCTTTGTTGTTTTGAAGCTCACGGTTCAGGCACATAGGGAGATCCATCCCCCGCTTTGAGCTCTTAGACATACCTCTTTTAAGCATTTTTGCCCGACCCTGCAATGTGCGATCCTCCCGCGATGGTTATTACACCTTCTCCATCGATTGGGGGAGGTCGATTATCCACCCTCGCAATTAGGGCAGCAACTTGCTGAACAGGCTAAGCTGGAACTGCCTTTTGACCAAGCGAAGCCTGGACTTGGTTTGGGTTTCAGACATACTGTCTGAGGTAGCCTCTCATGATCAATCATTCGATATCATATTTTAATTTCTACATTCATCAGTTATATGACCCATGTCCCTGTGAAATCTGCATAACTTGTTTGAATCTCTCTATGTTCTCTAGTGTCGTATTGCATTGGGTCGCCTGAAAGGGACCTGATTCTGATTTGTGATGAATATCTTCTCCTGAGTATCTATGAGCTCGGTATATAGTGTAAATGGAGAAGTATTTATGTCCTTTATTTTTTTTACCCTCATCAGCCTCGGGGTTGCTCCCTTCATTCTTCTTTCTCTTAGAAGGTTTATCTCCTGAAGGTTTCACTTTGGAGGGTGTAGCCGAGGTTGTAGCTGAGTTAATGCTTGTCATTGCAGTTATTAAGGACGAAGAAATCAATTAAAGTGCCAACCTCACCTCTTCTACATTGACAAACCTCTGGGGCCTAGTAGTTAATTCGGTTATTTTCCTCACAGGATTCCTCTGCATGTCATCCCAAAGAGGACTTCCTAGCAGTACTCCATCTCGTACTGCCATAAGATAACCACTGTCATCAACATTGCAATCTCGAGCCGCCTCTATATTGAACCTTGCCAGGTAGCTCTTCAATAATTCAATTGGTTGTTGTTTAACATTTGTTAGGGCGGAAGCCTCAGGCTTGATACTCTTCGAAGCTTAGAAATGGTTTTCGAACTTCTTAGACAACTGATCCCAAGACAAGAATGAGTGTCTTCAAAACTTTTCAAACCATTTCTTTGCTGGTCCAGTGAGTGCGGTGGGGAAGAGCATACATCTAAGCTCAAATCCAACATTGTTGGCTCGTATCACAATATTGAACGTACTCATGTCGCTGCCTGGGTCGCAAGTCCCATCATAGGACACCATGTGGGGTATCTTGAAACCATTTTTAAATAGTGTATTCGAGATATGGGGGCAAAAGGCTCAAGCTCCTCATTGGAATCGTAAGCCTTTTCTTTATTTTTTCCTTCTTGAATGAGCATGAGTGCTTCCTCAAATTGGTTGATTCTCTCCTTAACCAAATTCACCGGAGGGGGAGCTTGTGCTACTGGTAGCTGGTTGTTGTTCGTAGGAACTCCAAGTCCTTGTTGCAGCATAAGGTTATACTAATTTCCATATATTTGTTGTAGGGGCTCCATTCGGGCATTTAAGTGTGCCCGCAAGTCCAGGTTTGGCTGATTAAACTGCCCCCAATTCTGATTCAGGTGGTCTCAAATATCAGGATAATTATTTTGATAGTTCTTGTAATATCTAGTCTCGGTGTTATAAACACTCATTGACCTGCTGTACTCCTAACTTCCGTCAAGGAAGCTGACATTTCTCTCTGGCTACTGCTATTGTGGGGCTTGAGTGTGAGGTGGGTTATCCACATGTGCCCCTATTCTGGTTGTTCGTGACCTCGACATATAACTCCCCGATGGATGGGGTTGTCTATGTTCCCGATGTGCCCTCTGTGAGGTCTCGTGTTCACCCCTATGCTCGGGTCGAACTCAATGGCTCATGTCCCGACTTCCACTTCTAACACTTTGTAAAGAACTCTAAGGTGCCCTATCCCTATCTCGGTTTCTGTTGGGATCTTGCTGAGGTACACCCCGTGCTGGAGTGGGATGCCTAACTGGTGAAAGAGGATGCCTGATTGGTGAGGGTGGAAACCTCACATTTTTCGGCCTGGCAGGCTCAGAGTTATTTCTAGTCTGTTCTGGGTTATCATTTCGAGCTATCTGGGGAGCTTAGTTATTCCCAAGATTTACGGGAGCGTCTCCGACTGGGTTGTTCTTGGCAGGGCTCCGAGATGAACCCCTGGGCCGGTTTTTTCCAGTATTTTCCCTAGGCCTCGGTTGAGCCTGTTGAACCCTTTGTGTTAGCCATCCTTGCAGTCGTACTCCCTCGAGGTTGCCCCTGGTCCTCCATAAGGGTTCCTGGACTTCAGTAGTTCGTCTTGCCATCTCTTCGTTTAGCCCCGTAGCTTCGAAAAACTATTCACGCAGCCTACGATTTTTGAGCTCAATTGCTGGCACATATCTTTCAGGATTATAATAATTTTGCTCATTAGGTCTAGAACTCTGACTGGGCCTTTCTCTAGGAGACGATGAGGCGCTCTCCTCATCGGGACTCTGGTCAACAATTGGTTGTTTACCAGGCCTTCGAGGATGGTCCTCAGTTCGTGGACTACGCTCCTCAAGGATTTGGGGTAGAGGTTGCCCACTGGTTCCAGGAATGTTCAGGGAAGCTATTGTTGCTAAATGGGAAGCTTTATCCTAAACGATAGGAAGAATTGTTTAAAGCACCCAAATGTTGACTTCGTATTTTATCAACTTAATTATGTAGAGCAATTAAACAATTAATCAGGAAGAAAAGAAAAGAAGGAGATTTTTAACGTGGTTCAGCAGTTAAAATCAGCCTACGTCCACAAGTCACTTTTATTAGAGCTTGCTTTAAAGCCTCAAGAAAGAGCAATTTCCACAGAATGTTTCTCAGTGCCCAACTGCGCTTGAATACAAATGACTAAATCCATGCTATTTATAGACCTGGTTACAAGAATATCTTCCCAAAAATTTAGGGAAGTTACAACATAATATTCAAAATTAAATTTAAATGAATATCTGAGTAATAAAAATTAAATTCATCATTAAATAAAATATCCCTTAAAAATAGGGTTAACTATACACAATTTTAACCAATCCCACATAAATATGGATTTAATAACAGCATCTTCGTGTATCACCTTAACGCGTATTCGAGCGTGATCATTGTCTAGACGCACATTCGAGATCACCCAAAGCCTCGAGCTCACCATTCCAGTTATTGCCACCTCCTTGCTTGTTTAGTCGTTCGAACTCATCTGTTGGCCGAAACTGACACATTCGAGCCTGCAACTCATGTTCGAGTGCTAATGACGTAGCGATGGAACCTCGTGATGATTTGTAAAGTATAATGAGCTTACTATTTATGAGCCTACATTTCTAGGCTATTTATTTATTCTCGAAATTTGGGTGTAACATAAACAATCAAACACTATCTTCTCCGACAGCTCAAGCTACTATTTCGCCATCTCCACTCCTGATTATCACTATTTCTGGCAGCTCAAGCATGTTTTGTCCCCTCTGCCATCACGCATCTCCTCCAAGTCTCTCCCTCTCTATTGTCAACTATATATACCGTATAAACAAAAAAAAGAAGAGTTGAATCTTAAAAATGTTATTTTTTCCGTATAACAGTATAAATAAAAAAATTTCCCTAAAACAAGTATATTTTGTGAAAAATCCTTTTTTTTATTATTGTACTTATTTTTGTTTACTATTTGTTTTCACTAAATGTAATTTTTTCCGCAAATTTATTTTTTTCCACCTTTTACTTTTATGGTACTTGTTTTTTCTTCAAATCATAATTTTTTAATGTGTAGGTTAAGCAACTGATTAGTTTCACGTTTTTCATATATGATTGTTTTTCTTCACATCTTGATGTACCCATTTGGATAACTTATTACCATGTTACAGGTAACCAATTACCCATAATATAGGTAAATGGTTAACATTAGGATAACTTATTATCTGTCAAGGGAACGAGTTACCTATATTATGGGAAACTCTTACAATTAGGATAATCAGTTATTTGATAAACAACTTTGTTTTTACCATCATGATAAATTGTTACCCATCAAAGATAACCAGTTACCTATATTATGAATAACCAATTAGCATCAGAATAATCAATTATATGATAAACAACTATGTTTCGTCTCTTGTGCCCTCTTGAACTTTTTTTTTATTTTTTTTGCTAGAACAATCAGTTCATTAGAGCTCAAAAAACTAGGGGAACCACAGGGGGGAACCCTCCCCTAAGTTACAACAAGTTAGATTAACATTGTTTCTCACCTCTTTAGCTAAGCTATCGGCTAAGTGATTACAGTCTCTACTAATGTAGAAGAACTTAGAATTCAAAAAGTGACTTACCATACTAACAACCTCTAACCACATACTCTTCACACTCCAACCTGATGGATGACCGTTGTTTGCAATTGAATTGACTGCTATCATGGAATCAGAAAGGATGACAATCCTATTCTATCTCTTTTCTTTGGCCCAAACCAGGGCCTTTTTCATAGCAAGAAACTCGCCATGCAGGGCACTCCAGCAGTGTGTCGATGCTACGTGGTATGTCTAGGTCTCGTTGTTGACTTCTACTGCTACTGCGGCCATACCTATCTCACCTCCCAGCCAAGATGCGTTTTTAAAATGACTGCTTCCACTTCTCTTGGCAGTGTATCAATCACATGGATCTTGTTTCTTGGTGGTCTCCATTCTACCCTCGGGTATATCCTCTCCATGTTACTTTCATTCCACCTGTTCTGAATATTTATTAAAAGAGTATCTACTTTAATACCTTTACCTTGAAACAAGATTGAATTCCTGTTCTTCCAAATTCCAAATTGCCTCAAACAAACTGCCAGTGTAGTTGAGAAACTTTATGCACTCTTGGGCATTTAGGCTTTTTGCAACCTTTTCCACAAATTCAAAATACATGGCCGTCTGGATGGAGCTCACCCTTATTGCAAAAGGCCCTGCAAACCAGAGGACTCTTGCAATTTGATAGTTACTAAAGACATGTTCAGCAGTTTCGTGCTCCTCTCCACATGCAACAAGTCCTTTTCATGCAAAAACTTTAGTTTTTCTCTAGAAGGCAACGCATTGGTGAACATTTTCCATAGAATCATGTTATGCCTCATGTGTATACCTGGATCCCATATCTTCTTCCATAGCCAGGAAGGTTCATTGAACCTGTGTCTCTAGTCCTGGACATAAGCAGATCTCATGGAGAACAGACAAGTTGTGGTTGCCTTCCACACCACAGTGTCGGCTTGGCCAATTGGCAGCCTTTGAATTTCGCAAATCCTTATTCCCATAGTCTCTCCAAACACTTGAATCACTTTTAGGGTGTCCCATTCATTTCCATCTCTGGATATACTGCAACAGTTCTCAGATTAGGAGTGCAAGGCCTAACTGTTTCCATTGCATCTTTGAATTCCGTGTACTCCAACCAGGGAATCCACGGTTGAAACCAAAAGTCTATTGCTTCTCCTGAAGCCACCATTGTCAAACAATTTCTTTTAATAATAGCACTTGCATCTACTATTGCTCTCCAAAGAGGGGTTTCATTTGATGTCCTTCCTGCTGCCCAGAATGTGTTGTTTTTGCAGTATTTCCTCTTCATGGATTAAACCCACTGCTTCTCAGAGTCATTGGCCATTTCCCAAGCAAGTTTGCTTAGTAATGCCTTGTTGATCTCCTCAAAGCGCCGGAACCCCAGGCCTCATAAGACCTATGGTTGACAAAGAGTATCCCTGGCCTTCAAGGCAGTGTATCAATCTTTTTCTAAGTTTCCATTCCACCAATATTTTCTTATGAGAGCGTCCATCTCTTGGCATAAAGATATCGGTAGCTTGTTTATACTCATCGAATATATTGGAATCCTTTGAGCTTTTGATTTGACTAGAGTCGACCTGCCTGGAAATGATAGGAGTTTAACCTTCCATCCCTCCCGTCGTATCTTTAGCTTTTCTTTAAGATACCTGAAATCCTCTATTTTCCTTCTCTTGAACA
This sequence comes from Humulus lupulus, assembly GCF_963169125.1. NCBI lineage: Eukaryota > Viridiplantae > Streptophyta > Magnoliopsida > Rosales > Cannabaceae > Humulus > Humulus lupulus. Next base: position 270,657,597 of record NC_084793.1, read on the forward strand.
CAAAGGGGTTCCCTAAGTATCTTTCTTTGCCCGAAGTTTGGGACACCCTCAAGCTTTCCCAATAGCACTTGCTTCATATTCTATGACGTATTGCTGGAAAAGAGCACACTAGATTTATGTTTGCTGCATTTTTGTCCTGACCATTCTTCAATTTTTTTGATGCATCCCATAAAAGTTGCAACTGACTCTTTGTTTGCCCGAGAGAAAATCAATGTATCATCTGCGAACATTAGGTGTAATATGGGAACCGAATTCTGAGCAATCGACACCCCCTGAATTCTGCCAACCTCTTGCTCCTTCTGAATTAATTTGGACATTACATCATTGCACAAAAGGAACAGAAAGGGAGACAAAGGGTCTCCTTGCCTCAAACCTCGTCTATGCGCGAACTTCTTCAAAGGAACACTATTAAGGAGGATGGAGTATGATACAGAAGACAGACATTCCATTATTAGATTTATAGCTCGGTGATCAAAACCTCTAGCTTCTAGTACTTTCTTCAAGAAATCCAACTCAATCTTGCCATATGCCTTGTGCATATCAAGTTTGATTGCCAATAAGCCCCCTTTACCTTTCTTCTTTTTTATATAGTGCTAACCAGCTCCTGGGCAAGTACAGAGGCCTTTGCAATCCACCTTCCAGGGATAAAGGCAGACTGAAAAGGAGATACCATCATGTCCATTAGTGGTTTAAGTCTGTTGGAGAGGGTCTTAGCGATGATCGTTACATAAACTGATGGGCCTGAACTTATCAACTTTATCTGGGTTCTCATCATTTGTGATTAGGCAAATGTATGTATAATTCAGTTTTGGGTTTATATGGCCTAAGGCAAAGAAATCGCGCACACAAGCACACACCTCATCTCCCACCATGTCCCAATAGCTCCTGTAAAAAAATCCTGGTAGTCCGTCGGGACCCGGTGCTTTCAAGGGATGAAGACTGGCCACCACTTCCTCAATTTCGTCACGGTCTGGCATGCAGTTCAGGCGTTCATTATCTCTGATGTCTAGTATCCTAGACAGCAATTCAATCAACTCATTTGCCTGGGTAGGGCAAACTGTCTCGAACAATCGCTAGTAGTACCCATTGAGAATCTTCGAAATTTCATTCCTTTTATCTCGAAGGATGTTCTGGTTGTCCCATAAGGCTGTTATTTGATTTCTTTTCCTTCTGATCATAGTAGATGCGTGGAAGAACTTTGAATTCCTATCTACTTGGGCCAACCAAACTTCCCTCAACCTTTGTCTCCACATACTTTACTTTCTTATCCATAGTTCCTCTATTTCTTCCATCAAGCTTTTTTCCTCAATGGGGTTTATAGAGTTCAAAGGTTGTCTCTGTATGAAGTTTTGTCGTTCTTCAATCATCTGCATCCTTGTATCAACATCACCGAATACCTCTCTATTTCACTTTTGAAGGGCTCTCTTCATATTTTCTGTATTCTTTACCATCATTACTGCCTTATTTCCTTCACCCGTCTACGAGTTTTTGCTAAATAATTTCCTTACATGAGTCCTCCCTAGTCCATGCCTCAAAAAACAAAAAGGTTTAAACCCTTTGACCAATCTCTTATTTGTTGCCATAAGGATTGGGCCATGGTCAAAAGCAGTGACAGGGCAATTTTCTACCTCCGCCCTAGGGTAAATCATCACCCATTCCGAGGAGGAACGACCCTCTCCAGTCTCTCACGAATAACACCGCCTTCAAATCTCTTGTTTACCCATGTAAACGAACAACCTTTATTCAAGGTTTTGAGCTAAATAATCTTAAAACGCTTTTATCTTTGCTACGTAACTTTCATTTTTTAAAATTTAACTACGCTAACCTTTTTTTGAATGAAACTTTTATATTCCAATAATATCCTTTTATTTTTATATTTTTTAAATTAAAATAATAAAAACTCAGATTTAAAAAAAAATTAAAAAACAAAAACATATTCACCCCCCACTAACCTCCTCCTTTGATAAAACTTTTATATTCCAATAATGTATTTTTATTTTTATATTTTTTTTAATAAAAATAATAAAAAATCAGATTTGAAAAAAAAAATTAAAAAACAAAAACATATTCACCCCCTCATCATTCCTCCATCCACCATTTTTTTCTTCGTAATCTCTTCAAATCCTATCAAATCTCTCCAAATGTATAGAAAGATTATTTTGTGACACACTTATATACTGATTTCAGTGACATTGTTGGAAAAAGTGATTACATTAAAGTAAGTAAATGAAAAACCATAATTTTTTAATTTTTGATTTGAATGTAAAAACAAATAAAGTTGTATTTTGTTTGCTTAGATGTTTATTTTTTCATATATATGTGGTAAAAATAACAATAAAAGTACCTTGTTAGCCATATTATAACCATTTTGTGGTTTTTGAGTTGAAAATGACATTTTTCGAAATGAAACTCGTGAAGAAGATGAAACGCAGATCTCGACTGTGTACAGTTGAGCTCCACTGTGTTCAGTCGAGAAGATAGTTACAGTAGAGCTCGACCAAACATGGTTGAGATACTAGTAGAGCTCAATTGTTGCTCAATTATTGCTAGTTTAGATAGTAGTTGAGGTTAACTGGATTTGATCAAGATTAGTATTTTAAATTTCGAATCTTTCTTGATATGAATGTTAGAACTAAATATTTGCATTTTGTTTGCTTACAAGTTTGTTTCTTCATAAATATGTAGTAAAACTAACAATTAAAGTATAATGCTACTCATATCATTACCATTTTGTGGGTTTTGAGTTAAAAATAGTGATTTTGCAAAGTGAAACCCGTGAAAAAGATGATATTGCTTAGTTCTTGCCTTGGTACAATCGAGCTCAACTAAGTAGAGATGTTCGAGATAATGGTAGAGCTCAACTATTGTTTTACTGTAGCTAGTTGAGATACTAGTAGAGCTCAACTGATCTTGTTTGAGATTTATATATGTAATCTATAAAATTGTTTCATCAACATTTTTGTCAAAAAGAGAGATTACATCCTTTGTAAAAAAAATATTAAATTCAATCTATATGTTAATTCTAGTAGTAAAGCTCAACTGTTGCTCAACTATATTTGGTTGAGATACTAGTAGAGCTCAACTATAACTGATTGAGATATTAGTAGAGCTCAATTTTTGCTCAACTATAGTGGGTTAAGATACTAGTAGAGCCTAACTAGACTTGGTTGAGATTCGTATTTTTAATTTTAAACTTATTAATTATAGTTTTAACATTAAATATATTTTCTAATGTTAATAATCTATTCTCGTTACAGGAATGACTCGAGTGGTAATCTATGCTCAATATGATGGGGAATGGAAGGAAGAGCAAGGGTTCTATAAATGATCACCAAAGAATAAGGAAGTTATATCTATCATTGTTGATGACTCCAATATTACTTTTGAGGTGTTATTGGAGAAATTGTATAAGAAGATTGGGGTGAATCAAAATGATATCGAATTGAAAATAAGTTACTTACCTATCATTGCGGGAGAAAATATGCCACCACTCATTTTACGAGGGGATGAATGTCTTGCAGCTTATCTTTTGGATTGTGGAGAGAACCTCGACTTCCATGAGTAGAGCTCGACCATGGATGGTTGAGCTTTGCAAAGATTGATAAATATTTCAGTATAGAACGCCCGACATGAGTAGAGCTCAACCATCAATGGTCGAACTTTGTAAAGATAGATAAATATTCTAGCATAGAGCTCAACTGACGTGAGTAGAGCTCGACCATGGATGGTCGACCTTTGTAAAGATAGATAAATATTTCAGCATAGAGCTCAACTGACGTGAGTAGAGCTCGACCATGGATGGTCGAGCTTTGTAAAGATAGATAAATATTCCAGCATAGAGCTCGACTGACATGAGTAGAGCTCAACTATCAACAGTCGAGATTTGGAAAAACTAATAATAATTTCATCATAAAGCTCAACTGTCGTGAGTAGAGCTTGACTGTGTCAATATGTTTAATAAGAATAATTGAATATTAATAAATGTGACATTTAGTCTAGGAAAATTATGAAAATACAAATATTTTTATTCAATAAATATTATAAGTATATTGATAATTTTATTTATTAGTAAAAAAATGGCATTAACATTGTTGCAGTTATTAGATGCGATACTTTATCTATAATAAATAAGAGACGTGTCAATATGTTTAATAAGAATAATCGAATATTAATAAATGTGACATTTAGTCTAGGAAAATTATGAAAATACAAATATTTTTATACAAGAAATTGATAAATGTGACATTTAGTCTAGAAAAATTATGAAAATACAAATATTTTTATACAATAAATTAATAAATGTGATATTTAGTCTAGGAAAATTATGAAAATATAAATATTTTTATAGAAGAAATTTTATAAGTATATTGATAATTTTATTTATTAGTAAAAAAATGGCATTAACATTATTGCATTTATTAGATGCGGTACTTTATCTATAATAAATAGAAGACGTGTCAATATGTTTAACAAGAATAATTGAATATTAATAAATGTGACATTTAGTCTAGGAAAATTATGAAAATACAAATATTTTTATACAAGATTTTGATAAATGTGACATTTAGTTTAGGAAAATTATGAAAATACAAATACTTTTATACAAGAAATTTTTTAAGTATATTGATAATTTTATTTATTAGTAAAAAAATTGGCATTAACACTATTGCATTTATTAGATACGGTACTTTATCTATAATAAATAGGAGACGTGTCAATATGTTTAACAAGAATAATTGAATATTAATAAATGTGACATTTAGTCTAGGAAAATTATGAAAATACAAATATTTTTATACAAGATTTTGATAAATGTGACATTTAGTCTAGGAAAATTATGAAAATACAAATACTTTTATACAAGAAATTTTTTAAGTATATTGATAATTTTATTTATTAGTAAAAAAAATGGCATTAACACTATTGCATTTATTAGATGCGGTACTTTATCTATAATAAATAGGAGACGTGTCAATATGTTTAACAAGAATAATTGAATATTAATAAATGTGACTTTTAGTCTAAGAAAATTATGAAAATACAAATATTTTTATACAAATTTTTTTATAAGTATACTGATAATTTTATTTATTCGTAAAAAAAATGGCATCAACATTATTGCATTTATTAGATGCGATACTTTATCTATAATAAATAGGAGATATGTCAATATGTTTAATAAGAATAATCGAATATTAATAAATGTGACATTTAGTCTTGGAAAATTATGAAAATACAAATATTTTTATACAAGAAATTGATAAATGTGACATTTAGTCTAGGAAAATTATGAAAATACAAATATTTTTATAGAAGAAATTTTTTAAGTATATTGATAATTTTATTTATTAGTAAAAAAAAGTGGCATTAACATTTGTATAGAGCTCGACTGTATTGAGTAGAGCTTGACTGTACGTGGTTGAGATTTTTAGAACCTTTACAAAATGGCTCGACTGATATGAGTAGAGTTCGACTGTACATGGTTGAGACTTTTAGAACCTTTACAAAATGGCTCGATTGATATGAGTAGAATTCGACTGTACATGGTTGAGATTTTTAGAACCTATACAAAACAGCTCGACTGATATAAGTAGAGCTCGACTGTACATGGTTGAGATTTTTAGAACCTTTACAAAATGGCTCGACTGATATGAGTAGAGCTCGACTATACATGGTTGAGATTTTTAGAACCTTTACAAATTCTCGGCATTGATTCGTCAATATCATCTCGAAGCTCTACATACTTTCTTGCCACTGCCGGCACACATTCATACACTAATGTCTACACATGCAAATAAGAAAAATTGTAAGCATTTCTAAAATAATGGATGTTCTTCAACTTTACTTAGGGCAATTTTCTTACCGCTAATTGAAGAACAAAGCCTGAATAGGTGAATGACGACATTGTCTTTGCTTTCTCATGCACTGATTTTGTTTTTCCTTTCAGTCCCTTCCGTAGTTGCTTTAATGCATACTCATAAGAATGAGTCCCCCAAGGGTATTGGTTGAACATGTCCAAATTATCAACCAATCCCAATAATAATGAGTCGATGTTAGAAGAACTTTTGTTCCTATGAATTAAGGCCGCAGAGACAAACAAGAGAGATGCCATCTTTAATATTTCCTTACATTTACATTCCTTTGAACTCTATTATTTTTGTTTTGGTTGGACATTTGTGTAAATTTGGCCTTCACGCGTCAATGGTAACTATTTCTTTCCCACGAAAGTGTCTATCTTTAAATGCATTTGACTCAGCTTGAGTTTCCCAACCTTCTGGATATTCTGAGCATTTTATCCCAGATATTAATGCATACTCCATCAATGAGAATCGGATCGGTACCCCATTAACAACAAACCACATCTCTGAATCTCTATCACAGTCTGCTTCCCGAATGAGTAATAACCACATCACTTGACTTGAATGTTCATAGTTCTTAAAAAGATCAAGAAAGTGGCCAAACGGAGATTCCTTGAACAATTGTAAGTTGGTCAGGTCATTCTTTAGTACATCATTGATAAGTTTTGTGACCTTATCTATATGACTTTTCACACTTATCTTGCACTCAAAGTGTTCATTCTCCTCTAATATAGGCTTCAATCGAGGAATCTTTTCAATCTGCAATAAATTAAATATCATATTTCTCAATATTAAATAACATAAAAACTTAAATATTTTACAACATAAAACTTACTGGAAGTGTTTTCTATCATGGGATAGAGGAAGACTCTGATTGTTCATCAACATGTGATTCTAATTGTTCTTCAGAACATGTCACTAAATCTTCTTCAATATATACCTAGTAATTAAATATAAGAAAAATATAACTTTTTAATCAATAGAGTAAAAAACACGTTAGTCGAGCTCTACTCACTCTAGTTCAGCTTCACACTAAAATTTCATTTAGATTTTGGAAATCTCGACCATGTTTGGAAGAGCTCTACTAAAGCCTGGAAATCTCGACTATGTATGGTCGAGCTCTACTCACACCAGTCGAGCTCTATACTACAGCTTCAATTAGACTTTGGAAATCTCTACTATACATGATCGAGCTCTACTCACATCAGCCGAGCTTTACTCACTCTGGTTGAGCTCTACTCACAACAGTCAAGCTCTATGGTACAATTTCAATTAGGCTTTGGAAATCTTGATTATGTATGGTGTTGCTCGACTCACACCAGTCGAGCTCCATACTACAATTTCAATTAGATTTTGGAAATTTCCACTTTGGTCGAGCTCTACTCACACTTGTCGGGCTCTATGCTACAATTTTAATTAGACTTTGGAAATCTCAACTATGTATGGTTGAGCTCTACTCACCAGTCGAGCTCTACTCACCAGTCGAGCTCTATGCTATCAATTAGACTTTGGAAATCTCAACTCATGCTAATTGAGCCCTAAACTGAAAGTTCATTGCGTTTTTTAAAATCTTGACCATAACCACTTGAGCTCTACTCGTTCTAGTTGAGTTCTACATTTTAAACCAATATTTTTCAAATCATGCCTTTAGTGCTCAAAATTTATAGCCAATTGATTTCAATTAAATATATTATCTATTCTTAAAAAAAGTACAAGAATAGAAAAAATGTATTTAACTTCATTTACCTCATTATCTAATTGAGTCGTTGTTGTGTCTGCGGGAGGTGTTGGTGGCACACTAGCATCCAACGATTTTGAGCATGATGACTCCGGACTCGATTCGTGAATAATCAACCATCGTTGAATCGGTTGTTGTGGATCTCTAATGCTTGGTACTTTCGTTCGTGCCATGGAATCTAGGAAATAAAGTGTATAAGAGTTGAGCTTGGATGATTGGACAATCGATCCACCTAAAAATGCTAATAGAAAGCAAATTTACATAAAAATATCATTATTCGAACATCATAATAAGATCTATTTAAATATATGGGTCTAAGAAAATTGACTTAAAGTGTGTTGACCCAGATTTTGGTCAACTGACACGGAGTCAGAATATGCTTGATGTGAATGAATGCGTTGAAAGAAACGTAATGACAAAAATAATAAGAACACAATATTTTATAGTGGTTCGGCCCCAAGATCTGGTAATAACCTACGTCCACTTAGATTGTTATTGATGTGAGAATCAAAGGAGTGATCAAAGAACAAGGGTTCAATGAGTTTCACTAACCTCCGAAGAACAATACAATATTTCAGATAGAATTACTCTAGTCTCCAATAATTCCCCAGCTCAAAAAGTCCCTTCTTTGAGCTATCTTTCTCTATTTATAGGCTCAAGGGGGATTACACGAGATTGTTACATATATTCTCTCCTGAATAATCAGATATTCAGGAGATTATGTGAGTTAATTTCGGGATTTACAAAGATCTTTATTGGAACATCATGATGTATGCGGAACCATCGACCAGACTGGTCGCAGGAAAGACTGGGCCGCCTTCTGCCTATAATGTACCTTCTGGTCGATACACTAGTAGAGTTCCTTCAGATGTCAGCCACGTGTCCAGGGATCACTTGCCACGTCATCAATGCCAGTTTTTTGGATAACATTTGCCCCCCAAGTTTATTTATTACGAGCAATAAATAAACTTTTGAGTAAACGACCCTTCGGTGACCCCGCCATACGTGTCAGAACCCTTCGTGTGTTCTTGGAAAAAGCAACCTACTCATGTCTAATCATGACCTTTCGGTTCCCCAGTAATAATTCGACGGCTATCTCGCTTCCCCATACTTCGAAAAAGGGAAACTGATGATTACACCTTTTTAATCCCACAGACAAACTTATATAACATCTTTGAAGTTTTCTTTTCTTTTTACGCACGCTATTACTCATTTCAGAAACCCTAAAACCAGAGCTTCCATCTTCTCCTGGAGACCGTTCTTCCGCGCTTTCAAGACTCGGCCAGAGAGTTCCTCGATTTCCGAAGACCCTTTACCAATCTCCACGATCTTCTTTCTGGTAAGTTTTTGAATCCTCATGCTTCAAATTTTTGTAATGCATGCTTCTGTATGTTGACTGTTTGAGTTCATCTTCTTCTGGTTTGAGATGCTTGTCAGTAGAATGTCTTGTGGGTGAAAAGAGTTACGAGTTAGTTTGATAGTTGGGATCGTACTTTTAGGACGTAAAATCGAAGTAAAAATTCAATTTTTAGGCCAGTCGAAAAATAGGTTTTTCCCGCCCTAAGGGGAGTTGAAAAAGCTTTTATGAAAAACTTTTTGCTTTCACCCTTTGATCCGTTTCTCAAATTGTTCGTGTGGAAAAATTTAGCTTTTTGTTAGAATGCTGCTATATAAAATCTTGACTTTTATACTCAATCAGCGTTATTCTAAAAAGCCTTTAAAAATTCTCTATCCTCACCTCCCCATTCTTCTGTTTGCAGACTTTGATGCAAGATTTGTGGGGAGGTAAACGGCCCATCGACGACGATCTTCTCGCCCAGCTGCTCGAGGGCGAAGAACAACCGACCGTCCGAATTCACGAGATTCCTTTTTCACGATCTTCCTCCAGACCTCGTCCTTATCCTCCTCAAATGGCTTGTTCTAAATCCTTAGGCAAGAAAAGACCCGAATCCGTAGATAGTCCAAACTCTCTAGCCCAACCTGATTCACAGGCCAGGGTTCCTTCGACCAGTGGCCGAGAAAATCCTGCTCCTGACCCTAACATCCAAACTAGAGCCCGCCCTCGCCATTAGAATTTTCCTGATGTCGAGTGGTATTTCTCCCCGACCAGCCTAGTGACTCCTAGGCTGCTTGCTAACTACCTTAGGAAGTATCCTCTCACAAGGGTTACTCTCAAAATTCCTGCTGCAGACCAAAGGGCTAACCTCCCCGGAGGTGTATACAGTGCTTGGTCTCGGTACCACATAGAGGCGGTTATTTCGCTTTTAAATAGCTTGCCAATTCCCTGTCACTTGTTTGACGGGGAGGGCAACTTTACATATACTCCAAATCTAGGGCCAGACTTCTTCGTGCAAGATAGTGAGTGTGTGACTAATAGAGTCAATAGTATAGCGACCAGTAGTTGTAGCTCGAGTATTAACTTTGTGACCTCTTTTGTTTTTGATAAAGAGTTTTTATCTGCCTTTATCTTATCATTTGCATGTGTTTACTTGTATGCAGATATGGCCACTCCCAACGTTTTTGACTTATATCAGGCTGAGAAGGAAGTAGAAGTTCCTCTGGTCCGGCAGAAGTCGTCTAGGAGACACAACGGCGAAACAAGCCAAGGACCTCCTCCCAAGAAGGGTCGAACAGAAGATCCTTCCAAGGACGTGCCAACTGGGAAAACTTCTGCTCAACCTTCGGCTCCTGCTAAAAAGGAAGCTCCGCCTGCGACGATGACTCCTCAACCTGCAGCTGCCAAGGAACAGACTCAGTGGGACGAAGCCCTCGGGGCCAAACTCTCGAACCGCGCCCTGCGAGCGGCCAAGGACTGCCTTGCACACATTGTGAGGTACAACTGTTGCAAGGAGGCGATGGCTGAGACAGAGGCTATGGGGGTCGACCAAATTCTAAACAGGGCCCTAAATGAAATGGCCAGCGTAAGTGTTTCTTCTCTTTTTGGCTTCCGTCTTTTACTCTTTGCAACAGATTCTAACTTTATCCTTTGTCCACAGGCTTTGCTGACTGCAACTGCCACTCGTACCCGTGCCCAAGCCACCATCGACCAGGCTCGGGCAAAGGCCATCGAGAGGTACCAGGTGAAAGCAGCCGAGGACCTTTCGGCTGCAGAGGCCAGGCATGTGAAGGAGTTGGAGGCAGTCATTTAGCAGAGGGATGCTGCGGTGACAAAGCTGTCAGAGGCTGAAGCTTCAAAGGCAGTTATGAGGAAGCAGAGGGAGGAGTATCAGGAGGCCAGCCGAGTCCAATATCGTGAATGCAAGAGACTAGGTGAGGAGCTTAAGTCCAAGGATGAGGCCATCACTACTCTTGAGAGCCAAGTAGAGCAGCTGAAGCTTTCCAATGCCAAAGATTTGGAAAGGTACAAGAATGCGACGCTCCAGTGTTTTTATAACTTCTGGAAAAACAATCAGGGCGCCAACTTCGGTTATCTTTCAGAAGATGTTAGGAATGCTGAGCTGGCCCGCTGCACTGGTCAATTGGTTGAAGATGAGGCAAGAGCAAGGATCCCTGCTTCGCCAAGCATCGCTGGCGTAGAGGAAGAAGGAGTTGCTGAGGATGCGACTAATCAGAATGCTGATAAAGACCCTCCTGCTCCTAATGCCTCTTGAGCTTTTATCATTATTTTTTCTTTCTTTAATTACACAACCCACGGGTCGTGATGTAAAGACAATATCTTTTTTTGAATTTGCTGCATGGGCAACAAACTTTTCCTTTTATTTGAACAGTTACATCCAAGCAGTGATGCTTGCGGTGTAAAAGATTGGTTTATAATGTTATAATATTTTCATCTACTATAACATCTGTCTGTATGACCGAACTTAGCATAGTACTTTGGCTTGATTTAACAAAATATAAAATTTGAAAAATACTCTAAGTACCTTAGCATGCTTTCACTCATTTTGTTCATGTGTTTACATACCTCATGGTACGCTTTGCTATCGATGTGCCTTATATGCCCCCCAAGTGATCGAGGAGCTTTAGGTCCTTGGTCACTTGCCTTGACCATGACCTGTTCGAACATTTCTGCTCGGGTGGAAAAGTTATACTTGTAATACAGCAAAACAACACACGTAATGAACAAATACTTGTAAATATAAATTTACAAAGGTTGGCAAGAATGACTGGCTGCGCACAGTCTCTTATAATCTCGTATTAAAAATGGACTAAACATGTCTTTACGAGTGATCCTAAAATAGGAACTTACATATACGAGCTATTAGCCATACAACGTGGCTAACCCTCTTTGCAAAACTTGTAAAAAGTAAAATTTAATACAAGCCAGTCCTTTAAAAAGGACTGTTCACTGATAATACTTGCGCAGGTGTTCTCCATTCCAATATCGTGGAACGAGATCTCCGTTTAGGCGTGCAAGTTTGTAGGTGCCCGGATGAAGGAATTCTTCAATCTGGTAAGGTCCTTCCCAATTAGGTCCGAGTACTCCAGCAGTGGGGTCGCGGGTGTTTATGAAAACTCATCGTAGCACCAAGTCACCGACGTTGAATTTTCTTTCTTTAACTTTGGAGTTAAAGTACTGGGCGACTTTTTGCTGGTATGCAGCAACTCGGAGTTGGGCCTTCTCCCGTATCTCGTCAATTGAGTCTAGGGACTCCATCATTAGTTGGCTGTTCTGGTCCTGGTCGTATGTTACGCGTCGATGTGAGGGGGGATCTAACTCGACAGGTAACATAGCCTCATATCCGTAGGCCAAGGAAAATGGGGTATGACCTGTCGCTGTTCGGTGAGATGTTCTATACGACCAGAGGACTTCAGGCAGCTGCTCTGGCCATGCTCCTTTAGAGTCTTCAAGCCTCTTCTTCAAGGTATCTTTAAGATTTTTATTCACGGCTTCGACCTGCCCGTTTGCTTGGGGATGCGCAACTGAAGAAAAGCTTTTAATAATTCCATGCCTTTTGCAGAAGTCGGTGAATAAGTCGCTGTCAAATTGGGTTCCGTTGTCTGAAACGATCTTTCGGGGCAAACCATACCGGCAAACAATGTTCTTGATGACAAAGTCAAGAACTTTCTTGGTCGTTATGGTAGCGAGTGGTTCAGCTTCAACCCATTTGGTGAAGTAATCAACTGCCACGACTGCGTACTTTACTCCGCCTTTCCCCGTAGGCAGGGATCCAATCAAATCTATCCCCCAGACCGCGAAAGGCCATGGACTTTGCATCTGTTTCAACTCGTTTGGAGCTGCTCGTGGAATCTTGGAGAACCTTTGACATTTATCGCATCTTCGTGCAAACTCCATCGAATCCTTGTTCATAGTTGGCCAGAAGTAGCCTTGTCTTAGAATCTTCTTTGCCAAACTCTGCCCCCTAGCGTGATCCTCGCAGAAGCCTTCATGGACCTCCTTAATGAGTTCCTTAGCTTTTTCTGGCGTAACACATCTGAGTAGTGGCATTGAATATCCTCTTCGGTACATAACACCATCGACCAGTATGTATCTAGCGGCGTGCCTTTGTAGAGTTCTGGCTTTGTTTCTATTTGTTGGTAGCACACCATTCGTCAGATACTCCAAGTAAGGTGCCATCCATGTATCCTCCATTCGAATCTCCATATTGGTCTCAGCCGCTTGTATGCTTGGCTCACTCAGTCTTTCTACTGGAACCATGTTCAAAGTGTCAGCATCCTTTGCGCTCGCGAGTTCGGCTAAGGCGTCTGCGATTGAATTCTGATCCCGTGGTATTTGCTGGAGGGTGTACTCTGCGAACTGGGCTAGCAGGTCATTTGTTTTATTCAAGTAGGCCACCATTTTTAAGCCTCGCGCTTGATATTCTCCTAGCACTTGATTCACCACTAGCTGTGAGTCACTGTAAATATCAAGCGTCTTTATGCTCATGTCTTTCGCCATTCTCAATCCAGCGAGGAATGCTTCGTATTCGGCTTCATTGTTTGACGCGGTGAAGTCGAACCTAATAGCGCAGTGAAATCGATGCCCTTCCGACGTTATCAATATCACTCCCGCTCCTGCGTGGGATTCATTGGACGACCCATCCGTGAATAACTTCCATGAAGGTGCTTTCTCTTGAGGCTCAGGCGCATTAGGCGATTTGCACTGCTCGCTGTCTGGGAGTTCTGTGAACTCTGCGATAAGATCGGCCAAGACTTGTCCTTTTACTGCTGCTCGCGGCGAATAAGTTATATTGAACTGCCCTAGTTCGACTGCCCATTTTGATAATCGTCCAGCCGCCTCTGGCTTTTGGAGGACTTGTCGAAGGGGCTGGTCAGTTAAAACTGTGATAGGATGGGCTTGAAAGTAAGGGCGCAGCTTCCTAGAGGCTAGGATTAAGCAGTATGCTAACCTCTCAATTGGTGGATATCTCAGTTCTGCCCCGATCAGTCTCTTGCTAACATAGTAGACCGCTTTTTGTACGCCTTCTTCCTCTCGTACTAGTACCGCGCTAGCAGCAACTTCAGTAATCGCCAGGTAAATAAACAAAGTTTCTCCTTCGATTGGCTTTGATAAGATGGGAGGTTGTGCCATGTGTACTTTCAAGGCCTGGAAAGCTTGCTCGCAGTCTCCTGTCCATTCAAACTTCTTATTGCCCCTGAGCAGATTGAAAAAAGGGACAGACTTGTCTGTTGACTTTGAAATAAATCTGCTTAGGGCTGCGATTCTCCCGGTTAAACTTTGTACTTCTTTGATCCTTTCTGGCGATTTCATGTCGATCAGGGCTTTTATCTTGTCAGGGTTGGCCTCGATTCCTCTTGAATTTACAATGAACCCCAAAAACTTCCCTGATCCAACTCCGAAGGAACATTTGAGGGGATTTAACTTCATCCGGTATTTGTTCAATACATCGAAGCACTCTTGTAAATCCCTCACATGTCCTTCTGCCTTCTTAGACTTTACCAGCATGTCATCCACGTATACCTCCATGTTTACTCCGATAAGCTCCTTAAACATGTGGTTGACTAGCCGTTGGTAAGTCGCACCTGTGTTTTTCAGTCCAAAGGGCATTACTTTATAACAGTATAAGCCCGTATCGGTCCGAAAGCTAGTGTGATCCTCATCAGGGGGATGCATGCTAATCTGGTTGTAGCCCGAATATGCATCCATGAACGAGAGGATCTCGTGTCCTGCAGTAGCATCGACCAGCTGGTCGATTCTTGGGAGTGGGAAGTAGTCCTTTGGGCAGGCTTTATTGAGGTCTGTAAAATCCACGCAGGTTCGCCATTTTCCATTAGGCTTGGGAACTAGCACTGGATTGGAGACCCACAATGGATAAAATGCCACCCTGATGAACCCATTCTCCTTTAATCTTTTGACTTCTTCTTTTAAGGCTCTCGACCGATCCTTATCGAGCAGCCTTCTTTTCTGCTGCACGGGTGGAAAAGTCTTATCTATGTTCAGGACATGGACGATAACTACAGGGTCTATCCCAGCCATGTCTTTGTGCGACTAGGCAAAAACCTCCTGGTTCTTCCACAAAAACTCCACCAGTGCGTGCTTCGTGGTTGATTCTAGGTTTTTCCTGACCTTTACAACTCTGGTCGGGTCTTTTTCGTCGAGTTGGACCTCCTCCAGGTCCTCAACGGGTCCAACGTTTTCTTCAAAATCCCCAAAGCGAAGATCTAAGTCTCTATCCTCACTTTGGGCAACACCCTATTTGGTGACTCCATCACCGGATTGGGCTTGTGCATCAACAGCCATCTGCAACCTATCTGAGGTAGTGCTCTTTGGCGCTCCCTTTTTTGCCTTTGTGACTGAAGCGTTATAGCACTCCCTGGCATCCCTCTGGTTCCCCAACACGCGTCCTACCCCTGCGTCTGTCGGGAACTTCATGGCCAAGTGCCACATAGAGATGACGACCCGTAGATCAACCATTATAGGCCTTCCAATGACGGCATTGTACGCTGAAGGACAATCGACTACTACAAAGGTAGCGAGTAATGTCCTGGTAGCAGGCGCTGTACTTGTCGTCACTAGTAGTCTGATCAATCCGGTGGGGGCGAGTCCTTCTCCAGAGAAGCCGTATATCGTTTGGTTGCAAGGCTCCAGGTCCTTAACGGACAACTTCATGCGTTTTAGCGAAGACTTATACAGGATATTCACCGAACTTCCTGTATCGATCAACACTCTCTTTACCATCATGTTGGCCATTTGGATATCCACGACCAGCGGATCGGAATGTGGGAACCGGACATGCTGGGCATCGTTATTGGAGAAGGTTATTTCGCCTTCCTCTGATCGAACCTTTTTTGGCGCGCGGTCCTCCACATTCATCATCTCGATGTCCTGGTCATGGCGCAGAGTCCGAGCATATCGTTCCCTGGCCTTTCCGCTATTTCCCGCAAGGTGCAGGCCTCCACAAATGGTTAAGAGTGTGCCAGTCACGGGGGCAGGCTGTAAGGGTGGCAAGCGTTGGCGCGTGGGCGCCTGCTCGTTGCTACCCAGAGCTTCTCGTTGGGAATTTCCCGAGGCCCGTACGTATCTTCTCAAGTGTCCTTGTCTAATAAGGAACTCGATTTCATCTTTCAGCTGGTTGCATTCATTGGTATCATGTCCGTAGTCGTTATGATAACGGTAGAACTTGGTAGTGTCTCTCTTCAAAATATCCTTTCGAATGGGGCCAGGTTTCTTATAAGGCACACTAGAACTTATGGCCTGATAAACCTCTCCCTGAGACTCAATGAGGGCAATGTAGTTAGTGAATCGAGGTTCATAACGGTTACCCTTGGCTCATTTATTGTCGGAGGTGGACGGCTCATTGTGCGACCGTTTTCCACCATTCTTGCCATTGCCGTTGCCGTTACCGTTGCCTTTGCTGTTGCCGTTAGGTTTAGACCCATTGGCGGCTTTGGCGGGCTCGGCAGCCTTCTTATCCTTGCCTGAGGGCTTTCCATCGTCGGCAATGGCTTCCTCGAGCTTGATGTAACGATCAGCCCGGTCCAAGAATTCCTGGGTAGTTCTAACTCCATCCTTGCGGAGGCTCTTCCAGAGGGGGGAGCGTCGCTTAACTCCTGCGGTTATGGCCATCATTTTGCCTTCATCTCCCACTGTTTTTGCTCCAGCTGCTGCTCGCATGAAGCGTTGGATGTAGTCCTTCAATGATTCTCCATCCTGCTGGCGAATTTCAACCAGCTAGTTTGCTTCGGTCGGATGCACACGACCTGCATAGAACTGTCCGTAAAACTCCCTTACGAACATTTCCCAGGAAACTATGCTTGTAGGAGGGAACTTAAAAAACCACTCCTGCGCGGCCTCAGAAAGTGTTGCCGGGAAGATCCTGCACTGAGCGTCTTCGGACACTTTCTGAATGTCCATTTGTATCTTAAACTTATTGAGATGAGATATTGGGTCTCCGTACCCATCAAAGTTTGGAAGCGTAGGCATTTTGAACTTGCTTGGAGTTTCTGCCATAGCTATCCTCTAGACGAAAGGAGTGCCTTTCCTCCTATCGTGGTCGATATAAGATGTCATTCCCCCGACCAGCTGTTGCACTGCCTGGTTGAGGGCATCTATCTGGGCATGTACAGCGACATGAATCGTTGTGGCCTCTGTTGTTGGGGGGACGTTCTCGCCATGCCGCTCGCGACGATCATTGAGTACGTCTCGCAAATCCTCGTCTCTTCTCCACTGCTCGCTACCCCCGAGCCAGTTAAAGACATTATTTTGCCTGGGTTTCCCCCCAACATCTCGTCTATTGGGTTGGTCATCTTGAGGTATCTAGCTCCCGCCTCTACCTCTTTCTTCATTCCTCCGACCAGCATTTCCCTTGCTTGAGTCGGCCTCATTATACCCATGGCCATCTCTGAACCTCGATTGGCTGTTGTGGGATCGACTGTTCCCTCAATTTCCATCCCTGGCTGAAACGTCCCGATCGTTAGAGGGTGGCCTGCGCTGGTCGTTGTGTCCCCGTGCATTATCATGCCGTGGGGACCCCGGACCGCAGAGCCTAACTCTGAGTTCCTCCTGTTACCAGGAGGATACTGACCTCTGTTCGGTAGGTTTGGCTCATCACCCCTGTGGAGTCTAGGACTGCGAGGCTGATGCTCGGTCCTATTCTGCCTCTACTGCGGGGGATTACCACGACCAGCATGGGATGGTGGCTGTGCCTCAGGGTCCAGTGGGACATCGTCATGAGGCACCTGAGGCTGCTCGGGCCTTTGTGGACTCGAGGGCTGGATTGGTGGGCTAGGATTAGGACCCCTTTGGGGTGGCCCATTTGTAGGATGTTCAGGCTGCGAGGCAGGTACAGCCTGATTCCTAGCCAATTGTAAGGCTGCCTCGAGGGCTGCCATGGCTTCGCTCTGGCGGCGGTCCATCTCTGCCTGCCTTTCGCTTAACTTCACGCACTGCCGTTCAATCTCTTGCTGCTGCCGCACCATAATTTCGGCAACACTTTCTTGGCTGGCCCTCAGATTGGCCAGCTCTTCATGCAACGCCCCCAGAGTACTCTTCAGCGTCTCATCATCCATTTCTTCCTCCTCAAAGTCTAAATGTAGTTCATCCTCAGCTACGCTTGTAGGAGGAGGAGGAGGAGGAGGGTTTGACGGTGCAGCGGCGGCCGCCTGTCCAGTTTTCTTTGCAGCTTTGGCCATTGGTTTTTTCAACGGTGATATATCAAGCTCTCAATGAAAGCACCAGAATGTTGACCCAGATTTTGGTCAACTGACACGGAGTCAGAATATGCTTGATGTGAATGAATGCGTTGAAAGAAACGTAATGACAAAAATAATAAGAACACAATATTTTATAGTGGTTCGGCCCCAGGATCTGGTAATAACCTACGTCCACTTAGATTGTTATTGATGTGAGAATCAAAGGAGTGATCAAAGAACAAGGGTTCAATGAGTTTCACTAACCTCCGAAGAACAATATAATATTTCAGATAGAATTACTCTAGTCTCCAATAATTCCCCAGCTTAAAAAGTCCCTTCTTTGAGCTACCTTTCTCTATTTATAGGCTCAAGGGGGATTACACGAGATTGTTATAGATATTCTCTCCTGAATAATCGGATATTCAGGAGATTGTGTGAGTTAATTTCGGGATTTACAAAGATCTTTATTGGAACATCATGCTGTATGCGGAACCATCGACCAGACTGGTCGCAGGAAAGACTGGGCCGCCTTCTGCCTATAATGTACCTTCTGGTCGATACACTAGCAGAGTTCCTCCAGATGTCAGCCACGTGTCCAGGGATCACTTGCCACGTCATCAATGCCAGTTTTTTGGATAACAAAGTGATTATGTACCATGACTGAAATCTTCAATAGAAACAAGATTGTTAATATATCAATTATCAAACCAAGCTAAAATGTACACTCAACATCACATATCCAATATGTTTTTTTTAACAAAAAAGAAAGATAATGAAGTAGTACAATTAATCAATGCAATGTAAGTATTCATTTTAAATATCAAACCATAAGCAACAACACATATTGTATATTAGTTGAAAATCTTAATCTAATTTAATAAAGTTAGTTCATTGAGACAGTTTCACAAATATATGGTTTGCATTATTATTAAGATTGTAAAATAAAAAAATTAATAAACAAAATAAATATTATAGCAAAGTGTAATAGATTACACAAAAGTTTAATACAAAAAATGGGTACTCACTGTCATTTTAATTCAAGAAATCAACTTATTTATATGTATATATATATAAGCTGAAAGAAAACAGGATAAAAAAAACAAAATAAAAAAAGTGAGAAATGTACCTTGGTGTGGCAGTGGGAGTGAATATATTTTTGTTGTTTTGCTTCTTTTCAATTCTTTGATAATTGTATTGTGATGTCAATATTGTATTATTAATATTGTAATGAAGGAATGGTAGAAAAAGGGAGTAGGAAAATGGGAAATTGGGGCCTGCGAAAATGAGATAAGATTTTATATATATATAGGGTTTTCAGTTAAAAGGTTATTTTAGTAATTGTCTTGTTAAAATTGTAAAAAAAAAATTAATATTACTCAAATATAACCAGGTTATATTGTTAAAACCGAGTAATCACAAGGTTATATAACTCAATGATCCAGGGTAGGTCACACTTGCAAATTTTGCCTTAAAGATTTTCCCAGAATTCTTCTTTATCCGCTTGGTACGGTGTCCCATAGACTGTATATAAAACCCATGTTGATCCTTCTTTTTCATTAAAATCTAAAATTTCCATAATGCTCCTTGGAACTTTCATAATCTGCATTTTGAAATCTCTCTTCCATAGAAAGCAAATTCCTCTTGTGGTTCCCTCTGCATGAATTATTTCACAACAATCAAAACCTAAGCTTTTACTAACAGTGTTCATCTGACCCTTACCCATTTTTGTTTCCATAGGAAAGATACCATTAGGTTTGTATCTCCTTTCCCAAGCGCTTAAAGCTTGGGTTGACGGGGCTCTTGCAATTCCCTGACAATTCCACGATAAAACAATCATTAAGATTGGGGGGATTGGTAATGGCCGCCTCCTCGCCCAGGCAAAATTTTTGGTCAATTGTAACATTGACATCAACTAAATCTTGAGTTTTAGCACCTTGGTTCACGGTTTGTGGTGGTACAGTGATCAGTAAATTATGATACAGTGTACGCAATCGATTCAATGGATTCAAGTAAACAGTAAATATGAATTGTTTCCACGGAGATTATAACTTAATTACCAATAATTGCTCTTTATTTTCTATTTAACAAGTAAAATTAAGATGAATAAATCTAACTACAAGTATGATTTCAATAACGGTAAACAAACACAATTAATCAAAGGATAAACATCTATAATAAAAAGACTTTGGTTATTAAATTCATCAACTTTTCATTCTATTCATTTTACTAACAGTTCTAAATTTCTTTCTTCTTATTCTTATAGCAGGTTAACAAAAATATATTCCTTTTCTTTTTCAAGATATAAAATCTCAACCTATATGCAGGTTTTCTACGTCTCTGTGATAAACTTAAACACATAGTAGGCATTAAGCATAGAAACCTAATTACTACACAAGTCATACAGGTCCTTTTGTCCAATATGTAACCTATGTCTATATAATGATAGCATATTCAATTTGCATCTTTCAAATTTTGAATCAAAATCATAAATCAAGCAAATATTTATCAGATATTTACTAGCATTAAGCAAACATTATATAGATTAGAATAAAAAAGATGAATCAATAGAACATCGTAATAACATTAAATAGAAATCCAAGCGACTACATTAACCCCTAGATAGAGGATTTAGCTCATATCAGACATGACTAAAACAACAAAATAATTATTTGGAAACATAAAATTCAAAAACTTGAAGAAGAAGAAGAAGTAAAAATATAAAAGTAATGAAAAAAAATGTTTCAGAATCAAATTTGCTCTTTAAATTCGTAATTAGAAATCTAACCTCAAACTAATTAAAACCTAAATTATGAATTTATACAAAAAAAAAATGATTTCCTCTTTTTCTAAAAGGCGGGCCCCGACTTGGCCTTTCCTAGGTGGCGGCCCGTGTCTTATTTAAGAACTTCAGCATCTGGTTAGGCCCTTTAGGCGCCGCGACTGTCTTCACCCAGGTCGCGACCTGAGTGTTGATGCACCTTATGGGCTTGCCCCTGACTTCTACTAGGGCCGCAATGTCGTGACTCTATTGACGAAGTCGCGGCCCTAATTCCTTTCAGCAAACTCGCAGCCTCTGACTTTTCCAGAGTTGCGACACTTAAGACCATGCCGCAACTCTAATTCTATATATTTTTAGATTTTAACATTTTTACATCCTTCCTTCCTCAAAAGCTTATTAAAACTTATCCTTAACGCCCATTTGAATCGAATGACCACCAAAAGCTCCATTTCCACCATTTCCTCTTCTTTTCACATTTAACTCATGATTCATAGCACCTACCTACAACAAAGACAAACACAAGCATAATCTTGCATAAAACAAACAAAAAGACTCAAGGTTACCACAAAAACACATCCTAAAACGACACTAAAATGGAGTTATCAAACTCCCCCAAACATACTCTTTGCTCTCCCTCGAACAAAGGACTCAAAACAAACCTAAACTCTAACAACAAAGAAAACACCGGATAACACACACAACATGAATTATACCAACAACAACACTTATGCCAAAAAAATCATGAATGTTAATCATATAATTCTCAAAAAACTACTCAACAGTTTATGCAATCAAGAATTTTGATCAAAACACTCCATCAACACACTTTAGTCTACTAACATTTTGGATTACCAAGTCATGATCATTAAATAAACCTATTTGAAATCAATTACGCTTGCCAAATTCTTTCGAATCAATCCATTCAAACCAAATAATTCTATAAGCTCACTTACTTGCTATTCTCCACTAATATAAATCATAATATGTATAAGAATAAATATGACTTATATAAGCTTGCAATGATGGCTTAGATAAAGGTAGATGGGAAAGTAATTTTTAAGCTCACTATAATCTAAGCACATGATAAAAAATCACCGACTTTACTCCCATAGTATATATAATCCCATAATCCCCTTTCTTGATTTTATTTAGAGAGAGGTATAAAACAAATCCTTTTGCATATGATAACTAAACTCCCCCAAACTTGTTTCTTTTAGATATTCATATTGTGCGTGTAGTAGCTTTTTTTTCAATATATACCCTCTCTAATATTTTGCACTTTTCATTTTCTAATCTCACTATATTCACAAATGAACCCCATTACAAATCAATACCCATAACTTTTTGTTTTCAATCATGTGCTCATAGTATATTAGGGACTGATATATAACCTAGTTTCAAATATTAGGCTTAAATAGTAGCTTAGAACAAAAAGATACAATGTATAGCAAAAAAAAAGGGTTAATCAAATGATCAATTAATTTCAGGTCCGCCAAAAAAGCTCAAACGGTCTTAATGATAGCCTAAATCATATTCCTAAGCATACATGATATATTATTTTGCCTCAAATAACAAGTAAGCAAGTTCCAGAATTGTAGAAAATAATTTCCACTTTCCATTCATCAATGCACCAACCAATTCCAGCCAGCATAATCAATATCAAAAACATCAATTTAAACATCATGACAAGATATTCAACAAATTTTGCCTAAACTAAAATGAACTAGCAGAGTGTTCAATCAAGCACACAATTTTTTTTTTAAATTTTATTTTCTTTGGATTATACTCATAACATTCACTTTTTTCTCATTGGAACTTGTTGTCAACCATCATTCTTGTTGGCCTCACTACACACTAAACAAAACTCTACACCAAACAATTAACACAAACTAGAGACACAAACACACAAAAAGACAACACAAACAAACCGAACGAAAAATAAGCTCCCTCCCCCAAACTTAAGCTAAACATGGTCCCCAATGTTTAAAAATATGTTAAGAAAGAAAACTTACCTAATAAGAATCATGTAAAAATGGTGGTGGGTCTTGGAAAGGGTGCCATGGTGGTGGATAAGGAAAATAATGCTTGTCCTTCTCTTGGTTAGACCACCAGTAAACCAACTCATTTTGCCTGTCCGCTTGGGCTTGATGATAATTGTTAAGCTCCCCCAAATAATTATGGGTATGTTGGTTTTGTCGAATGATGTAATCCAATCTTGTCAATTGCGAACCCGGTGGGGCATCAATTGTCAGAAATTGAGGATAAGCTCCTCTCCTCTCCTCCTCGGCTGCCCTTGATTCTTCTTGTTGAACATTGGCATGGGTGGGTGCATTAGCATCATCTTCTTCTTCTTCAACTCTCACTTGGTGGGGTTTTGGTGTAGGTGGATCCAAAGATGGTGCATTGAATTTAAACATAGAAACTCGAGAAATGGGACCTATTGCTTTCCTATAAATATCACTAGAATATTTAGGCACCTCCCATACCTCACATAAATCGGTAATCATCGATCCATGCCCCAAACCACCAGTGGTAGTCATTCAGCATAAGTTGAAGATACTAGTTCGGATAACTCGTCCAAGATCCACGAAGAGTCCCTTCATTATAGCATAGAGAAGAAGACACAGATCAGTTCCAATGTCAGATAAGTGAGTGTTGGGCATAAGCCTCGCATTCACAAAAAGAGTCCAAGCCTTCGCCACCTTATTCATTTGAACCGTATAAAATGCTTTGGTTGTCCATCTTGCAATACAAAACTAGCACCGGGAATGCCTAATGTTTCAGCCACATCAGTCCAATCAATCTCGCTATAATAGGCCATCTGATAATATTCATCCTCCTCCGGTGAAAAAATTGGTAATCCATATAATGCATCAAGATTATCAATATGGCACTCCACCAAAACCCCTCTCACAAAGACCTTCCTATTTACCGCTCCTGGAAAATTAGCATAAAATTCATAAACCATGGAGCAATTGGCCTTGGTCATTCAATGGTCCACAAAACTTTGCCAATTGCAACCTTTAATTTCAACTTGAATTATCTCATATGTTTCGTGGGATATGGTTGGTCTTCATATTCCATCCCCCTTTCTTGAATGACTTGACGTTGAGACAACCTTTGGTAATGGTCAAAGGCATCTTTACTAATGAATCAAGTAGGGTCAAACTCCTAAGGAGGGGGTGGTGGTGGTGGTGGGGTTGGTTGTTGTTGTGGTGGTTGGGTGCGGGATGCGAAAGGGTGATTTGCATTTTTAGATGAAGCAGCCCTAGCTGGTTGTTTTCTTTGTCCCATAATAACACAATGCACCAAATACTACTACAAAAGTTATGCAGCACTTACATTAATTTATCTTACTTCCCTTAATTGATTAACACCTCAATAATATCAACTCAAAGAACACAATATATACTAACAATGTATCCCGAAATTCCAATGGAATCTCTAGTCTATCTAGCACAAAATTACTTCGACCCAAAACTTGAAGAACATTAAAAATTAGAGACTTACATGCCTTTGAGTTGTTGAGATTGCCCACTCTTCAAATGCTCCTCCAATCTTCAATGCCACAAATAGAACTATTTAGGGTTTGGATTAGAAGAAAGAAAGAAGGGAATATGAATCTATTAACTCTTGGGTTTGGCTTTAGGGTTGTTTTAAACATGAGGAAGATGGGAAAATGAGAGAGATTCTAAAGAAAAAAAAATTAGGTTTGAAGGAGGAAAAATTCGAAATGAGGGTTATGGCTTGAGAAAAAAATGAGTTTATACTAAATTTGCCCTTTTCGACAGAGGCGTGCCTGACCCAGCACTATTAAGTCGTGGGCTGCCTCATTTTTTCTCCAATTTCTATTTTGCAGTCGTCGCGACCCAACCATAGCAAGTTGCAGCCCGCCTCCTCTTCCAGAACCCGATGCTCTCTGACTTCAATTAGGGCCGCGACTTATAAGCTCAAGCCACGGCCTACCTCCTCCTTTGTTTGCTGAGCCTTCTAACTTTGTTCAGGGTCGTGACTTCAAAGAGTAAGTCGCCGCTTGACCTCCAGAATAATTTGAAGACTACCTTTTCACGAATTGCATGGTTTTTACATACATTTTACTTAAAAAATAAATGAATCTTTACAAATCGAAAATGAAATTAAATAAAATTGTTCAACTAATTAGGAATTAAACAAAAAAAAAAACATTATAGGAATGCCTCCTACGACGCTGTCATTAACGTCATTTAGTCGGACGCTGAACACACAATTTAAAGGGGTTCTAAAAGCAACACAGATTTGCATTTTTCCATCGGTCCTTCCAAATAGTGCTTCAATCTCTGACCATTCACCTTAAAGTGTCCTGTCTTCTTGCTATGAATTTGCACCACTCCATAAAGCAATAAGACAACAACAGTGTATGGTCCTGACCATCTAGACTTTAATTGTCTCCCGGTTGGAAATAATTCCTAATTATCATTTTATCATGAAATGCCTTAGGCTTTTCTTTATAAATATTTGCATTCTCGTAGGCTTCATTTAGAAATTCATAAGCTTGTTTAACTCCAGAAGCCTATTCCGTCCGACCATAAATAGATCAACGTTCAACTTTTTTACTGCCTAATAAGCTCGGTGCTCAAGTTCCACTAGTAAATGACATGCCTTTCAAAACACCAGTCGATACAGTGACATACCAATCAGAGTGTTGAAGGTTGTGAGATATGCCCACAGTGAATCATCAAGCTTTTTCAACCAATCCTTCCTTCATGTATTTACAGTCTTCTCCAAGATACATTTTATCTCCCAATTTGACCCTTCTGCTTGACCATTGGCAAGTGGATGACAAAATGAGGTCTTTCGATGATGAACTCCATAACGAGCACATAGAGCTGTGAATGAATTGCTGCAGAGATGACTTCCTCTATCACTAATAATTCTCTTGGAGTACCGAGCGGAGTAAAAATATTTTTATGAAGGAATTTAAGTACCTTCTTACCATCCCAAGTAGGAGTTGTTGTAGCTTCTACCCATTTAGAAACCTAATCTACTGCCAGCAAAATGTACTTGTTATTATAAGATGACGGGAAAGGTCCCATAAAATCTATTCCCCACACATCAATCAACACAACTTCCAGAATTCCAGTCACCGACATTTGATCTCTTCTTGATATGTTACCGGTCCTTTGGAAATGATCACAACTCTTGACAAAGGCGCTAGTATCTTTAAATAATGCAGGCCAATAAAACCCACTTTGCAAAACTTTTGCTGCTGTCCTTGTTCCTCCGAAGTGACCACCACAACGTAAAGTATGGCAATGAGTAAGAATGGAAATCATCTCCTCTTCCTAAACACGTCTTCTAATTACTTGATCAACACAATGACGAAAGAGAATGGGCTCATCCCAATAATAATGCTTGACTTCCGTATAGAACTTTTTGAGCTGCTGCCTTGACATGTTCGGAGGCACAACTTTAGCTACCAAATAATTGACATGATCAACAAACCAAGGTAGCTTTTCTTCACTTTTAATGGAAAATAATTGTTCATCTGAGAATTTTTCATCAATTTGTTCCTCTTTCTCATTAGGCTCTTCTCCTTTTTCCAATCCAGATAAGTGGTCTACAACTAGATTTTCTCTCCCATTTTTGTCACGAATTTCCATATCAAACTCTTGCAATAATAGGACCCATCAAATCAAGCGAGGTTTAGCATCCTTCTTGGTCATAAAGTACTTAATAGCATAATGATCTATATAGACAATCAGCTTATTACTAATTAAATATGGCCTGAACTTATCGAACGCAAACACAATTGCAAGTAATTCATTATCAGTAGTTGAATAATTTAATTGAGCATCATTCAAGGTTCGACTAGCATAAAAAATCATTCGGAATACCTTGTTAACTTGTTGTCCCAGAACCACTCCTACTGCATAATCACTCACATCGCACATCAATTCAAAAAGCAGTTCCTAATTTGGTGATACAACAATCGGAGCAGATACCAATTTCTCCTTCAGCGTGTTAAAAGCCCTTACACATTCAACATCAAAGCTAAACACCACACAATTCATAAGTAGAGTAGATAAGGGCTTTGAAATCTTCAAAAAGTCCTTTATAAACCTCCTATAAAATCCAGAATGGCCCAAAATTCTACGAACCCCCTTAACAGACACCGATGGAGGTGAGTTTTCTATTGTAGATATCTTGGCCCTGTCTACCTCAATACCATGGCATGAAAATTTGTGGCCCAAGACTATTCCTTCTGCACCATAAAGTGAAATTTCTCCCAATTTAATATTAAATTTGACTCCTCACATCTTTTCAAAACCCTCTCCAAATTAGCCAAACATCCATCAAAAGAGGCCCCAAAGACTAAAAAGTCATCCATGAAGATCTATATACCTTTGTCCACCATGTCTGAGAAGATAGACATCATACATCACTAAAATATTGCTGGAGCATTACATAACCCAAATGGCATTCTCCGAAATGCAAATGTTCCATAAGGGCACGTGAAGGTGGTCTTTTCTTGATCCTCCGGTGCTTTGGGAATTTGATGGTATCCTGAATACCCATTCAAGAAATAGTAATAAGGATGGCCTGCCAATCTGTCCAACATCTTTTCTACAAAAGGGAAGGGGAAATGGTCTTTCTTGGTTGCCTTATTCAGTTTACGGTAGTCTATACAAATTATCCACCACGTCACCATACGAGGTGGAATTAGTTCATTATTATCGTTCTTAACCACCATCATGCCACCCTTCTTCGGGACCACCTAAACAGGACTAACCCATGCACTATCAGATATTGGGTAAATTACCCCTGCATCCAACCATTTAAGGATTTCCTTTCTTACCACCTCCTTTGTTGAAGGATTAAGCCTCCTCTGAGCATCGATACTAGGCTTACTATCCTCCTCCATTAATATACGGCGCATCACTATTGAAGGGATTATACCCTTGATATCTGCCAAAGTCCACTCAATTGCTAGCTTGTGAGCCCTCAACACCCTAAGTAGCTTGTCTTCTTCAATCAGAGACAACGAAGCTGAAATAATAACTGGTAGTGTGTTGTTCTCACCCAAATATGCATGCCTAAGGTGATCAGGCAATGTCTTTAACTCAAGAACTGGTGGCTTCTCAATAGATGGGAGAGGTCGCTCAGGCACTTGCCCCAATTCCTCATATTTATTTTTATAATTTTCCCCGATGAGTTCAACCACTTAACATATTCGCTGGCTTCAATACCATCACACTCTTCTGGAATTGCAACCCAACTCAACTCAAGTGGATCCTTAATAGACATTACCCCTTCCTCTTGTTCCTCCAATACACTAATACTGAAAACAACTGTCACTAGCTGAAAAAAATTTCAAGGCTTTAAAAACATTAAAAACTACCTCATCACCTTGTACTCTGAGCCTTAACCCACCCTTTTGGACATCTATGAAAGCTTTCCCCGTGGCTAAAATGGTCTTCCTAATATAATAGGCGTGTCATCACTTCCTCCATATCTAAAACAATGAAATCTGCTGGGAAGATGAATTTATCTACCTTTACTAGAACGCCCTCTATAATACCTTGGGGGTGTGTTAATGAATGGTTAGCCAATTGAAGAGTAACCGTAGTGGGTCTAGCTTCCCCCAAACCAAGTCTTCTAAATACGGACAGCGGCATTAAATTAATGCTTGCACCCAAATCACATAAAGCCCTCTCATAATGAAAGTTCCCAATGGTACAAGGTATAGTGAAGCTACTTGGATCTCTTAACTTTTGAGGAAGTTTCTTTTGAATAGTTGCACTACACTCTTCTATCAATGCCACAGTTTCGTAATCCTCTATTTTTCTCTTATTAGACAATATCTTTTTCATAAACTTCATATAACTAGGAATTTGTTCAAGAGCCTCCGCAAAAGGAATTTTAATGTGAAGTTTCTTAAATACTTCGAGAAATTTGGAGAATTGTTTTTCAATATTGGCCTTTCGGAACAGTTGAGGATAAGGAATCTTTGGTGCAGGCTTGGTTTATTTTGACTTCTATTTATTTGGAATGTCTTCTGTAACCTTCTCTTGTGTTGCACTAGTGACATGTTGATCCTCTATCTTTCTTTTTTATTGTCATCCACTGTAGGCCCATCATACTTAGTCCCACTCCTCAAAGTGACAACTTGACATTGCTCTTTGGGATTTACCTCTATGGAACTAGGCAAATTCCCTTATTGTCTACTAGAAAGTAGTTTAGCCAACTGACCCATTTGTGTCTTCAAATTCCTGATTGAAGACCTTGTCTCTATCATGAATTGATTTAATTGGCTTGGTTGAGTTGTTGGTGAGCTCATTGAAGGATGTGGTGGTGGATGAGATGGGCGTGGGTTTGGGTCATAATAAGGCTTAGAGTGTAGTCCATAAGTCGGTTTATGAGGTGGGTGTTGAGGTGGATACTGTGTTTGTAAACCTTGGTTATTTTTCCAAGATAGGTTGGGCTAATTCTTCCACGCAGGAGTATATATATTTGAGTAAGTGTTGGGTGCAGGACTTGGAAAGTTACCAATACCCTGTGTCTGTTCCAAAGGCATACTGTTCATGTATGTTGAGCAACTAGCAGTGCTCGGGCATTTTTCATAAGAATGCAGACCCCACAAATATCACAACTCATTACATTTTGTACTTGCATTGCTTGGGCGACGAGGTTATTCTGCTGCAATGCGGTCAATAAAGCAATAGGTTCGACCTCTAAGACTCTTGCCACCTTCTTATTCTCACATTCAGTGGCCAATTGTAGTTATTCATGGCCATCTCTTCCAGTAATTCATAAGCTTCATTAGCACTTTTTCTCATAAACGCTTCTCCTGATGTTGCATCAATAATTGTCCTTGTATTTCCCCCAAACCATTATAAAACGTGTGCACCAGTAGCCACTTCTCTATTCCATGATGTGGGCACTTCTTTTGCAACTCTTTAAAACATTCCCACACATCATATAAAGACTCCCCATCCAACTAATGAAAGTTATTAATTTATCCTCTATATCAGGCTGACTTCGCAGGAGGAAAATATTTACCAAGGAATTTCTGAGCCAAGTCTTCCCAAGTGACTATATAGTTGGCTTGTAATGAATTCAACCAACTCTTAGCTCTGTCTCTTAATGAAAATGGGAATAATTTTAATGTGATAGCATCATTACTCACCCCATTCATTTTGAATGTTGCACACAACACTAAAACGTTGGTGATGTGGAGAGTTGGATCCACATTTGGTAATCGCCCAAATTGTACACAATTCTATACCATCTGAATGATCAAGGGTTTATCTCAAAATTATTTGCCTCTACAGTAGGAGGACAAATACTTGAATGTATCCCCGTAACAGTAGGGAGTACATAATTTCTCAATGGTGGGTCAGCCTCAGCTGTTACGTTACCTGCATTACCCAGATTTACATTGTTGTTGACACTATTATTCGCGTTCTCAACCATGGCAAAATCTAGCCTTTTCTTTATCTTTCGATTTTGTCTGCACATTCTCTCAATTTCAAGATCTACCGGTATGAGTTCCTTTTGTCTACTTCCCTACATATACTAATAATTCCTGAAACACAATGCATTCATAATTCGAATGAATACTTAAAGTAAAAACCAAAGTAGAACAAAAAAATAATTAATTTTGATATTGGATATTAAGTCCTCGGCAACGGTGCCAAAAAATTGATCGATAAATTATGATACGTAAGTATACACAATCGATTTAAGTAATATAGATAGTAAATAAGAATCATTCCCACAGAGACTATAACCCAATTACCAATAATTGCTCTTTACTTTCCATTTGACAAGTAAAATTAAGATGAATAAATCTAACTACAAGCACAATTTCAATAACTGTAAACAAAAAATTAATCAAAGGATTAAAATCAATAATAAAAAGACCTAGGGTACTAACTTTATCAACATTTCATTCTATTAATTTTGCTAATCAGTTCTAAATTTCTTTCTTCATATTCTAATAGCAGGTTAACAAAAATCGATTCCTATTCTTTTTCAAGATATAAGATCTCAACCTATATGCAGGTTTTCTATATCTTTGTGATAAACTTAAACACATAGCAGGCATTAAGCATAGAAACATAATTGATACACAAGCCATACAAATACTTTTGTCCAATATGTAATCTATGTCTATATAACGATAGCATATTCAATTCGCATCTTTTGAATCAAAATCATAAATCAAGCAAATATTGATCAGATATTTACTAGCATTAAGCAAACATTATATAGATTAGAATAAAGAAGATGAATCAATAGAACATCATAATAACATTAAATAGAAATCCAAGCGACTACATTAACCCCTAGACAGAGAATTCAGTTCATATCAGACATGACTAAAACAACAATATAATTATTCAGAAACATAAAATTCAAAAACTTGAAGAATAAATAAAAATTAGAAAGTGCAGAAAAAAATGTCTCAAAATCAAACTTGCTCTCTATATTCGTAATTAGAAATCTGACCTCAAACTAATTAAAACCTAAAGTATGAATTTATACTAAAAACAAAAAGATTTCCTTTTTTTTTTCAATGGTGGGCTGTGACTTGGCCTTTCTTAGGTCACGGCCCGTGTTTTCTTTAAGCACTTCAGCATTTGGTGAGGCCCTTTAGGCGCTGCGACTCTCTTCACCTAGGTCGCGGCCTGCGTGTTGATGCACCTCCTGGGTTTGCCTTTGACTTCTACTAGCGCCGCGATTCTATTGACCAAGTTGCGGCCCTAATTCCATCCAGCAAACCTGTAGTTTATGACTTTGCTAGAGTCACGGCCTTGAAGACCTTGTCGTGACTCTAATTCTATTTTTTTTCTTCAGATTTTAACCTTTTTACATCCTTCCTCAAAAACTTATTATAACTTATCCTTAATGCCCATTTGAATCGAATGACCACCAAAAGCTCCATTTTTCCACAATTTCCTCTTCTTTTCACATTTAACTCATGATTCATAGCACCTACCTACAACAAAGACAAAGACAAGCGTAATCTTGCACAAAACAAACAAAAAGACTCAAGATTATCACAAAAACACATCCTAAAACGACACTAAAATGGATTTATCATAGAGCGAATGGCACCACTTCCATAGCTCCATTTGATCTCCTAATACTTCTCCTCATCCTAGACTTTGTATTTCAACTCTTCTTTGATCTTTTGGTCATTTTCCTGCTTGTGGAACCTACTACATCTTTCCCATTATTGAAAATGCACTCTGTCAGGGTCGGCTTGAAAGGATACACCTCGGTTGGTTTCTTGTGAAAGTTGAAATCAAGAGATCCAGGTTGAATCACGGATGTTATGCATGTATGTGCTTTCCTTTTCTTTGCATTAGAAGAGTCGTGTATCCGCCTGGAAATATTAAGTGGGTCATGGTATATTGTGCCTTCGGCCTCAAATTTATCTACCTCCACTGGGCTCATTAGTTTCTCAAGAAATAGGCCAACCTTTGTGTTAATGCAACAATTTCACTCTTTCTATTTTGGGTGGTACTTGTCAACAAACTATGATTCTCCGATCTCTTTCCGGCAGTGTAGGTGGCTCAAGTGATCGTCGAACCGTCTAGGTGTGTCTGAAAAAAAGACACTCCGATGCCTAAGTCAGTCTCGCCTTTTTTCTCTAGCGAAATATAGGGCAAAAAATATTGAGGAGATAGTTGTTCAATCTACTTCCTAATTGGTTATTTGAATAACCGAATTTCTCGCCAAAATGTCTATAGGCTCTATTGTTTTGCAGAGGACAGAGGTGGAGTTTGCCTCTGATCTGTGGCTTCTAACCGCAACTCTTTTGTCCAGACCTAATGTTAGGAACGAATTTCCTAATACGCAGCGGAATAGTGGTGGGGTTGGCCTAGTGTACAACAAAAATTTTGTAACATATTTAAACAAAATTTAAATATACAGATCCATTAATATACATACATTAATCATAAGCAAGTTAAGGATAGAATTCATACCTCTTGAAGCCTATCAAGTGTCATTGCTATCTTTTCGTATTTAGAACGATCTTCCTATCCAAGCTGTTCCCAGGTACTCACACCAAGATCTTCCAAAGCGTTCTCTATACCTAAAGAAGTGTGTGGGCACTTAGAGAATGAAGGATAGTTTATTTGTGATTCTACTTGATGTACTCAACACATGAGATCAAGATAATAGGCTTGAGAATTAATTCTTTATTTTTCAGGGAGAGAAAACTATCGTTCTATTTTTCACAGAGCGAATGTTCTGAGTTGTCTCAGATATCTGAATATTTTCTGATTAGTCATACTTAAAAGAAAGTATTCAAATTTAAAAAATAAATCTGTAACCAACTTACAATTTACTTTTTAATTAATTAATTATTCTATTAATGAAATAAATCCAAAAACCAAAATTTGAATTATCCATTAATTAATTAATTAATTAAATAAAAATAAAAATCCTATCCCTGAAAAATAGCCCTACACACCACACACAGTGGACTGTGTGTGCACGTGTAGCATCCCTATTTTTAGGGATGTTGGTTTTTTCAATTTTTATTTAATTATTTATTCAAACTACTTTGTCAGATAAAATCTAACAACCTGATAATTAATTCAAATTTGAATTCAAATTTAAATTAATTATATTTTTAACTAATTATCAAATATAATTAATTATTTGAATAAATATTAATCTTTTAAATTCAAATCCAATTTGAACTTATCAAATTATTATCTCCCACTCAACTAAAGATATTTAATTAATTCTACCAATTAATTAAATCTAATATTTTCGAAAATAAATATTTAATTTATTATAATTTCGAAAATTATAATTAATTAATTATTTAATTAAATTTCAAAATTAATTTAATTATTTAATATAATTTCAAAAATTATACAATAATTAAATATTAATTAATTTTGTTAACTACAACTAATTTGAAATTAATTAATTAATCACTATTATCATATAATTGCATATTTGGCGTGAAGAACAAAGTTCTTCTTAAATATGTCTTTAAACTATTTTTCCCTTCATATCAACTCTTACCTTGAATAGTGTTGATAGAGTCGCTATGGGGACCTATGGACCTATAATTCTAATCTCTAATAAATTTGAGATTATTAATTAAACTCTTTAATTAAATAATCTTAATTTATTAATCTCATGATTATTCCACTATAAATATAAGATTGCATTCTTGTAATAATAGACATTTCATTTACTGAGTACTTTATAATTATAAAGCGTCCATTGATGTAATCATTGCATACAACTTGACCCTCTAATAATGGTTCATAATTAATCGGGAATAAAATTACCGTTTTACCCTTTTAATTATCTCTTATTTCCTTAAGTACCATTGGCTTTACTAGTGAAGGTTAATTCATAACTAAATTATGAATTTGAGCTCAATATCCTTTCAATCCCAAAAGTCAACCCTTAAAAGAACCATCATTCAATCTCCTGCGAGAAGGCATAGATTCCATATTTGTATACTATGTCCCCAGCCATCTACATTAATGAGTTCTCAAAACAAAAGTTTCTAGCCTGATCATTCTAACAGACCCTAACAAGTGAATTAAAGAACTCATATAACATAAATAGGAGTTCATAGTAACTTCAGGATTAAGATCTATTTGTATATGATCATCAGTAGATATATTTAATTAATACTTCGAAACGGTATTTAACTAAGTATTAATCAACATATCTGGTCCAGTTCTATATATTGTCTAATATATAAAGCACATCCACTAAAGTGTCCTACCACACTAGTGATCCGGATCTAGATCACATGTATTCATAATACTAGTGGATAGTACTTGCAGTAATTAATCTAAAGATTCCATAACTTTATTTTACTGCGAACTATTCAAGTTCATTTATCTCAAACACACTCATCTCGTACCAATACTTGTTTGAGATCACATATATGAACTTAGGAATTTTCCTGATATTTACATAATATTATCACAGAATAATATAGTTCATAAAATATATGCATAACAAATTCAATTTATTTATATATTTCATAAAACAATGTCTACTACATATGCTTTCAGGGCACATTTCAAAACAATCTCCCACTTGCCCTAAAGCAAATGATGCATCCCTCTCATTCCCATGTTTCTTACATGCTCCTTAAAAGATTTTATGGATAAAGTCTTTGTGAAAGAATCTACAAGATTATGCTCTAAAGCTATCTTCATAACTGCAACATCTCCTCGATGAACTATCTCTCTTAGCAAGTGATATTTCCTCTCGATGTGCTTTCCCCTCTTGTGACTCCGTGGTTCCTTTGAGTTAGCTACCGCCCCATTGTTGTCACAGTATAGGACTAGTGGCTTATCCACATATGGTACAACTTCCAGATCAGAATAGAACTTTTTGAGCCACACAGCCTCCTTACCTGCTTCATAAGCCTCTATATACTCGGCTTCCATGGTGGAACCTGCAATGTTGGTTTGTTTAACACTTCGCTAGACTACCACTCCTCCTCCAAGACTAAACACTGATCCACAAGTCGATTTCTGACTATCTTTATCTGATTGAAAATCAGAATCAGTGTAACCAGTGGGGTTCAGGTCTCCACCTGAATATACAAGCATATAATCTCTAGAATTTCTAAGATACTTGAGAATATTCTTTACTGCAGTCTAATGACTCAATCCAGGATTGGATTGATAACGGCTGACTATCCCTACTGCATAACAAATGTCAGGTCTTGTACACAACATGGCATACATTAGACTGTCTACTACTGAGGCATATGGATATTGTCTCATCTCTTCCTCTTCTTGAGGTGTTTTAGGACACAGCTCCTTGGAAAGGAATACTCCAGAACAGGTTGGCATATCACCCTTTTTGGAGTTTTGTATATTAAAGCGTTCTAACACCTTATCAATATAATTTTCTTGAGACAATGCCAAAGTTTGGTTCTGTCTATCTCTAAGAATCTTAATGCCCAGAACATACTTGGCTTCTCCCAAATCTTTCATTTGGAATTGTTCAGCTAACCAGTTCTTTACTTTTGATAATGATGTTACGTCATTTCTAATCGCTAATATATCATCAACATAAAGAATGAGGAATACTACTACACCATCTTTGATTTGTTTATAGACACAAGATTCGTCAACGTTTTGTTCAAAACAAAACGTTTTAATTGTGTCATCAAATCTAAGATTCCAAGATCTAGAAGCTTGTTTGAGTCCATAAATGGACCTAAGAAGCTTGCAAACCTTTTTCTCTTGACCTTTTAACTCGAACCCTTCTTATTGAGACATGTAAATGGTTTCGTGTAGGTAGCCATTCAGAAAAGCTGTTTTGACATCCATTTGCCAAATCTCATAATCCATGCACGCAACTATGGACAAGAGTATACGAATGGATTTTAGCATTGCTACAGGAGAAAAAGTTTCTTCATAATCAACCCCTTCTTTCTGTGTGTAACCTTTGGCTACAAGCCTTGCTTTGAAAGTCTCTACTTTCCCATCGGCTCCTCTTTTCTTCTTGAATATCCACTTGCAACCAATGGGTTTGATATTCTCGGGTGGATCTTCAAGAACTCAGACAGAATTGGAATACATCGATTCCATTTCTTAGTTCATGGCTTCTTGCCATTTGTCCTTGTCAGAATCATTCATTGCATCTTTAAATGTAACGCCTTGGATAGCCAAGACCGTTACACTGTGTGTTTACAAATGTGCGAGACTTGCTAATCAAGTCATTTGGTTAGAAACGTGTTACAATAACTAAATTTGTACTAGGGTTAAAAGATTTCGATCTCAAAAGTTTTATTTCTTATAATCAAACATGCTTACATGGGATCCCAATAGTAGTAAAGAGAAAAGACAGTTTACAAAATTCAGAACAAATGTACTGCTACTAGCCACTCTAAAGGCAAAATAGACATTTAGGCTCTCCCCGTCCGGTATCACTCCTCGGTTGTGGCGGCCGATCAGCTGATTATGTACAATCAGCCCCAAAGCTCTCCAACTCAGAACTGGTCCACTTTGCTTTTGCCTTTACCTGCACCACGTAGCACCCGTGAGCCAAGGCCCAGCAAGAAAACACAATAACAAAGCATAATCATCAAATAAACAACCAGATAACTCATACAGTATACTCATATACTAAACATTCCAGATATTCACATTAATCAAGTATTCAACATACTAAGTACATCATTCCATATCAATAATCAAATCACATATGATAACCAGGGTTAGCGCCCTTAGGCCGCACCCTCTGTTTATCCCACTGACTCCGGCCCGCTTAAACCGAGCTTAGTGCATGTTAAGTTTCCTCAGCTACCAGTGGCCGAGCCGCGCCCTATGCACAAATATTGATTATGACACCCTTAGGCAATTTATCACATGTCCCATGGCGTAATACCATCTATGACATTATACAGATATAGGGAGCACTTAGTCCCATCACAATCACATAACCGGGTGTAGTTTTCTTACCTTTAGATTCGCTAGCTTTGTTCAATTTGATCCTGAACCACGATCCCGTCCTAGCCTTAGCGTACACCTAGTCACAACCATAGATCTAAATCATCACCAAACCTCAAATCCAAAACCTAGCCCCGGGATCAATCTTGAGCCCCTGGGAAGCCCTAATTCCACCAAACGGGGTGGTGGAATCGAACCCCGAACCCCCGGGCAAAAACCCTTGAAAATAACCCAAAAACCCCTTTCTGGAAACAGGGTAGCGCTACAGCACTACAAAGAGGGAGCTATAGCGCTACAAGAAAAGCCAGAGGCGCCAAGAAACCCAAGCCTAGCGCTGTAGTGTCCAAAGGCTAGCGCTGCAGTGCTAGTCACAGACCAGCAACACCCTGTTTTTCTTCCTTTGATTTTCCTCGAACCAAAACCTCTTGGAAGCCTTCCAAACCTCAAATACACACCAAATTGAGTCTACCACCACCTATATCTCACCCCACACAACTCAATATCACAAGACTTAACCACATGCATCATCAAACCAAGAAAACAAACATTGAACCCAAGAACTCAAGAATTCAACCAGAAACTCAGAAACTTAGAACTTCAAAGCCAACATTTGTTACCTTCTATGGAGAATTTTGACCTTAAGTTATCTCTAGCATCCAACCATCCTCAGGCCCTTCAACTCCTCAAGATTATTTCCCTTTATTCCATCCAAAACTCAAGCTTAGAAACCATCTCAATAAAACTCAGAAAAACACATCAGGAATACTTGAAACTTACCTCAATTTTAGTGGCTATTCCCTGCTAACTCTTTTAGCTTCACCAAGGTCTTTAGCCCTAAGCTCCAACCTGAGCATACTTTGGGATTCCAGCTCCAAAACTCACAAAGAATGGTGAGATATGGCCAAACCGACATAGAGAGAGAGAGTCCCCTGTTTTTCCTTCTTTCTTTCCTTTTCTTCTCTTTCTTTTAACTTCTGAAACTTTCTACAGCCTCCACTAAAATTAAAGACAAAATAACACTTATCTATTTCCAATCAAATGACCTTTTTGCCCTCCCATTAATTCCTAAGTCTTAAAACACATCAAGGGCATTTTAGTCACTTACTCCCAATTCTCGCTAGTTCCTCGAGTGTCCCTAGTAATTTCCACTTTCATCCCGACACTTAACTAATCACCAAATATTTTCCTCAATAACAAATAGTCTCCAATATGTTCTCTAAATCCTCAGATATACCCCCAGACTTACCCCGAGCTGGGTATAAATCCCCACTATGACTTTCCCGCTAAACTGCTTGCTAGGATCGCCTCGAGTCACAAGCTACAAATATATCCACATAATAATGTGGTCTCAACAATTTATTACAAATATTTACATTTATGCCCTCAACAGGCAAAAATTACAAATATGCCCTTATAACCTAATCAGGGCCTACATGCATACTAATACACATAGTCATGCGTCATATTAATCCAAATAATCATATAAGCATGCATTTGCACCATTATCATGCATTTTCAACAATAATTCACATAACTTCCAATTGTGTCCTCCCGGCACACTAATCAAGGCCCTTAAGCCTTATTAATAATTTTGGGTCATTACAACTATCCCCTCCTAATGAGAATTTCTTCCTCGAAATTTACTCAAACACATCAGATAGTAAACCTCGTACCTCTGACCATAATTCCCAAGGTCCAACACTTTTACTTTACTCCTCGACAACACTCTTACGAGAGTAACAATCTTGTTTTTTTTTCAAGATCTTGTCTAATAGCCATACTTTCGTTTACCCTCGCTTGTATCACGATCCTGCTGATGCTTCAGGGTCTGCTTTGTTCCCAATGATCACCTCATTGTCTTATTCTTGATACCGAAAATTCCTATGAGTGATCACCCTTACCAGGGTGAGATTAATCTATAGACCCCCGACCTAATCCTTGGTACATCTTTAGAATTTATGTTGAATCAGGAGTCAGAACTCTCTTCTTCCTTTTTTTTCTTTTAAACATCATACTTTTCCTTTTCCACACTTACTTGGAGAGATACAAATCCCTCATCCCGGATCTTTGTATTCCGAAACTGACAATTTACAGGTTCTTATGTCTCTTTTTGATAGGCAGACACTTCTACCTTAAGAATTCCCACAACCTCTTTGTTTTTTTCCATTTGAATCAACACTAAACCGTAGTATCCACTGTCTTTCATTTCTTTACTTTGCATAGTACTTCTTGCTTCTCATCTTACCATGTCCTATGCTATGTCACCTTAGTTGTACTCCAATATTCATCATCGTGACTATCTTACCAAGGATTACATTTTCCTTAATATCTCAAGTGTTCGCGTACTCAATGCTTAATTCCTTAAGATAATCATTAAGCTTTTAGGCTGCTATTCCATCTGCAATCAACCAATAACTCCAGGTCCCCACTCTGTTCTCTTCGTTCTCTAGTTCCTTTCCAAAACATGGAATACTATAGGGTCTCAATTTAGCACCATCAACGTTCTACTCCATTACCAGTTCACCTGAGCCAATTACATTAACTCATTCAGCTGAGTTAAAACTATTCTCTGTCCAAACACCTTACTTATAGTCTAATGCGGTTCATTCCTATGATACACCACCATATCACTTTACCTTCCAATATCCAAGTGTACTAGATTATGTCACCCGCTCAACCCGGTACAACATACCCTAGGAGGTGGAATGATATCCTTCCAGAATTCTCATCTCTACACCAGACTCCCATTGGATCATTCACCTGATCCTGATATCTCAACTTGTAATACCTTATCAGGGTTCTTCCCTGTTCCTACCAAAGCCAACACTTTGGATTCCATAGTCCAAAGAATACATACCCGTTCATCACCACATACTAACGCTATACCAATCTCAGCCGTTACCTTGTCCACTCCATC
This sequence comes from Humulus lupulus, assembly GCF_963169125.1. Taxonomy (NCBI): domain Eukaryota; kingdom Viridiplantae; phylum Streptophyta; class Magnoliopsida; order Rosales; family Cannabaceae; genus Humulus; species Humulus lupulus. The sequence continues at coordinate 270,697,885 of NC_084793.1, forward strand.
ACAATATGTGGCGTTCTTTTGACTGACATGCACCTTCCAATTAAGCGATCCACCTCCAATTAAATTTTCCCCTCATACAGTTGAGGATTTCTAACACCAACCACCCACCCACTACATTTCACTAAATCTGGGTCTCAACGTTATCTTTCCTACAAATGACCAAACGCTCATTACTGTTTGCTATGCATACACTGCTTACCTATTATTTCAAGTGAATTGACCATGTTCCCATTTTACCTCCCACGAGGCTTGATCCATCGTAACATTGGTCTAAGCCTGGGCATGCCCCTAACCTATGATGCACCCCTCACAGTTTCATATCTTCATTAAGAGTTAGGTCCTTTATACTGCAATTATATATCAAACTATAACACGCGTATTCCCGCATCACCAAGTGTTAATCAATTCTTACTCTGTCTTCTGAACTTCTAATCTAACACTATCCATTCAGTCTAACTTCAAGTTTTGTTGTTCCTCTAATTTTTGAGATGTAGCTGTCTGTGAAGAAACTCATGTAGTAGATGACGTGTTTACCAGTCTTGTGGTGCTCCCTATCTTTCAGACGTTCTTTAGTAGCTTCTCTGTGGCTTCAGGTTAAATCTCTTCATACCTGCCCCCTCTGCTTCTTGTAGCATTATTCTGAATACCCCTGTCGAGACCAAACTGACACTTCATGGAGCTTTTCCTGTGACCTTGCTTTCTTAATACTAACATCTTCAGCGTAGTAGTTGTTTGCTTTCTACTTCTGACTGGGAGTAGTCTATCATACCATCCATAAATCTTGAAGGAGATTTGTCCGCACTGTTCCTATATCTTCTGCTTGTAGAGCTTACCTGAGTCGCTAACACTTGAATCAATTAAGAACCTTTGTTACCAATTCATCACACCCTACCCGGTATAAGTTATGATTCCTGAAATGTCTCTTTCCTTGATCCCCAGCTGGTAATAACCAGATCATAGATCAATTCCCGAAGACATTGTCCTGTCTTGTAACCGGGCATTTAAACCCTTTATCCTTAACAAACGATGCCAACAATTTCCGCAATACGATGCTCTAACTGATCCACCCCGAGTTCAAACTTATTTGACAGCTCCAATAATCCTTCCTGTCAAACCATTATCATCTTTCATAGTGTCCCTATTACCGAACCTATCTGTAGCCGAATTCTGAAGCATACCCAATCCTTCCTTGTATATCTATCTAGTCCCTACTGATCAGTTTAGTTTCCATTCAGTCCAACTAAAGTACTCCAAATGATATCCCCTACAATCCATGGTTGTCTCTTAACAAATTATATCTCACTTTGGCTCAAGGCTTCCATATGACGAGGCTAATTGCTCTCCCATGAACCACTCTATTACTTGTATTCCATTTCCCCTTCTAGAAGTGTCTAACTTCTTCTTCTCAATAATTACTAGTGTCGTCAATCCCTCGCACGGTACCCTTGAGGTATACTCTCTATATCTGAATCTTTCTTGGGACATTCTCAGCACCGAACTCTTCCAGCCCGTTATATAACCACAAGCGTAAACTATCTGATTAGCTGATCAGCTCTGGGAAGCTAGTCCCGACTTAAAATGTAACAAGGCATTCTAGTCTTCCATCCCCTATCCATGGGAATCCACCCTAACATATCGAACCTCTCCATGTAGAAGTCATGCCCTCACCCGACATCCCCCTAGGTGTCATATCCTACCTCAGGTGCATAATAAATAACCTCACTGGTTCTCATCACTATCCTGACGATTATCTAGCGAATCAGATTTCCCCTTCCTGACAAAACCAGGAGCCATAGAACTGTCCAGGGTTCTTCTACTTGACTACCAAGAATCTGTCCTTACTAAACATTACCAATGGAAGCACTGCCATCTGCAACTTCGTCACTCATTCTCTATACCTCATTCCACAGATCTTCAAATAACATGGCCCTCTTTGCTACCCAAATACAGATGATGAGTTCCAACATCAGAGCGGCCCAAACGCTCTGGACCATTCCAGAGTTTAATCCTTAAATGGGTCATCATCATTTCCAACTACATCCGCTCGTATCAATTTCTCAAAATGAGCTACCCAACTTACAAAACTCGTTGTCATGCACTATTGTTACCTTACTATTCCAGATCAAGCTTATAAGCCTACCAGTCTTCGCAGCTCAAAGCATGTCTTTATAACCTCTTTTATCGATTCACCATCTGAGTCCTTTCCAACCCATCATGCTAATGTCTCGATCCAAGTACCATTTCTAGGCATTCTTCTACCACAAATGCTTAGCACAACCCCTTAATCATGACCTCTCATCTCCATGTAACCAAGGATGGAACTAACTTTGCCCATCCGCTGACCAATTCTTAGGCAATCCATACTTTCCTCAAAACCAGAGGATAACACCTTTTAGGCCTTCCACAAAAATACCCTTATCTGTCTATAATCTCACAATAAACCCACATTGATAGCCTCACTGTCAAAGCATACAAAACAACTCTTTCCCCAAAGAAATATGTTGTTCTTCTACCTAATCCCAACTACTAAATCCCACAGCTTACTCACAAACTAATGATCATTTGTTGCGGCTTCCTGGGATAGATGGAGGTCTCCAACTCCCACTATTATCTGCAATCCCCCCATAAAACAATACCAAGTCCACTTAACCATTCTAGGCGCAAACCAATTGAGTTCATCCGCCACTGTTGATTAAACTTCTCAGCCCTAAGATTCACACTCTGAGCCGTTCCACAACCAGGTCCAAATAACCACAGTTATCATGCACACATATAGCATGTTAAACACAAATCCATAATACTATACATTTAGCTACCGAAGTTTATCACAACCAAGTATACTCACATTTCATCATGCTTCCTATAAGCTAATAAACAGATATGACATATGAATTAAATTTAGACAGTTAACCACATACACTCAGTATGCAAACCATTATCCAAATATTCATTCACATGCAATAGCAATGCTAATCAGCACGCTTCAATCTCATCATGCAATAGTCAAGGGCCAGGCCCTATCAGTATCTCATGCTCCCTATTAATCAGGCAGATATCAACAGTCATATTCCATTCTATTCATCTAAGCATTTAACCATATACACAATTACCAAACCCTGAGTCGAGCTTGTCTTTCGCGACGAATGTACATGTCCAACCAGTATTCATGAACCCTTAAACATAGGACGCTCTGATTCCAAGTTCTAATGCCCTGGATAGCCAAGACCGTTACATTGTGTGTTTACAAATGTGCGAGACTTGCTAATCAAGTCATTTGGTTAGAAATGTGTTACAATAACTAAAGTTGTACTAGGGTTAAAAGATTTCGGTCTCAAAAGTTTTATTTCCTATAATCAAACATTCTTACATGGGATCCCAATAGAAGTAAAAATAAAAGACAATTTACAAAATTCAGAACAAATGTACTGCTGCTAGCCACTCTAAGGGCAAAATAGACATTTAGGCTTTCCCTGTCCTGTATCACTCCTCGGCCGTGGCGGCTGATCAGCTGATTATGTACATTCAACCCCAAAGCTCTCCAACTCAGGACTGGCCCACTTTGCTCTTGCCTTTACCTGCACAACGTAGCACCCGTGAGCCAAGACCCAGCAAGAAAACACAATAACAGAGCATAATAATCAAATAAACAACCAAGTAACTCATACAGTATACTCATATACTAAACATTCCAGATATTCACATTAATCAAGTATTCAACATACTAAGTACATCATTCCATATCAATAATCAAATCACATATGATAACTAGGGTTAGCACCCTTAGGCCGCACCCTCTGTTTATCCCACTGACTCTGACCCGCTGAACCCGAGCTCAGAGAATGTTAAGCTGTCCTCAGCTACCAGTGGCCGAGTCGCGCCCTGTGCGCAAATATTGATTACGACACCCTTAGGCCGTTTATCACATGTCCCATGGCGTAATACCATCTATCACATTATACAAATATAGGGAGCACTTAGTCCCATCACAATCACATAACCGGGTGCAGTTTTCTTACCTTTAGATTCGCTAGCTTTGTTCAATTTGATCCTCAAGCACGATCCCGTCCTAGCCTTAGCGTACACCTAGTCACAGCCATAGATCAAAATCATCACCAAACCTCAAGTCTAAAACTTTGCCCCGGGACCAATGCCGAGCCCCCGGGAAGCCCTAATTCCACCAAACAGGGTGGTGGAATCGAACCCCGAACCCCTGGGCAAAAACCCTTGAAAATAACCCAAAAACCCCTTTCTGGAAACAGGGTAACGCTACAACGCTACAACGCTACAAAGAGGGTGCTATAGCACTACAAGCAAAGCCAGAGGCGCTAGGAAACCCAAGCCTAGAGCTGTAGCGCCCAAAGGCTAGCGCTACAGTGCTAGTCACAGACCAACAACACCCTGTTTTTCTTCCTTCGATTTTCCTCGAACCAAAACCTCTTGGTACCCTTCCAAACCTCAACTACACACCAAATTGAGTCTACCACCACCTATATCTCCCCCCACACAATTCAATAACACAAGACTTAACCACATGCATCATCAAACCAAGAAAACAAACATTGAACCCAAGAACTCAAGAATTCAACCAGAAACTCAAAAACTTAGAACTTCAAAGCCAGAATTTGTTACCTTCTATGGATAATTTCGACCTTAAGTTATCTCTAGCATCCAACCAGCCTTAGGCCCTTCAATTCCTCAAGCTTATTTCCCTTTATTCCATCCAAAACTCAAGCTTAAAAACCATCTCAATAAAACTCAGAAAAACACATCAGGAAATCTTGAAACTTACCTCAATTTGAGTGGCTATTCCCTGCTAACTCTTTTTGCTTCAACAAGGTCTTTAGCCCTAAGCTCCAACCTGAGCATACTTTGGGATTCCAGCTCCAAAACTCACAAAGAATGGTGAGATATGGCCAAACCGACAGAGAGAGAGAGAGTCCCCTGTTTTTCCTTCTTTCTTTCCTTTTCTTCTATTTCTTTTAACTTCTGAAACTTTCTACAGCCTCCACTAAAATTAAAGACAAAATGACACTTATCTATTTCCAATCAAATGACCTTTTTGCCCTCCCATTAATTCCTAAGCCTTAAAACACATCAAGGGCATTTTAGTCACTTACTCCCAATTCTCGCTAATTCCTCGAGTGTCCCTAGTAATTTCCACTTTCATCCCGACACTTAACTAATCACCAAATATTTTCCTCAATAACAAATAGTCTCCAATATGTTCTCTAAATCCTCAGATATACCCCCAGACTTACCCCGAGCTGGGTATAAATCCCCACTATGACTTTCCCGCTAAACTGCTTGCTAGGATCGCCTCGAGTCATAAGCTACAAATATATCCACATAATAATGTGGTCTCAACAATTTATCACAAATATTTACATTTATGCCCTCAACATCCAAAAATTACAAATATGCCCTTATAACCTAATCAGGGCCTACATGCATACTAATACACATAGTCATGCGTCACATTAATCCAAGTAATCATATAAGCATGCATTTGTACCATTATCATGCATTTTCAACATTAATTCACATAACTTCCAATTGTGTCCTCCTGGCACACTAATCAAGGCCCTTAAGCCTTATTAGTAATTTTGGTTCGTTACATTAAATGTCAATGGATCGTCTTTGTTTGTGTTAGACACAAGCATTTGAACTTCGTGTTCATAGCGTGTGGGTTGCTTACTAACCCTCCCACTACGACAAGGTTCACTACTATTCTGACTAGAACTAGCAGTTTCTTCTTGCCGTTTTTCATTAGTTGTTGCTGGTGACTTTGCAATTTCATTCGAGACCACCTCGTCCAGAGCAACCTTACTGCGAGGTTTGTGGTAATTAATATATTCATGTTCAAGAAAAGGTTCATTTGTCGATACAAATGTTTTATTTTCTTTTGGAGTATAGAAAATTCCACCTATGGTCTCTTTGGAATATCCCAGAAACATGCACACTTCAAAGCGTGATTCCAACTTCCCGGTCTTTTCTTTAAGCACGTGTGCAGGACACCCCCAAATTCAAAAATGGTGTAAACTAGGTTTATAACCATTCCATAATTCTATGGGTGTCTTTTGGACAGACTTAGATGGAACAACATTTAATATGTATAGAGCACATTGAATCGCATAGCCCCAGAATGACAGTGGTAATGATGAGAAACTCATCATTAATCTAACCATGTCTAATAACATTCTGTTCCGTCTTTCCGAAACACCATTTTGTTGTGGCGTTCCAGGTGCTGTGAGTTGGGACTGAATGCCATGCTCACACAAATGGTCTTTGAATTCAAAATCCAAGTACTCTCCTCCTCGATCAGATCGAAGAGCTTTTAGTGACTTACCCAATTGCTTTTCAGCTTCTGCTTGAAATTCTTTGAACTTTCCAAAAGTTTCAGATTTTCCTTGCATTAAGTATAGGTAACCATATCTTGAATAATCGTCAATAAAAGTGACGAAGTATTCATAACCTCCTCTTGCTTGTACATTAAGTGGACCACAAACATCCATATGTAATAGCTGAAGTGGTTCTGTGGATCTTAACCTTTAGCAGAGAAAGGTCTCTTGGTCATTTTGCCTTCTAGACAAGATTCACAAATAGGGAGCGATCAAATAGATAGTTTTCTTAAAGGACCATCCTTTACAAGCCTATTTATTCTGTCTAGACCAATATGGCCCAATCTCAAGTTCCACAGATATGTATCACTATCGGAATGAGTCTTTTGTCATTTAATAGATCTAGGATTAGCTGTTTTAAATAATTCAGAATTATTAACAGATTTCTCTTTAGCTTGCAGTTTATAAAGCTCATCGATAGATTTTGCAGAACATATCTTAAAACCATATCTTGAAATAACAATCGAATTATTATTAAAAGAGATTTTAAAATTTTGTTCATGCAACATAGAAACATAAATTAAGTTTCTAGAAAATCTAAGAATATAATAAACGTTCTCTAAAACAAGAAATTTATTATTCTCAAATTCCAAATGGGTTGTTCCAACTGCTGCTGCAGAGACATTCTGACCACTGCCTACCCTCATAGTTACCTCTCCATCAGCAAGCTTCGTTGAACTAAGAATCAGAAGAGAAAAGTAGACATGGTTAGTGGCTCCTGAATCTACTATCCAGGATGAGGAATTATCTTCCACTAAAAAATCTTCTAACACAAGTAAATCAAATTTACTTGTCTTTTTCTCTTTGAGGTCAGCGAGATACTTTGGACAGTTTCTCTTCCAGTGGCCATTTTCTCCACAATGAAAGCAAGTTCCTTTTGGGGTCTTCCTTTTGGAGGTTTTAGTGTTCTTGTTCTCTTTGCTTTTGGATGACTTTTTAGGCTTCTCACATATTAATACAATGTTCAAGTTTGATTTCCATTTCATGTAGTTTTCACCAGTCAACTTTTCATTAGCAAGTAAAAAAGATACAGGATTTGAGCTAGACATAATTGCTGAAAATAAATAAATAAATAAAATGAATTTATGCATATAATAAAATCAGTTATTTTCGGAATAGTAAACGTGATGCATGAATGCAACAATTAAAGAACACATAAAAAATAATTACTAATTCCACGATTAATTAATTTGAACATTAATGGAACAACCTTAGGGTAGGTCAGACTAATTCCAAATTAATTTTGAGACAAGTTCTCAAATTTATAAGCGAAAACTTAAATCAATATTTCTCTTTTGACTTATAAACAACTGCTTGTTTGGTCAAGAATACACTAGTCCACTTGAAAGCCTAATGTACCTTGTGAGTGTAACCCATTATTTTAGATCAACGACTTAGCTCAAGAGTGTGCTTTAGGGTCAGTCAAACTTGAAATACATCATTAAATCCTATTCTTGAAAAAGAAGTTTGCCTTGAGAATAACACAGTCGGAAGCCTTCCTTAGGGGGACACAAGCAATTGTGCAGCGAGGTCCTCTCCATTTTACCTCGGTGCTATCTAATAATGGAGACCATGAGACTTATTGTCATTATTCCCTCTCCCACTCACTATTTTAGAATATGTGTTTTCTCAAAACATCCTATGCTTTTTAATTGGTTGTAAAAATAAAATGATCTATTTTTACCAAATGATATTCTAATAATTACTAATCAAATTAAGAAAAATTAAAATTATAGAACTATGCCCTAATTAGTTCAATTTTATTTTGCTATAATTACTAAGAATATCATTTATAATTTAATAAAACAATTTTATAAAATACTAGAAATTAAACAACTTTTAAAATCTATTTCCGCTCTTGAACTAGTTAAAAAACTAGATTTATTATTATATGGACCAACATATAATCACATAGGACAATCCTAAGGCATGTTTATACTCATATGAGATGCATGCACAATTTTAAATACTGTGTGGGTTATATGTATGGCATGTCCAAAAATGCATGATAAAGTATTAAACAATTTAATCACATTCAAACATTTAAATAAATAAATACTAACTAAATAAATGCGGGACGAGTGTCTTGGGTATTTCTAGAAAAATTACAATACTTGCAAAAATATACACAAAAAATGTAAGAAACTAAATAAGACCTAAAGAGATCTCTATCTTTAACTTTGGGTCTTCAAAAGTAGTCTTGATCCATTAAGCCACTTATCCATTTAATTTTGAATTAAAATAACTTTTAATTTTCTTAAACAAATTTTAAGAATAATTAACTTGGGCTTCAATGTCCGATAAGTTATTCGGTCCAATTTTGAATTTGGGCTCATACAATTAATTCAAAATAAAACAATTTTAATTATGGGTTAACTTAATTAAGCCCATAATTTAAATGGATAATTTTTGGATGCAAGCCCTAGGGTTTAAAACCCTAGGGGCGGCTGCATAGGATGGCTTGGCATGGGGCACAGCTGGGGAACACGGTGGCTGCTGGGTGGGGCAAGTAGGGGCGCGCGGCTGGGTGCAGCAACAGTAGGCGTAGGGGCGCGCATGCATGCGGCTGGGCGAGGCGCAGGGGCGTGCTGCTGAGGTGCGCAGGGACGCGCAGGGGCGCATAAGCAAGGTGCACGGGGGCGTGGCTGCTCGGCTGGATAAGGTGTGCCTGGCACGCTGGGCAGGCAGCACGCAGGGGCTGGGCGCGCATGCGACTGGGTGAGGCTCGAGTTTTAGGGCTTAGAACCCGGGGCTCGGGCCTTACAGAAATTTTCAAATAATTTTAACGTTGAAAATTAAAATTACAAAAATTCCTATGCCCCAAAATGGCTTACATTTTTCATCTAGAATTTTAAGAACATTTCCTTAACCCAAAACACCATATAATTAACGACCCTAAAGAACAAACAATAATCATACATACATCCATCCATTCACATATATTACAATAACATAAGAATGCATATTATGCCCACACAGTAATTAATGTATGCAGATATTAATGACCGTTCTGGTACCAATTGTTAGGAACAAATTTCCTAATACGCAACGGAATGGTGGTGGGGTTGGCCTAGTGTACAACAAAAATTTTGTAACATATTTAAACTACCTTTAAATATGCGGATCCATTAATATACATACATTAATCATAAGCAAGTTAAGGATAGAATTCATACCTCTTGAAGCCTATCAAGTGTCATTGCTATCTTTTCGTATTTAGAACGATCTTCCTATCCAAGCCGCTCCTAGGTACTCACACCAAGATCTTCCAAAGCGTGCTCTACACCTCAAGAAGTGTGTGGGCACTTAGAGAATGAATGATAGTTTATTTGTGATTCTATTTGATGTACTCGACACATGAGATCAATAGAATAGGCTTGAGAATTGGTTCTTTATTTTTTAGGGAGAGAAAACTATCGTTCTATTTTTCATAGAGCGAATGTTCTGAGTTGTCTCAGATATCTGAATATTTTGTGATTAGTCATACTTAAAAGAAAATATTCAAATTTAAAAAATAAATCTGTAACCAACTTACAATTTAATTTTTAATTAATTAATTATTCTATTAATGAAAAATCAAAAACCAATTTTTTAATTATCCATTAATTAATTAAATAAATAAAAATGAAAATCTTATCCCTGAAAAATAGCCCTACACGCACTGTGTGTGCACGTGTAGCATCCCTATTTTTAGGGATGTTGGTTTTTTCAATTTTTATTTAATTATTTATTCAAACTACTTTGTCAGATAAAATCTAACAACCTGATAATTAATTCAAATTTGAATTCAAATTTAAAATAATTATCTTTTTAACTAATTATCAAATATAATTAATTATTTGAATAAATATTAATCTTTTAAATTCAAATCCAATTTGAACTTTTCACATTATTATCTCCTACTCAACTAAAGATATTTAATTAATTCTACCAATTAATTAAATCCAATATTTTCAAAAATAAATATTTAATTTATTATAATTTCAAAAATTATAATTAATTAATTATTTAATTAAATTTCAAAATTAATTTAATTATTTAATATAATTTAAAAAATTATACAATAATTAAATATTAATTAATTTTGTTAACTACAACTAATTTGTAATTAATTAATTAATCACTATTATCATATAATTGCATATTTGGCCTGAAGAACAAATTTCTTCTTAAATATGTCTTTAAATTATTTTTCCCTTCATATCAACTCTTACCTTGAATAATGTTGATAGAGCCGCTATGGGGACCTATGAACCTATAATTCCAAGCTCCAATAAATTTGAGATTATTAATTAAACTCTTTAATTAAATATTCTTAATTTATTAATCTCATGATTATTCCACTATAAATATAAGACTGCATTCTTGTAATTATAGACATTTCATTTACTGAGTACTTTATAATTATAAAGCGTCCATTGATGTAATCATTGCATACAACTTAACCCTCTAATAATGGTTCATAATTAATCAGGAATAAAATTACCGTTTTACCCTTTAAATTTTCTCTTGTTTCCTTAAGTACCATTGGCTTTACTAGTGAAGGTTAATTCATAACTAAATTATGAATTTGAGCTCAATAACCTTTCAGTCCCAAAAGTCAACCCTTAAGAGAACCAACATTCATTCTCTTGCGATAAGGCATAGATTCCATATCTGTATACTATGTCCCCAGCCATCTACATTAATGAGTTCCCAAAACAAAAGTTTCTAGCCTGATCATTCTGACAGACCCTAACAAGTGAATCAAAGAACTCATATAACATAAGCAGGAGTTCATAGTAACTTCAGGATTAAGATCTATTTGTATATGATCATCAGTTGATATATTTAATTAATACTTTGAAATAGTATTTAACTAAGTATTTAATACTTCGGAATGTCGACATCCAATCGGACGACATCTACTCATGTTTCACTAAGTCGATGCAGTGGAGGGCAAACCCTGGAAGACCTTCTATCTTTCCCCAAAGAAGGACCGCACTATTTTCACTGATTTTGATAGTTCCCATAGGAATTGGGACAAGTATTTCTTTGTTATGGGAGGTGCATGGTATCCCAAATTTTTTCCAAAAGAAATATTTCCCCTCGCTAGGGTTTTCATCAAAGGTATACCCTATTTCTTCTTTGTTTTTCTTTTCCACATATATATATTTTTTGCTTTAAATAAATAATTATTCATACGAACTTATGTGATTCGATTTTTCCCTATGCCTCAGATTTTTCGTGGCCTTAAGTCAGTATGAGCCCTGAGAGGCAAGTTTTATTGTCAGATAAAGGTCTCCTTCATGACTTTAAGGAGAATGCCATCAGCATCAGAGGAGTTCTAAACCCCTACTGTATGTAGATTATGACTCACCTTTGTTTCCATGACATAATTGACTTGGGTGTTATGCGAGTTAGGGCTTTAAAAGGTGATATATCCCTCGCCAAGGTCTTTGTTATGTGCGCGAAGTAGTTAGGGGATTTCTTAAAAAGATCTACCCCTGCTTCGCACACCTTAATACTAACAAGGACCGAGTACAAGAGGGCATGCTCGGAGACCTTCGCAGCATGCACCAAGCATCAGGGTACCTTGAGTATAAGAAAAGAGATGGTTCTGAACCGTTTTACTCATCAGAGGTCTCCCCAGACAAGTCTTCTCTAACTTGAAGATCCCCTCGAATACATGGGCGTTTATCTACGCCTTCTGCAGCTTCATCCGTCCAGCCTATGTAATAGGTGCCCTTGTTAAATGACACCCTTGGGAAGCAGAAGTCGCGTGAAGAGACCTCTGATGAGGACTTGGTTGATGACAAATTAATTTCAGCCAAACTACAAATTTTGAAGGGTTCTGCTTTTGTCCCTATGGGCTCCTCATCGACAATTCCCAAGCTTGCGCCTGGGAAATTGCCCTTTGGATAGGCTCTGCCTCTCTCTAAAACATATATGGGATCCTCTCATGCTGCTCCTCAAGCAAAGCTAATTCCTCCTTCTTCTAAGTCAGGATCCTCCTTAGAGGGGGGCTCGACTGCGAATAAGTCCCTTGGGGTTGGCCTGAAAAGTGATTTTCTCCCTGGAGCCTTTTTCTTGGCTACAAACGAGTCGCCAGAGGCGTCGGCCTGCACTCAGGCACTTAGAAGTACGCCCGTGAAGGCTAAATCACCCAACACCCTTCACATCTCTGCAGGAATAACGTCTTCTGCTTCTGTCATATCTGCAGGTTCTGACACCCAGCCTGGTAATAAGCCAGGATCAGTGGGGAAACGTCCCACCTCTGCCTCCCGCAAGAACTGCATATTATAAGACACTTTTGGAGATGATTCAGAAACCATAGGCAGCCCTACACGCCTAATTGACGTAAGTCAAGCAATTACCATGGTATTGGAAGATTTGGACCACAGGGTTTCTGGTGCGGTGGTTGCTTTTGTCCTGTAGCAATCAGAGGCTACTGGGACCATAAGAGGTCAGAGTTCGAACGTCGATACTTTCCCTGTCTCTACAGTGATTGGATTGTCCTAAGGGGAAGTTATTGTCTTATCCTAGGAGTCAATGTCTCAAACAGAGGGAAAGTTTGGGGAGCTGGCGGTTGGTTTTGACTCACCGATCACCTTTTTGGAACAGCTAACGTCTTCTACGGTGTAGACGCCGGTGTTTCTACCGATTGATCTTAGTGAGGATGTTAGCAAATTCCACTTCACGATTTCCTGAGTTGCGACTCAGTGCATTGGCTTCTGACAGTATGGTGGTAGCTTTGCCAGTGGGTGAGGAGTTAGCTGCCCCCGTTGCTTCTGTGGCTGCGTTAGTAGGGATAGAAGCAATTGGCAAAGCATAGGGGTTGCCAGAGTGCTTAATAAATGTGTCAGTGGAGGTGATGGAAGAGATGTTACGCATCAGTCGACTGCATCTGCCTACAGAAGCGTCCAGGTCACTGAGTACCTAAGGAGATTTACTACAACAGGCATCAGATCATATATGGATGGTGAGTTTTGCATGCTGGGATAAGCATGTAAAAACCTTTCTGTGTTATATGGTTTGGTTAGAAATAGTGTGTTGTGCTGACACAATCATGCATGTTTAATTGGATAGAGCTATGTGTATGCATCTGCAGTGAGGAGGGAATATGTTACGGCTGTGCAGAGCAGCTCTAATGCCCGAGCAAGTAGCCTTGCTAGAGAAGGAACGCAAAGAGAGTATTGAAGCTAATCACAATGTGCTTGCAGAAACTGTGAAAAGGCTAGAGGCAATTCTGGCGACTGTGAAAAGAAGGCAGTGTCCACCGAAGTGAAGTTGATGGAGTCCGTAAGTCTAGAAATGGAGCAAGATAAACTGAAGGCGGACTTATTCACAATGACCAATAAGTGGATGGAGAAGAGCCAGTTCTTCCAAGAGCATGAGAAGCGGATGGAGAAGCTGGATGAAATAATTAAAGATTTGCAAGAAGATGTTGTATCTCTGCAAACAGATAAGGAGACGGAGGAGAAGCAGAAGAAAGACTTGCAATGAAAATTAGAAGGGTTAGAGTTGAATGTTGCTTACTTGCGAAAGCAGAAGCTGGAAGTAGAGCTGCTGTGGAACTCTAAGGTGAAGGAAAAAGAAGATGGTTTAGCCAAAATTGAACAACGGATGATAAAAATGACCGAGGTATGTGAATGTACATGTTTATGGTGACTGTATGTATATTTGAAGTTTGTGAATAGTTGTTTAAACGTCGAATCTGTTTGTTTCGCATGATATGGAAGAAGCAACAGTGGAGGCCATGAGGCAACGGATCAGAGATCGGGAGATTACTGAATGAAAGTTCGTGAGGATTGTCGAGGTGGATACGGCAAAGTACTTGGATCTAGCGCTACGCAACAAGAAACATACCCTAGAGGAGAAATGGGTCAAACTAGAAATGTATTGAAAAGTATAGATGTTAAGGTGGGGGAGTATGACGTGCAACAATATCTCGAAGAATTGAAGATTAACTATCCGGTACATCACTTGGAGAAATTGAAGCAGAGGGGTGACACCTTAGGTTTACTTGACATGCTAAGTGGAGAACTCGTTGAAGAAGATGATGTTGCGGGGGAAGTGGTCTCTGTCGTAAATAATGTTGCCACAGCAGAAGGTGTTTGAGGGTCATCAGAACATAAAGAGAAAGAGGTGGGAACAGGGCCCACACCAGCGACAGAGGAAATGATAGGAAATGAAAGAGGTGCTGTAGAACCGTCATCACAGTATTTTGTGCTACACATATTTCGTGTTTTTTTTTTTTTGGACAATGATTGCTCATGGTTATGTACATATTATTGAGACAATGGTTGTTGTATATGGAGAGATATATTGTATATAAATTTTGAAATATTTTGGTTCTACTTATTGTCGAATGTGTTTGTTTAATATCTTAAAAATGACAACATTGCAGCTTGTGAGGTACGTTGGTTGTGTTTTGACAATAGGCTTCACAAGCCCTTTTGGCCTCTGCGTGAGAGGTATAGTAGAAGTCCGTACAGGTGGTTGGAGAGAATCTCCAATTAAGTGATAAGTAAATCTTGTGTACGCAATTTAAGGCAATCGACTGGTTCTGACAATACTTGTATTTCAGGTGAACATCACGATTGGGTAAATGTGTCGTTTCTTAGGCGTATCTTTGATGGCCCACAGTGGCTGTATTCAACATGGGCGTTAGCTGAGCTAGTGAGAAGTGAGATTCCATACTCCATATCAGGTGAGCGATATGGGATAGGACACCCGAAGCTAGAGAATGCGATGGTTGAATATTTGCATTGCATTGAGTGGGATTAGGATCTGTTTACTAAAATATGTATACAATGAGTATTGTTATGTTTGTTGGAACAAGAGTAACAAATATTTACGCAATGAACTATGTAAATAACCATGAGGTGATAATTAACATGGCATATTTTATTGATAATGATGAATCTTTTGATAAGTTTCTTTATGTAAAAAATATGTGGTTACTTTGCTTGCAAACATTGAGAGAGTTGAGTGTGTTGTTCATGCGAACATTGAGAGAGTTGAGTGCATTGTTCCTTCCTTAGAACTAAATCGTCCCCTTGAGTGTGTGAAAGAGCAAGTGAGATGCTTTACCATTTCCGAGAGGAGGCGACATGATCATGCTCGGGCTCAAAGCATAGCATATAAGGTTGAGCGTAGAAGCAGAGCTGGGATTGGCAGACCCAGGATCAACCATCTTTCCATTGCACTCATACCTTGGTTTTTTAGGCGCCTCTTGCTCGGGTAGGTGCCCCTAATGAGGGGGTGGGTCATTAAACCCGACAGAGGCAGCCAACGAATGGGGCGCAATTACAAGTGCTGGAAAAGTCCCTCCCAATCTTGGATTGCCAAACCAGCTCTGCTGGAACTGAGGCAGAGTCGAAGTGGGGTATCCAATGGTTTTGTTGTTGTAGTTAGGGCGGATTAGACCGCATAAGCGGTCTGTGGGGTGTACGAGCTAGTAGGATCCTCTGTTTGATTGGGTTGGTGGTTAGACTTTATGGAAGTTCATACACTTAGCCTTTTGGCAAAGCAAGAGGATAGGGAAATGGAAAATATCACCCTGATTGGACAGCCAAATTTGCGTAGTCAGGTCAGATTAGACTGCGCAATGGCTGGCCCTAGCTCCCCGTTGTTTTAGTCAGGTCAGATTAAAGTGCACTTATTTGTGTAGTGCAATTCCCGTATAGGAACGCATTGTGAATGTGTCACAATTGAATGAGAAGGACTCATCATTAAGGTGTAGGCTTGGAGAAGTCCTCCGCTTTCATCCATATGGGAACCAGTAGAAGTGAGGAGGTATTATGCTTTTTGGTGTAATTTGTGTGTTGATCAGTTATCATAAGGGTCGTATTTATATTGATCGTGGTAGATGAGGTTCAAACCCCATGAAAAATGTTGTATTTTGTTTAGATAAGTAAGGATAAATTAAAATATACACGACTGTTAGAAATGGTTAGTGTGAACCGAATGATTTGATCAGTATTCACGTGGGTGTACTGTTTATGATGCGTCAGGAGAGATTCCTTATGTAGATTTGCATCAGTACATATTGACAAAGTAAAATATTTAAGAGTGTTCAAAAAAGGAATGTTGTTTCATTGCTTTTGAACTTTTGAGTACACATAGTATTTAACAATAGTAATGCTTTAAAGACATTGAATTCGAAGTTCGTGAAACATTTCTGCCGTTCTGAATGTTTTTTAGAGTGTAAGACCCTCGTCCTAATGCTTTTGTTATTTTGAAAGGGCCTTCCCAGTTTGGCTCTAGCTTCCTCTAATTGCTAGTAAATTTGCGCAGAACCCGATCCCTTTTTATGAATGAACGTGAGTGCACCCTTTTGTAGTAATAGCATTCTCCTGTCTTTTGGTATTTTTTGTGTCTGATTTGTGCAATCATGTGAAATTCGTCTAAGAGGTCAAGGTTGTGGGACAGTTTTTCATTGTTTGTGTTCTGATCAGAAGGGATTTTTCGTACGGAGGGTCGGCAGGCCTACTTCTGTTGGGATAACGGCTTCTGTTCCGTATACCATTGCATAGGGTGATTCGCCCGTAGAGGTTCGTTTGGTGGTTCTATATGTCTAGAGTACCTTTGGTAACTCGTCTACCCATGCGCCATTTTTGTCTTCCAAATTCTTTTTGATGTTGGCGAAGATGACCTTGTTAGAAGCTTCTTCTTGTCCATTGTCTTGGGGATAAGTGACAGAAGCGAAGCTTAGGTTTATTTTCAAAATATCACATTGTTCTTGTACTTTAGCATTTTGGAATGGTGTCCCGTTATCCACAACTAATTCCCCTGGGATTCCGAATTGGCAAATGATATGATTCCATATAAAACTCATGGTGTCCGTTTTGCTTAATGTAGTGTAGGCCTCTACTGCAACCCACTTTGTGAAGTAATTAGTGGCCAACAAGGTGTACCGTTTCCCTCCAGCTGCCCTTGGGAGTTCACCAACTACATCCATTCCCCACTTTGCACCATGGGACGACGATAGAATGCGGAATTTCTGTTGGTTGGTGTATGGTCGGTGCGAATCACTGGCATCTGTCGCGTGTTTTCACACAGTCACGTGCTTCTATCATCATGTATGGCCAGTAATATTCAATTGTCAATGCCTTGTGGGCAAAGTTGCGTCCCCCTGTGTGGTTTCCACAAGCTCCTTCATGAATTTCTTCCAACAATTTTTTTGCCTCTGTTGGGCGTAAACACTATAAGTAGGGCCCATTAGAGGATTTGCGATACAGTGTCCCATTGATCATGGAGTAGCATTGAGCTCTAAGGCGCAAAAGCTTGGCATTTTTTGTCTTGGAAGGCAATTCAGATGCGGTCAAATATCAGATAATCGGGTCCATCCAACATTCGGGTTCTGTTGTGATGGAGAAAACTCGCGAAACCTCTCACGTAAGAGTTATGGAAATTGATGAGTGTTGAGTGTATTCTCCCACAAAGGCTTTCTTTCCAAAAGCATCTGCCTTCTGATTTAACTCCCTTGGTATCTGTATGAGCTCAAATTGTTGGAATTGGGACTTTAATTTCTTTAATAGGTCGGTTAAATGGGGTGCCTTTGTGTCAAAGTTACCAGCCACTTGTTTTGTCATCAGTTTTGAATCTCCTCTGACTCGTATTCGTTTGATGTCCATGCTTTGCGTCAATTCTAGTCCATAGATCAGGGCCTCATATTCGACTTCGTTATTTTCTATGTGTTGTTCTAACCGTAGGGCTTCCTCAATTTTTAATCCAGAGGGTGCCTTTAAGATGATGCCAATTCCGACCCCTTGCGAGTTTGAGGCTCCATCTGTATGCATCATCCACATCCATTCCTCTTGTGAGTTTAACAATTCTGGTGTGGTCTCGAGTGTAAATGATTGAATTTTGACTAGGAAATCGGCCGTTACTTGTCCTTTCTTCGCTTTTCTTGGTAGGAAGCATATGTCATATGTGTCGAGGTCAATTTCCCATTTGGATATTCTTCTAGAGAGGTTAGGTTTGTTTAAGACTTGCTTCAACGACTAATTGGTGTATACTATGATTGTATGTCCTTCAAAGTATTGTCGTAGTTTCTTTTTTGTTGTAACCAATGCAAGTACCAGCTTCTCCATTATGTTGTAACGTATTTCAGCATCTAACAACATTTTACTATAGTAGAATATTGGCTTCTGTTGGCCTTCTTCTTCCATGAAGAGTATAGAGCTTATAGCAAAGTTAGAAATAGATAGGTATAAGAAGAGATCCTCATTGGGGATAGGAGAGCTCAATATGGGCTGAGTACTTAGGTAGGCTTTCAACTCCTCGAAGGCTTTATTTTGCTCTGCTCCCCATGCTGTGCTGGCGGATTTCTGAATACAATGGAAAAAGGGTTGGGAGCGGTCTAACACGCGGGATATAAACCTGCTCAAGGCCATCACTTTGCCTGTTATAGTTTGGATATCCCGGATAGTTCTAGGTTCTTTGTCTTCTGACAGTGAGGCAATCTGAGTTTGATTGGCCTTGATGCCCCTCTTACTAACTACGTACCCTAATAATTTCCCTGAAGATACCCCAAAAATGCATTTTGCTGGGTTCAATTTCATCTGATATGTATCAAGTATGTCGAAGCACTCTGTTAGGTCCCCCACATGTGTGATACCTTGTCTAGATTTAATCACCATGTCATCAATATAGACTTCCAAGTTTTTATCGAGTAATGGAGAGAAAAGCTTGTGCATCAGCCTCTAATATGCCGCTCCTGCATTCTTTAGACCAAAAGGCATGACTTTGTAACAGTATAAGCCATGTTCTGTCGTGAATGCGGTGTGGATCTGACCCTCTGTCTTCATTGGGATCTGATTATATCATGAGTAGGCAATGAGGAAGCTCATTCTTTCATAACCTATCGTAGCACCTATCATCTGATCAATTTTTGGGAGTGGGTAGCTATCTTTGGGGCACGCTTTATTCAAGTTTATATAGTCGATACATAGGCGTTTTTTCCCATTCTTTTTTGGAACCACCACAGGGTTTCCTAGCCAACTTGGGTATAGGCATTCCTCGATCGCACCTATACCAAATAATTATTTCACTTCTTCTTGTATTGCTTGGTTGACTTTGGGAGCGAACCTTCTTTGCCTTTGCTTGACAGCTGGAAATAGAGCTGTAAATGTGGGCTGGCCCACATTTTCTTGCCTCTGAATAATTTGGGTCAGACCAGGCCCGTATTTCAATTCGTGTCGGGCCGGTCCGGTCTATATTTGAAAGAGTAAGCCCAGCACGGCCCATAGGCCTGGCCCATATCGTGTTGTGCTTGTGTCGTGTCAGGACCAAGTCGGGTTGGCCCACTTTCCTTATTCGGGCTGGCCCGCTTTCCTTATTTGGGCCCACTTTTAGGCCCATTTTCTTATTGCCAAAAAATGTGAGGATGGGCAACCGGGAACTTACAAACAACTTTTTGGACGGGTCGTTCATGTCTATGCATATCTTTTCCAAATCATCGAGAGTTGATTGTGGCTTCTCGTGTTCTTCGTCATCTTTTATACTTTTGAGATATGCTGGTAGTTTACCTGCTAATTGCTATTTGGCGTGAACGTCATCAGAGGTAGATGCGTCCACCTTATTTATTTCTTTTAGGGTTAGGTAGCATTTCTTTGCTTACCTTTGACATCCTTTTATATCGATGGTATAACATCCATTGGGTGATTGGAATCGCATAACTTGGTGTAAAGTGGAGACAAGGCCTTGCATCCTATGGATCCAATTTTGTCCCATGATTGTGTTCTTGCTTGTGATGGAATATATTATCAGGAAGTCCACTTCTAAACTACATTCTGCCACAACAACGTTTAGTTTGATAGCTCCCTTTGGGTAAACTCTTTAGCTATTGAACCCTAAGACTGGTGTGGCAGAAGGCCCGATTGGCTTTCCTCAAGGCCCATTTTCTAGAAAGCTTCACAAAAGAGGATATCGACGCTTCTGCCCCCATCAACTAAAACTCTTCCCAATTGGCAACGATCTACTTGGAGCTTGATGACTAATGGGTCATCGTGGGGTAAATGTACTTCCCACCAAGTCTTCTTCTGTGAAAGTTATTAAAGCAGCGGGATTACACCTTTCTTCTATAGTGACAAAGTTAACGGTATGCCCCAATGATCTATATCGCTTCACTCTTTCCTCCATTTGCCTCTGATATTTGGATTTTCTCTCCTACTCCATGGTCGGTTCCACGATGTCATGTATCATTGGGACTTGCTTTAGAGGTTCTTGAGAACTTGAAGAAGCCACGTTTGTCGAGGTTGGCGTTATCGTGGGCGTTGGAGAGGGAGTGACACCGGGCTACGGGATGTTTGTTCTATCAGATCCTTTGATATACTGAGTTAATGGTCCATTTCTTATAAGGGTCTGAATTTGGTTGTGGAGGTTATGACATTCAGATATCGTATGTTCATGGTCCTTGGGGAAGATGCAGAATCTATTCTTGTCTCACCTCTCCGGAGGAGTGGTGATCTTGTACAGTTCTCTCCAGATAGGCCTGTCTTTGTTCTCTTCATAAATGACCTCCTGTGGGACTCTGTATTCAAAAGAAGAAAATCTTGGTGGATCGCGGTCGTTTCTTGGTCTTTTTCCTCGCTTCAAAGAATCTGACTAATGTCTTTTTCTTTTATCGTCCCTTTTGGACAGGGGAGAAGGGTTGTTTGGTGGTGGTGTGGAGATGAGAGCGGTCTTCTTCTGGGCGTGCTCGGGATACTCCAAAACTCGGAAGACACCTTTGGCGCGAACCTGTATTTTTGCCATGTCATAAGGTAGGGTTGTTGGGATAACTTATACAAGATCTTTATTTATTTTCATGTAGATCTAATATTAAATAAATTAATATGAGATAATCTATAACATGTTTCTAAAATTTAACTCGAAGAGAAATAATTATAAGAATACTTACATTATACACAGCGGAATAAGAGAGTCTTTCCTTCAGTTTCTCTAACCCTTGTATCCTTTCTGTTGTAGAGTACTACCAAGAAACTGAACCGCTCTTCAATTTTCTTCACGTCCTTCCAAAGTATCCTTGGAATCACCTAGACTAGGGTGAGAAATTCTCAATACATGAGATACATTCAGAGAGAAGAACAATAAGGCTTAGAAAAGGGCTTATGTTTAGAGAGAATCTAAAACCTATCAGAAAACTAGTGTTTGTCATCTGGTGACTTATGTTTTCAACTATCTCTTAACATTCCTTTCATAGACTCAATTAGGTCATTTATTTAATTAAAAAATCAATAAAATAATAGCCAATAATCAGCCCTGAGTCGAAATTATCATGGGCTTTAGGCCCGTGAAATTTCTCATTTGATTATAAGCCCATTGGATTTAAAATAAAGACCTGTATTATTTCTATTGATTTAATTAATTAAATAATTATTTAAATCCTTTATCAAATTAATTATTTATAATTTGAACCTTGATTTAAACTTATTTATTAATTTAGATACCAATTTATCTTAATTAATAAATCTGCCATAATTTCTCTTTTCTTCTCAAAATTACATAACTTTGTGAAACTATCCAAAATTGACCTAGTCAACTTTGATAATTCAAATTGATAATTGAATCAATTAATTGAGACTATCTAGATGAATTTATCCAAGGTATAGTGGGGACCATGGGCCTATGAAATCAAGCTCCAATAAGTTATCATACATCTAACAAATAAATTTACTATCTTATTAATTCCTCGTGACTCCACTAAAGACTCGGAATTGCACTCTTGAATTCATAGAACGATCTATAACAAATATAGATACACTATTAATTATCCATTGTTACAACCATAATTGTCACTCAATCCTCTATAGACAGTCTACACTGAGAGGGAACTAAAATATTGTTTTACCCCTCATTGTATTTTATCCTTAAAACACTTAGTTCCTTGTAAATGATATTTCAGTAAACTAATTTAATTACTAAAATGAGATCTCTATGATTTAACATCTTGAACCAAACTAAAAGGAAACCATCATTTCACTTCTTCATCAGAAGCTATAGATGTTCATATCTATGATTAACACTCCCACTCAATTATACTATCGAGTTCCCAAGATGTAAGTATGGGCCAGTCCGTAGGGTAAGCTGGTAACGAACAAGTCAAAGAACTCAAATAATACAATCAGTTAAATACTAACCACTCAAAATTGAGATTGAATTGACCTATGGTCAACTATATGATATGACTAGAATAGATAATAATGGTATGTTTACTTATCCTATCAACTGTCAATACCGGTCCCGTCCAATGTAATAAATACATCCGATCTTATCTACTTTACTAATGTTCTGGAAAGAACACAGCACTACAATGTGTAAGTAGATCATCGTAGATTGGCAAGTCAGTGTAAATCCTGTGCACTGACTAATCTTAGGACTAACTTATTTTGAACATATAATCATATTTATAATCCACTTTGATTACGTTACTATAAATACGATTAGCGATATGCTCGAGATTTAATAGAAGTTTATATTAAACAAATAATCATGAAAATAAAACATGTGTGCAAAGTTGTTGACACGGTTCTTCAGCAACAGATAATTATATGATGGTGAACCGTAATAGATGAATCATCTTAAAAGAAGATTATAACTCAAATACTTTTTTTAGGTGGTTCAAAGGTTAAAATCCTTCTAGTCCACCAACCAATATTATTGATATATCTCTGATATTCCTTACAGGGTATTTCTTTACAAATTAGAAGCCAACCCTTTGCAACTCCCAGAGTATCCATATTTATAGGGAGAGGACACCTGGGTGTTGCAAAGGAGGTCATCCCGTGACCTTCTTACCCATCATGTCACTTCTGTGACATTCATGATTAATTCCTAAAACCTGACACCGAAGTGTGGTCTAATCAATAGGTAAGGGGGATAATGGGCCACATGGCCTAAACTAGTCGTGGGGCGCCTGAACACGCACGTTTATGCAGTGTGTCCGAGATTTCAGGAAAGGATCAGACACGTTATGTCTGATAAATGCACGTTTACATTGCGTGGTTAACTTTATAAAGGGTCGGAGGTGCCAGTTCAAGCTCTTACCCCGATCTTGATGTAGTCTCAGCTTGTGACGTTCCCACTACTGTTTTGATACCTTCGTGCATTCTTACTGAGTCGCTCGCTACCTCAAGCTAAAGAGGTTGAGATTTGTAACTGCAGCTCCGGATAGGAGCTTCCACGTGGCTGAGAAGATTAAGCCCTTATCCAGCTCGTAAATAACCCGTTGATATTTAGGGCGTACATTTTCCCCCCAACCCCCTGCTCGTGGCATACGACGTCACCTGTGACCACAGTGGGGGGCCGTTAGGCTTCCTTGTGGACTCTTCATATTCCGCCCATTACGCTGGCATCTGATACGTGGAGCCTCGCGGTTGGTGACGGATCATCTTCCGCGAACCGCATTAAATGGCCTAGCCTATCTTCGGCCGCCATTTCGTCTTTCGAGTTGTGAGCCTCGTATCCCACACCAAGACAATCAAACGACCCTTATCTTTTGGCGTTTTACGTATATATAAGGCTGGTCACCTTTCACATGAGCCACCCTTTTATTTGAAATTTTTCTCTTCTTTCATCTTTCTTCCCAGTCTCAAAACCCTTTCTTTCTTCCGGTCACTATTTCCGACGTTCCTGAGTTTTAGATTCAAGGGCTTCTTTGTGACTCTGGTACCAGTGATTCCGATGGGACTTCAACCCAGACGCACCCTTCAGCCTTTACACAGCAAAAACTTTCTGTAAGTCCTCCGTTTGTTGCATGAGTTTAAAAGTTTTCCCTTTTGCTTGTTTAGGTAAACTTTCTTCTTAGCCACATGCAGTAAGTTGCTTGTTTTTTGTTTTTCTTTGCTAGTATTTCGTGTGTAGGATTTTATCCTAGGGATATCGACCGTAGGAAAAAGAATGCTTAGGAGCATGACTCATAGGATACAAGTTCTGGGGTGATTTTTTGGGTAAAAGTTATTTTTTTTTATGCCTGTTTGGAACAACAAGCTTTTAGGGTGCAAAAACCAGGTAGCTTAGGGGATATGCTTCACAAGCAGTTTTTCCTTTCAAAACTTTCCTTCCAAGTAAAACTTTATCCTGACCCTCCTGACACACGGATCCCGACCAATCGGGGACCCGTTGGGAGCATAGGCGCGTGTTCATAGAACTGCGTGGTCTCACTCACCGCGGGCTGAGATTACCTTAGCCCGTGTAAAGGAAACCCTTCGCGCTAGATTCTTTCTTATGCTTAGGTCGCCCTTTCTAAATTTTCTCCTTTGTTCGTTAGGCGACCAGATGGCACCCAAGAAGAGCGCATCCAAAAAGAGTGCTGATAGCTCGTCTTCCCAACAAGCTAACAAAGGGAAAGAGGTGGCAACGGACTCCCCGATTCCCCACTTTGGCCCCATCGTAGAAAAGGAGGTCGTGGTGGGACCCGACGCCTTTTTCGAGGCCGAGAGGATTGTCTCGAAGGTCACCTCCTAGGGGAAAGTCAACAAGATAATGCTTTCCCACAACATAGAGATGGGGAAGGGCGCCCTGGAAGCCCGACCTCTCGTTGAGGGGGAGCGGAGCTGCGCGCCGCTCGACGAGGAGTTCACAGCTTAGAGCGACGAGAATCTCAAGGCTGGGGCCTTTCTTCCCCTGGACCAATTTTTTGCGAATTTCTTAAACTACGTGAAACTGGCCCCCTTCCAGCTCCCCCCTAACTCCTATCGTCTGTTAGCGGGGTTGAAGTATTTGTTCCTGAAGCAGGAACGGGAGGTACCCACGCCGGTAGACATCCTTTACTTCTTTTGCCTCAAAGCCAGCCTGGAGCAACGGGGGCGAGGTGACGAGTTCTACTATCTGACCCGTTTTCCTAACACTGCAGTGGTTATCGAGTTGCCTAGCCACCCCAATAACTTCAAGGATCAATTCTTCATGTCAAAGGGGTTTCGCAACTGCGAATTCCATTACTTCAACCGTCCTCGTAAGTTTCTTCTAACTTTTAGCTCGTAAGCTTGCCGCTGATTATTCTCTTTTCATTCATTGCTGACCTAAAAACTATCGTGCAACCATTTTCGTGAGGACATCTAAGTCGGTGACCCTTGGGGGTCAGTACGACACCTTGGCGGGGCTTCCCCTAAGTGAAAAAGATTATCGCCAGCTCGTGTCTGATGAGACGATGCAGGCATGTAAGTTAATCTCCCCTGGCCAGACTCTGGCTTTGAGGAGGCCGCGGGCCATCCCCGCTGCTCGCGAGATGCCGCCCATCCCCGAGGAGGAGGCCGCAGACGAGGACGAGGACGAGGAGGACGAGGTGCCCCTCGTACGCTGGAAGCGGGCTCTGGAGGTCGCCCAGGAAGTCAATGCGGAGAGGACCCAGTCTGGGGCAGCAGCCGGCCCCTCTGGCCAAGGTAACCCTTACTTATTTAGGGACTTAGACAGGGCCACCACAGACCTAAGGCTTGCTAGGTTTAACCCCACCCAACTCGTTCACCGCCACCGAACAGACCCAGATCGCAACATCACTTTACTCCAGTGTGTTGACCAGCTCGTGTTGTTTGATGACATGGGCCGTCCTAGAGGAACTGTAGTAGTAGATAATACCCTAGCCTTTAGGTCGGCCTTCTTTGAGGAGTACGGGACCAATCTTAGGTCGTGGCCCTCCCTTCTGGAGGGTGTAGTAGCTCCGAGTCTTAGGCAGTATGTAGAGGAGTCTAGTACTTAGGCGGATCCGGATCCAGAACCTCTTCTCACCCGCAAGGTCATTACCTTAGACTCTCCCGTAGAAGCTCCGGGGCCAGAGGTCGTGACAATTGATTCCTCCTCTAGCTCGGAGGGTAGGACCTTTTTCTATACATACTTTAGCCTTTTTTTCTTTTTTTGATCAAAGTATTTTTACATGCATATTAATACTTTGCTATCTTTGTTTCAGATGAGGAGATGTCGCAGCCCGAGGATGACAATTTTCGATCCATGTTCTAGGGGGGAAATCCTCCCTCCAGGCCCTTGGTGAAGAGGCTCCAGATGACGAAAAAGGCTATTGGGACAACCTCCAAGTCCCCGGCCAAGGGGAAAAACCTAGGTCCCTCTACCACTGAAAAGGTGCCTCCACCCCCTCCTGCCGTAGAGAAGATGGCTCCACCTCCCTCGCGGCCTCCCGTTCCTGCCCGGGAAAAGGAGGCGTTAACCAGGGCCTTGGTGACTCAAGCTCCCATGGTGTGCATCCCAGTCAACACCCAGACCTTGGAGAAAATCCCCTAGGTCTTTCGGGGGACGGTTTACGAAACCGCGAGCTATATAGTGGACCACTATTACAATGCCACCCCGAGGGACCTACGGGAGATCGAGACGAGGAGTCCTGAGAACGTGATGGAGTCTTCACTGAGAATGACCCTCATGGTAAGTAAGCTCTACCACTGGTTTTTTTTTATCTCTGCTTCATTTCTAAGGCACTCGCCTCACACATTTTTTCTTTCTTACAGGCGGTTTTGGCCCTTCACCGGAGCATATCCCGGTCCAGGGCCAGGCTCGAAGAGATGAGGGGCGAGCATCAGGCTGCCCTGGCCGCCCTCGCGTCCGGCCAGAAACAGGAGCAGGATGCCAAAGCCGCCCTGGCGACTGTGCAGGCTGAGCTGGACGCATCTCGACCCAAGTTGCTGGAGGCCGAGTCTACCAAGGTTGCCCTAGACACCGCGAAGGTGGAGCTTGAAGAAGCTCAGGCTACCCTTGTGGCGGAGAAGGCGACCTCCAGCGCCTCCATGGAGACCATGCTGTACTATTGCTGGGTCTTCAATCCGAATGGTGACTTTTCCTTCCTGGGGATGGAAGTATGGGAGTCCTTCCTGGGGAAGTTCAAAGCTCACCTCCAACAAGAGGCGCCCTCTGAGACCGGGGAGACTCCTACTACAACCGAGCAGGATGGTGAGGGGGTGACTTCATCAGAGCGGCCTGGCAGGGCTTAGGATTTCCTCCTCTCTTCTTTTTTTATTTTTATTTTTATTTGTAATTTCATATTATGAGGTTTTTCATCCTCGAGACTATTGATTTTCTTATATTTATTTAATCTATTTATATATCTTTTGTGGTTTAACTTAGTCTCTGATGGTGTTATAATTGACACCTTATGCTTTTTTTCTTAAAAAAAAAAAAACATCTGCTGGTCAATTTGAACAAACTTCTAAGTCTTAGGACCTTGTTTTATCCAGGACATTAATTTGAAAACTGAGTTCGTGTCAATCCTTTATCAATATCTCGTGTTTTTTAAGAAAAACATCGATCAATCAATTTGAATTAACTTCTAAGTTTTAGGACCTGGTTATATCGAGGACATTAATTTGAAAACTTAGTTCGCGTCAATCCTTTATCAATATCTCGTGTTTTTTAAGAAAAACATCGATCAATCAATTTGAATTAACTTCTAAGTTTTAGGACCTAGTTATATCCAGGACATTAATTTGAAAACTTAGTTCGTGTCAATCCTTTATCAATATCTCGTGCTTTTTAAGAAAAACATCGATCAATCAATTTGAATTAACTTCTAAGGTTTAGGACCTGGTTATATCCAGGGTATATGCTCCCCAAGTAAATAGGAAAGAGTCTTTTCATGGTTACTTGAGTTTACACCCACAAACGTACACAATGATGTAAGAGATAATTGTTTTGACTGAATATACAAAAGATGGATTTTCCAATTAAGCCTTACAAAAACATCATTGATAATATTTCTTTAAGTGAATGGTGTTCCAAGTTCACGGGACTGCCTCTCCATTAAGCTGAGCTAGCTTGTAGGTTCCTTCCTTCACGACCTCGGTTATTTGGTAGGGCCCTTCCCAGTTTGGTCCCAACACTCCATCCTTGGGATCTTTACTGGCTAGGAAGACTCTTCTGAGTACTAGGTCGCCAACGCTAAAGACGCGTTTCTTGACCTTTGATTTGAAATAACGAGTGACCTTTTGTTGATAGTGCGGGAGTTGAAGCTGTGAATCTTCTCATTTTTCGTCAATCAGGTCGAGGGACGTGCGGAGCAACTCGTCATTCCGGTCTTGGTCAAATGCCTGGACTCTATGTGAGGCTACCTTTACTTCGACAGGAAGGACTGCCTCGCTCCCGAAAGCCAGGGAGAAAGGAGTATGACCCATCGGCGTCCGATGTGAGGTCTGGTATGCCCACAGTACCTGGGGGAGCTGTTCTGGCCAGATTCCCTTGGCTTCGTCCAGTCTTTTCTTAAGGCTTACCTTTAGCATCTTATTGACGGCCTCGACCTGCCCATTGGCCTGGGGATAGGCCATGGAGGAGAAGCTTTTAATAATGCAGTGCCTCTCACAAAATTCGATGAAGAGGTTGCTATCGAACTGCGTTCCATTGTCCGACACGATCTTCTTTGGCAGCCCGAATCGGCAGATAATGCTTTTGACCACGAAGTTGAGGACTCTCTTTGAAGTGATCGTTTCCAGGGGCTCTGCTTCTGCCCACTTGGTGAAGTAGTCGATAGCAACCACCGCGTAGCGAACTCCTCCCTTTCCAGTAGGGAGGGCACCAACCAAGTCAATCCCCTAGATCGCGAATGGCCACGGGGATGAGATCATCTTTTGCTCGACTGGGAGAGCTCGGGCAACTGTAGCAAATCGCTGGCATTTGTCACATTTTTTGACGTAGGAGATCGAATCCTTTGACAAAGTGGGCCAGTAATACCCTTGCCTTAATATCTTCAGGGCCATGTTTTGCCCCCCAGTGTGATCTCCGAAAAAACCCTCATGCACTTCCTGCAAGATGGTTTTCGCTTCGCCTGGCAGAACACATCATAGGAGAGGTAAAGAGTGTCCACGCCGATACAATGTCCCATCTATCACTGTATATCTCGGAGCCTGGTAAAGTACCCTCCTTGCGTCATTTCGCTCCTCGGGTAACTTTCCGGATGTGAGATACTCGAGGATGGGAGTCATCCAAGTCAGTCTGGCGTCAATCATCTCGATCTCTGCCCCGACTTCCTCTATGCTCGGCCGTTCCAGGAAATCTACTAGAACCAGCCCCAAAGTCTCCACCTCTCCAAAGGTGGTGAGCTTCGCGAGAGCGTCCGCGTTGGCATTCTGCTCATGAGGTATCTGGTTGATTGAGCCACGCTCGAATGCAGATAGCTCGCTTTTTACCTTGGCCAAGTATGCAGCCATCTTGGTTCCCCATGCTTGGTATTCCCACAACACTTGGTTTACCACGAGCTGGGAATCACTGTAACACCGGACCGAGCTAGCATTTAGTTCCTGGGCCACCCTTAGACCAGCTAGGAAAGCTTCATACTCAGCCTCGTTGTTGGATGCCTTGAATCTGAATCGCAACGCCGAGTGGAATCGATGTCCTTCCGGGGATATTAATATAACTCCAGCCCCGGAGTCGCTCTCGTTAGACGAGCCATCTACAAAGATTCTCCACGAGGCCTGGGGTAAGGAGGCCTAGAGTGACTCTTCTGCAGGATCTTCTCAGAATCTTGTGCACTCTGCCACAAAATCAGCCAGGGCCTGGATTTTTATTGCAGTTCGCGGTATGTACAATATCTCAAACTGGCTGAGTTCAATAGCCCACTTCAATAGGCGTCCTGATGCTTCAGTTTTCTGCAAAACCTACCTTAAAGGCTGATCGGTTATGACGTGTATCGAGTGGGACTGGAAATACGGCCTGAGCTTTCAGGAGGCCGTAATGAGACAAAAGGCCATCTTTTCCATCAAAGGACACCGGGATTCAGCTCTGAGAAGCCTCTTACTGATGTAATAGACCAGCTTTTGAGATCGGTCTTCTTCTCGGACTAATACGGCGCTAGCTGCATCTTCCATCACAACTAGGTAAAGAAAAAGAGGCTCTCCCGCCGTTGGTTTGGACAACACAGGCGGTTCGGCTAAGTGCGCTTTCAGATCGAGGAAGGCCGCTCGCACTCCTCGGTCCACTCAAACTTCTTATTCCCCCATAGCAGGTTGTAGAATGGCAGACACTTGTCAGTAGATTTAGAAATAAACCGATTAAGGGCCGCCACCTTTCCTGTCAGACTTTGAACGTCCTTTCGTGACTTGGGTGAGGGCATCTCGAGTAGCGATCTGATCTTATCGGGGTTTGCTTCTATTCCTCTAGTATTTACAATGAAACCCAAGAATTTTCCTGACGTAACCCCGAAAGTACATTTTTGGGGGTTAAGCCTCATGCTGTATTCTTTCAATATCTTAAAGCATTCCTCCAGGTCGGACACATGGTTATTGGCAGTTTTTGACTTGACCAGCATGTCGTCAACATACACTTCCATATTCTTTCCAATCTGGTTGGTAAACATCCTATTCACCAACCTCTGGTACGTAGCTCCAGCATTCTTCAGCCCGAAGGGCATGACCTTGTAACAATAAACGTTAGTCGAGGTCATGAAGCTAGTGTGTTCTTGGTTTGCTCGATTCATGGTGATCTGATTATAGCCCGAGTACGCATCCATAAAAGACATGAGCTCGTTCCCCGCTGTGGCGTCTACCAATTGGTCGATCCTTAGCAAGGGGAAGCAATCTTTGGGGTAGTCCTTGTTCAGATCGGAGAAGTTGATGTAGGTCCACCATTTCTCATTGGGCTTTGGAACCAACACAGGATTGGCGACCCAAATCGGGAATTTCGCCTCACGGATGAAGCCGCACTTTAAGAGCCGGGCTACTTCTTCTTCTAGGGCCTCAGCTCGGGTTGTACCTAGGCGTCTTTGTTTATGGGATTTTTCAGGTACGCTTTTATCCAAATGGAGAGTGTGCATGATGACACTCGGGCTGATCCCTACCATGTCTTCATGAGACCAGGCGAACACATCCAGATTCTCCTGCAGAAACTTAATCAGCTCCGCCTTCCTTTCGCTACATAGGTTTTTCCCGAGCATTACCACCTTCGAGGGGTCTTGCGGGTCGATATTTACCTCCTCAAGCTCTTCGATGGCCTGGAGTTCGGATCTATCTTCTCCTATTCTGGGGTCGATATCATCATTTAAGATGATATTCTCCCCTCCGGCGCTCTGAGGTTTTTCAATCTCAGGATTAGGCACAAGTTCCTGAGATTCCTCACTCCCGCCCTGGATGGTCATCGTCAGCTGCCCGGGTTTTGATTTTCCCTTCATAGAAATGCTGTAGCATTCCCTGGCAGCAAGTTGGTCATCTCGGACCATGCATATCCTTGAGGAAGAGGGGAATTTCAGCGCGAGGTGGCGGATGGAGGTTATGGCTTCGAATGCTATCAATGTAGGTCGGCCGAAAATAGCAATGTATGCAGCGAGACAATCGATGACCACAAACTTAAGGAGTTTTGAGACAGTCCGGGGTCCCTTTCCCAGGGTGATCACCAACTCAATTATTCCTATTGCTGCCGCCCCCTCTCCGGAGAATCCATACAGCATCATGGAGGTGGCTTTCAACTTGGTGACAGACAAACCCATCTTTTCCAGCGTAGACCGAAACAACAAGTTCACCGAGCTCCCATCATCGATCAGTATCCTCCTAACTCTCCGGTTAGCGAGATGAGCGGCTACGACTAGAGGGTCGTTATGAGGGAACTGGACGTGACTAGCATCTTCCTCGGTGAATATGATTGGTTACCTCTCCAATCATTGTTGTTTGGGTAGATGCTCCTTAGGGACGAACTCCACTCCATTATGAGCCTTGAGTTCGTTGACATACCTCTTTTGGGCACTTCTGCTCGTACCAGCCAGATGGGGGCCTCCGAAGATCGTGGAGATCTCTCCTCCTATTACGGGAGGAGGGACGTCCTTATCTACCCGAGACCCGAGCTGACTTGTCGGAACTTCCGAAGCTGGTTGGCCGGCGGGAACTCTATTCCGCGCGTACTGCGCCAAGGGTCCGGCTCTGATGAGAGTCTCGATCTCATCCTTCAGGTGCCTACAATCATCAGTGTTGTGGCCAATGTCGTTGTGGAATCGAAAAAACTTGGAGGGGTCTTGCTTACCCTTCTGGTGCTTCAACCGTTCCGGCTTCTTCCAGGGAAGGCGAGCAGAGTTTGCTAGGAAAATGTTTTCCCTAGTGTGCGTGAGTTCGGTATAAGTCGCGTACACTGGCTTAAATTTTTCCACAGACTTATTCTTCTTTGGGCCGTGCTGGCCGCCTTCGCTGCTCCCTTTTCTCTTGCCTCCACCCATTGGTTATTCTGTGCAACGGTTTGGGCCATTTTTACGATGTCCGTTCCCACTCCAGCAGGCTGATCAGGGGCTTGGCTGGTTCCCACTGCCGATGCTCACGCCTCCTCCAGGTTTATCCATCCCTGGGCCCTATTTAAGAATTCGTTCACGGTGCTGACACCTTTTCTCTGTATTTTTTCCCAGAGTCCTCCTCCAACGAGGATCCCAGTCCTTAAAGCCATAAGTTTGGAACTGTCATCTGCATCCCTGGCCTGAGCTGCGACGTTTGCGAACCTGCTCAGGTAAGCTTTTAAAGGTTTGTTGGGCAGTTGCTTTACGTTTGCTAGGGTGTCGGCTTTGACGCAGGCAGCCTGAGAAGCTCGGGAGGCCCTTTTGAAGTCGGTGGAAAAGGTTTTCCACGAGCTGATGGACTGTTTTTTATTCTGTTTGAACCACTGTCTGGCCAGCCCAGTCAAGGTGAAAGGAAAAATTAAACATCTCAGCTCGGGGCTGATGTTGTGGGCCATCATCAGGGTGTTGAACACACCCAGATGATCTGACGGGTCCCTGTCCCCATTGAACTTGGACAAGTGAGGCATATGGAAAGTAGGTGGATACACCGTAGCTGCTATATGGGGGTGAAGAGCTCAAGTTCGTCCCCTGACTCGTACTCATCTTTCTCTTTTTCTGATAAGAGCTTCTTCATCAGCTCCTCCATCTGAGCCAGATGCTCAAGGGTCTGGTCCTGACTTCCTTGGTTATTCCGGGGCTGGTCAACAGCTCCGGTTCCATGGTATGCGTTAGGCGGGTTTTGTCCCTCCTCTCTTGAGATAGGTTATATGGGATGCTCCCGCTGTCACACACTTCAGATTGGCCTTCCCCTTGGTGAGCACGACTACCATTTCCAACTGGGTCTCTTTGAGAATTTAGACGATCTCGGAGGTCGCCCCTCGGGGCGGCCTGAGGACTTTGTGCCGAGCTCAAGTGATGGCGCAGGTCTCCGCCGGAGATGTTACTTTGACGACTCCCGGTCCAGTAACTTCCATTTGAAAAGCTCGGAGCCCGCCGCTGAGGGTGAGTGTTCGGGACTTCCCTGGGCGCCTGGCTACGATGGGAGGGTCCGACGGAAGGAGGGTTTCTCTTGCTGCTCCCATGAGTCGGAATGTTTCAGACTGGACGGGGAGGATATGGGTATCTTATTGGTGAAGGAGGATGCCTGACTGGGGACGCGATTCTAGTCCCGTCAGGGCAGATTAGGCTAGGCCACGTCTGCTTCGTTCTACCATCCTCTGCGTCCTGCGTCCTGCGTCCTGCGTCCTGTGCTCGGCGGTCTGAGCGGGGTGCAGGACGGCTGGCCGGGGCGGGTTGTCATCGCGAGCCCTCCCCGGATCTCCTTCGCGAGCTTCCTCTAGCCCTCCTAGGTGCACTCGAGGGTGGAAGTGAGCTGGGAGTTGAGGTCCGGACCGATCAACTGAATTGCTGCTCGGCCCTAGGGAGATCCTCAAATGCGGTTTCCTGGTGGTGCGAAATAGGAGTAGAATTTGATGTTACCCCAGCGGGACTTATGAGTCTTACTGTGCCTCTTTCCGACGTTAGCATCGGTTGTAAGAGGGGGTAGTTGGGCCAACACCTCTTGAATTTGCTTGTTTTCTTTCGTCAGCTGACTCCTTAACTGTGCATTCTCCATTTCCACCGCCGTGTAGAAATCCAGGTTTGAATTGGGTGGCCAGGGAGCCTAACTTCCAGTGTCGTCTTGGCCCATTGGCTGCTTCCCCGGCCGCTGCTGAACCTTAGGGTTTTGTTCATCGGACATGGTGGAATGGTGGGCCTCTTGCCCATCACGTTGGTCTGCCTCGTTACCATGTCTCGAGCAAGTGACTACCATGGTTGAGTATTTGCAATAGCACCAATCTAGAAGCTCTCAACGAAAGCACCAAACTGTTGACGCGGTTCTTCGGCAACAGATAATTATATGAATAGGGAGAGAGATTAGTGCTAAATGATGGTGAACCGTAATAGATGAATCATCTTAAAAGAAGATTATAACTCGAATACTTTTTTTAGGTGGTTCAAAGGTTAAAATCCTTCTAGTCCACCAACCAATATTATTGATATATCTCTCATATTCCTTACAGGGTATTTCTTTACAAATTAGAAGCCAACCCTTTGCAACTCCCAGAGTCTCCATATTTATAAGGAGAGGACACCTGGGTGTTGCAAAGGAGGTCATGCCGTGACCTTCTTACCCATCATGTCACTTCTGTGACATTCATGATTAATTCCTAAAACCTGACACCGAAGTGTGGTCTAATCAATAGGTAAGGGGGATAATGGGCCGCATGGCCCAAACTAGTCGTGGGGCGCCTGAACACGCACGTTTATGTTGCGTGTCCGAGATTTCAGGAAAGAATCAGACATGTGATGTCTGATATATATACACATTTACATTGCGTGGTTGACTTTATAAAGGGTCGGAAGGGCCAGTTCAAGCTCGTACCCCAAGCTTGATCTAGTCTCAGCTCGCGACGTTCCCACTACTGTTTTGATACCTTCGTGCATTCTTACTGAGACTCTCATTACCTCGAGCTAAAGAGGTTGAGATTTGTAACTGCAGCTCCAAATAGGAGCTTCAACGTGGCTGAGAGGATTAAGCCCTTATCCAGCTCGTAAATAACCCGTGGATATTAGGGCGTACAAAAGTGATTGACCAAGTCAAAAAATAATTTCTATTATTTTTTTGATAATAAATGAGATTACAAAGAAATTGGGTTTTAAATAGGGCATAAAACCCTAACAGGGGTTATAGTGAGATTTTCGTGTAAGAGGGATCCCACTTGCAAAATTTTGACAAAGAGGTTGGCTGCGTTCGTTGGCTCTACATCGTGAATTTGGTGTGCAAGATTGATAAAGCGTTGCGGGTACGACTTTGGGTGTTCATTTTCTCCTTGCTCAATTCAATAGAGGTCGGGCATAGTTCTTGGAGTCTCGCGGTTGGCACTGTATTGCGGCAGAAAAACTCTGCGAAGGTCGCAGAAGCTGTTGACAGAGCCGGGTTTGAGCTGTCTGAACCATACCAGAGTAGCTCCGAAAAAGGTTGTGGAGAATACTTTGCAGTGTATAGCTTCATTATTCACTTCTAAGGCCATTTTCTGTTGAAACTAGAATAAGTGACTAAGTGGGTCCCATTTCCCATTGAAGGCTGGTAGAGGAAGGATCACGAAGTCTCTTGGTTTCGGCTCATTCTGTATCCACTCAGCGAAGGGTGATCTTTCAATATTTCTTTATACTAACTCGACGTAGTCAACGCCATGCGCAGGTCATCCCTCGAAGAATTTTTGCTTTACTTCTCGGAACATTTCCTCTTTCCAACTCTCCAAGAACCGAGTAGAAGGGATAGGATCTTCGATGGTCACGTCGGGCATGACCCGCGCATGGGTTTGCTGACGACCTCACTCTGTGGTGGTTCGATTTGTTCTTGAGAGCTCTGTGTCGACTTCTGGATGTGTTTCATACTGCTCCGCCCGTCACTCGACAGCCTTCCGTTATTGGCGTGATGGGGACGACGACATCAGGGCCTAAGATCCTTCTCTGACGCAAGGAGTGTTGTCTTCAGATGGGTCAATCTGGACGACTTGAGTCTCCAATCCATCAGGGTTGGAGTTTTCCTTGTCTCGAGTCTTGCGTAGGCCTTCGTTTGTTCTTTGCAACTTGTCAATTTCGGCCTCCATTTTTGTCTGGGCAACAGTCAATGTACTGATGGGCTTATCAGACTTCTGTTGGCTGGCTTCCAATAGTCGACACATTTTGCCGAGTTTCTCACCGACATCTATCGCAGGGGGGCGACAGGAACTATTGTGCTCGATGCCCCATTAGTCTTTGGCGACATGGCTTTCACGTTCAACAGAATCTTGATTGTTCAGAACTTTCTTGATTCAAATATTTCTTGAAATTCCCACGGACGGCGCCAAATTATTGATGCATCAATTTTGCTTTTTCTATTTTGGGCGGTACTCATCGACAAACTACGATTCTCCGATCTCTTTCCAGCAGTGTAGGTGGCTCAAGTGATAGCCAAACTGTCTAGGTTTATCTGCAAAAAATGGACTCTGATGCCTAAGTCAGTCTCTCCTTTTTTTTCTCTAGCGAAATGATATTTATAGGACAAAAAATACTAAGGAGTTAGTTGTTCAATCTACTTCCTGTTTGGTTATTTGAATAACCAAATTTCCCGCCAAAATGTCTACGAGCTCTCTTGTTTTGTAGAGGATAGAGGTGGAGTTTGCCTCTGATCTGTGGCTTCTGACCACAACTATTTTGCTCAGACCTAAACGCTCTGTTTCACTTGTCCCTAAAATAAAAAAATACTTGGGCCGAATATTTTGAGCCCAACACTTTGTATCAATGGGCCAAGGAACCATAGTAGGCTCGAGGTGGTGGTGAGGAGTCCTAGATTTGCACAACTGTGCATGAGGTATGTCAAGCATCTGCTCTATTGTTGGACCTAAAATAGGCATAAGACTAGTGATGATTCCTTTATCCTTCGCATTGTTTCCAATCTTGGAAATTGGGTGTTGTCCTGACTTTTGATCTGCAGGTCCTCTTAGTTTTGTTTTGTTGTTTCTGAAAGGAGAAAGTTTTAATCCCGCCTGTGCTGCGGAGGCTTCCTGCGAAGCCTGGCCATTCCATTTCGATCTACCAATAGTTGTCTCTGTGTTAGCAGGTTTCTCCGAAAAATGTGGATCTGTGCCCACTCCATTGAAATTTGAAAGTGTCGGTGTTCTCCTGTCCGACAATCTCCCCTCGTTCCTTCTTCCTAGAAGCCAAGACAGGAGTTGCTTCTTGCATTACCATCTAAAGAAATATTCCAACATAACACATAAATAAATTGTATGATGTCTCATCATAAAAGTAAAAAGTCAAATGAAAGATGTCAATAACATTGCTCATTGACTTAACACGCAAAATCAATGTAACCACATGTCACAACAAATCAACATGTCACAAAGTTTTAATTTCCATTTTCTTCCTACCTGATACACATAATATAAGGAGATTTATTGTGTGTACATGTATTTGCTTAAATAAAGACAATAGTAAATCAAAGAAAAATTAAAAGTTCTCATAAAAATCTCCCCATTACCTCTAGACGTCCCAAACACTTTGATTGCAGAAGCCTCCACGCTTCAGACGATTTATTCCAAAAGAGCAACTTCAGCTCTTACGCAACCTGAACTTGAATCAATCATGTTCATGACCCTAAAGTCTCAGACTCTAAGCTATATTCCAATTTACATTAAAATATCACTGCAAATAAATAAAATTGTCGGATGAAATCTTGGAGATGTTGGATAAATTTTGAGCAGCAGGTTCATAATAAACATGAAATTTCCAACTTCAAATTCTCTTAGAAAATTTCAACAACCACCTGGGCTCATTGTCAGAGCCTTTGGTCATTGTCTTCATCCTCCTAATTTCCAGAATACTCATTTGCTCTCTCTATGATCCAAAACATAGAATCCGAATAGAAATAGATTCACTCAGATTCACAATTGAAGCCCGTCTATCAATCAACGACAAAATTCGTCTCTAATACATCGTCATCTCCTCCGCCCCACGTGACCATTGCTGCAAATTCTTCAAGTGAATCGCGGAGCCCCTGATATCATATTAGAATTAAGATTATGGTTGGTTAGTTAGGCTTGGATTGTTTTAGCTTTCATTTTAACCAATTTTGTTTTAGTTAGTTCAGTTGGTTACTTTTTCGGTTTGGACCCTTCTTAGCCTTTATTTACTCTGAGTTGGTCCTCTTGTACAGACACTTTTTTCATCTGTTTTTACTCGATGATAAGAAAAGTCTTCTTTTCCTAATATGGTATCAGTGACTATCTAACCTTTCTTTTTTTCTCCTTTGACTCCATGGCACATACTAGAACTACAGGTCTTCGAACTACAAGCATTGTTTCTCCTCTTCAGGAGCCTTCAACGGCAGCTACTGATTCACCCCTACCAATTCCTGATGCTCCTTCTCAATAACCCCCAATTTCTAGGGTTCCGAGTCCTCCCATCCATGTCTCCAATCGATTATCTTCTTTTCCTGTTCTTGATCGACCTGCCCATGAAGATGGTAGTAGTCCCTACTTCTTGGGCACAAGAGATCACCCAGGCCTTGTTCTTGCATCTCCTCCCCTCACAGACAAGAATTTTCAACAATGGATAAGGGATTTCAAGATCTCCATTCGGGCAAAGAACAAACTTCCCTTCATCAACGGATCTCTCCCTCAACTAGCTGAAGATGATCCTCTTCTCAATCAATGGCTTCGGTGCAATCACATGGAAATGTCTTGGATTCTTCACTCTATTTCCCTTGACATCAAAAGTAGTATTATGTTCTTGGACACTACTGCTACTATGTGGAATGAACTCAATAGTAGGTTTGATCAAGGCAACGAACCTAAGATTTTTTATCTTAGAACATCTCTCATCAGCCTTCATCAAGGCGATGACTCTGTAAGTTTCTACTGCACTAATCTCATATTAATGATTTGTGCCCTAGAATTCCTTGTACTTGTGCTGCTTCTGCTGACTCTCTTTATTTTCTTAATCAAGAACATGTTCTTCAATTTCTCACGGGTTTGAATGAGTCATTTCATGCTGTTAAAGCTCAAATATTGTTGATAGATCCATTCCCATATCTTTCAAAAGTTTTTTCCATGATCATTCAAGAAGAGAACCAAAAGAAACTTCGGCCATCTCAACACACAACTTTCATTGCTACTGTTCCTCCATCCGTTCCACCTTTTACATCTTGCACCAAGAAGATGCGCCCCACTTGTACCCATTGTCTCAAACTAGGGCACCTCAAGGAGAAATGTTTTTTCCTTCATGGATCTCCCTCGGGTTATGGTGATAGACGCAAATCTGAATCTATCAAGACTAATCAAGTTTCTATTTCTACTTCTTCACCAAGTGCACCCATCCTTCATCCATCTCAATTGGAACTCAGCCAACAACTTATTGCTTTGTTGAGTCAACAACTGCATCATACCCCTTCCTCAAGTGATATTCAGCCTCAAGTATCCAATATCACTGGTAAAATTGTATCTTCTCCTTCTTCTTTTTTTATAGTAGATAGTGGCGCCACACATCATGTTTGCCACTCTACCAAGCTCTTTATCTCTTTTAACAATCATATTCTTGAGAAATATGTTACTTTACCTAATGGCCATAAAATTTTCATTCATAAATCTGGTACTGTACGTGTGAACAAAGTCCTTTTACTAACTAATGTTCTATATATCCCTGAATTTCGGCTCAATCTTTTTTTCATACCTGCCTATCTTCACAACAGTCCTAACACTATTTTCTTTGACCATTCTCACTGTTTTCTTTAGGTTCCTCAAATGACTTCAAAGATTGGGATTGCTAAGAAAGTGGGCAACCAATTCTTCATTTAGTAAGATCCTTCTTTCTTATATTCGGGTTCTACCAATTCCTTTTTTTCTCATATATCTACTGCTGTACATCCCTCTAGTCGTAATAATACTTTGAACTCAAAATGTAATGATTTGAACCAATGACATTTTCCCCTTGGCCATCCTTATGTACAAGTTTCAAAAGCTATCAATAAAACTTTACAATTTTCATAAACTTCTAAAGATAATGTGTGTTCTATTTGTCATCTGGCAAAACAAAAAAGACTACCTTTCCACCCTCAACATAATATGGTTGATTCACCTTTTCATTTAATTCACTTAGACATATGGGGTGCATTCCATATCATGAGTTTAGAAGGGTACAAATATTTTCTTACTATTGTTGATGACCACACAAGATATACTTGGGTTAAAAAATTGAAAGGTTGTACAAATATTTTTTAACCTTGTTGCCACTCAATATTCAGCTTCTATTAAAGGTATTCGGACTGATAATGCAAAAGAGTTTAATCTTACTACATTTTACGCATCTAAAGGCATTCTTCATTATCACTCATGTGTCGAAAGACCACAACAAAACTTTGTTGTTGAAAGGAAACATCAACACATTTTAAATGTTGCTCGAGCCCTTTTATTTCAATCTTAGTTATCTCTTCCTTATTGGTCCTATATT
This sequence comes from Humulus lupulus, assembly GCF_963169125.1. Taxonomy (NCBI): domain Eukaryota; kingdom Viridiplantae; phylum Streptophyta; class Magnoliopsida; order Rosales; family Cannabaceae; genus Humulus; species Humulus lupulus. The sequence continues at coordinate 270,738,481 of NC_084793.1, forward strand.
GTCAATACAACGGTTTATCTTATCAATAAAACCCCTTCCATGATTCTCAAAAAGAAAACCTCATTTGAATTACTTCATAATAAACTTCCTTGTTATGATCATCTTCGTGTGTTTGGCTGCCTTGCATTTGCCTCTACTTTAGATACTAAACGACATAAATTTTTCCCAAGGTCCAAAGCTTGCATATTTATTGGTTACCCTCCCGGAATGAAAGCATATACTCTTCTTGACATAGAAAGCCATCAAATATTCCATTCTCGGGATGTAGTTTTTTATGAGAATATTTTTCCATTTAAAAATAACTATCTCATCATAATATTGATTATTTGTTCTCACAATCCATGTTGCCAAATGCAGGGACTAATCCTTCTTTGCAGCCTATATCTCACCAATTTGAAGCTTCACCTCAACATCAAGCTTCACATACTTCACCAACTATCCCTCATTCGTCTAGTTCTGGAACTGTCATATCACGCCCAAAATATCTTGATGATTATGTTTGTAATCTAACTACCTCTACTGCGCATCCCTTACATGATTTTTTGTGGTATGACAGACTTAATGAATCATTTCGATCTGCCATACTTGCTGCCAACACTATTATGGAGCCCACTAGCTACAAACTTGCATCTGTCATACCAGAATGGCAGCAAGCGATGGCTGTTGAAATCAAGGCTTTAGAAAATAACAACACATGGAAAATAGTATCTCTACCTCCTGGACATCACACCATAGGCAGCAAGTGGATATACAAAGTAAAATATCAAGCCAATGGCACCATTGACAAGTATAAAGCTAGATTAGTGGCCAAAGGCTACACCCAAAAACAAGGTATTGATTACCTAGACACCATTGCTCCTGTTGCAAAGTTTAATACCCTCAAATTATTACTTGCTCTTGCTGCAATAAAAAATTGGTCATTATCTCAATCATACTTTAACAATGCCTTCCTTCATGGAGACTTAAATGAAAATGTATTTATGAAACTACCAAAGGGTTATCAACCCAAAATAACTTTACCCCAAATTAACCAAGAGTCTATATGGCTTAAAATAAGCCTCAAGACAATGGTACACAAAACTCAGCACATATCTTACTTCAAATGGTTTTAAACAATCATATTCTGATAACTCTTTGTTCATCAAGAGTACTTATAGCACCTTTATTGCTATCTTAATTTATGTTGATGATACAGTTATTGCCTCTAACAATGACTCTGATGTTTCCTTGTTTAAACAACAACTAAACTCAGTTTTTCAGTTAGAGGACCTTAGTCCTTTACGATTCTTTTTGGGGCTGGAAATTGGGCATTCAAATAGTGGGATTTCTGTATCTCAGCACCCTTTTACTTTACAACTCTTAAATGACACAGGTTGTTTGGGAACCAAAGTTTCCTCCACTCCTATGGAGCCAAATACAAAACTCAGTAAGGATGAAGGTCCTCTCTTATCTGATCCTACAACTTATAGACGTCTTATTGGTAAATTAATTTACTTAACTATAACTCGTCCTGACATCTCCTTTGCTGTAAATCATTTAAGTCAGTTTTTAACTTCTCCTAGAATGCCTCATATGCAAGCTACCCAACGCATCCTTCAATACTTAAAGGGTACCCGGGCCAAGGCCTTTTCTTTCACTCTTCTTCTACACCCCACTTAAGTGCTCATGCTCAATCTAATTATACTTCAGATTTCAATCTTAAAAAAATTTCAGATGCCGATTGGTGATCTTGTCTTGATATCAGGCACTCGGTCTTGGGCTACTACATATTTCTTGGCCAATCTCTCATTTCATGGAAGTCCAAGAAGCAAAGCACGGTGTCTCGCTCTTCTGCTGAAGTTGAATACCGTGTTATGGCTAATGCTACTTGTGAAGTAACGTGGTTCATTGCCTTACTCGAAGACTTCCACATCATTCACAACAATCTAGCTATCTTAAATTGTGACAATACAGTTGCAATCCATATAACAGAAAATCCTGTTTTTCATAAGAGAACAAAACACATTGACATAGATTGTCACATTATCCGCGAAAAAATACAAGAGGGCTGCATCAAACTCATTCATGTCCCTATAAAGCACAATATCACTGACTTGCTCACCAAACCTTTATTTTCAGCTCAATTTAAGGACTTAATCTCAAATATGAAAGTTAAAAACTTATACATTTCATCTTGAGGGGGTCTATTAGAATTAAGATTATGGTTGGTTAGTTAGGCATGGATTGTTTTAGCTTTCATTTTAACCAATTCTGTTTTAGTTAGTTCAGTTGGTTACTTTTTCGGTTTGGACCCTTCTGAGCCTTTATTTACACTGAGTTGGTCCTCTTGTATAGACACCTTTTTCATCTGTTTTGACTCAATGATAAGACAAGTCTTCTTTTCCTAATATATCAAGATCATGATCACATTAGCGGAGCCCAGGGACAATGTCGCCAATTGGATAGAGTACAACTAGGTCAACCGTCTTCTGAAGCTTTTTCCCCGATGGTTCAAACTGGATGATATATCGAACCAAAATGGGTTCAAACACGAACAGGAAATGAAGACTTGGGAGGTGATCTCCAGTCGCATTGGAGTGGGCAATCGGAGAAGTCCAAGGCGATGGATCTTGAGTAGAGTTTAAAGGTTGGAGAGGACCTTACCGAGTTCGCAGGAGGCCCAGAACTGTAAGCTGAATCTCAATAGATTGGCGACTGGTGGTCGGAAGTGTGGAAGGAGGTTGAACATGGTCGGAGGTGGGGAACGGGCTCAGACATGGAGCTGGGGGACGATGCTACCTTTGTTTTAAGTTGAATACGGGTTCTGAAATTATGAAATTATTTGTAAAAGATTGAAATGTGAAATTCATAAATTTTGTGTTTTATATGAGATATTCGCATAAAATTGAGAAAAAGTTAAATCACTATATATATATATATATATTTGTAACATTATATTAGAATAGTAATATATTTTACAAACATAAAAGTCATGTTGTAATTTAGTAATTTTTTATGAGAAGTTTATTTTAAATGATTTCTATTTTTTTTATTTGTTATTATTTTGTGTTTAAAATAATAAAATCAAGATTTTTAAGTATATATAATTTTTTAAATATGGAGAAGTATTTGTTTTCTTTATTATTATTATAAAGCATGAGTTTAGAAAGATTTTTTTTTTAAATTTCTTCATAAAAAAGATAGTTTTGTATGAAATGAAAACTAATAAGGGGTGTGAAAAGAAATTTTTAAAATTTTAAATTTTATGAGGGGTGTAATTAGAAAGAGGTGAGAAAGAGAAAAAAATTAGATGCCAATCAAATCAATCTTAAATAAAGAGCATTGCTATAAGGCACCACCAGTGCCCCTTACCAATATGTAATATGTTGAGACAACATTATTATGTAGATATATTTGCAGCATATGGCTTAAGACGGTCCTAGTGAGCGGATTGGTAAAATAGTCACAACGAGGGTTAATACCCGGCTCGGAAGAGGGGCCTAGGGGTATCTCTGGGAATTTAGAGAATAATTTGGAAATTAGTAGATATTGAATAAATAAATGTTAATTAATTGGATGATAGGATTGATTGATAAATATTAGGAACTTTTGAGGAATTAGCGGGAACAGGAGGGAAATGACCATTCTACCCTTAGGGGCAACTTAAGGACTAGTAAACCTAGAAGGGCAAAAAGGTCTTTTGCTTAGGGATTTGAGATATAGTTACGTGTTAGAAGTCAGCTGAAGCTTAAGGAAACATCTCAAACTCTCATCTCTCTCTCTCGCGGTTTCACTCCCTCTCTCACGCTCTCAATATGTTTTGAAGCTAAGGAAGAAAAAAAAAGGGGGGGAGCTGAAGCTTAGGTTTGAAGCTGGGTTCTATGAAGAAAATTGGAGGTGATCAAGCTTGAACATGTGAAGATTCAGCCATAGTTGAGGTAAGCTCTAGTCATTTAATTTGCTGAAGAATTTAGTGTAATAGGGTGGAATTTGAGTTGAGTAGTCTTGAAGCTTAGAACATGTATAATTTTGGGTTCTTGGGTATAAGTTAAGGGATGAATTGCTACTGAGTTGGGGTATAGACTTCAGTAGGTATTGTTGTGATTTTGTGTTTAATTTGGGTGATTACAAGCCTTGAGTTCGTAATAGGGGTGTTTTATACCAAATTGTAACATGTCATATATGTAAGGTGGTGTTGGGCACCACCAGTACCCCTTACCAATATTCTTAAATAAAACACATTGAGGTAAAACTATGACTTAAAATGGAACTTACAATTTCATAATTTTGATTAGAAAAATTAACATCTAATGAAAAAAGTAAAAGCTAAAAAACCCATATAAATCAAAACTCGCAAAGAAAACTAAATGTGTAAATTCCTCATGTTTTATTCCACAATGTTTATCCAATTCCCAAGAAATGTTCCAAAAACCAAAATCATGACAATTAAGCCAAAATAGCTTGTTTCATTGACTCCCACACATAATTGACTAATAGGAATTTAAACATTTTTATATAATAATCCTAATTAAGAGCTATCAGGGTTCATTGTGTTTGCAATGTCGATCACAAATCGGTATCTGACATCTGCTTTCAGAAGGCGCTCCATTGCGGTGTTCAGGTAATCAATATGAATAAGCTCAATTTCAGCTGTTATGTTGTGTTTGGCTGCAATGTCAATCATTTCTTGTGTCTCCTTCATCCCTCCAATGCAGCTTCCACCAACTATCTTTCTTCCTATTCAATTATAACATATTAATATTGTTTAGTACACACACGAAAGGTAGGTAGGAAAAAAAACAATATTATAGTGAATGAGATCATTATACACAGATGAACTCACCCATTAGCAAAGGAAAAACTGGTAGCTCAAGTGGTTTCTCCGGAGCACCAACCATAACAAGCTTTCCATGAGGTTTCAAAAGACCAATTAAAGGCAATAGAGGATGAACAGCGGAAACCGTGTCAATAATACCATCCATGGTTCCTATAGCAGCCTTCTCAATCAAAACAAGAACAACACATACATTTTAATGATCAGAAACATGTAGCACAAAATTACATTACCCTTAAATGTAATAAAAACAATTACTCATATATACCTGGACCTGTTCTTGGTCACGGCTGACCAAAAATGAGTCAGCACCAATGCGTTCAATAGCTTCTTTCTTCTTGTTTGGGGAGGTACTAATGACTGTGACCTTAGCCCCGAGAGCCTTGGCGAATTTCACAGCGACATGGCCTAGCCCACCTAGACCAACGATGCCCACATGAAGACCAGGCTTATCGAGTTCAAAGTATTTCAAGGGACTGTAGACTGTAATCCCAGCGCAGAGGAGAGGAGCAGCAGCGTCGAGAGGTAGGCTATCCGGAATGCGAACGATGAAATGCTCGTCGGCGACCATCGTGTCGGAGTAGCCTCCGTAGGTGGTGGTTCCGTCGTAGTATTTGGAGCCATAAGTGAGGATCATCTTTGGGCAGTAATTCTCCAGGTCATTGGCGCAGCTGTCGCATGAGCGACAAGAGCCCACCATGCACCCCACGCCAACCTTGTCACCAACTTTGTACTTCTCTACTTTGCTTCCCACCTCTGTCACTACACCAACAATCTCGTGCCTGCAATCATTTTTGTTTTTAAGATGTTTAGTTTAGATTTCACTTTACAATTCACATTACTATTCTTGTCATAAAATAGGGAAATTCATAAAACTACTTAAAGATTTAAAAAAAAAAATACTGAATTTGAAAAAATTACAAAAATATAGAGTAGCATGATCATAAATGCAGATTTTTTTTTAACAAAGCTGACAAATTTACAACAATAACTCTTTTTTTTAACTAAAATTTACAAATTTGTAACTAATGTTTACAAGTTCATAATCATACATTACAGTTTGAAAACAAAATTTAAAGACTAAATAGAAAATTGTAAGAGAGAGTACTATCATCTATATTTTTGAAATTTTTATAAAATCTTGTATTTTTCAATTTTTTTTCTGAAATTTACCGTGTTATTCTTAAAAAAAACGCAATTTATCTATTAAACATAGTTGTAACTGCTGTATAGTTGATTAGATAGTATGCCTCCACATTAAAAACAAAAAAAGAAATGAATAGACTATTTTTTTATTAATTTATATTTTCAAAGAAATAATTTTTCCCTTGAAAGATGGCCACAAAAATGATCAAAGTCTCTCTTTATTAATATTCACTACTCAGTCCATATAGTCATTATTAGGGTGTCTAACATTTATATCAATCAAATTACACCGAATCAATTAAATACAATCTAACACAATTCAATTACAAAAAATTAGATATTTAATTACAATTAAATTTAATTGGATTTAAATAATTTGATTTTAATTGGTTTAGATTGGATGACGAATTACAATGTCAAAATCCAATTAAAAACTCATTCAATCTAATTACATATAACATATATTAAAAAATATTTAATTATTTATATTTCTTTAAATATATTTTAAAAAATATATTTATATTTCTTTTAATACATTATTATTGGCTAACTATTAATCTTCTCCTATACACTTCCACACCTAATTAGAGGAGAAAATACTAAAAATACTCATCTATTCTCATCATTCTCTCTCATTTTCAATACTACTTTAAGCTTTTAATTAGATTAAATTTGTAAGGTTAATAACTTTATGAAATTTGAACCTAAATGAATGGTGTCGTTTAATTTTTAAGTGATTTTTGTATATTTTTAAGTTAATATTATAAATCAAGTTCCAACTCAATTTTGAAAAAATAAAGGGAAATTTGGGTATTTATGCACAACGTAGGTGCATATATAAAAAAAATATCACTCTTTAACATCATTCTAAAATAATACGACTTATTGTTTGGTTTCCAAAAATACTCTTATCATTTTTATAGCATTCATCTCTCTTCTCTCTCTCGACTCCCTCTCTCTCTCTCTCAGGTCAAATTTATTCTTTAGATTTATGGCAGCCAGCCACCAAACCATCATCACCACCAAATTTCTTTGAAAAAATGTCTACAACTTTGGCATCCTCCTCTATTTTTTTCTTCTCTCTTAAAGTGTCCATAGAGACTAAAATAAAATGTCCAATGATAGTTTTTGATGATATAAAACATAAACCTACTAAAAGTTCAATTAAGATACTAATTTATGTATCTCGAATAGATTTGTGCATAATTTTTTGGTTTTTTTTTTTTGCAATTATTTTCACAATCTTTTAGCTCTGAAACGTAAAAATTTGCAGAAAACTCTATAGACATCAGTGTACCTCAATGCCCAGCTCGATGGGCCCTTAAAAATAATGATTTTCGTGAAGAAAAAAAAACCACTTGCCTTGATAGGCCTCAACAGGTCTCGACATGCCTCGATGCAAATCAATAGAATTAATAAAAAAGGCATATCTTTTCAATCGGTTGTCTGTTTGAGGTGATTTTTTTTAATTTGGGTATTTTCTTGAGATCTACATGTCTAGAATGTGTACACACATATTTGGGAAGTTGAAAGCTTGAAAACATACCCAACTTTGAAAATATAAAGGTATTGTTTTAAACTTTGGTGTGTTTTCAAGCTTTCAACTTCCCAAATGTGTGTGTACACATCTTAGATGTGTAGATCTCAAGAAAATACCCAAATTCAAACAAAAATCACCTCAAACGGACACCCGAGTGAAAAAATATGCACTTTCTATGAATTGCATCGAATAACATCGAGGTGTGTCGAGGTATGTCGTGGCCTATCGAGGTGACATCAAATGCATAAGGTTTTTTTTTCATGAAAATCGTGATTTTTAAGATATACCTCGATAGACCTCGATGTACCTCGATGCCTAGCTCGATGGATTCTTAAAAATCATGATTTCCATGGAAAAAACCACTTGCCTCGATAGGTGTCGACAGTCCTCGACATGCCTCGATGCAAATCAATGCAATTAATAGAAAGTGCATAAATTTTCACTCAAGTGTCCGTTTGAGGTGATTTTTTTTTAATTTTGGTATTTTTTTGAGTTCTACACGTCTGAGATATGCACACCACATTTGAGAAGTTAAAAGTTTGAAAACATACCCAACTTTGAAAATATAAGGGTATTGTTTTGAACTTTGGTGTATTTTCAAGCTTTCAACTTTCCAAATGTGTGTGTACACATCCCAAGCGTGTAGATATCAAGAAAATACCCAAATTAAAAAAAATCACCTCAAACGAACACCCGAGTGAAAAGTTATGCATTTTCTATTCATTTCATTGATTTGCATCGAGGCATGTCGAGGACTATCGAGGCAAGTGGTTTTTTGTCATGAAAATCATGATTTTTAAGAGCCCATCAAACTGGGCATCGAGGTATATCTTAAAAATCATAATTTTCATGAAAAAAAAACATACGCCTCGACACATCTCGATGCCACCTCGATAGGTCTCGACAAACCTCGACACACTTCGATACAACTCGATGCAATTCATAGAAAGTGCATAATTTTTCACTCAGGTGTCCATTTGAGGTGATTTTTTCTTTGAATTTTGGTATTTTCTTGAGATCTACACATAGAAGATGTGTACACACACATTTGGGAAGTTGAAAGCTTGAAAACACACCAAAGTTAAAAAAAAATACCCTTATATTTTCAAAATTGGGTATGTTTTCAAACTTTCAACTTTCCAAATGTATGTACATTTCTTAGATGTGTAGATCTCAAAAAAATACCCAAATTAAAAAAAAATCACCTCAAACGGACATCCGGGTGAAAAGTTATGAACTTTCTATTAATTGCATTGATTTGCATCGAGGCATGTCGAGGCCTATCGAGGCAAGTGGTTTTTTTTTCATGAAAATCATGATTTTTAACAACCCATCAAGCTGGGCATCGAGGTATTTCGAGTTTTCTGTAAATTTTTACGTTTCAAATCTAAAAAATTGTGAAAAAAAATTACAAAGAAAACCAAAAAATAATGCACAGATCTATTCGAAATGCATAAATTAGTGTCTTAATTGAACTTTAGTAGGTTTAAGTTTTATATCATCAAAATCTATCATGTGACATTTTATTTTAGTGTCCATGGACACTTTAAGAGAGAAGAAAAAAATAAAGGAGAATGCCAAAGTTGTAGACGTTTTCTCAAAGAAATTTAGTGGCGATGATGGTTTGATGATGACTGCTATAACTCCAAATAATAAATATGACCCGAGAGAGAGGAAGTAGAGAGAGAGAAGAGAGATGAAAGCTAAGAAAATGATAATGATATTTTTGGAAACCAAACAAATAGCAGTATTATTTTAGAATAATGTTAAAGAATTATATTTTTTTTATATATGCAAATACATTATGCATAAATATCCAAATTTCCCAAAATAAAATGAGTACTAACTCAAAATCCAATTAAAAAGTCAAACCAATCCAATTAGTAATTGTATTGGATTTGATTGGATTTTAATACTTAATATGATTGGATTGGAGGATGGTTTTTAAAATCCAATTCCAACATTTAATTGTATTGAATTAGTACAAAAGGCTTTACGGGATCGAATGCCAACCCCTAGTCATTATCAACCTTACCACACTACGAGAATCCAATTATTAGAAAAATATTTTTTTGACATAAATATTAATATAATTATACAAAAAATTTGTAGGAATATAATTATAATTTTAAAAGGGAATGAAACAGAGAATATTTTTTTTCAACCACACACATGTATAATTAGGTTCATATGCTTGAAAAATAATAATATATAATATATAATTAAACAATCAAACACATAAATACTACTCATTAATTTCCTCCCTCTATAAAATAATATAAAAATTGAGATATATTTATGTATAAAGATCATATACATAACATACCCAGGCACGAGAGGGTAGGTAGAATTGCCCCATTCATTCTTGACCATATGCAAATCAGAGTGGCATATCCCACAGTACAACACTTTGAACGTAACATCTTTCTCTCCGTTTTCTCTGCAGCCAAACAGACAATTACACACAGCAACAGACCTTAGAAAATAAGAAACATTTACTTTTATTAAAGCAAAATAATATCAATGGAACATAGATTTAAGGCACAATGTTCTTTTGTTATGAATATCACTACAGATTTAGAAAAAGTGCCGCCCCCGATAAAAAACAACATTAAAAAAAAATGGAAAATGGAAAAGAAAAGAAAACCTTCTTGAGAAATGGAAGGGAGAGAAGACTCCAGATGAATCTCTAGCAGCCCAACCAAAGGCCTTCTTGGGGTGCTCTTCTTCGTAGGACGTTGTCATTTTACAGTTCGATCAAATTTCTTGTTTCTTGGTTTTTCTTTTCTTTTTGTTTTCAGAGAAGAATGTGAGATATAGAGGAGGGTGTTACAAAATCGGGAGGTATTAAATGAGCAATAAATAAGAAAACAGAGAATAAGGGAATTTGTTCTAATAAGCGTTACTTGGCAATCGCTTGGCCATGTGTGTGGTCGTAAGAGCAGGATTAGAGTGCACAATATCATGTGTTCTCTACTCTACTCTGGCCTTTGCCTGTGGCCAGTGCTGACGTATCGGCTTAGCAAATTATTAAGTGAGAAAGTGATTCTATTTTCTCGGCGCAAGAACTTTCTCAAAAGAAAGAAAACTAAAGCATAGAATCTCAGCCACCTATACTTCTGACACGCGTCAGTTTAATTTTCATTTGTGCGTGAATGATTCCAGAGGGGTTTTGTCTTTGTGGATCTTTCTCGCGCAGCAGGGGGTGTTGCATTTTTATTGTAGGATTTTAGGTTTTGACTTCACATTCATGCGGTCCATTTTTTTTTCTTCCTTTCCAAGCCACATAAAAATAATGGACAATCAATTCACGTTGTTGTTGTACCAAAATTTTCAAGAGAAATGCTGCTTAGGAAGGTTTTTTTTTTTTTTTAAGTTTATATCTTTTTGGACCCAGTTTTTTTGTCTCATTATCTGTTTAGACCTGTGTTTTAACAAATTACTTTTTGGATCCTATGTTTTGTAAAATGGTTAAAATAGAACCTAAACTCAATTTTAATGAAGAAAAAATTAAATATAACAACACAATTTTTAAGCAAAATGATTTTATTTTTGTTCTGAATTGTTAATTTGGTAAATTATTTGTGATTTTAGTTAAGAAAACATTAACCAAAATTGGGTTTAGAGTTCTATTTTAACCATTTTACAAAATATAGGGTCCAAAAAGTAATTTATCAAAACACGAGGTCCAAACAGATAATGAGAAAAAATACAGGGTCCAAAAAGGTATAAACCCTTTTTTTACACGCATCAAATCTACAATTTTGACTGATGAGTTTAGTGTTACTATGGAGTGGCAAAGCGAGAACTAAATTTTCATGGCCGCAAATAATTTTTTTAATAAAAATTTCATTAAAAATGTAATATCTATATCTCTTTCTTATAAAAAATGTGTAGATAATGAAAATTCTTACTTTTAAGGATTTTTTATTTTTTTCTTTTAACTTTAATAGAATATTTTTATATTTAACATAATATTTTTATATTTAAGTGTAGAATGTAAACATGGCTTAAAATTAAATAAATAAATAATTAAACAAATTAAAATAAGATATTTTACAATAATAATTATTTAAAAATAATAAAACTGTATATTTAATAACTTAAATTAAATTTAACTAAACTTAAACTTAATATCATATTAAACATATAATATATAATATTTTGTTGTCATTGCCAAATTCAAAAACTAGAATAAACATAAATGTAAACAAAATAAATTAATTAATTATTTAAAATATGATATTTTATGATAATTTAAAAGGTTAAATCATATTTATTTAAAAATAAAAAGGTATACATACCATTTGTTTATCTTATGAATTTGTATGATAGTTTGTTTTATTAAGTAATCAAAATTCTTTTTCTTCATCAAATTCACCAAAGGACATTGTCAAATACATTAGAAACTAAAAATAATTTATGTATGTATATCTATGTAAACGTTGTGTTTAGATGTCATATGTAGAGATTATTCATTTAAATATTTATATATACTATAGATCTATAATTCATTCTATTATATATATATTTTAAATAAACTAATTTTTATTAAAATTATAAAGAGTGTTTTCAACTTTAAAACTAAGCAAACGTGCATTGCACGTTGCTTCTACCTAGTATCTATATAAATGAAAGTTCCAAGGAGATTATGTGTCACTTTAAAATTACTCCAAAATATTCTTTCTATTTTCTCATTTTTTTTACATTTTTAATTTCTTATTTAATTTTTTTTTAATTATTAGTTAATAAAAAACTAAAATATCTAATTATATTTATATAATTAACAACCTTTCAAATTCCCAAAAATTAAGTCAATAATAATAATGTTAATATTTAATTCATCATAACTAACAAAGTATATCATCTATAATAATAATAATAATATATCAATATCGATATATTTATACTAGGTAGAAGCAACGTGCAATGTACATTGCTTAGTTTTAAATCTATATCTCTTCTATATAATAAGTGTGTAAATAACGAATTTTTTTTGTTTTAACGGTTTTTTTTTTTTAATGTTAACTTTAACAGAATATTTTTATATTTAACGATAGTTTGTAAACACTTAAACTTAAATAAAATAAAATAAAAAATTAAAAAATTAAAAAAAGATATTTTTTAGATATTTTACAATAATAATTATTTAAAAATAATAAATAATTAAACAAATTAAAATAGGATATGTTTGAGATATTTTACAATTATAATTATTTAAAATTAATAAAATCATACGTTTATAACTTAAATAAAATTTAATTAAACTTAAACTCAATTATTAGAATAATATCATATTAAACATATAATATAATCTATTGTTAATTAACAACAATTTTTTTTAAAAAAAAAATCTAGCAAGAAACTTAAATTTAAAATCCACATATAATATTTAATATTACACTAAACATATAATATATATTCTCTTCTTGTCACTCTCAAATTCAAAAACTAGAGCAAACATAAACTTAAACAAAAATAAATAAATTATTTAATTAAAAAATGATATTTATTTGAAATTTATATGACATTAATATAAATTTAATAAAAATAATTAATAAATTCTATAAATAAAACTAAGCAAATTTGCATATTGCACGTTGCTTGTATCTAGTATTTATATAAAGGAGAGCTTAAAGGAGATAGTGTGTCACTCTAAAATTACTCCAAAATACTTTTTCTATTTTCTCATTTTTTTACATTTTTAATTTCTTATTTTAAAAATTTATAATGATTAATTAATAAAAAAACTAAAATATCTAATTATATTTATATAATTAACAACCTTTGAAATTCTAAAAAATTAAGCCAGTAATAATAATGTTAGTATTTAATTCATCATAACCAACAAAGTATATGTTGACGTCGTTTTTTGTCAACTTAAAATGTCGAGCAATTAAACAATAAAAACTTTGGTGCAAATGAATAGTATGGTGGAACAACAAGGGTTTTACATGGTTCACCAGTTAAATCTGCCTAGTCCACAAGTCTATTTTATTAGAACTTGGAGTTTTCTCTCTAGATAGCAAAAGATTCGTCCCCTTTTAAGTGTTCATGACCTCTCTATTTATAGAGAGTTTTCGGAGTTCATTCCCACATATTTTGGGAAGATACTCCTGCTTATTAATTGAAATAATGATATTAAATGTTGTAACTCCCATATACAAGGAAACGTCCCCAGAAGACCAGGAAAACGGGTAACAGACTTGTTAATATCCCTTTAATGTCGGGATGTTACAACAATAAATATCTTTAAATGTATAAAACGTGTTACATCAGATGATTCATCAAATCTCCGAGATCAGCAATCAGCATCGCATCAGTCAAGGTTTACAGACAGGTTACGAACTGATCGTCTTACTCCAAGACCTGCTCGGGGTAGATAAATACCGTCGAGGCTGTCATACTTCGAGCTTGCACTCTTTAAGCTCGGGCTACTCGATCTGAAGACACTCGATAACGGATGTATCCTGATACTATGCTCTTTCGAGCTCAAAAAGAATCCCGAGGCTACATGTCTTCGAGGTTGCCGTCTTACTTCGAGGGTTTTACAAGTGTACCATGAACACACGTTTTTATATATCTCGAGCTCACACTCGACGAGTCCAGCCTTCGAGGTCCTAATTTCTTGTCTCGAAATCTGGGTATAACAGTTTTCCCCCTCAAAAGTATTAGTTCGAATCCTATGAGAATGAAACTTTTGAACTACTTCCATTGGGAATCGTACCATCAAACATACTCGAGTGTGGACACGCGTCAGCTGGGTATTAACCACTCGAAGTACTTGAGTACCTTGGAAACCTGCCCACGTCTATCCGCCTGCCATCATTTATGGTCCCATCGAATCATTTGTCCCTGACCGTCGGATCTGATACAAAATATGGCCAATGGCCCAGATTAATCCAACCTTTTGCATTCCCACGGGTTTATAAATTGGACTCCAGTCGTCTTCTTCTTTTACTCTCACGTTCATTCCAGAGAGAAAAAAGGAGGAAAGAAAAACCAGGAACCTCCTTGCCCATTTCTTTCATGTTCTCCAAGCCGAGTAGACAAAGTAACATTGGACTCTTTGATTCTGTGAGATCATACTTGCAGCCGCTTCTACAATCGTCCATTTCTCTGCTTTTGCCAATCGCGTTGTGTAAGCTCTCTGTTCATGGCTTTTTTGCATTATATATATATATTTTCTTATGTGTGTTTATGTTTCTGTTGCACCTTGGGCACTAGGATTTTGTTGGTCCATTAGTTTAATGCACTAGAACGTTTCGGCTGTTAAATATTAGGTTTAGGTTATGACATTATTGACTCCAAACCCAGTTCATGCGCAAAGAGACCAAAATATGGCTCTTTTTCTTAGTTTTCAAATTTCAGAGGTGTTGACGCCGTTTTTCGTCAACAGTGAATATAGAGCACGTAAACAATAATTAGTTATGGCCAGAAAAATACAATAAGACAACACAGGATTTTTTACATGGTTCAGCAGTTAACTCTGCCTAGTCCACGAGTCTTTGTTATTAGAACTCAAGATGATTTCTGGAAATTCTTCAAGAATGAATTCTCCAGAGTTTCTCTTCAAGATCCAAAATTTCAGTCCCTTTCTGTAATAACCAAGTTTTTATTTTAGTTTATTAGATAAATTAGTATTTATCTTAGTCTATAATTTATTTATTAATTTTTTATTAATTTTCTTGGTGGGTGTATAGATTGTTAATAATAGTGATAATTGCCTAGAATGTAATATTGTTGACACACGTGTGTGTGGTGTTTATTTATTTATTTATTTTGAATAGATTAACTTGTTTTATTTTATGTATTAGATTATATGAAGATGATGAGTATGATAGTGCATGGTTGATTCGGTCAACTTTTGTGGGCTAAGATTTGAATGTTAGTTTTTTTTAAGTTTTGGTTAACAAGGAAGTAGGGAATCAGGTTGTAGTGAGATAGTTAGTATTTAAGAGATAAAGCAAGAGACTTATTAGGTGAGTATTTTAATAAGAAAATAATAAGTGAATGATAGCATTAGCCGTACAAAATGGAGAGAAGCTAGGAAAAGTAGCTTTAGTCTTGTAAATTCAAAATAAGGGATATAATAATATCTTTGTGTGATATGTGTGTGGTCTGTTAAGATAGTTGTGGAACAAATAGTGTTAATTATAATAATAAATAGCAGCCAATGATACGTGGAATGTATTTATGAAAGAGTCAAAGAAACTTAGTAGATGTTCTTTTGAAATTTGAATTTAAGGCAGACTTAACTACAGTAGAATTAGGAAATTTTGTTAGGATCTTCTATATATATATATAGACGAAATGGGTGCGGTTGAATGATCTAAGCTGCTATACTATTTCTTTCAAGATATTGATGCAATGAAAGAGTGAGAGTGTGAGAGAGGATTAGAGAATCATTTGGGATTGCACATTCTATCGAGGTTTCTAGTGGTGTTCTATCAAAAAGATAAGGTACTTTTGTGTTAATATGTTATGGGTTAAAAATTATCTATTTAGCTCATCTTCTAATTAGGTTTTCTTTTTATGATTATGATTTAATTAAGGAAGTGATACTCTTAAGGTGGCGCTTCTGCTATAGCATTTTAAAAGTTTTAGTTCGCAATCACTCATATTCTCGGGATTTCGAGGTAAGGAAATTAGGTAGTTATTTATGTTAGAATATGCATGTGTGATATGATTGTATGGAATATGTATGGCTAACGTTACAGGGACAGGAGGGATTTTTACGTGAGGTAATGTGGCTCTAGTTTGCCTATTACGATTATCTCTACCCTCATAAACTGTCTGTTTCGTTATTATGTATGAAAGGATATCCTTGGTATTTCTAGAATCATGTTTGGATTAAGCTATGATATTAGTAAGGTTATGTATGATTTTGTATGGCTATGTTAAACAGGAATATGAATGTGATATAAAACTTGTTTAGAAACTCTCTACTATGTGTTATATGATTGTT
This sequence comes from Humulus lupulus, assembly GCF_963169125.1. Classification (NCBI taxonomy): domain Eukaryota; kingdom Viridiplantae; phylum Streptophyta; class Magnoliopsida; order Rosales; family Cannabaceae; genus Humulus; species Humulus lupulus. Next base: position 270,754,948 of record NC_084793.1, read on the forward strand.
ATGCCTATGTATTTGTTTGCATTTCCTTACTGGGCTTAGAAGCTCACTCCTTATATTTTATATATGCAGATAAAGCCAGGTAGAATGTTAGAGTACAAGTTGATTCCAAGCAGCAATGTGTGTATCAGTGAGGATCATATAGCTGATGGTGATCAAAAGGGGCACGCGCGTTTTTTTTTAGCATTTATTATTTTAAATAAGATATTAATAAATGTTGCTTCGTTTTGTATTACTTTATGCATTAAAAATTCTAAAGTACATTTTCCTTTTGACTGGGTACCATATTGCATTGTTTATAATAAAATGGCAACATTTATTATTTTATTTTCAATGTTTAAATTATTATGTGATTTTATTGTATAAATGCGGGCGTTACACTTTCGCAGGTACATGACTTCTCTATTTATAGAGGAAGTCTCAGAATACTATCCCACACGTTCAGGGGAGTTATTCTCTATATAAATAAATTTAATGGCTTTAATAGCCTGTAACTCCTATATACAAGGAAACGTCCCCTGAAGACCAGGGGGCGTATAATTGAATAATAAATATCCCTTTATTATAGGGATTTTACAACAATAAATATAGACTGCGTCTCCCCAAAATGACTCACTAAGATATTCAAAGTTATCTATCTACATCGTCAGTACCGTGCCAATCCAGGTCTCTTAATGACTTTCGAGTTGTAGTATTTTCCCGAGATCACGTGGCTTCGAGCTCATACTTATGTCAGGCTCGGAACCCCTGATTTGAGGTCATCTGAGAATAGAAGTACTTCAATGTCCGTCTTTCGAGCTTGTGAGGATTTTCGAGGCTACCATCTTCGAGGTTGCCCCTGCTTTGTAGGTTTGGTGCCTAAGTTGCGGACACATGTTCTAGGCATTATGAGCCCATACCTGACGAATCCAGCTTTCGAGATCACAATTCTTAAGGCTTGAAATCTGGGTGTAACAAGAGGACATATCTTGCACACCAAGATATTGGGTACAAAATCAGGGTTTTTTTTTAAAAGAATGCACAATTCCCAAAAATATCACTTTTTGAATAACCGCCACCTTTTTTTCCTGATATATCGAGATTTCTAATAATATGTGCACCTTCTTTCTTTTGGTGGACTACACGCTCTGAGATTGGCCTCATCCTTTGGATCAAGCATGCCTCGTAGCCTCGATCATTTGAGCTTAGGAATTCTACTTATCTCATTATTTCTTGCTCGCCTGGCCCTCACCTTTTTTCTTTCTTGTTAGATGCCGCAGAAATCAGGTAAGTGGTGGGGGTCAAAGCTCGCGATTCCTTATTCACCCGTAGCTCTGAGCCCGGAGTCTCCTTTTACAGGGAACCAGCGTCTAATTCGGGAGCTCGAACTGAGGCGTGAGCAAGAGGACATTCGAGACCACTTCCGACGTCAGATAGACGAGGTCGAAGAAGGGAAAAGGAGAAAACTAAGGGTCGCCCTTTATCCCGATTCAGACACCGAGCCTAGGCCGATTCCTCTTGACCCTACGCTCAAAGTGACCATCGCCTTCAAGTCGGGAGATCTTCAATTTTCACTAATGGGGGAACCTTCCACCTCGCATCCAAGGAGAGAATTCTTTGAGGCCGAGCACTACTGGAGCTCAGTCACGTCGCTTGGTCAGATAATTGACATCCTGGCCTTTCATGGCATCTGATTGTCGGGCTCGTTGACGTGTTGAGCTCCGACCTCCCATGAGCGAAGTTGTCGCGCTCCAGGAGATGGAAATCCTGACAGCAAGCTGAGATACGCAGCTTGGAGCCAGGAACACATGAAAGCAGGGGCAATGCTGCCCTTGGAATCCTTTCTCAAGGACTTCACTGACTTCGTTGGGCTCGCTCCCTTCCAACTCAACACCAACTCATACAGGGGTTTTTCAGCCCTGAGGTCGCTCTACCACGAGCTAAAGTAGGCAGGACCTTCACCAAAAGAGATTTTGTATCTCTTATGCTTGAAAAGCAATCCCTCCCGAGCTGGGGGAGGGGACGACTTCTATTACCTTTTGAGCTATCCCAAGGAGCCCAAGATCTTCGGGGATTTACCCAATCATCCACCAGACTTCAAGAAAGCCTTCTTCTGGACGGATGGCCTAGCTCCGTCTAGATATTACTCGTTTAGACGAATTTGTAAGTATCTCAACTTCTTTCTTTTTTTGTGCTTGAATTTTGCTTAGGCTCGTATTTAGTTGAAATGTGTTTTCTTCCAGCCAACTACCACCGCCCTACTCCCACCAAGGATATGAAAGAGCATAGAGAAGCTCTGCTTCAACTCCCCTATGGAATGAGGTCCCTTTCCTATCTCTTGCATGAAGATAAGCTCCGGGCATGCGACCTTTTAGGGGAGGATCAGTCTACATCTGACTAGTCCAATAAGAAGTATGACCATTGGGAGCTCGTGCCTCTCCCAACTGGCAACCTTCCTCCGAGGAGAAATGCGAGGCCTCCATCTCCAGTTCACTGTCGCAGGAGTCTACAATTATGAAAATGAGGCCAATAATGAGGCCTCGAGCTCGGGCTCGAATGAGAGAGGTACATTCATCCTTAGCTCGAATTTGTGGTCTCCCTCACTACTAAAACATAAACCTGATAGATTAATATTGTGTGAGGATGATAGGAACCATTTCTATGTATGGTCTTGGGTAGATGAAAGGGTACATCGGTTTGACAGTTGGCTCGGGAAATACGACACCATGTATAGCCTTAACGAAGTATGGGACGGAGTAGCCGTTCAATATGGGACTAACGACTATAAGGACCTTTCGAGGTTGACTTCCACCTATAGGGAAGGAACTCCCCCAACCTCTTCTGAAGATGGGGGAATTTCGTGGTCGCCGAGCGCACAAGCTCGGGGGAGAGTTCCAGTTAGATTTCTCTCCACTTGTATTTTCAGTCCTTGTCTGTCTGCATCATGCCAACTTTTTTTGTTTTAGGCTATCTCATAATGTGATGTGAATGTGTAGGTGAGATGGACTCCGACCTTGACAATGTACTGGCCAGTGGAGGAGCTCAAAGGAGTAAACGCCCGAGGGGGTCGCGAAAAACAGATCGGTCTGCTAAGGTCCTTAAGAGGACCGAGAAGATGCCTCCTCCCCCAGCTCCGGTTGCTCCGAGCCTTGTTTTGAGTCCACCTACTCAGGCCGAGATGTCCTTTTCGACCTTACCTCCTGCTCCTCTTGTAATCCAGGTCCATTCCACACTTGGCCCTGTTGGGGTTTTATGCCCTAATTAAATCTCAAATTCTTTGTAATCTCATTTTATTATCAATAAAAGAATAGAAATCATTTTTTGACTTGGTCAATCACTTTGCTCACATGTTTTATTTTCATGATTATTTTTTTAATATAAACTTCTATTAAATCCCGAGCATATAGCTAATCATATTTATAGTGACGTAATCACAGTGGAATATAAATATGATTATATGTTCAAAATAAGTTAGTCCTAAGATTAGTCAGTGCACCGGATTTACACTGACTTGCCAATCTACGATATGATCTACTTACACATTATAGTGTTATGTTCTTTCCAGAACATTAGCAAAGTAGATAAGATCGGATGTATTTGTTACATCGGACTGGACCGATATTGACAGTTGATAAGATAAGTAAACATACCGTTATTATCTATTCTAGTCATATCATATAGTTGACCATAGGTTAATTCAATCTCAATTCTGAGTGGTTAGTATTCTAACTGATTGTATTATTTGAGTTCTTTGACTTGTTCGTTACCAGCTTACCCTATGGACTAGCCCATACTTACATCTTGGGAACTCGGTAGTATAATTGAGTGGGAGCGTTAATCATAGATATGAACATCTATAGCTTCTGATAAAGAAGTGAAATGATGGTTTCCTTTTAGTTTGGTTCAAGGTGTTAAATGATAGAGATCTCATTTCCGTAATTAAATTAGTTTACTGGAATATCATTTACAAGGAACTAAGTGTTTTAAGGATAAAATACAATGAGGGGTAAAATGGTATTTTAGTCCTATCTCATTGTAGACCGTCTATAGAGTATTGAGTGACAATTATGGTTGTAACAATGGATAATTAATAGCGTATCTATATTTGTTATAGAGCGTTCTATGAATTCAAGAGTGCAATTCCGAGTCTATAGTGGAGTCACGAGGAATTAATAAGATAGTAAATTTATTTGTTAGATTTATGATAACTTATTGGAGCTTGATTTCATAGGCCCATGGTCCCCATTGTACCTTGGATAAAATCATCTAGATAGTCTCAATTAATTGATTTAATCATCAATTAGAATTATCAAAGTTGACCAGGTCAATTTTGGATAGTTTCACAGAGTTGTGTAATTTTTAGAAGAAAAGATAAATTATGGCAGATTTATTAATTAAGATAAATTGGTATCTAAATTAATAAGTAAGTTTAAATCAAGGTTCAAATTATAAATAATTAATTTGATAAAGGATTTAAATAATTATTTAATTGATTAAATCAATAGAAAATAATACAGGCCTTGAATTTAAGTCCAATGGGCTTATAATCAAATGGGAAATTTCATGGGCCTATAGCCCATGATAATTTCGACCTAGGGATTTAAAATGGTTATTATTTTATTGATTTTTTAATTAAATTAAATGGCATAATTGAGTCTATAAAAGGAGTGCTTAGACAGAAGTCAAAACATAAGTTTGATAAGTTACAAGTCAGATTTTATGATAGTTTTAGATTCTCTCTAACACAAGTCATTTTCTAAGCCTCTTTGTTATTTTCTCTTCTTATCTCTATATCTATCTCATGTGTTGAGAATTGCCCACACTAGTCTAGGTGGTTCTAAGGATACATTGGAAGATTGTGAAGAAAATAGAAGATCGGTTCAGTTTCTTGATAATACTTTGCGACAGAGAAGATACAAGAGTTAGAGAAACTGAAGGAAGGACTCTTCAATTCCGCTGCCTATACTATAAGTATTCTATTCTTTGTTTCTCTTTGAATTCAATTTTAGAAACATATTTTAGGCTATCTCGTATTAATTTGTTTAATATTAGATATACATGAAAATAAATAAAGATCTTGTATAAGCTAATCCAACAGGCCCACCTCTGAAGAAACCCTCAACCTCAAGAACACAGTTGCTTTCAATTTCTACTCACGTCGATGGGTATGTGATTGACAACGCAGCTGGACCCCACGGGGCTACGCTAGGCTCGGATGTTCTATCTAGGGTGGGCCAGAGTTTTGGTAGCTTTGACACCTCTCACTGATAGTTTTTCAACAATGCTCGAGACTGCAATACTCTTTACGAGAAGAGCATTGAGCTTACTGCTGCGGTAACCTTTCTTCTCTTGCTTCTAGTTGTATCTATACTTGGTTCATATGCTGATTTGATTTCTTCGTATGCCAGACTCTTGTTGTCTTTGCTCAACTTAATTACAGGTTGAACCACGAGGTCCACACGAGTATGTCTTTTGCTCAGGAGGCAAAGGATATCCAACTCAAACTGAGTGACGAGCTCAAGGCCACAAAGGCAAAGGTGGAGGCAGGAGCTGAGAAGCTAAAGACCAAGACATCTGAGCTTGAAAAGCTTAATGCCCGGCTCGCGGAGCTTGAGAAGGAGAATGCTTGGGCCAAGGAGATCAATACCAAGCTCGAAGAAGAGAAGGCTGCCACTTTCGAGATCATGGAGGGTGAAAAGACTCATCTTCTTAAAGAGTTTAAGGCGAAGAAGGACTGGGCAGTCGACATGGCCATGTACAGAATCTGGGCCAACAATGTCAACCTCGACACCAGCTTCTTAGGCCCTCTTGAAGCAAAGTTCATGGCTAAATGGCAAGCTCGACTTGATGAGGATGAGACTGCTCGGGATGAGGCAGAGGGAGCCAGGGGTGATGCCGATGCTAAGAAGGCCAAGGAAGATGCTGAGAAGGCCAAGGAGAACGCTCCTTCTTCTTAAATCTTGCCTCGGGGCTGCGTCCCTCTGAATTTCTTGTAACAGTTTTTTATGATTGATTTTTGTTTTTTATGCCCTCGGGGCCAAGACAATTTTACAGCTCGTGAAAGAGCTGCCTTTTGAGATATCATTTTTTGACTTTATTTTAATACATTTGCTTTACATTTCTTGGGTTGAAATATTTTGCGCATTTTATATTAAAGTGTCATATATGCCTGTTTATTCATACAAACATAGTTTGGATTTAAGCTCGAGGTTCAATGCATTCATGCACAGTTTGCTCAAAATATCTGTTTTCGATCTCGTTATTTTATCAAGGTTGGCGATTACTTTTACCATGCATCCGAAAGTACTTATATGGTGTGTAATGCAAATGGTTTAGTTATATCTTACTTTTTAAGTTACTTTTTCTCGTCCTTGGGTAGCTCTCCGAGGTTATGAGATCGAAACTATCGTTTTGCCAGATACTCCAGCCTTGATCTCGACTTAATGCGAAGTGGGTTTATGCTCCAACATACCGTCGATTAGTTTTAGCTGGTTTGTTCCAAACCTATTAAGGTCGTGCTTGGTTTGTAATCCATACACTTATATTATTCATCTTGTTTGCATGTTTGGTTATATCCAAACTTTTTTAACTCTTGATAATTTGGTTACGTCCAAACACTTGTATGTTTTTGATAGTTTGGTTATATCCAAACTATCTTAGCTCGCACATTTGATTATTTTCAAACACTTGTATGTTTTTTATAGTTTGGTTATATCCAAACACTTGTATATTTTTCGTATATGCTATTTTATTTTTTCAAGACGATGGTATATGTACCACTAATGACCCCTTAATATCCTATAATTGTGATCATAGGTTATTCAATTAAGAGAGATTGCAAAAAATACAGCATATTAAAACGAAATCAAACTTTATTCGAATAATCCAAAAATAGAAAAATAGTATAGACAAACAAGCATGGTTATAGGCGACGTCCTTCCTATACTATTGATAGTAAGGTCGTAGGTGTTCGCCATTCCATGCTCGTGGGACCAAACTTCCATTCAATCTTCCCAACTTATATAGGCCGGGTCGGATGACTGATTCTATCTGATAAGGTCCTTCCCAATTTGGCCCGAGCACGCCAGCTGCTGGATCCCATGTTGCCAAGAATACACGCCTCAGCACCAAATCTCCTACGCCAAATTTTCTATCTCGAACTCTTTTGTTGAAGTGCCGGGTAGCTCGCTGTTGGTATGCAACATTTTTTAGCTGAGCTTCGTTTCTTCTTTCTTCGATCAAGTCCAGAGTTTCTTCGAGTTGGGATTGGTTCAAGGTTTGGTCGTAAGCGAGGGCTCGAATTGTGGGAATTTCGACCTCGATTGGTAACATAGCCTAGCAACCATACGCCAAAGAAAATGGGGTATGTTCTGTTGATGTACAGGTCGTGGTGCTATATGCCCATAGAACTTGGGGCAATTCTTCGGGCCATATTCCTTTAGCTTCTTCCAACTTTTTCTTTAGCGAAATCTTTAGGGACTTGTTTACAGCATCGACCTACCCATTCACCCGGGGATGGGCCACTGCTGAGAAGCTCTTTATTATCCCATTTTTTCCGCAAAAGTTGGTAAATAGATTGCTGTCAAATTGAGTACCGTTATCGGACACAATCTTCCTTGGTATCCCATATCGGCATATGATGTTCTTTACTATGAAGTCAAGGACTTTCTTCGAGGTTATCGTCGCCAAAGGCTCGGCTTCGGTCCACTTTGTGAAGTAATCTACGGCGACTACTGCGTATTTCACTCTACCTTTGCTAGTCGGCAATGAGCCTATGAGGTCGATTCCCTAGACCGCAAATGGCCAGGGGAGGTCATCATAGTTAGCTCGGAGGGTGGAGCTCGAGGAATTGTGGCGAACCATTGGCTCTTATCACACCTTTTGATGTAGTCGAACGAATCTGTTTTGATGGTAGGCCAGAAGTACCCCTGTTGTATGATCTTCTTGGATAGGCTATGCCCCCCAGTATGGTCTCCACAGAACCCTTCGTGAATTTCCTCTAAGATTTTCTTAGCTTCGGGTGGGGACACACATCGAAGTAGTGGCATGGAATATCCTCTTCTATACAGCTTTCCATCAATAATGGTATACCTGGGGATCTGATACATTATTTTTCGGGCCTTGGTCCGTTCTTCTGGGAGAATGTCGGTCTCAAGGTATTCAACTATCGGAGTCTTCCAGGTTGGCTCGGAGTTGATCATGAAAACATCCTCCTGCTCAAGCTCATGAATACTGGGCATCGCAAGATGTTCGATTGGCACGACATTCAGCTCGTCAGTCTCGGTAGAGGTCGCAAGCCTGGCTAAGGCGTTCGCATTCGAGTTCTGCTCTCGGGGGACCTGTTCTATCGCATAGAACTCGAAATGCCCCAGTGCTGATTTTGCCTTTTCTAAATATGCATCCATTCTCATACCACGAGCCTGGTATTCTCCTAAAATTTGATTAACCACCAACTGGGAGTCACTGTAGCAATGTGTCGCTTTGGCTTTGAGTTCCTTGGCTAAACAGAGTCCTGCCAGTAGGGCCTCGTATTCAGCTTTGTTATTTGATGCGTCAAAGTCAAATCTTAGGGCAGAGTGAAATTGAGTTCCTGCTGGGGTGATCAATATTATACTTGCCCCCGATCCATTCTCATTGGAAGACCCGTCAACGTAAAGTTTCCATAGCTCGCGGGCCGGGGCTATAACTTCATCGTTGATCACACCAGTGCATTCCACTGTGAAGTCTGCCAAGGCATGTCTTCTTATGGTCTTCCTAGGATGATAAGTAATCTTGAATTGTTCGAGTTCAACTGCCCATTTGAGTAGTCGACCTGAGGCTTCTGGCTTGGACAAGACTTGTCTTAGTGATTGATCGGTCAGTGCATGGATGGAGTGCACCTGAAAATATGGTCGGAGCTTTCGAGATGAGTGGATTAGGCTGGGAGCTAACTTCTCCATCAAGGGATATCTCAATTCTTCCCCCAGTAACCTTTTACTAAGATAATACACAGGCCTTTGCACTTTTTGTTCTTCTCGCACGAGTACCGCGCTTATGGCGTGCTCAGTTGTAGCAAGGTATAGGTATAGAACTTCTCCCGTGATGGGTTTTGACAAGATGGGAGGTTCTGCGAGGTGTTTCTTCAGCTCTTGAAAAGCCAACTCACATTCCTCCGTCCATTCAAATTTCTCGCCTCCCCTCAAAAGATTGAAAAATGGAAGACAATAGTCTGTAGATTTCGAGATAAATCTACTTAGTGCCGCCATCTTGCCCGTCAGACTTTGGACATCCTTATGCTTTCGAGGTGAGGGCATATCAATCAGAGCTTGGATTTTTTCTGGATTTGCTTTTATTCCTTGGGTGTTTACAATGTAGCCCTGGAATTTCCCCGAAGATACTTCGAAAGAGCACTTATGAGGGTTGAGCTTCATGTTATATCTCTGTAATACGTCGAAACATTCTTCAGGTCATCAACATGGTTATTTTTATGTTGAGATTTAACTAACATATCATCAACATAAACTTCCATGTTGTTACCTATCTATTTGGAGAACATCATGTTTACGAGTCGCTGGTAAGTGACTCCAGCGTTCTTGTGCCCGAATGGCATGACGTTATAGCAATACAGCCCTTTGACTGTCACAAAACTCGTATGTTCTTGGTCAGGGGCGTGCATGGAAATCTGGTTATATCCAGAATAGGCATCCATGAATGACATGAGTCCATGCCCTGCCGTGGCATCCACTAGCTGATCGATTCGAGGTAAAGGGAAGCAGTCCTCAGGACAGGCCTTATTGAGGTCCGAGTAATCAATACAGGTCTGCCATGTCCCGTTTGGCTTCGGGACCAGCATCGGGTTGGCCACCCAATCGTGGTAAAAAGCGTCCCTGATGAATCAGTTTGCCTTCAACCTGTCGACTTCCTCTTTAAGGGCCTTTTTCCTGTCGTCATCCAGTAGTCTTCGCTTTCGCTGCTTTGAAGGGAAGCTTTTCTCGATATTCAATGTGTGGCTCACCACATTCAGACTTATCCCTATCATGTCCGAATGGGACCATGCGAAGACATCCTGGTTCTTTTTTAAGAAGCAAATTAATTGCTATTTCATTTCTTCGGGAAGGTTTTTCCCTACCATTATTGTTTTCGGTAGTCTGCTTCTTCGACCCTGATTTCTTTGAGCTCTTCCAATGGTTCGAGATCAGCTCTTTCCTCTATTCTTGGATCGATTTCTTCGTCTATTTTAAAGACTGTCCCGTCCTTATTCTGAATAATGACAAGTGTTTATGTGCTCGTCTGCTTCTTTCCTCTAATGGAGATACTATAGCATTCCTTTCCGGCTAGCTGGTCTCTCTTCAGCGTCCCGATGCCACTAGAAGTCGGGAACTTGATGGCCAAATGTCTTACAGACGAGACTGCCCCAGCCCTACTAGGGTGGGTCTACCGAGCAGCACGTTGTAGGCCGATGGCAGGTCCACTACTACGAATTCCATCATCTTGGTTGTTGAGACTGGGAAGTCTCCCAAGGTCACAGGGAGTTCGATGGACCCTATACAGGCAATCCCTTCTAAAAACCGTACAACGTTGTTGCACAGGCCTTTAGGTCACGAAGGGCGAGCCCCATCTTTTCTAAGGTGGCCTTATAGAGAATGTTCACTGAGCTCCCATTGTCAATAAGAACTCGGTGAACCCTCTTGTTCACAAGCTGAAGAGTGATGACTAGTGGGTCGTTGTGAGGAAATTGAACATGGGACGCATCGTCCTCAGTAAAGGTTATAGGTTGAGATTCAACCCTTTGGTACTTCGGAGCTCTGGGTTTGGGTTCATAAGGGGACCGGTCGCCAGTTTTTAGCTCATTCACGTATCTCTTTTGGGTGTTCTTGCTCGATCCTGCGAGATGAGGCCCGCCTAAGATGGTTACAACATCTTCTCCATCAATCAGAGGGGGTCACTCGTCTTCCCTAGCTCAGGAGTTGCTGTTTTGGGCAGGCGATAGTACAGCTGTCCTCTGGCTGGTAGAAGCCTGATTATTGTTATGGTTTCTGACATACTGCCTGAAGTATCCTCTCGAAATCAAGCCTTCGATCTCGTCCTTCAGTTGCCTGCATTCATCGATAGTGTGTCTAGTATCTCTGTGAAAGTGACAGTATTTACTGGAGTCTCTTTTGGATTTTTGGTTTCTAAGGGGGTCTGGACCTCTGAAAGGGACCTAGTTTTCATTAGCCAGGTAAATATTCTCCCGAGACTCGTTGAGCTCGGTGTACACCTTGTACACGGAGAAATACCTTTCCCCTTTCTTCTTTTTTCCCCTTCCGCCTCGGGGTTACTTCCCTTATTCTTCTTTCTTTTGGAGGGGTTTTCTACAAGGGGTTTCGAGGCTGATGGGTCTGCCAAGGTCGAGGTAGAGTTTACGTTTATCATTGTAGTTATGGGCTGAGAGGTCATATTCAGCGTTGACCTCACCTCTTCTACATTGACAAACCTCTGAACTCGTCTATTAAACTCGGTTATGGACCTCACAAGCTTCCTCTGCATATCTTCCCAGAGGGGACTTCCCAGCATTACCCCAGCTTGGACGGCCATTAAATGACCGCTGTCGTCTACATCACGAGCTCGGGTGACTTCTAGATTAAATCTTGTAAGATAGCTTTTCAGCGTCTCATTTTGTTGTTGCCGAACCTTGGTCAGGGTCGATGCCTCGGTCCTTATCCCGATCATGGCTCTAAATTGCTTCTTAAAATCCCTTGACAACTGATCCCATGAAGTGATTGAATGCCTCTTATATTTTTTTAACCAACTTTTTGCTGGTCCTGTAAGCGATGCTGGAAACAACATGCATCTGAGCTCGTAACCCACATTACTTGCCCTCATAATAGTGTTGAATGTACTTAAGAGATTGTACGGGTCGAATTTCCCTTCAAAAGGTGGGACATGAGGAATCCAAAACCTCTGAGGAAACAGAGTGTTGGAAATGTGGGGAGCGAATAGTTTGAGCTCCTCATCATAATCTTCGTCCCGATTCCGGCTTCGCTTATTCTGTAAGAGCCTAAATGCTCTTTCCAGTTGATCAATTCTCTCCTGGACCGGATCCACAGGGGGTCTCGCCTCCTCGATCACAATTCTAGGCTTGCACCTTCGCATGGGATCCTTGCACCCATTTAGACGATCCCTCGGGTCTGGGTTCGAGGGGTTACAATTACCCCGATTTTGATTTAGGTGTTCTCGCTAGTCATGGTGGTTCCTTTGGTTCCTAGTATTTCTGCGTCCTTGATCATACACATTGACTGATTGGGTGTCCCCTGAGTCTTCGCTGGCGAGGCTTGTTGCATGATTGTTTCAAGATGGATTCCTTTCAGGTTGCCTCATCTCTGCAGTGTGAGACCGATACATTTGGCTTCTCGTAGGCTAGGCGCCTCTCTGTTCTCTAGCAGTTCCTCCATTCCCATGCTTCCGTCCAGCCCGCCTTTCCCTATCATCCTGAGTTAGTTGTGTGTTTCTTCGAGACGATGAGGGATACCTAATTGGCGACGGAGGGTGCCGTATGGGTGACGGTGGCTGCCACCCATTTCGGGGTTTGGATGGTCTCGAGTTCGCCTATGCTGACTCAGGAACATTCTGCGCGTTACCATCATTCTGAGTCCGAGCCGTTGCAGGGGCTCGGTTATTCCCAGTTTCTGCTGACAACTCAGCAGCAGAGTTAACAGGAGCTCTAGCCCGGGTATTTCTTCGGGGCCTCGAAGGGGCAGGTTGTTCTGCCGGTGGCAGAGGTTGCTCTGTTCTTCTTGTGGCGACATTTTTGCGAGGTAGCCCATGAGGTCTATGGGAAGGAACATGAACGTTCCGTGGAGGAGGGACCTGGGCCTCAGACGGAGGTTAAGGCTGAGCCGCCTGTGCCTCCGCAGCCAATCTAGCTAATTCTTCATTATGCTTCTTGGCCTCAGCCAATTGTTTTCTTAACTGACGATTTTTGAGTTCCACAATGGGAACATATCACTCAGAATGATAGTACATGTCCTCGTCATCCCTGGGTGTCGGTGGTGCTGGAGGTCCTCGAGAGTCTGAGGACTCACTTCTCTCCTCTGGTTCTGGATTCGTCATTGGCTGTTTCCCGGGGCGTCGCAGATAGTTGACTTCTTCTTTAGGAATATTTGGATCATTTGTAGCCATAGCTAATCAGGGAGGCTTTTTCGAATGACTAGACTCAAATTTGTACTGCTTAATGCTCTCAATGAAAGCACCAAACTGTTGACGCCGTTTTTTGTCAACTTAAAATGTCGAGCAATTAAACAATAAGAACTATGGTGCAAATGAATAGTATGGTGGAACAACAAGGGTTTTACATGGTTCACCAGTTAAATCTACCTAGTCCACGAGTCTATTTTATTAGAACTTAGAGTTTTCTCTCTAGATAGCAAAAGATCCGTCCCCTTTTAAGTGTTCATGACCTCTCTATTTATAGAGAGTTTTCTGAGTTCATTCCCACATATTTCAGGAAGATACTCCTGCTTATTAATTGAAATAATGATATTAAATGTTGTAACTCCTATATACAAGGAAACGTCCCCTGAAGACCAGGAAAATGGGTAACAGACTTGTTAATATCCCTTTAATGTCGAAACGTTACAACAATAAATATCTTTAAATGTACAAAACGTGTTACATCAGATGATTCATCAAATCTCTAAGATCAGCAATCAGCATCGCATCAGTCAAGGTTTACAGACAGGTTACGAACTGACCGTCTTACTCCAAGACCTGATCGGGGCAGATAAATACCGTCGAGGCTATCATACTTTGAGCTTGCACTCTTTAAGCTCGGGCTACTCGATCTGAAGACACTCGATAATGAATGTATCCCGATACTATGCTCTTTCGAGCTCAGAAAGAATCCCGAGGCTACATGTCTTCGAGGGTTTTACAGGTGTACCATGAACACGCGTTTTTATATGTCTTGAGCTCACACTCGACGAGTCCAGCCTTCAAGGTCATAATTTCTTGTCTCGAAATCTGGGTGTAACAGTATATGATAATAATAATAATAATAATAATAATAATAATATTAATCTATATCGATATATTTATACTAGGTAGAAGCAACGTGCAATTCACATTGTTTAGTTTTAAAGTTGTAAACAGTGTCAATAATTTTAATAATAATCTCTACATATATGACATCTAAACACAACATGTAGATATGTATATTTACATAGCTACATGACATATATATAAAATACAATAATCTATATATTTATATAAATGAGAGCTTTAAGGAGATGGTATGTCACTCTAAAATTACTCCAAAATATTTTTTCTATTTTATCATTTTTTTACATTTTTAATTTCTTATTTTAAAAATTTATAATTATTTGTTAATAAAAAAACTAAAATATCTCATTATATTTATATAATTAGCAACTGTTACACCCAGATTTTGAGATAAGAGGTTATGACCCTGAAAACTGGGCTCGTTAGGTATGAGCTCGAAATGTATGAAAACATCATATAGTCCATCTGCAAAACCTCTGAAGTAAAACAACGACCTCGAAAGCTCGAGGGTGTGTAGCCTCAAGTATGTTCTAAACTCGCAACGGCATGACACTTAGATATATTTTTCACCGATTGCCTTCAGGCGAGATAGCTCGAGCTCGGAAAGTGCAAGCTCGTATACGACAACTTCGTCAGTGTCTACTTGTCCCGAGCATAACGCAAAGTTATTGACTCATAGTGTCAACAGACTCAATGCCAATTGCTGAACTCGAAGACCTGATGAATCACCTGGGATAGCCCATTACGTATGAACTTATTTATTGTTGTGTAATCCCAATATTTAAGGGATGACATTTAATCTGTTATCCGTTCCCGATCCTCATGGGACGTTTCCGTGTATATAGGAGATAATGCATTTAATATCATTATTACAATTGATATACAGAATATCTTCCCAAAATATGTGGGAATGAATTCTGCAATCTTCTCTATAAATAGAGAAGGAATCACCACTTGTAAAGGATCGATTTCAGATGTCTGGAGAGAAAGCTCTGGGTAATTCATCTCTGAAGAATTTCCAAAAAACTCCAAATCTTAATAACATAGACTCGTGGACTAGGCAAAATTAACTGCTGAACCACGTAAAAATTCTCTTGTTTCTCTTCACCATTCATTCGCTTCATTGTTTAATTGTTTAATTGCTCTACAATATAAGTTGACGAAAAACGGCGTCAACAGTTTGGTGCTTTCATTGAGAGCATTAAGCAGTACGTGTGTGAGCCTATTCAAAAAAGCCTCCCTGAATCGACAATGGCCGCGAATGATCCCAATGTTCCTGAGGAGGAAATTCTAGATGAAGCTAACTACCCTCGACACCCTAGAAAACAACCTATGGTGAATTCGAACCCTGATGAGAGGAGTGGTTCATCTAACTCTCGGGGACCACCGACCCCCAGGGACGATGAGGACATGTATTATAATCCTAAACAATATGTCCTGATAGTGGAACTCGAAAATCGTCAACTGCGAAAGCAGTTGGCAGAGGCCAAGAAACGTAATGAGGAGCTGGCCAGACTGGCTGCTGAGGCACAGACGGCTCAGGCCCCACCTCCGCCGGAGGCCCAAGCTCTGCCTTCACGGGACGTTCATGTTCCACCACGTAGGCCTCGTGGGCGACCGCGCAAAAACGTTGCCACCCGGAGAATGGAGCAACCTCTGCCACCAGCATAATAACCTGCTCCATCAAGGCCCCAAAGAAGTAACCAAGCTGGAGCTGCTGCCAACTCAACTGCAGAGGTACCTGCCAGGGTAGGGAATAACCGAGCCCCCATGGAGGCTCAAACCCAAAATCCTGGTAACGCACAGAGCATTCCTGAACCAGTTCAAGCAACCTCGGGGCCTTCTAGGCCCCGTAATGGATGGTAACCACCATCACCCATAAGGCACCCACCATCGTCAATAAGGTATCCCTCACTAACTCGGAGAAACACACAACCGACTCAGGGTGATAAGGAAAGGCGAGCTAGGCAAAGACGTGGAAATGGGGAAACTGCTAAGGAGCATAGAGGTACCCAACCCACGAAAAGCAAAATGTCTTAGTTTCACACTATTGAGACGAGGCAACTGGCAAGGAACCCATCTAGAAACAATCGCACAACAAGCCATGTTAGTGAAGGCTCGGGAGGCACCAGGTCAGTCAGTATGTATTACCAAGGACGCAGAAATACTGGGAATCGAAGGGATCACACAGATTTACAAGAACACCTGAACCATAATCGGGGGAATGATAATCCCTAAAATCCATATCTGAGGGATCATCTCAATGGATGCAAGAACCCTGTGTCGAGGCGCGAAACTAGGGTTGTGATCAACAATAACCAGTTCCCACCGCTTCAAGTCAAACCCCCCATGGTTCCAGTCCAAGAAAGGATTGAACAACTGGAAAGAACATTCAGGCTCTTACAGAATGAACGAGGAAGGGATCGAGACGAAGAGTTCGACGAAGAACTTAAACACTTTGCCCCTCATATTTCTTGCACCCTGTTTCCTTAGGGATTCTAAATCCCTCATGTCCTACCATTTGATGGGAATTCCAGTCCATACAGCCATTTGAGTACGTTCAACACAATCACGTAAGCGAGTAATGTGGGCTACGAGCTCAGATGCATGCAGTTTCCAGCCTCGCTCATAGGGCCAACAAAAAACTGGTTTGAGAAGTATAAGAGATATTTGATCACTTCTTAGGATCAACTGTATAGAGATTTCAAGAAGCAATTCAAAGCCATGGTCGGAATTAGGCCGGAGGTGTTTGCCTTGACCAATGTCCGACAGCAGCCGAATGAAACATTGAAAAGTTACCTCACAAGGTTTAATTTGGAAGTCGCTCGAGCTCGTGACGTAGACGACAATGGCCATTTAATGGCTGTCCAAGCCGGAGTAATGCTTGGAATTTCTCTTTGGGAGGACATGCAGAGGAAGTCCGTAAGGTCCTTAACCGAGTTCAATCGACGAGCTCAAAGGTTTGTTAATGTAGAAAAGGCGAGGTCAGCATTGAATATGACCTCTCAGCCCATAAATACAATGACAAACACAAACTCTTCCTCGACCTAGGCGGATCCTACGACCTCAAAACCCCCTGGGTACAACCCTTCTAAAAGGAAGAAGAATGAAGGGAATAATCCCGAGGCAAAAGAGGGAAATAAGAAGAAAGGGGAAAGATATTTCTCCATATACAAGGTGTATATTGAGCTCAATGAGTCTCGGGAGAATATCTACCTAGCTAATGAAAACCAGGTCCCTTTCAGACGTCCGGACCCCATGAGAAACTAGAAAGCGAAAAAAGACTCCAACAAGTACTGCAGATTCCATAGAGATATCGGACATACAACCGATGAATGCAGGCAATTAAAAGATGAGAGAGAAGGCCTGATCTCGAGAGGATATTTCAAGCAATATGTTAGAAATCAAAACCCCAATCAGGCTTTTACTAGCCAGAGGGCAACAGCAGCACCACCTGCCCAGAACAACAACTCCCGAGCAAGGGAGGATGAACGACCCCCTCCAATTGATGGAGAAGATGTTATAACCATCTCGAGGGGACCACATATTGCAGGATTGGGCAGGAATGCCCAGAAACGATATGTGAATGAGGTAAAAACTGGTGACGGGACTCCTTACGAACCCGAGCCCAGAGTTCCAAAACAACAAAGAGTTGAATCTCAACCCATAACTTTTACTGAGGATGTTGCGTCTCATGTACAATTCCCTCACAATGACCCGTTGGTAAACCGAGTCCTGGTTGATAACAGGAGCTCAATGAATATCCTCTACAAGGACACCTTAGAAAAGATGGGACTCACGCTTCGTGACCTTAAGGCTTGCGCAACGACATTGTACAGCTTTTCAGGAGAAGGGATTGCCTGTATGGGATCCATCAAACTCCCCGTAACCTTGGGAGACTACCCAGTCTCGACAACCAAGATGATGGAATTCGTAGTAGTGGATCTACCATCGGCCTACAACGTACTGCTCGGGAGACCCTCCCTAGTAGGGCTGGGGGCAGTTTCGTCTGTAAGGCATTTGGCCATCAAGTTCCCGACTTCTAGTGGCATTGGGACACTGAAAGGTGACCAGCTCACAGAGAGGGAATGCTATAGCATTTCCGTTAGAGGAAAGAAACAGACAAGTGCACAAAAACTTGTCCTAATTCAGAATAAGAATGGGACAGTCTACGAAATAGACGAAGAAATTGATCCAAGAATAGAGGAAAAAGCTGATCTCGAGCCGTTAGAAGAGCTCGAAGAGGCCAAGCTCGAGGAAGTAGACCCCCCGAAAACAATGAAGGTAGGGAAAAACCTTCTGGAAGAAATGAAATAGCAATTAATTTGTTTTTTGAAAAAGAACCAGGATGTTTTCGCGTGGTCACATTCAGACATGGTAGGGATAAGTCCGAATGTGATAAGCCATGCTCTTAACATTGACAAGAGCTTCCCCCCGAAGCAGCAATAGTGAAGACTCCTAGATGACAACAGGAAGAAGGCCCTGAAGGAAGAGGTCGACAGGTTAAAGGCAAATCGATTCATACGAGATGCCTTTTACCCGGATTGGGTCGCTAACTCGGTGCTAGTTCCAAAACCTAACATACTTGGCGAACCTATATTGATTACTCAGACCTCAATAAAATCATGTCCTAAGGACTGCTTCCCCCTACCTCAGATCGACCAGCTCGTAGATGCCACAACTGGGCATGGACTTATGTCGTTCGTGGACGCTTATTCTAGATATAACTAGATTTCCATGCATGCCCCGGACCAAGAGCATACAAGTTTTGTGATAAATAAAGGACTATATTGCTACAATGTTATGCCATTCGGGCTCAAGAATGTTGGAGCCACATACCAATGGCTCGTAAACATGATGTGCCTTTTGTGTGTTTATAATTTGTTTTTGTTTGCATATTGTGTGTTTATTTTCTTGAGTTATTTGATTCCTTCTAGCTTTTCCTTTATTCTGAAGTTGTTTAGAGAGCAATATAAGGGAATTATTTTCTAAGTAGTTGCAAAGAGCAACAATAGAAATAGAAAACAAATTAAGAAAACAGGGCATAAAAAACAACTAGATGATTCTTTTTACTGCAATATGTGGAAACTTTTCGTTTGAGCAGTAGTTTTTATTCCCCTGCCCCATACGTTATTCTCATAATAGAGGGGATTTAGAGCAGTGATTGGTAATCCACCGCTTCAAAATAAAACCAAAACTTCCCCATTAGTTAGTTACAATACCCCAGTACTTGTACTTTCTCTCTCATTCATCACCACTGTCCTATACATATACATAAGAGCAATGATTGTGCTTAACATCAAAACTAGTAAATAATAAGAGTTAATTATAAATGAATTCAGTATGTCTTTTAGCATTATTACTACTTTTTTTTTTCTTATTATTATTATTATTATATGAGAGTGTTCCCTAGCTTAATATTTGAAACCAGTCCAAACTTCTTCCCCTTTTTTCCACCTGTTATTATATTTGGAACCAGTCAAGATTCCCTTTTGTTAAAAAAAATGACACCCAACTTATATGTTGAGGAAGCTGAGCTAAATTAGACAAATATTTGTTGTTGTACTATTCTAAAGGGATTAGTGTAATATTAGTAATAGTGGATATATGTGGTATTAATGGTCCTATTTTTGTGTAAGAATTCGAAGAGTGCGCCCATAATATGGCCAAGCCAAGTGGGCGCTGATGTCTAAATCGGTTGAGGACATTTGATGTTAGTCTTGCAATATGGCCAACTTTGTCTGAATGAATTATGCATTTCGATTATAAAAATATAAAAATAATTGCTTAAAAAAGTCGGTTCAAATTTGATCAATTTAAAAAAATAAATAAATAAAGCATGTTGCTGTTCTTATTTCTGATGTATATGGTAATTTTATCATTATTTTGTTCTTATTTAAGCTTTATATTATATTGGGTTCTTACTAATTTGATCACTTGCCCTGGCTTGAAATTATGTGTCACTACTGTTCTTTTGGATAAATTTTTCATTTTGTTTGATAAATTTTTCACTACTCTTATTGTTATCACTGTATCGTGTGATGTACTGGATTAAATTGATGGGATTAGAATGCTTTGTTAATTTACAATATTTGATTAGAAGGAAAATTTTACGTAAAGGATCATTCAAGTTCACTGTTTTTTTCTTACTAGCTCTCCATCTATCTATAATATTTGGGAACCATAAAACTATAACAATTGTTATTTAGGTACTTAGCGGCACAAACCAACCATTTGAGTTACCTCTCATGGATTCGTTAAGACTCGCTATTAAGCACTTGCATGACAGTTTTTTTTTCTTTTTTGTTTGAGAAAAATAAGTTGTGATTTGTATTAATGATGTTGTGTGCCCTCTTGAAAACTAATACAAGCTTCTGCCTATTGTAAAGGAAAGTGGCCAACAAAGTCGCAGCTGCTGGATTCTTTGTGGCCGTTCCTGACTTCTTGAAGGGGGATCCTTTTGTTCGTGCAGATACTAAAAGGCCTATGAGCGTTTGGATTAAAGATCATAGCACAGTTGGTTCAAGTGTTTTGATTCATACTTGATAGTCCTTAATATTAGTAATAGATACTTAAGATTGTTTCTGGTGAGTTAGTTGAAAGTTTTCATGTTGTGGGCTCTGCAAAATTAATTCTAGATTCAGCTAGGCCAATAGTTGCTATTTTAGCATCTTAATCTTTCCTAACTGTCAAGTTAATTTAACTTCTGGAAGCATTTGTTGTACTCTAGTATTAAAACTCTCTTAGACTTGTTCTGAAACCTTTTGCTTGTTCCAATAGGACGAGGGATTTGAATTTGCCAAAGTAGTGATTCAGGATTTGAAAAATAGAGGCTATTCTGCAATAGGTGCTGCAGGCTTTTGTTGTGGTGGTAAGTTTGTTGACATACTTCTTCGTTTTCCATTATGGTATCTAGATGACATTTTGGCAAATTTGACAATAACTTGCGAACAAATTCAATCACGAGCAGTGACTGACTTTGTTAGTTCAAACCATATATCTAGTTGTTACTTACGCTAAGCTGATCAAGATTTGTTTTGTTCTCAGCCAAGGCTGCAATCAAACTCGCAAAGTGCGACTCTATTAAGGCTGCTGCCCTCTTACATCAATCTTACGTCACTGTGGATGACATCAAAGGTACTACATAGTGATATGATACTTTGAAACAACTACAAATTATAAGATAACTTTTAGTTCAAACGCTTGTGTATTTCACTTCACCAAAACTCCAATTTTTGCATTTTATGTTAAACTTGACTCATTCTTTCTCAACTCAAAAATATTAATCCATGATTCAAATACTTTCAAAGGTCAAAAATATCTAATTTGTTCATGAAATTGTTTAAAAATCATGCTTTCAAGTTTAATTAAGTGCTTGTTCTCTTTGTTTAATTAACCCTGTTCAATCCCCAAATAACATTCAGCCATTTACTACAATTCAGAGTTGTTTAAGTTCTTGGCACAATGTTCCAGTGATATTTCATTATAAGTCTGTAAAAATTATAGTATAGCATTCATTCATTACCTGGGCTAAATACATGTTAGTTTGGATTCCAAGTGGGTTAATGAAATCTTTTACAGGTCTTTGTTAATTTTTAAGCATCTCCATTTTTTTTTGTCTTTAACACATATAATCATTAAGCTGTGCAAAATAGCTAGTGGTATGAGGTTCATCTCATTTGATGTTCATGCATATCTATGTAATAATCTATTTGGTTTTAAGGGAAATAATATGTGTCTAATGTCCATATGTGCTGTTTTAGGTTCAGATCACTTCCAGGACTTGTCAACCAGACCCAAAGGGATATCATAGAATGTGAGAATTTTGTCTTCTGGACAAGTGCACAAAGAATGATGAATTGAAGGATGGAGCAAGTTTCATGCATGGTTTACTTTTGTGTATCTTGTAATGTTTTTGTTTTTCATTTTTGAAGTAAGAAATGTTCAAGAAACTTTATTATGTTATGCTTTCAAACTTAAGTTAGAACTAAGATCTCATGAAGTAGATATATTCATGGTTTGAATTAGTTATTGTTTAATGTAATACTTATGGTTTATCAATATATTGAGAATTACATTTTATGATTAATTTTGAATTTTTTTTTATCAAAATACAATAATGAAAATCTTTTAATTAAAAAAAAAACCATATAAGTATACTTATCAAAATAAAATTTAAAATTTTATTACTAATGTTATGATTTAAAAACATATTATAAGCGTAAAAAATCTTTATGGTTTATATAATATAACAAATTAAAAATGTTATCAAAATAATCAAATGTAACAGTTGAAAAGTGTTATGAAAAAAGTACAAGATTAAACTTCAAATTTATAACCAAAAACTCTATCTAAATGTTATTATTTGAATATTATAGCACCTAAAAATGTGTTATTGAATAGTTTAAGATAACACCGAACATAACATTCAAAAACTGTTATAGAAAAGACTGGACTTTTAATAACAGGGGCTATGTTAGCATTTTCAGAAGTGCTATCAATAGTCCCGGTTAGCAGTTTTTAAGTGTTATGAATACTGTTTTTTCTTGTAGTGGTAATAACATGGAAGTTTATGTTGATGATATGTTAGTTAAATCTAAACATAACAATAATCATGTGAACGACCTTGAAGAGTGTTTTTCCGTGTTATGGAAGTACAACATGAAGCTCAACCCCCAGAAATGCTCTTTTGGAGTATCATCGTGGAAGTTCCAAGGTTTCATTGTGAATGCCCGGGGAATAGAGGCTAATCTTGACAAGATCTAAGCGTTAATTGACAAGCCCTCACCTCGAAAGCATAAGGATGTCCAGAGTTTGACTGGATGGATGGCGGCATTAAGTAGGTTTATCTCGAAATCTATGGACCGTTGTCTTCAATTTTTCAACCTTTTGAGAGGGGGAAAAAATTTGAATGGACAGAGGAATGTGAACTGGCATTTTGTACTTATATCTCACTACAACTGAGCACGCCATTAGCGTCGTGCTCGTCCGAGAAGATCAGAAGGTGCAAAAGCCAGTATACTATGTCAGCAAAAGGTTACTGGGGGCAGAATCGAGATACCCTTTAATGGAGAAGTTGGCTCTCAGCCTAATCTATTCATCTCGAAAGCTCTGACCTTATTTCCAAGCGTACCCCATCCATGTGCTGACCGATCAACCACTACGACAAGTCCTATCCAAGCCAGAAGCCTCGGGTCGATTACTAAAATGGGCTGTTGAGCTCGGACAATTCGAGATCACTTATCATCCGAGGACAACCATAAGAGGATAGGCCCTAGCAGACTTCATAGTGGAATACACTGGAGTGACTGACGACGAAGTTATAACCCCAGCCCGCGAGCTGTGGAAACTTTATGCCGATGGGTCTTCCAACAAAAATGGATTGAGGGCAAGAATAATACTAATCCCCCCAACCGGGAGTCAATTTCACTCTGCTTTGAGATTTGACTTCGAAGCGTCAAATAACGAGGTTGTATACAAAGCTCTAGTGGCAGGACTTCAAATAGCCAAGGAACTCAAGGCTAAGGCGATACATTGCTACAGTGACTCACAGTTGGTGGTCAACCAAATCTTAGGGGAATACCAAGCTCGTGGGACAAGAATGGCTGCATACTTAGAAAAAGCAAAAGCAGCACTCGAACATTTCGAGTTTTACACGATAGAACAGGTTCCCCGAGAGCATAATTCGAATGCAGACGCCCTAGCTAGGCTTGCCACATCCACCGAGGTCAACGAGCTGAATGTTGTGTCAATCGAACATCTATTGACACCCAATATAAGTGAGCCTGAACAAGAGGATGTCTGCATGATTAACTCCGAGCCAACCTGGATGACCCCGATAGTTGAATACCTTGAAACCGGCATTCTCCCAACAGAATGGACCAAGGCTCGGAAACTGATGTATCAGAATCCCAGGTACACTATTGTGGAAGGAAGGCTATATCGAAGATGATACTCTATGCCATTACTCCATTGTGTGACTCCACCCGAGGCTAAGAAGATCATAGAAGAGATTCATGAAGGGTTCTGTGGAGACCACACTGGGGGGCATAGCCTGTCTAAGAAAATTATATGCCAAGGGTACTTCTGGCCCACCATCAAAGCAGACTCATTTGATTACGTAAAGAGATGCGATAAGTGTCAATGGTTCGCCACAATCCCTCGAGCTCCACCTTCCGAGCTAGCTATGATGACCTCCTCATGGCCATTTGCGATCAAGGGAATTGATCTCATAGGCTCATTTCCAACTAGCAAAGGCAAAGTTAAGTATGCAATAGCCGCGGTAGATTACTTTACGAAGTGGACCGAGGCCGAACCTCTGGAAAAAATTTCCTCGAAGAAAGTCTTGGACTTTTTGGTAAAAGACATCATCTGCCGATATGGGATGCCAAGGAAGATAGTGTCCGATAACAGTACTCAATTCGATATCGACTTGTTTACCAACTTCTGTGAGAAAAATGGGATAATAAAAAGCTTTTCCTCTGTGGCCCGTCCCCAAGCGAATGGCCAAGTCGAGGTTGTAAATAAAACCATGAAGATGTCTATGAAGAAAAAATTGGAAGAAGCTAAGGGGAAATGGCCCGAAGAATTGCCCCAAGTCTTGTGGGCATATCGAACCACAGCTCGTACTTCAACAGGACATACCCCTTTTTCTCTGGCATACGGATGCGAGGCTATGCTACTAATCGAGGTCGAAATACCTACCATTTGTACCCACGCTTATGATCAAGCCTCGAACCAATCCCAGCTCGAAGTAAGTCTGGACCTGATTGAAGAAAGACGGGATGAGGCTCAACTAAAGAATGTTGCATATCAATAGCGAGCTACCCGGTATTTCAATAAAAAGGTTCAAGACAGAAAATTCAGTTTGGGAGATTTGGTGCTAAGGCGTGTATTCTCGGCTACACGAAACCCGGCTGCTGGCATTCTCGGGCCTAATTGGGAAGGAATTTATCAGATCGAATCGGTTATCCGACCTGACATCTACAAATTGGCGAGATTGAACGGGGATTTGGTACCACGAGCATGGAATGGCGAACATCTACGACCTTACTATCAATAGTGTAGGAACGATGTCACCTGTAACCGTGCTTATTTATTTTTACTATGCTCCTGTTAATGAATTGTTCAATTCTTAATAAAGTTCATTTTCGTTTCCATATGCTGTATTTTTTGCAAACTCTCTTAATTTAATAACCTATGGTCACACTCATAGGATATTAAGGGGGCATTAGTGGTATATATACCGTCAGTTTGAAAAGAAAAATAACATATACGAAAAGAATAAAAGTGTTTGGAAATAACCAAATATGCGAGCTAAGATAGTTTGGACATAACCAAACTATTAAAAAATAGAAGTGTTTGGAAGAAACCAAATACGCGAGCTAAGATAGTTTGGACATAACCAAGTTATTAAAAATAAAAGTGTTTGGATATAACCAAATGCGCGATCTAGACATAACTAGATCAAAAATATTTGTGTGGATTACGAACCAAAAACACGACCTAAATAGGTTTGGAACCAAACCAGCTAAAATTAATCAACAGAAAGTTGGAGTATAAATAAACCTAATTCAAGTTAAGTCGAGATCGAGGCTGGAGTATCTTGCAAAAAGATAGTTTCGACCTCATAACTTTGGGGAGCTACCCAAGGACGAGGAAAAGTAACTAGAAAAACAGGATATAACTAAACCACCTTTATTACATGCCATATAAGTACTTTTCAGTGCATGGTAAAAGTAAGTTCTGACCTTGACAAGTAACAAGATCGGACACGGATACGTCGAGTAAACTGTTCATGAATGCATTGAAGCTCGAGCTTAATATCCACCACGTGTTTGTATGAATAAACAGACATAAGGGAATTTTATATAGATTGCTTGAAATATTTCAACTTAAGAAATGTAAAGCAAAAAGATTAAAGTAAAGTCAAATATGGTATTATAGATATCATAAGAAAATAGCTCTTTCACGAGCTATAAATTGTCTTAGCCCCAGGGGCATAAAAAAAATAGAAGATAAGAAACTATTACAAGAGGTTCAAAGGGACACAGCCCCGTGTCAAGATTTAGGAGGAAGGAGCACCCTCCTTAGCCTTCCCAGCATCCTCCTTGGCCTTCTCAGCATCTTCCTTGGCCCTTTCTACCTCCTCCCAAGCAGCCTCCTCCGCGTCGAGCCGAGCCTGCCATTTGGCCACAAGTTCTTCTTCAAAAGAGCCCAGGAAGCTGGTATCAAGATCGGCGATACTGGCCCAGATCTTGTACATGGCCATGTCGACCGCCCGATCCTTCTTCTCCTTGAACTCTGAGCCTTTTCACCCTCCATTATGTCGAAGGTGGCCGCTTTCTCCTCCTCAAGCTTGGCATTGATCTTCTCAAGCTCCACGAGCCTGTCGTTTACCTTCTCGAGCTCGGCTGTCTTGGCCTTCATCTGCTCGGCTTCAGCCTCCATTTTTTCCTTTGCTGCCTTAAGCTCGTCAATAAGCTTAAGTTGAATATTCTTCAACTCTTGGGCATAGGACATTCTCGAGTGGACCTCGTTGTTCAACTTATAGTTAAGCTGAGCAATGGCAGCAAGAGATTGAAACACAAAAAAATCCAGTTAGAACACATGCTAAGCATAAATACAACAAATGGTAAAGTAAGAGAAGTTATCGCGGTAGCGAGCTCAACACTCTTGTCATAAAGGGTGTTGCAGTCCTGAGCATTGTTCAAAAACTACCACTGGGGAGCCTCGAAGCTGCTGATGCTCTAGCTTACCCGAGACAGGATGTCCGAGCCAATTGTAGCTCCATGAGTCCCGACAGCGTTGTCGATGACATACTCATCAACATGAGTAGAAATCGACAACAGGCGCCCTTTGGACGCTAGCTTCTTCGGAGGAGGGCCGAGCGTTGGGTGGACCATGATAGTAGCAGGCACAGGGGGGACATCTGTGGTGGAAGCTTGGACCTGGGAAACAGGACCCGTGGCCGGGCTCGTGACAATGGGAGCTAGAGGAGCAGTCTTCTCAGCCCTCCTAAGGACCTTGGCGGGCCAATCTGACTTTCGCGAACCTCTTGGGTGCTTACTCCTTTAAGCCCCCTTGCCATTGGCAAGAACAGTGTCGAGATCAGAGTCCACAGCACCTGCATAATCGCACCACATTATAAGAAAGGCCAAGACACAAAAAGTTAGCACAATGCAGACAGGCATGGAATAAAGGACAAGAGGAACCTAACTGGAACTCTCCCCCGAGCTCGTGCTTGGTGACCACGTAATTCCCCCATCTTCAGAAGAGGCAGGGGGAGTCCCTTCCCTATATGTGGAAGTCATCCTTGAAAGGTCTCTATATTCATTTTTCCCATATTGAATGGCTATTCTGTCCCATACCTCGTTCAGACTATACATAGTATCGTATTTCCCTAGCCAACTATCAAACGTATGAACTCTCTCATCTACCCAAGACCATACATAAAAGTGGTCCCTATCATCTTCACACAAGACTAATATGTCGGGCTTATGCTTAAGTAGCGAGGGAGACCATAAATTCGAGCTAAGGATGACCGTACCTCTGTCGCTCGAGCTCGAGGCCTTGTCATTGGCCTCGTTCCCGGATTGCGGACTCTTGCGATGTTGAGCTGGGGATTGTGGCTTAGGGTTGCGCCTCGGAGGAAGGCTGCCGGTTGGGAGAGGCGCAAACTCCCACTTGGCATATTTCTTGTTGGACCAGTCATTTGTGGACTGATCTTTTTCCAGGAGACCGCAAGCTCGAAGCCTATCTTCATCAAGAAGATAGGAAAGGGAACACCTACCGTAAGGGAATTGGAGCAAGGCCTCCTTGTGCTACTTCATCTTATCGAAGGGAGTAGGTCGATGATAATTAGTTGAAGAAATAAACATATCATGAGTGATTCGAGCCTGAGCAAAAAATTCGAGCACAAAAAGGAGAGATTTTTTATATTTACGGATTCGTCTGAACGAATAGTATCTGGAAGGAGCCAGGCCGTCTGTCCAAAAGAAAGCCTTCTTGAAATCGGGGGGATGGTTGGGTAAATCCTCAAAGATTTTCTTCTCCTTGGGATAGCTTAAAAGGTAGTAGAAGTCGTCCCCTCCTCGAGCTCGGGAGGGATTGCTTTTCAAGCAAAAGAGATACAAAATCTCCTTTAGTGAAGGTCCTTCCCATTTTAGCTCGTGGTAAAGTGACCTCAGGGCTCACAAAACCCTGTAAGAGTTAGTGTTGAGCTGGAATGGAGCGAGCCCAACAAAATCCACGAAGTCCTTGAAAAAGGACTTTAAGGGCAATCAAGCCCCCGCCTTCATGTGCTCCTGGCTCCAAGCTGCATATTTTAACTTGTTGTTGGGATTACCATCTCCTGGGGCGCGGTAGCTTCGCTCGTGGGAGGTCAGAGCTCGACACCTCAGCGAGCCCGACAATCTAATATTGTGGAGGGCCAAGATGTCAAAGATCTGCCCCAATGAAGAAATCAAGATCCAGTAGTGCTCGACCTCGAATTTTTTTCTCTTCAAGGTGGGAATGGAGGTTGGCTGTGAGGTAGAAGGGGGATTTGATGGTTCTCCCATCAGTGAAAATTGGAGATCGCCTGGCTTGAAGGCGATTGTCAATTTAAGAGTGGTATCAATGAGGATTGGTCTAGGCTCGAGGTCTGGATCTGGGTAGAGGGTGACCCTAAGTCTCTTCCTTTTCCTCTCTTCAACCTCGTCGATTTGATGTCGAAAGTGAGCTCGGGTATCTTCTTGCTCATGCCTTAGTTGGTGCTCCCGAATCAAACATTGATTCCGGGTAAAAGGTGACTCCAAGCTCGGAGTTTTCGGTGAGTAAGGAATTGCGAGCTTTGACCCCCACCGCTTTTCTGAGTTTTGCAGCATCTAACAAGAGAGCGAAAGGGTGAGAGTCAGACGAACAAGAAATTAAGAATAAACATCAAGACGACCTAAGCTTGAATGATCGAGACTGTGGAGCAAGATAGATCCAAAGAACGAGATCAGGCTCAGAGCGTGTATTCCATGGAAAGGGGGGAAGGTGGATTTATTTTCGAAGTTCCCGGATTTTCAGGGAAAAAAGTTGGCGGTTACTCAAAAAGTAATATTTTTTAGAAACGTGCAATTTATAAACCCTAATCTTAAACCCGCTTCTTGTTCTACATGATATGATATTCAAAATCAAGACAACCCATCAAAAGAGCCATATTTGCATCATTCATGCAAAATCTGTGTTTGGAAATCCGTAATCTCAGAAGAACCTATAAACTACACGATATTGACTAATACATCCTGATGCTAAACTTGTGTCCAAAAATGCTACTATAACATAAACATGCATGAAAAAAATAGAATGTACATGATCAAGAATAGAGACTTACACACAGATGCTTGCTGATACAATGAAAGCGACGACTGGAGGACCAATTGCAAAAATGACCTCACGAAATCGAAAAGACCAAGGTTGTTTTGTCTTCTTGGTTTAGAGAACATGCAAGGAGGAAAAAAAAGGAGGTATTTTGGCTCTGGTTTTTCTTTTTCTTTCTGAAACTAAAAGATGCAAAAATGGGATGAAGAAGATGACTCAGGAAAATTTATAAGCCCCAGGAATGTCACAGGTTGAGTTGATCTGGGCCATTGGCCTGATTCGGTATCTGATCTGACGGTCGGGTGCAAACGTGGTAATGGCGACATAAAGTTGGCAAGCAAATAGATGGGGCATGGTACAAAAGCACTCAAGTACTCTGATTGAGCAACCCGTGGTTGATGCGTGTCCACACTCGAGTGCAATTGGTGGCACAGTTTCCAAGAAGGGCAGTTCAAAAGTTTCTTTATCATAGGATTCGAACTAATACTTTTGAGGGGACAAAATGTTACACCCAGATTTCGAGATAAGAGGTTAT
The DNA here is from genome assembly GCF_963169125.1 of Humulus lupulus. NCBI lineage: Eukaryota > Viridiplantae > Streptophyta > Magnoliopsida > Rosales > Cannabaceae > Humulus > Humulus lupulus. Next base: position 270,784,826 of record NC_084793.1, read on the forward strand.
GACCCCGAAAACTGGGATCGTCAGGTGTGAGTTCAAAATGTATGAAAACATCATATGGTCCAGCCACAAAACCTCTGAAGTAAAACAACGACCTCGAAAGCTCGAGGGTGTGTAGCCTCGAGTATGTTCTAAACTCGCAACAACATGACACTTAGATATATTTTTCACCGATTGCCTTCAGGCGAGATAGCTCGAGCTCGGAAAGTGCAAGCTCGTATGCGACAGCTTCGTCAGCGTCTACTTGTCCCAAGCATAGCGCGAAGTTGAGTGGCGAGCTCGAGATTGACTCATAGTCTTGATAGACTCAATGCCAATTGCTGATCTCGAAGACCTGATGAATCACTTGGGATAGCCCATTACGTATGAACTTATTTATTGTTGTATAATCCCAATATTTAAGGGATGGTATTTAATCTGTCATCTGTTCTCGATCCTCATGGGATGTTTCTGTGTATATAGGAGATAATGCATTTAATATCATTATTTCAATTGATATACAGAATATCTTCGTGAAATATGTGGGAATGAATTCTGCAACTTTCTCTATAAATAGAGAAGGAATCACCACTTGTAAATGATCGATTTCGGATGTCCGGAGAAAAAGCTCTGGGTAATTCATCTCTGAAGAATTTTTAGAAAACTCCAAATCTTAATAACATAGACTCGTGGACTAGGCAAAATTAACTGCCGAACCACGTAAAAATTCTCTTGTTTCTCTTCATCATTCATTCACCTCATTGTTTAATTGTTTAATTGCTCTACAATTTAAGTTGACGAAAAATGGCGTCAACAGCAACCTTTGAATTTCTCTCAAAAATTAAGCAATAATAATAATGTTAATATTTAATTCATCATAACTAACAAAGTATATCATCTATAATAATACTAATACTAATAATAATAATAAATCTATATCTATATCTATATATTTATACTAGGTAGAAGCAACGTGCAATGCACATTGCTTAGTTTTACAGTTATAAACATTGTCAATAATTTTAATAATAATATCTACATATATGACATCTAAACACAACATGTGGATGTATATTTACATAGCTACATGACATATATATATATATAAAATAAAATAATATTTAAAAAGAAATTAATAATAGAAATAAAATCATAATAGAAAAAATCATAGTGTAGACAATAGTATACATGAATCAATTATTTTTAGTTTCTAATGTATCTCACAATGTCCTTTAGTGAATTTGATGAAGAAAAAGAGCTTCAATCACTTGCTAAAAAATAAATTATCTCACAAATTTATAAGATAAAAAAAATGATATGTATGCCTTTATTATTTTTAAATAAATATGATTTAATTATTTAAATTATCATAAAATATCTTAAAATATCATATTTTAATTAATTAATTTTTGTTCAAATTTATGTTTGTTCTAGTTTTTGAATTTAGCCGTGAAAACAAAAGATTATATATATTATATGTTTAATATAATATTAAGTTTAAGTTTATTTAAATTTTATTTCATTATAAAATATATGGTTTTATTATTTTTAAATAATTATCATTGCAAAATATCTTATTTTAATTTGTTTAATTGTTTATTTATTTTATTTTATTTAAGTTTAAATCATGTTTACAATCTATAGTTAAATATAAGAATGTTCTGTTAAATATAAGAATATTCTGTTAAAGTTAACATAAAAACAATAAACACCGTTAAAACCAAGAATTTCAGTTATCTACACACCTTTTATATAGAAGAGATAAATGAGAAGATCAAGGAGATTATGTGGCACTCTAAAATTGCTCTAAAGCACTCTTTTTATTTTCTAAATTTTTCAAAATTTTTAATTCTTCTGTTTCAAATTTATGCTTATTAGTTAGTAATTAAGAAAGAAAAACTATAATATATAAACCATCTAAATATCTATAAATATCTAAAATCAAAAACTCTCCGCACGTTATTTTTTAAATGTAATTACACTAATAAATTACCATACCCCTTATAATAATAATAACAATAATAATAATAATAATAATAATAATAATAATAATAAATGTTATTTTTTTCTAAATTTTTCACATTTTTTTAATTCTTATTTTTCAATCTATATATTTATATAAAGGAGAACATCAAGGAGATTATGTGACACTCTAAAATTGCTACAATCACTCTTTCTATTTTCTAAAGTTTTCATATTTGTTAATTCTTCTTTTTCAAATTTATGATTATTAGTAAATAATTAAAAAAGAAAAAAATATAATATCTAAACCATCTAAATATCTAAAATTAAAATCTCTTCACACGTTATTTCTTAAATTTAATTGCACTAATAAATTACTATACACCTTATAATAATAATAAATGTAATTTTTTTCTAAATTTTTCACATTTTTTAATTCTTTTTTTTCAAATTTATAATTATTAAAATAGAAAAAAACTATAATATCTAAACTATCTAAATATCTAAAATTAAAAAATGTTCACATATTATTCTTTTTAATAACATTTATTGATAAATAATAAAAAAAATAAAGTAATTAATAGAGTCATAATCGAATTATTCAAATTCTGAATAGGTATATTCAAATTGGTATTATTATAATAATTTGTTTTTGAAGAGATATATAATTTATTGATATCTTGAATTTTTTTTAATCATTTTCATTTAAAAAAAGAATAAATAGCATTTTGCCCCCCGAACTATGACTATTATATGATTGGGCACCCTGAATAATTCGCAATGTTAAAAATTCCCCCCGAATGAACTATGTACGTTACTGAAATATGAGTCTTCTGTTAGATTTTGTCCTAGGTGGCTAACAGATTAATGATGTGGTATTTTGACTGTTGATGTGGCACTGCCATGTGTAGAATAATTATCAATTTTTCCCCCTCAAACTTTGAATACTACCAAATTGTGCCACTTTTATTAAAACTTTTTTTTTTTTTAAGAAAACCTCATTTTTTTTCTTAAAAATAATAATAATTATATCCTTCAAAATAAAAAAAAAATCATTTTAAAAGATTAAGAAAATAAACAATACTAAAAGTTTCAAACTAATTAAATAAATTTTTAAATACTAAAAAATTAAAAATCTAATTAATAACAAATATTTTTTTTACTTTTTCTTTTATTTTACAATATAAAATAAATATATCTTAAAATAAAAATTAAAAATAAATTCTAAAACAAAGTTTGTTCCCCTTCGTCCTCCTCCTCTTAAATTAAAAGTTTTTTTTTTTATTTAAGTCATTCATCATTCACCATCCTCTTTAATTACATATTTTTTCTTTGTTTTAGTATTTATTTTAAATTCATTCTAAAATAGATTTATTCTATATTATAAATTAAAAGAAAAACTAAACCTAAAAACGAGTTATTTGTTATTAATTAAAATTTTAATTTTTTAATGATTTATTTATTATTTTTAGAAAAAAATTAATTTTTTTTTATTAAAAGGGGTATTATTTGGTAACGGTTAAAGTTCGAGGGGCAAAATTGCTAATTATTCTATACATGGCAGTGCCACATCAACAGACAAAATGCTACATCATCAATCCGTTAGCCACCTAAGATGAAATCTAACAGAAGTCTCATATTTCAGTAACGTGCATAATTTGGGAGAAATTTTCAACATCGCAAATCATTCGGAGGGCACGATCATATAGTGGTCATAGTTCAGGGTAAAAATGCAATTTATTCTAAAAAAATATTTTGAATGAAATAAAATGAAACAACTTCATAACGAACTTAATAAATTGATGGACAATTCATAACCACCAAGATCAAATCGATGGAGAAAACAATATCATAAAAAATAGTTTATTCAAATTATTTATGCTTTTTATTTAAACGTAAATAGTTTTAAAAAAATATATGTTAACAACATATATAAAATTATAATAATAAACGTTATTTTTCCTCATTTTTTGTTATACTTTTATAATTTATGGCTATTAATTAATCAACAAAAGATTTCTATCTATTTTTTCTTTTTATTTTAATAATAAATTATAATATATGTCAATTGAAAATGTCTATATATAATAATAATACTAAATAATCAATCTATTTTTATTCTTATCCTTTTGATAAAACACGTGGTTGAAATAAGCTATCTATTTATTCTTATTTTTAGCATTTTGACAAAACACGAGGTCCGCAAGTTAATTTTTAAAAATAAATGGTCCAAATGAGTAATCGACTAAAATACAAGGTTCAAAATAGTGAAAACCCTTACAGAAAATATAAATTATATAAATTTATATAATTTGCTTTTTATAAAGAATTTTTAACTTTTTGAATAAATACATGGTCCAAAGGTTAATTTTTAAAAATAAAGTGCCAAAATGGGTAATCGACCAATATATTGTGTTCAAATAATCGATCTTTCTATTCCTATTTTTAACATTTTGACAAAAAAATGAGGTCTAAAAGTAAATTTTAAAAAATAAGGGATTCAAATGGGTAATCGGCCAAAATAACCCTTATTATTAAGAATTTTTCGAAAACCTACAGGAGATTTGATATACAGTGAACAACATCATTAAAAAACTATGATCAAGACATCCTCACGTGTTCATGAAAGAAGCATGTTGTATGAGTAGGATAAAAATGAATCTCTACTATACGATCTCCAAAAAAAATGAAATATATATATTTTTTAATTATTACAAAAGGTTGCGTGAAACGCGGTTATGTTTTCTAGTATATATATAAATGAGAGCATCAATGAGATGATGTGACACTCTAAAAACTCTTCAAACCACTTTATCTATTTTGTCATGTAATCTAAATTTTTTTTTATTCATTTTATAGATTATAATAATAATAAATGTAATTTTTTAATTTTAATTGAGATATTTATAAGATACTATTATTCTGTATATATAAAGGAGAGCATCAAGGAGATGATGTAGCACTCTAAAAACTCTTCAAGCCACTATATCTATTTTGTCCTTTAATCTAATTTTTTTATTCATTTTAAAGATTATAATAATAATAAATGTATTTTTTTAAAATCTAAATGAGATATTTATAAGATATTATTATTTAAATATTGATTAATATCTCTTTGTGAATCTATATATATTCTAAATATTCTCTATTAATATCATATTTTCTTTTACTCTAATTTTTTTTTCTCTTATTCTCTCTAAATTCTTTCAATTTCAATGAATTTCAATTCATATCTCCAAATTTGATTGATTTACGTATTAATAATAACACAATCATCTCAGCTATATATTCAATTATTAATGTATGTTAATCTTTAAAGTTTGGTTATTTATTCAATTATTAATGTTTATTAATCTTTAAAGTTTTTATTTTAAATTATTAATCTTGATATTCTAACATTTTCATCGTATTTTTCTATCATGTTTTAGATGTTATCGGATGTTTATGTTGTGTGAGTGATATTGAGATTGTTGGAGGTGGTTGGAAGAAAAGAGACATCAAAGTTTTAACAAATTAGTAAGTATAAGTTAATCGATAAATCTTCAAATAGATTTTGTAGAATCATTAATCGAAATATTTTCCACCATCTCCAATGGTGTAGAACCTATTGCGAGTTCTAATATATTTATATTTTATTTAATTACTATTATTATTATTATTTAAAATGAATAAAAAATAGAAAAAAATAATAAAATTGATATAACAATCTTATTTTTTATCTGCTTATTTGTGGTTAATTAATTTACTATTATTATTTTAAATTTAAATAAGATATTAATTTTTTATTTATAGTAATATGTTCATATTTATTTTTGTAGACTTTTTTTTAAAATTAAAGATATTTTATAAAAGAAAATATCTTTTAGTATATGAATATAAATTTAAATTTAAATAATTATTTAAGTTAATTAAATATTATTCTCAATGGATATTATTAAATATATTATTATTATATGTGAAGTTTTGGTACAATTTGAATTGATTCTTATAATTATGATACAAAAACCTATAATCTCTCTCAATAATCATTCTATTTTTTTCGAAAGAGATACGAGTAAATAGAATGGAAATAATCTAAATTTACCATCCCATAAAAATATGTTGCTATATAGAAAATTTAATATATGTATATGATATTCCTCAATAGAAAATAAAATTGGAAAGAAATTACCAATCAATTTTTCTGGCTGAGTTGCGGACAATGTCGCTCTCTTTAAGACGTTTCGCAGCTCTGCCCTAAGTGTGCACGGCAGTCTATCAACCACGTCATCCCCAGGATAAAACAGCCTCTGTACGATTCTTCCCTGCAACGAGAAGATCGTTCTTGTACACCCTTAAAATGCTCTGAGAAAATTCGTAGAACCAAGAAGAAAAAAGACTCTACTTTTTCAGAAAAATTTGATCTGACTTATACAGAGAAGAAGACCCCCTAAAACGGCTAAAAACATTTTAAGATTAATTTAATTAATAAAATAATAAATGTTTAGTTACCTTTGTTGGAAAAAATTAAAAATTAAAAATACGACACAACACCACCCACCCGCCAGCCAGCTCAGCTCGGCTCGGTCGGACAGACGGTGGTGGCGGCGCGCGCGCGTATGTGTGGTGGTCAAGTGTGTGAGTCCTCACCCATGCGCACAAAACTGGGTACCCCTTGGGGCACACCCCAAGACATAGCATTTGCAACTTATATACACTCCTTGAAGAGTGTTTCAATTCCATGTGGGACTTTTCCCATATCACACACAACTCTAATTGTTTCAATTTTTAATAATTCATATAAAAGAGTTCCAACAATCCCCCACTTGAATTTTTAAAAATATTTTCTCGAGAAATTTCAGAATCTGTAAGATTGTGCATAAACAAATGTATCTTTCGATTTGAACATTTGCGTAGTGAAAACGATTTAGATTATACTAGAGTGACACGTAGTCTTGAGCTCTATTTCTAACATCGTACCACGCACCAACCTTTCAAGGGTGTAATCAAATAAGCCCGTGCGTTATTGGCCATGCACGTCTATCCCAGTTTAGTGAATGCTCTAGAAATTTTTCCCAAATTCCATAGGAAGCGGCCCCACTTCCACATTCACATAGGTGAGTCTATCAAGAGTACTCCTGTAGCTCGGTACTCCACTCCACATAGAGTATAGATCTCATTAAGAGTTTTATTAACTCATCCTCTCATCGCTTCAGGAATTCATGCTTTTATATGCTTTAATGGAAATAGCATGATTCAACTCATATCACTTCACAACTTGTTATTACCCATTGAACCTAGTTCTTGGGATCTCCAGTCTTTAGGTTGGGTTACCATCATGAGTGATTCATCATTCTAAGGGAAATAGTCCCATTCCCTTCGATGTTTTATGGACTTTCTCTCTAGCTAATCCTTTCGTCAAAGGATCTGCTAAGTTATCATCAGTGCGTACATGATCCACTCTAATAGCTCCTGTTGAGAGAAACTCTCTAACGGTACTATGCTTACGACGTATCTGTCGTCTCTTACCATTGTAATAACGGTTCTGAATTTTTGCAATAGCCGCGGTACTATCGTAGTGGATCAACACAACTGGTATCGATTTTTCCCATAAAGGGATCTCAGCTAGCAGGCTTCTCAGCCAACCTGCTTCTTCACTAGCTGTAGCTAGTGCTATCATTTCAGACTCCATGGTGGATTGTGCCAAAATAGTCTGTTTCTTAGATTTCCAAGAAACAGCTCCACCAGCTATACTAAAGATATAGCCACTTGTTGCTTTGGAGTCATCAGACAGAGAGTTCCAGTCTGCATCACTATAACCTTCAAGAACAGCTGGAAACTTCTGATAATGTAATCCAAGGTTCATGGTTCTCTTTAGGTATCTCATGACCCTTTCAATAGCATGCCAATGCTCTATACTAGGTCTGCTAGTAAACCTGCACAATAATCCCACGACATAGGCAATGTCGGGTCTCTTACAATCAGTGGCATATCGAAGACTGCCAATGATGCTCGCATATTCAGATTGTCTTACACCGTCACCAGTGTTCTTAAATAACTTTACACTTGGATCATATGGTGTGTAAGAAGGTTTACAATCAAAGTAATTGTATTTCTTTAGAATCTTCTCAAGATAGTGAGATTGATCCAAAGAAATTCCCTTTTTGGACCTAGTAATCTTAATACCAAGGATTACATTCGCTTCTCCGAGGTCCTTCATATCAAAGTTAGCACACAACAGAGATTTCACAGCATTCACAGCATGAATATTCGAACCAAATATGAGCAAGTCATCCACATATAGACATACAATAGTGCAAATGTCATTATCAGATTTATAATAAATGCATTTGTCACTTTCATTCACTTTAAATCCATGTGAGATAACTAAATTGTCAAATTTCTCATGCCATTGCTTAGGTGCCTGCTTAAGACCATACAGAGATTTATCTAACTTGCAAACCTTATGTTCCTGGCCATGGATTACAAACCCTTCTGGTTGATCCATATAGATCTATTCTTCTAATTCACCATTCAAAAATGCAGTCTTAACATCCATTTGGTGTACAACTAGATTGTGAATGGCAGCTAGGGAAATCAAAACTCTAATGGATTTTATCCTCGTAACAGGTGAAAAAGTGTCCAAGAAATCTATATTTCTCTCTGCCTAAAACCCTTGGCTACCAAACGAGCCTTGTATTTTTCAACAGTTCCACCGGGTTTCAATTTCTTTTTCAAGATCCACTTACAACCTATAGGCTTACAACCAGGAGGTAAATCAACTAAGTGCTACGTTTTCTTAGACTCAAGAGAGTCCATCTCATCATTTATTGCTTCTTGCCAGAAGTCAACATCTAAAGAAGACAAGGCTTCTTGGAGGTTAGCAGGATCCTCCTCTAATGTATAGACACAAAAATAAGAACCATAATCTTTAGCAACTCTAGTTCTCTTACTTCTCCTAGGTTCTGATTCTCTATCCTCAATATGTTCATTATTCCTAATCACAGGAATGTTGCTAGTAGATGCGCCCCCACTATTTCTCAATTTAAAAGGGAATCTATGTTCATAAAAATCAGCATCATTTGATTCCACAATAACATGCGCATTTAAATCATAGAACCTATATGCTTTACTATTAATTGCATATCCGATAAATACACATTCATAGGCTCTACTTGCTAGCTTAATTCTCTTATGATCAGGAATACGAACATAAGCCAGACAACCCCAAGTTCTAAAATAAGACAGGTTAGGTTGCCTATTTTTCAAGATCTCATAAGGTGAAACTTTACTTTTAGACTTAGGAACTCTATTCAACACATAACAAATAGTCAAAAGAATTTCACCCCACCAATGAGATGCAGCACCAGAATTCAATAAAATAGCCACAACAGATTCAGTAAAAGTTTGATTCTTTCTTTCAGCTTTGCCGTTCATTTCAGGTGAACATGGTGCAGTGGTTTCGTGAACAATGCCATGTGAATTATAAAACTCAATAAACATGCTTGAATCATATTCAGTTCCTCTATCACTACGAAACCTTTTAATTTTCTTATTGAATTGATTCTCAATTTCAGTCACAAATAATTTGAACATGTCAAGCGCATCACTTTTATTTTTCATTAAGTACACATAAGTAAAGCCAGAATAATCATCAATAAAAGTGATGAAATAACGTTTACCATTCCTAGTTAACGTTCCATCAAGTTCACAAATATCTGAATGAATTAAATCTAGAGGCTCAGATTCTCTAGTAACTGACTTATGAGGAGTCTTAGTTATTTTTGCTTGACTACAAAAATCACATTTTTCAAAATCGTTATCTGACACTTTAGGAATCAGTCCTATGTTACTCATGTTCTTAATAATACGCTTATTAATATGACAAAGTCTAGCATGCCAAACATTAAAATCACACATCATATAAGCAGAAGGAGAAACTTTATTGGATTCAACATTTAACTTAAACATGCCATCAGTAGCATAACCCTTCCCAACAAAAATACCATTCTTAGTGATGGTGTACAAATCAGCCCCAATAGTTTGAGTAAACCCAGCCTTATTAAGCAGAAAACCAGAAACCAGATTCTTTCTCATCTCAGGAGTATGCATTACATCTTTCAGTAATAAAGTCTTTCCTGAGGTAAACTTAAGCTCCACATTTCCAATCCCAGCAACAATAGTGGTGTGGGAATCTCCCAACAACACTTTCTTATCATCAGTAGTAGTGTATGTTTTAAACATACCACGATCATAACAGACATGGCGAGAAGCGCCAGTGTCTACCCACCACCCATCTGATCCACCAATAAGGTTGATCTCAGAAATCATAGCTGTAAAAGCTTCTTCAGTCAAGTTAGCCTACAGAGCAGTGCTTGGCTTGTTCCTACACTTACGTGGCATATGACCTGGCTTGTTACAGTTGTAACAAAGGAATTGTCCAGAGTCATTCTATTTAGGTGGAGGCTGCTGCCTTCCATGTTGGTTCCTGTTATGGTTCCAATTCTGATTGTTGTTTCGAGGATTGTTCTGGTTGTTGCGGTTGGAATTTGAATTCGAGTTGCGGTTGGAATTTGAATTCGAGTTGCGGTTTTGATTCTTAAAAGTTTTGCCATTTGGCTTCAGAACCGCAGGTGTGGACTTCTTAGGGTTGCTGTTAGAGACAACAAGCACCTCTTCTTTCTGGTCTTGTTTCCTTGCTTCCTCCTCGATACGAAGGTGGGTGATCAAACTTTCTAAGGAAAATTCCTTAGTCTAATGCCTGAGAACATTTTTAAAGTCCTTCCAGGAATGAGGTAATTTGTCAATTAAAACATCAACTTGAAACTGTTCATCAAGGGCCATACCTTCTGAGATAATCTCATGAGCAATTTTCTGAATTTCGTGAGATTGGGCCTCCACAGATTTATCGTCCACAATGTGATACTTCAGGTAGCGACTAACATTGTATTTTTTAGTCCCTGCCTCTTCTGTATCATATTTCTTTTGCAGCGTCTCCCAAATTTCCTTTGCTGACTTGTCTGAGTTATAATATTCATAAAGATCATTAGATAAACCATTAAGAATAAAATTCTTATAGAGGAAATCATTTTCCACCCAGGAGTCCAAGTCCTTCTGTTGCTTCTCGCGTTCAGTCTCCTCGTCCTTGTTGGTCGAGGCTTCAGAGACAACCAGCTTCAGAGCAGTGAGAACAAACGCAACCTTCTTCATGGTCAGATAAAAAAGCATCTTCTGTTTCCAACGCTTAAAGTGCAAACCCTCAAAATGAAATGGCTTGTTAATATCAACAGAGGTAGAAACAGAAAAATCATCGGTCGCAGCCATAGCAGAACCGATTCGTCTTAAAATTGATATTCCTCAATAGAAAATAAAATTGGAACGAAATTACCGATCAATTTTTCTGGCTGAGTCGCGGACAATGTTGCTCTCTTTAAGATGTTTCGCGGCTCTGCCCTAAGTGTGCACGGCAGTCTATCAACCACGCCGTCCCCAGGATAAAACAACCTCTGTACGATTCTTCCCTGCACTGAGAAGATCGTTCTTGTACACTCTTAAAATGTTCTGAGAAAATTTGTAGAACCAAGAAGAAAAAAGACTCTACTTTTTCAGAAAAATTTGATCTGACTTATACAGAGAAGAAGACCCCATAAAACGGCTAAAACATTTTTCCATTTAATCAGAGGAGGAAATTAACAGCTAAAAATGTTTATTTTCATTTAATCAGAATAAAAACCGTTTTTGAAAAATAAACGTTTTAAGATTAATTTAATTAATAAAATAATAAACGTTTAGTTACCTTTGTTGGAAAAAATTAAAAATTAAAAATACGACACCACACCACACCACACCACCCACCCCAGCTCAGCTCGGACGGACGACGACGGCGGTGCGCGCGCGCGTGTGTGGTGGTCAAGTGTGTGAGTCCTCACCCATGCGTACAAAACTGGGTACCCCTTGGGGCACACCCCAAGACATAGCATTTGCAACTTATATACACTCCTTGAAGAGTGTTTCAATTCCATGTGAGACTTTTCGCATATAACACACAACTCTAACTGTTTCAATTTTTAATAATTCATATAAAAAAGTTCCAACAGTATATGTATTGTAATATCTTTTCGTAGCAATAATATATAATAACTTATCACACCTGCCAACTTCTAAAAATAACAAGTATAAATAATGCCACTGATCAATAACATATTCGAACATTTAGGAAGTTACCATACAAGGTAAACAATAATTATGTCGAGAATTCTAATTCATCAAATATAAATGAAGTAAACGGTTTTTATGCATAAAATAACTCAATAATAGGAAGCAAAAAACTCTTAGAACATGACTTTATAGAATTAAGTTACTCAAGTTTCATTTTTTCCTAAGCTCAAATAATCAACAAATCAAAATCTGGGATATTGCATGTCTAAACAATAATGTGATAAGCTAATTGAAGCAATTTTATTTGGAAAAAACATAAATAATACCTATAAAATTCATCATCAGATATATTTTAAATGACAATGTCAAAATTGAAAAGTGTCACATGTTTTTTTTCTTAAATAAAAGGAAATCAAGTTAAAATCTCTAATCTATTTCTAAGTTTTGTACATTTTTTATTCTATTTTATTTTATTTATGATTATTAAATAATTAAAAAAACAAAATATCTAAAATCATCAATAACGGCATTGCCTCTTTCGTAACTCTTTTTTTAATTTATTAATAACTAATTTTCTAATAATTATTATAATAAATCAACCATATATAAATTCACATTTATCTTGAAGATTTTCCAATTCATGATAATCATTTTATTGTTTCATATTTCATATTTCATATTTCACATTCAAAATTCAAAATATCTTAATTTATTTATAAATAACTAATTTCTTAATAATTATAATAATAAATAATAATATATAATTGACATTTATTTCAAAATTTTCCATCAATTTTATCTTTTTATTGTTTTGACATTTCAAATTTAAAATAAAAATATTTTATTTATATTTAAATAAAATATTTAGAAATAAATAATTTTTTAATAATTATAATAATAAATGAATCATATATAAATTGACATTTATCTTCAAGATTTATTGTTTTGATATTTTAAATTAAAACCAAAATATTTTAACATTTAAAAATATTAACATGTATACATGTGATATTAATTTGATTAAGAACATTATTAATTAAATTAATAAAAATATTTATTTAAAAAATGAATGATTATGGAAAAATTCATAATTTATAAATTTTCTACACTAAAAATATAAAAATCTTAAATTTTTTATATAATAAACAAGAAAACAACGCAAAACGTATAAAATAATGCTAATATTAAATAAAAACACACGTATAACAAGTAGTTTGAATTTTATTTTTGATACTTTAATTATTCAGAATTTCTCAAAAACCTGCATGAGACTCGTTATATATATAATTAACATTATCATGGAAAAAAATTACGATCAAGACGCCCTTAGATATTCATATAAGGATCATGTTGTACGGATATGGTGAAAAAGAATCCCTTACACACAATCTTCCAAAAAATATTTTAAAATATATATTTTTTAATCATTACAAAAAACTGCGCGAAACATATCTATGTTTTCTAATATTTATATAAATGAGAGCTTCAAGGAGATAATGTGCCACTCTAAAATTACTCAAAAACACTTTTTCTATTTTATCATTTTTTTACATTTTTAATTTCTTATTTTAAAAATTTATAATTATTAGTTAATAAAAATACTAAATTATCTAATTATATTAGTTTATATAATGAGCAACCTTTGAAATTTTCTCAAAAATTATGTCAATAGTAATGTTAATATTTAATTCATCATAACTAACAAAGTATATAATAATAAATTAACTAATTTGAAAAAAAAAATCGTATACCTGCCTTGAATAGATAACTAACAGTGTATCATCTCCAATAATATAATAATAATAAATTAATTAATTTGAAAACAAACTGTATACTGCTCATTAATATATATAGTCTTTTTCATTCTCTTCTCATTTAGTTAAATGAAAAAAAAAAACTACTCCTCTACTTTCTCATAATTGATTTTTTCTCGCCGGCCAACATCAGTGTTTGATCTTCCTCAAATAAAAGTATTTTTTCTCTAAGTTTTTTTATTCTTTCCAATATGTGAAATTACAATCTTATCTATTCTATAAAAATGTAATTTTCTATTCTAATTGCCCCTTTTTTTTAATTAATAAAATATATGTAATATGCAAGCACAAATAGAAGGAGTGAATTGTCTTCTCATGTTTGATTATTTAACATCAAAATATAACTTTTAACATGGATTTCTACATAGTGTTCAACTAACCCTTCACTTTAGCCTTGAGTTTTAGGTAATTGCTCTGAATATGTTTACATATATAGAGGTTGTCGCCTACCATGTCTCGACACATACTTTCTTTTTTCCTTGGGATGCCTCTTTATTTTACTAATTGTAGAGTTACTTTCATTTATAATTTAAAAAAAAAATAATAATGATAAATTGTAAGTTTGAGGATGGGAATGCATTGTTTTTCTTCATCCATAGTGTTTTGTTGTGTCTATTTTTCTCAATGCTCAACTTATTACTTATATTTGTATATTATTAATTAGCTTGTGGTGGGAAATTGTATTCGCTTCATCTACAAAGAAATAATAATAATAGTGATATCCAAAGTGTTTTTGCCGATTCAATTTTTCCTATAACTCCCAACTTATAACTTTCGCTATATATTATTAATTAAAGAAATTACTTTGGTATATTCTTTCAAGGTAATTAACAAAAGTATAAAAAATAACAATAATAATCACATACATATATAAATTAAGGGTTGTTGACGCCATTTTTCATCAACTTAAAAAAGAGAGCAATTAAACAAGAATATATCAGAGGAAATGAAATAAGAAGATGACAACAAGATCTTTTTACGTGGTTCAGCAATTAAAAATCTGCCTAGTCCACGAGTCTATATTATTAATTCTTTGGAGTTTCCAAGAAACTTTCAAAGAATAGTTGCCCAGAGTTTTTTCTCAAGATCTCTAGATTTCGTCCCTTACAAATGGAGTTTCCTTCTCTATTTATAGATAAGGTTTCAGAATTCTTTCCCACATATTTCGGTAAGATATTATGTGAATCAAATGATATAATGCCACTTAATGTATTACCTTTTACGTGTATGATAATATCCCTTAGAATGTGGGATTGGATAACTAATTACATCACATCCCTTAAACATATGGATTTTACAACAATAAATACATTCACAAGTAACCAACTAGCTTAGATATTTGGTTTATTATGCCCTCAAGATTATTTGTCAAGCACGAGTTTGTCATTCTTGCTTCACCTTTGCTCCCCACAAGTTATTGATGGAGTCATCATATTCGAGCTTATGCCTCTCGAGCTCGGATCATCTTGTCTGAGGGAAAGAGATACATCAATAAATATATACAAGTGTTGAACCCTTTGCTGTTGCAACCTTACCTCATAAGCTCGAATCATCTTCGAGGCTACATACTGCACGAGCTCACGAGATCGTTATTTACAGCGAAACTGTCTGACTGGAGGATCATATGAGGATTGTGCATATTTCGAGCTCACACCTAACGAGCCTAAATTTTGGGATCATAATTCCTCATGCTCGAAATCTGGGTGTAACATTTTGCCCCCTCAAAAGTATCAGTTCAAATCCTATGAGAAGGAAACTTTTGAATTGCC
Source organism: Humulus lupulus (assembly GCF_963169125.1). Classification (NCBI taxonomy): domain Eukaryota; kingdom Viridiplantae; phylum Streptophyta; class Magnoliopsida; order Rosales; family Cannabaceae; genus Humulus; species Humulus lupulus. The sequence goes on from NC_084793.1 coordinate 270,800,484, forward strand.
CTTCTTGGATACTGTACTGTCTAAAGTGCTCAAGAGTGGACATGCATCAGCTAGGGGGTTGTTCAACCAGAGTACTTGAGTGCTTTTGTACCATGCCCACATCTATTCGCTTGCCAACTTTATACCACCATTACCACGTTTGCACCCGACCGTCAGATCAGATACCGAATCTGGCCAATGGCCCAGATCAACTTGACCTTTGACATTCCCTGGGGCTTATAAATTTGCCCGTGTCATCTTCTTCATCCCATTTTTGCATCTTTTAGTTTCAGAAAGAAAAGGAAGAAAAACTAGAGCCAAAAAACCCCTTTTCCCTCTTTGCATGTTCTCTAAACTGAGAAAACAAAACAACCTTGGCTTGTTCAACTCTGTGAGATCGTTCTTGCAACCACTCCTCCAGTCATCAATCTCTCTATATCTGCAATCCACCGTGTGTAAGTTTCTGTTCTTGATCCCATATGTTTATTTATATTTTGCTTTTACATTTCTGTGTTCTCGTTGCACCGTAAGCATATTTACTAGTTTTTTCACTAGTTTTATAAGAATATTCGTAGCAACCTCAATCACATTGTTTAGCTAATATTGTGTAGACTTTGGGTTCAAAAAATTTCTGATATCATGGGTTTCAAACCCATATTTAGTGTAGAAGATATAAATGTAGATGCTTTTTAATTATTTTTTAGACTACGGGTGACGTAGCGTGTAGATCAAGAAATGGGGTATTGACTTAGGGTTTTAACTTGCACGTTTCCCAAAATTATCACATTTCTGAGTAACCGTCAACTTTCCCTGATAATCCGTGATTTCTTAAAATGAATCCACTTTCCTTTTTTTGCGTCATAAATGTAGAAGATGTAAATGTAGATGCTTTTTTTATTATTTTTTAGAATACGGGTGACGTACCGTGTAGATCAAGAAATGGGGTACTGACTTAGGGTTTTAAATTGCACGTTTCCCAAAATTATCACATTTCTGAGTAACCGTCAACTTTCCCTGATAATCTGTGATTTCTTAAAATGAATCCACTTTCGCTTTTTTGCGTCAAATACACGCCCGAAGCCTAAATCTTTCAATGGCTCGGGGCTCATTCGAATTCATCCCATTCCTTTGAGATTTCGATCTCAATTGAGCTTATTCCGTGATTTCGAGCCTTCGAGCTCAAATCATCTAGTATTTTATTCTTCATTTCTTGTGTGCCTGGCCCTCATCCTTTTCTTTCTTGCTAGATGTCACGGAATCTTGAAAAACAGTGGGGGTCAGTGCTCGCAACTCCCTATTCTCCGACGACTCCAAGCCCTGAATCGCCCTTCACTTAAAATCAGCGGCTAATTCGCGAGCATAAAGTGAGGTGTGAGCAAGAAGATATTCGAGCTCACTTCTGACGTCAAACCGACGAGGTTGAGGAAAGGAAAAGGAAAAAAATTCGGGTTGCAATCTATCCAGACCCAGACCCCGAGCTTAGACCGGTCCCTCTCGACCCCAAGCTTAAAATAACTATTGCCTCAAGCCGGGTGATCTTATTTTGTCACTAATGGAGACATCAAATCACCCGTCCACCTCGCAACCAGTTGCCATTCTTACCTCGAGGGAGGAATTTTTTGAGGCCGAGCAATATTGGAGCTCGGTTTCTTCTTTAGAACAAATCACCGACATCTTGGCTCATCACGACCTAGGATTGTTAGGCTCGCTAAGGTGTCAAGCTCCTACCTCCAACGAATGAAGCTGCTACACCCCGGTAGATGGCCGCCCCAACAATAAACTGAAGCTTGCGGCTTGGAGTCGCGAGCATATGAAGGCAGGGGCCTTACTATCCTTGAAGCCCTTTTTTAAGGACTTTCTGGATTTTATTGGGCTCGCTCCCTTCCAACTCCAGACCAATTCATATAGGGTCTTGTCAGCCCTAAGGTCTATGTACCACGAACTGAAGTGGGAAGGACCTTCGCCAAGGGAGATCTTGTATCTCTTCTGCCTGAAAAGCAACCCCTCCCGAGCTCGGGGAGGAGATGGCTTCTATTACCTGTCGAGCTATCCCAAGGAGAAGAAGATCTTTGAGGACATGCCCAACCATCCTCCCAACTTCAAGCTGGCCTTCTTTTGGACAGACGGCCTGGCTCCCTCAAAGTTTTATTCATTCAGATGAATTCATAAGTATATGACCCCCTTTCCTTTCATGCTAGTCTAACGTTTAGGCATGAACTAATTATAGTGCATTTGACTCTTCAGCCAATTATCGTCATCCTACCCCAACGGACGCAATGAAGGAGCACAAGGAAGTTCTACTCTAGCTACCATATGGTAGGCGCTCCCTGTCTTATCTTCTTCATGAAGATAAGCTTCGAGCCTGTGGTCTTCTAGAGTAGGGCCAATCACTGGACGACACCTCCTACCGGAAGTACACCATGTTGGAGCATGTACCACTCCCTACTAACAAGCTTCCTCCAAGGCAAAGGTCAACAAGCTCGAAAGCACGATCCCCAGCCCGCTATCATAAGAGTCTGTGCTCGGGGAATGACGCCAATGACGAGGCCTTGAGCTCGAGTGACAGAGGTAAGGTCATTCTCAGCTCGGCCTTATGGTCTCCTTCCCTTCATAAACATAGACCCGACACCCTGATCCTATTCCCAGATTATAGGGAAAACTTCCATGTATGGTCTTGGGTAGATGATAGGGTCCATAGGTTCGATAGCTGGCTGGGAAAATACCAAACAATGTATAGTATGAATGAAGTTTGGGATGGGATAGCCTTCCAATACGGAACAAACGACCATAGGGACCTTTCGAGGTTAACTTCCACGTATAGGGAAGGGACTCCCCCAGCCTCCTCTGACGATAGGGGGATTACCTGGTCGCCGAGCACGAGCTCGGGGGAGAGTTCCAGTTAGTTTTCTTATCACTTGTCCATTTGTTTCCATTAACTATTTGCTTCACATTTACTTTAGAATTTTAAGCTCGTTTTCTAATGTGATTTGATTATCAGGCACTATGGACTCTAACCTCGAGTCCATGCTCAACAGCCACTCAGGGGCCAAGCAAAGCAAGCTCCCAAGAACGTCACAGAAAGCTGGTCGGCTTGCTAAGGTCCCAAAAAGGATCCAGGAGACTCCTCCTCCTCCGGGTCTCCAAGGCCCGAGTCAAGTTGTGACCTCCGACTCCCAGGTCGGGGTTCCTGTGGAAGCCGCTCCTTCCTTGCCTCCTGCTACCCAAGCCCTCCAACCGACTACACCAGCTCCAAAGAAACCATCTCCCACTCGGGAGCACTTGTTGTTGATTTTGACTCATGCCGATGAGTATGTCATCGACAACACTTTCGGGACTCATGGACCCACTCTTGGCTTGGATGTCCTATCTCGAGTGGGCCAAAGCTTCAGCAATCTTGGGGCTCCTCAATGGTAGTTGTTGCAGATTTTCCTAAGTGTGTGCAAGTGTACAAAATCGTTGAACAAGTAATATAATGAAAGTAATTTTTATCGTCTCCTCAAGGATTACCAAACAAATATTGTAAAAATCATCATCAAACAATTTGGGGTACAAGTAACTATCCCCTTTTTTTTATGACTTAATCAATTAAACTAAAGAACAAAAAGAACTAAACAAGAGAATTAATTTAGGCGTTCAACAATAAAGCTGGAAAATGACAAATTGTGATTACTATGATGATAAAAGTTAGGCATATCAAACCCCCCTAATTTGTAGTTTAGCCCCTGATATTGCAACAAAGTTCATAGCAAAGTTCTCTTGTAACTAGGATTTCAAATTTAATGCACATGCCATTTTTCCAAATGCTCATGTTAAAATTCCATCAATTAGATTCACATATTCCTATGCTAAATTTAATTTCAAGAACATAATTCCCAGCATCAATCCTTCAAGTTTGCAAGGTGAATAAAATATTCCTAAGTTATTCACTAATCAATACAAGAGTATCAACATGCATCAATCAAGCATTTCCACTAATTTTTACCCTTCCGGAATTAAAACTAGCTTGTCTCTCACATAAGTTGATCATTCTCAATCAAGAGATTTGCACAATAAACATAGCTCAATTGAACAAGAGAAAAATTTCATAAAACAGTCAACAATTTGGGGACAATTGCAAATTAGGGTTCATGAATATCCCTAACACAAACAATTTAAGTCATAGTAAAAATACACAAGTCACCACAAAAAATATTCAGCATTATCTCAAGAGTTCAAGGAAGAAAGAAAAAGAAAATAAAATTATATGAAAGTTGAGTTTAGAAAAACAAGCCAAATTGATAGAGATATTCTCTTCTTGTCTTCTAACTCTTAATCCTCTTCTTCTTCTAGCGTCCTTCTCCTTCCTCTTCTCTTCTTGATGATTCAGCTCAAAGAAATGCAGAGAAGTCCCCTTCAATGGAGCTTGGGCGGCTGGTTCTTTTTTTCTTGGAGAAGAAGATTATTTCTTTTTTTTTTTGGGCTCACAAAGGGTATAAACCCTCTCCTTCTCTCTCTACACGTGGGGGACAACATTCTGTTCCTTTTCAGAATTTTGTAGCTCCTTTCCACCTCATCTAAGTACATGCCAAGTGTGCAGACTTTATGTTGCTGACTGCCCACACTTTGCTGCAGCAAATTTGACTGATGTTGCAACAATTGCCAGAATTTCAGCTCAAATATGATTTCCTTACACATGCTTCACTAAGCTTTCCAAGAACCCTCTTGCTATTCCTTCAATATAGATACCACCTTTTTAGAACATAATTCCATTATTTTCCACAAGAGTTATCATTAATTAAAACAAATTACACAAACAAAGTTAAGAGACAAAGTGACTAAAACCACACAATAACAGCACAAACACTCTATTTCACCTAACTTTTTAAGTCCAAAAGCTCAATTAATAACTCTAAAATATAGAGTTATCACACCCCCAAACTTAATCCATTGCTCGCCCCGAGTGATGACTCTAAAAATAAAAGACAAGAAAAGAAACAAAGAAATCTAACTTAACACAAGACACACACGCAAAATAACAACTTAAGACGACATAACACACCACACAACTATAACAGACACAACCCATAACACAAAGACTCAAAATAAAACACAACTAGGAATCAATTTGGACATGGTCATATCAAGTGGGAATAGAACTCTCAAATCAGTGATTAAAAAGATAACTCAAGTGTATATGCAAGCCAAGTTCCTCAAGTATTAAGATGCTATCAAACCAAAAATCAAGTGTTTACCCTTAAAGTGTATACATAGCTCTTCCCAAACATTCTCAATTCTCCCTAAAGTAAATTAGATCTTGATCCTAAAGCCTAATTTTGTCTCCATAAGTTGACTTAATAATTCCCTCTCCACTAATGTAGACAAACACTAACAAAGGATCAAAAGGTCTTTATCAAGCTTGTAGTGTAAGGCTTAGGTGCTGGTGGTTAAGATAAGTCATTTTAGGCTCAATTTCCTTTAAAAACACCTTAATTTTCCTAAGACTAAGTAAGGGCTCACAATCACTTCCCCAAAAGATTACCCCCCAAAGATCAAAGTCACGCTCGCCATTCTTCTTTATTGCTAACATAGACAGAAACAAGAAAAGGAGGAAGGGAAATGAGACAATACTTTTTTTTTTTAACAAGATGCTACACCCCCAAACTTACTTTCGACTTTATGGATAAATTTGCAACTCTTTGATTTTTTTTTATAAGGGATGCACTCTTTCTTTACAAATACACATTTTATATATATATATAAATATCTAAATTTAAATAAAACAATGGCAGTGACACAACATGAGATCCACTCCCCCCAAACTTAAAATGAAATCCACACTAAAATACCATTCATAAAGGCACACTCCTCTCACCCTCTCTCATGATGCAACACTCAACATATATTCAAGAAAAATCAAGGTGCTCAAAAGGTATGGTGAATGGATATGTATATAGTTGGGCTAGCATGTGGTGAAGAAAGAAAGGGAGTCTAATAAGCTCAATGGGGTGACTAAGGATAAAATAGTATATAATGGTTGGCTAGAAAGGCTCAAACGGTCCAAAGATGGCCTAAATCATGTCCTTGGTTTGGTGTTGTCTAGGATTTCGCCTCAAGGGAACCACTAAGCAATTCTAGAAACTTAAGCTCTCCCAAAAATCTAGCTACTATATGGGTTTAAGAAATTATTGGTCGAGCTATGCACACTAAATTTGGGACACATTCTCATTATGGTTGGATTAGCATAAAAAACTTTAAGTATTAAAGGCTCGCTCATACACAAGGGTTGCAATTTTTGTTTTCTGACATGTTATCATCGAGCTATTCCACATTTGAACACAACCAAATTGATTCCATTATAACTAGACTCAAGACTCAAGACTTCAAACAAAACACGCCTAACAATGCCTAAAACATAATAAACATAAAGGAGATTAAAACAAGACAACAGTTATCAACAACACCCCCCCCCCCCCCCAAACTTAAGGGAGAGCACTGTCCTCAGTGCACAAAATCAACAGAGCAACAAGAACAGAAAAAAACAAATAACATAAACAGAGCAGGAAAGGAAAAGATTGTGGAAAATAAGGAAACTCCCTCTACTCGCTATCCTCCTGCTCGGCGGAAGAGGCAGGCGCAGCGGATGGTTCAGGTGCACACCACCGCTCCATGATGGCCTCAGGAAACGGTGGAAAAAGCTCGGGGGGCCGAAAAGATTGATGCAAAACATCGTCACGCTGGCGCACATAGTCCCAATAGGTGTGCTGCTGGGCCTCCATATGATGCATCATGCTCATCATACTCTGCTGAGTGGCGTAAAGTTCCGCGATAGTGGGGTTCGAAGGCTCAGTAGAGCTATGGCTAGACGAGGGCAGTGGGGCAGAGGGTGGCGCTTGCTCTCTTGGATGGGAAACAACTTTGGTCACCTTCCGAATGGTATGGGCATAGATGTAATCGGGAGAGTGATGGTGCTCATCATCCAGAGCGAGGGGTACACCCGCGCAGCGACATAAAGCAGTGATCAACGTGGGAAAAAACAATGGGCCCTTGGTCTTGATAACAACCAATGCAATGAGCTCCTCGGAAATGAGCTCCCCCACATCAATCGAGAGGCCAGTCAAGATGCTATAAAGGAGGACGACACGATCCTTGCTTACCGAGGTATCGTGAGTGGTGGGTAACATATTGGTCTTGATAAAATGATTCCACACACGAGCAGGAGTCGTCAAGGAAGTGTGGGGTATAGTGTGAGCCCCAAACTTTGGCGAAACATTCCATTGGGTGCCCGGCAAAGCAACTTCGGCTAACATCTTGGCAAGGTTTGCCTCACTTTGGTGAGGGGCAACGTCCCCATACTTTGCCGCCTCGATATTGGGCAGCCCAAAAACAACATTTATGGCCTGAGGGGTGTAACTAACCTGCTTGCCCCGGACTTTGACTTCTCGCAATTTTTGTGAGACAAAGTTGGCGTAGAATTCTTTGATCCAAGGAACAACCGCCTCGCGAGGGGCTGTGCAAAAATTAAGCCACCCTCGATTACTAAGCACATTGATCACATAATCAGGATTTCCATCAGTGGGGAAAGCTCTTTCAAACCAAATGTCGCGCCCAATAAGTTTCCTAAATTTGTCGGCAGCCCTCGGGGATATAAACTTGGCAACAACAGGTGGTTCGTCTGCCACAGTTTTTTTCTTTCTATTGGCGACTTGTTTGCTGCGAGGCATAATTTGTAATAACCAAAAGTGAAACAACCACAGATAGGTGGGATGCCCAAAGTGCCGAGACAAGGGTAATAGAGTACCTTATAGGAGCAGGACACCCTTGTGAATGCAACAAGTGGTGGAAAAATTGTCGTGAGACCCCAAGGAAGAGAAGACAAGGAGCTGCCCAAATCGCGATGTTGTGAATACTTGCATAGAGGTATGGGTGGGTCAGGGCTTGGGTTGTAGGAGGCGGGGCCGATTGGGTTGTCTAGGTGGTGGGTTCGTGGAAATGGTGGGGTCGTGGAAATGGTGGGGTCGGGTGGCGGGACCGATTGGGTTGGGTTATCGCTGGGTGGTGAGGGCCGTGGGGTCCGGGGGTGTGATCAGGGCGTGGGTTCGCTGGGTGTGGTGCCGACTGGGTTTGTGGGGGCTAGGGTGAGGCCGGCTGGGTTCGTGGGGGCCAGGTGGGGTCGGGTTGGGTGGTGAGGTCGGTTGTGGGGTCGTGGGTTCGCGAGCTTGGGGTCGTGGGTGGGTGTGAGGCCGTGGGGTCGGTTGTGGTGGGGTCAAGGCTGGTGGATTCGTGGAAATGGTGGGGTCGGGTGGCGGGACCGACTGGGTTCATGGGTGGTGGGGGCCGTGAGGTGGGGTCGTGGGTCGTGGGGATGGCGAGGAGATGGCGGCCGTGAGGTTTGGGAGATGGGCTGGGTTCGTGGGGGCGGTTGGGGTGGTGGGTTCGGGGCTTGGGTTGTAGGAGGCGGGGCCGATTGGGTTCGTGGGGGCTAGGGGCGGCTGGGAGGTGTGGGTGGCGGCTGGGTGTTTACAGAGAAATGGGGATGATGAAGATGATGGGCTTAGGGTTTCAAAAATGGAATGGGTCAAATTTTTATTCTATGTGTCTTTTAACAACTTTTTTGCAACATCATAGAACTTTCCTGCAGCAAAGTCAAGTCAGAGAGCAAGACCAAAAATGTGTTTTGTTTTAATGCTGATGTTGCAACATCATGGAACTTTGCTGCAGCAACAGCAAGTCAGAGAGCAACCTGAATTTTGATGTTGCAACATCATGGAACTTTGCTGCAGCAACAGCAAGTCAGAGAGCAAGCCCAATATGATGCTACATCACTCAAACTTTTCAACCCCTTTTTTTTTAATTCCATTTTTCTGCAACCATCAGCACATTGAACCATCAAAATTTGATGTTCCAAAGAAATATATTATATACATACATATATAATATATTTTTCATATATTTCTTGTCTTCTCCCTTTTTTTATATATATATATATAATATACATCTATATAAAACTTGGGTTGCTCTACAATTAAATCTCAAAGTTCCATAGCAACCCGAGTTTTTACATATTCTTCAAGGATCCTCCAAAGAGATTGAGCACTTGTTTCGCTCAACCTCACCTCCCCAATAATGCTTGATCCTTTGGCCATTAACCTTGAATTCCCTTCCGGAGCTTCTTCACGCAATTCAACTGCTCCATAAGGATGCACCTAAACCACCAAGAATGGGCTTGACCATCTTGACTTGAGCTTGCCTGGGAATAGTTTCAAACGCGAGTTAAACAACAAAACTCGCTGGCCTTCTTCGAACACCCATGGCTGAATATGCTTGTCATGCCACCTTTTTGTTTTCTCCTTGTAAAGTTTGGCATTTTCATAAGAGAATAATCGCATCTCTTCCAATTCATTTAACTGCAACATTCTCTTTTCTCCTGGAAGTTGCAAGTCCATGTTGAGTGTTTGAATAGCCCAATAAGCACGGTGCTCAAGTTCCACTAGCAGGTGACATGCTTTTCCAAATACCAACCGATATGGTGACATCCCCAATGGTGTCTTGAAAGCTGTTCTATAAGCCTACAATGCATCATCTAATCTCTTGGACCAATCCTTGCGGTTGGGACTCACCACTTTCTCAAGGACACCTTTTATCTCTCTATTAGACAACTCAGGTTGCCCATTAGTTTGGGGATGGTAAGTAGTAGCTATCTTGTGCCTCACATCATATTTAGCCAATAAGCTAGCCAACACTTTGTTCACAAAATGGGTCCCCTCATCGCTAGTGATTGCCCTTGGAGTGCCAAAACGAGTGAAAACATTCTTCTGTAAGAACCTCATGACAACTTTAGCATCATTACTGGGAGAGGCAATAGCTTCCACCCATTTTGAAACGTAATCCACAGCTACCAAAATGTACAAGTCGCCATAAGATGGAGGGAAAGGGCCCATAAAATCGATACCCCACACATTGAACAATTCAACTTCAAGAACATTAGTTAAGGGCATCTCATTCCTTCTGGAAATATTACCAGCCCTTTGGCATCGATCACACCTCAACACAAAAGCATGAGCATCTTTGAATAAGGAAGGCCAAAAGAACCCACATTGAAGTACCTTAGATGCGGTTCGCGATCCCCCAAAATGACCACCACAAGGTGAAGAGTGACAATGATGTAGGATATCCTCCATCTCTTGCTCGGAAACACACCTCCTAATCATGTGGTCAGCACATTGTTTGAACAAGAATGGCTCCTCCCAAAAATAATGCCTCACATCATGCAAAAACTTCTTCTTTTGTTGGCTTGTCAAATCCGGAGGCAACAATCCACTAACCAAGTAATTAGCAAAATCCGCAAACCAAGGAACAACATGAGAGTGGTTGACCTCAAACAATTGCTCATCTAGAAATGTCTCTTTGATGGGCACTAGAACACTAGATCCTTTTTCACCTTCCACTCTCGAAAAATGATCCGCCACTGGATTCTTGACTCCCTTCCTATCTTGAATTTCCATATCAAACTCTTGAAGTAAAAGCACCCATCTAATTAAACGAGGCTTGGCATCCTTTTTCTCAATCAAGTACTTTATAGCGGAGTGATCTGTGTATACTATTACCTTGGTGCCCACCAAATAAGCCCGAAACTTGTCAAAGTCAAAGACAATAGCCAAGAGTTCCTTTTCCGTCACTGTATAATTAAGTTGAGCACCTGTCAAAGTGCGGATAGCATAATAAATGGAGTGAAATATCTTGCTTCTTCGCTGCCCCATAAAACCTCCCACTGCATAGTCGCTAGCGTCACACATTAATTCAAAAGGCAAGTCCCAATCTAGAGCTACAATTATTGGTGCTGAAATCAATCTCTCTTTCAACTCTTCAAAGGCTTTCAAACATGCTTCATCAAAGTGGAATGGTGTCTCTTTCTCAAATAGGTTGCAGAGAGGCTTAGAGACCTTGGAGAAATATTTTATGAATTGCCTATAGAACCCGGCATGCCTAAGAAAGCTTCTAATATGCTTCACCGAAGTAGGAGGAGGGAGCTTCTCAATAACTTCAATCTTAGCTCGGTCAACTTCAATTCCTTGCCTTGATATCTTGTGGCCCAAAACAATACCTTCCTTAACCATAAAATGGAATTTTTCCCAATTAAGAACAAGGTTTGTTTCTTCACATCTTTGCAAAACCTTGGCCAAGTTGCTCAAGCAATCGTCATATGAATCACCGAAAACAGAGAAGTAAATCATGAATACCTCTAGGAACTGCTCCACCATGTCATTGAAAATAGCCATCATACATCTCTGGAATGTGGCAGGTGCGTTACATAGACCAAAAGGCATCCTTCGAAATGCGAAAGTACCATAGGGACAAGTGAAAGTTGTCTTGTGCTGTTCCTCTGGAGCGATTGTAATCTGATTGTAACCAGAGTATCCATCTAGAAAACAATAGTATTCTCTCCCTGCAAGTCTGTCTAACATCTGATCAATGAAGGGAAGAGGGAAGTGATCTTTTCGAGTAGCCTTGTTCATTTTTCTATAGTCCATGCAAATTCGCCACCCTGTCACGGTTCTAGTAGGAATCAGCTCATTGTCTTCATTTTCCACTACTGTAATCCCACCTTTCTTTGGTACACACTGGACAGGACTAACCCATGAGCTGTCAGAGATGGGATAAATAATACCTGCATCGAGCCATTTGATAATATCCTTTTTGACCACTTCTTTCATGATAGGATTTAGCCTTCTTTGCCCTTCAATAGACCCTTTTTCATTGTTTTGTAACAGAATCTTATGCATGCATAGAGAAGGACTAATGCCCTTTATGTCTGCAATGGTCCACCCAATGGCCTTCTTGAACTTCCTCAATACATCCAGCAACTTTTCTTCTTGCTCCATACTTAACTCAGCTGAAACAATCACAGGTAAGGTGGAAGACTTACCCAAATAGGCATATCTTAAGTGTGAGGGTAAAGCTTTTAATTCCAACTCCGGAGGCTCTTCCACTGATGGTTTAGGGGCTGCGAAAGACCTTGAAGAGAGCTCCAAAGATTCAAAATGCTTTCTTGTATGCAATCCTTGTGAGCTAGCTTCTAGCCAAGCCAAGTATTCATCCTCATCCTCTGCATGTGAATCAAACATCAAGAGTCTCTCTAGAGGATCATCAAAATTGTTTTATAATTCCTTTGAAGCCAAAGAATTTACCACTGAAACCACAGAACACTCTTCGACCTCATCTGGAAATCTCATAGCCTTGAAAACATTGAAAGTCACCTGCTCATTTTGAACCCTCATAGTAAGTTCACCCTTCTGCACATCAATCAAAGTTCTACCAGTAGCTAGAAAAGGCCTCCCTAGAATGATTGGTACCTCCCTGTCTGCCTCATAATCCAACACAATGAAATCAACTGGGAAAATGAACTTATCAACTTTTACCAAGACATCCTCAATCTTCCCATCTGGATAAGCAAGAGATCTATCTGCAAGTTGTAGAGTCACTGTGGTAGGTCGGACTTCACCAATTCCCAATTGTCTATACACAGACACAGGCATCAGATTTATACTAGCACCCAAGTCACATAATGCCATGCCACAATAAGAATTACCAATGGCACATGGAATGGTGAAACTCCCAGGATCTTTCATCTTCGGTGGCAGCTTGTTTTGCAAGAATGAGCTACATTCCTTGGTAATGTCTCAAATTCTCCTAACCTTGTCTTCCTTGTAAGAATATCTTTCATGAATTTTACAAAGTTAGGCATTTGCTCAAGCGCCTCTACCAGTGGGATGTTGATATGCAACTGCTTCAACATATCTAGAAACTTCTTGAATTGAGAATCCAACTTTTGCTTCTGAAAACGTTGAGGAAATGGAGGTGGCTTCTTTGAAATTGAGCTTGCTGGTTGACAATGCTGTGGTATCCCTACAGTATCCTGGGCAGAGGCAGATTTTTGTGCACTAGGAAGTTCAGCATCTTTTTGGAACTCCTTATTTATTTGGATTGAAGAGGGCTCACCCTCATGCCCAGACTCGGTCTTGTCCTTCTCCAACTCTTTTCCATTTCTCAAAGTGACAGCTTTACAATGTTCCTTCCCCATACTCCTTGGATTCTCGGTATCACTTGGGAGTGTACCGTGGGGTCTATTTCTAAGCTCATTATCTAGTTGCCCAACTTGGTTTTCTAAGTTCCTCAATGAAGCCGCTTGGCTCTGAATCATGGCTTCATTCTTCACTATATATTCCTTCAACATGCTCTCAAGAGAGCTAGATTGCATTGTCTGTTGTTGTGGTCTTTGTTGTGGTGCTTGAGGGGGGTAACCCGGTGGAAAATTTGGTCTTGGAGGCATTGAAGGATTACTAGGGCCAGCTCATTGATTACTCCATGAAAAATTGGGGTGTTGCCTCCATGATGGGTTGTAGGAATTACAATAAGGACCATTCCTATTTTGGTTCCCCATATAACATACAGCTCCCGGATTAGAAGGACAGTTATCAAAAGTATGACCCTCACCACAATACACACAAGAAATGCTCTCCATTTGCCCCATTTGTGTCCCCATAGGCTGTCCCATTGATTGATTCATCCCCATATTCATTGTCTTGAGCATATTAGAAATAGAAGACACTAGGGCCGCCAAAGAAGTGATGGCATCTACATCATGAATACCAGCCACCTTTCTACCTGTAGACAATCTAGAAGTGGGCCACTAATAATTGTTGTTGGATATCCTCTCAAGTATTTCATATGCCTCATTATAGGACTTAGCAAGAAGAGCCCCGCTCGCTGAAGCATCAACCACCATCCTAGTATGAGCATTGAGACCGTTATAGAAGGTCTCCATCTGGATGCAATGAGGAATGCCATGGTGAGGGCATTTGCGCAGCAACTCCTTAAACCGCTCCCATGCCTCATATAAGGATTCTTCATCAAGTTGTTGACATGAAGTAATCTCATTGCGGAGCTTGGCATTTTTAGTGGGAGGAAAATACTTCATCAAAAACCGCTCAGCCAACTCTTGCCAAGTACTCACAGAATCAGATGGCAAAGAGTTCAACCAAGCTATGGCTCTGTCTCTCAAGGAATATGGGAACAACTTTAGTCTTAATGCATCCTCTGTCACTCCGGGCAGCTTGAAAGAGTCACTTACTTCGATGAACAAGCGAAGGTGAAGGTGAGGATCCTCGGTTGGCATCCCACTAAATTGGCCCACAGTTTGAAGCATCTGGAACATGACTGGCTTCAATTCAAACTGTACTGCCTGAATTTCTGGTCTGACGATACCTGGATTGAGCTCATTGAAGAGGGGGAGAGCATATTTCCTGATAGCACGATCTCTGTCATCAGCCACAATAACTGCATTTTGCCCATTGTTGGCAGCTACTCCCCCTTGAGCAACTTCTGCTGTATTTACTGGTGGATCATGAGCGACTCCTGGTAGAGGAGCTGCTGTCTGGGTGGCTCCCTGTTGAGCCCCTTGCTCAGCATCCATCACTACTACTTCCCTTTTTGACTTTTGTATTCTTCGCCTTCTTCTAAAAGTGCGCTCAATTTCTAGATCAATGGGAAGTAGTTCAGGGTCTTGATTCTCGTTCATACACTGCATAAACCTGAAATTCCACGAGAATCACCCAAGTTAGCACAAAAGAAAGAAAAATTAAACCAAATTGCAAGATAATCAACTTTACAATAATTGACTTTAAGAAATCCCCGGCAACGGCGCCAAAACTTGTTGCGGATTTTCCTAAGTGTGTGCAAGTGTACACAATCGTTGAACAAGTAATATAATGAAAGTAATTTTTATCGTCTCCTTAAGGATTGCAAACAAATATTGTAAAAATCATCATCAAACAATTTGGGGTACAAGTAACTATTCCCTTGTTTTTATGACTTAATCAATTAAACTAAAGAACAAAAAGAACTAAACAAGAGAATTAATTTAGGCATTCAACAATAAAGCTGGAAAATGACAAATTGTGATTACTATGATGATAAAAGTTAGGCATATCAAATCCCCCTAATTTGTAGTTTAGCCCCTGATGTTGCAACAAAGTTCATAGCAAAGTTCTCTTGTAACTAGGATTTCAAATTTAATGCACATGCAATTTTTCCAAATGCTCATGTTAAACTTCCATCAATTAGATTCACATGTTCCTATGCTAAATTTAATTTCAAGAACATAATTCCCAGCATCAATCCTTCAAGTTTGCAAGGTGAATAAAATATTCCTAAGTTATTCACTAATCAATACAAGAGTATCAACATGCATCAATCAAGCATTTCCACTCATTTTTACCCTTCCGGAATTAAAACTAGCATGTCTCTCAGATAAGTTGATCATTCTCAAGCAAGAGATTTGCACAATAAACATAGCTCAATTGAACAAGAGAAAAATTTCATAAAACAGTCAACAATTTGGGGACAATTGCAAATTAGGGTTCATCAATATCCCTAACACAAACAATTTAAGTCATAGTAAAAATACACAAGTCACCATAATAAATATTCAGCATTATCTCAAGAGTTCAAGGAAGAAAGAAAAAGAAAATAAAATTATATGAAAGTTGAGTTTAGAAAAACAAGCCAAATTGATAGAGATATTCTCTTCTTGTCTTCTAACTCTTAATCCTCTTCTTCTTCTAGCTTCCTTCTCCTTCCTCTTCTCTTCTTGATGATTCAGCTCAAAGAAATGCAGAGAAGTCCCCTTCAATGGAGCTTGGGCGGCTGGTTCTTTTTTTCTTGGAGAAGAAGATTATTTCTTTTTTTTTTTGGGCTCACAAAGGGTATAAACCCTCTCCTTCTCTCTCTACACGTGGGGGACAACATTCTGTTCCTTTTCAGAATTTTGCAGCTCCTTTCCACCTCATCTAAGTACATGCCAAGTGTGCAGACTTTATGTTGCTGACTGCCCACACTTTGCTGCAGCAAAGTTGACTGATGTTGCAACAATTGCCAGAATTTCAGCTCTAATATGATTTCCTTACACATGCTTCACTAAGCTTTCCAAGCACCCTCTTGCTATGCCTTCAATATAGATACCACCTTTTTAGAACATAATTCCATTATTTTCCACAAGAGTTATCATTAATTAAAACAAATTACACAAACAAAGTTAAGAGACAAAGTCACTAAAACCACACAATAACAGCACAAACACTCTATTTCACCTAACTTTTTAAGTCCAAAAGTTCAATTAATAACTCTAAAATATAGAGTTATCAGCAGTTTCTGGTCAACGCTCAGGATTCCAATGTCCTCTATGACAAGAGTACCAAGCTTATCTCCTCGGTAATTTTTCTTACTTTTTCATTTATTTGAGTTTTACTCGAAACATGTTCTAACTTGATTTGTTTGTGTGTTAGGCTCTTGCTGCAGTTGCTCAGCTAAATTACAAGCTAAACAACGAGGTTCATATGAGCATGTCCTACGCTCAGGAGTCGAAGGATCTCTAGCTCAAGCTCGCTGATGAGTTTAAGGCTGCCAAGTCAAAGCTGGAGACTGAGCTCGAGGAGAAGAGTTCCAGGGTCGAGGAGCTTGAAAAGCTAAATGCTAAGCTCGAAGAGAAGAAAACGGCCACCTTCGAGATAATGGAGGGTGAAAAGGCTTGCCTCCTTGAAGAGTTCAAGCAAAGGAAGGATCGAGCCATTGACATGGCAATGTACAGGATTTGGGCCAACAATGCCAATCTCGATACTAGCTTCTTGGGCACCCTGGCAAATGAGCTTCTGGCTAAGTGACAAGCTCAGCTGGAGGCGGAGGAAGTTGAGGACGAGGCTGAGAAGGCTAGGGAGGCGAGTGTCATCGGGGGGGGGGGGGGTGCTCCTTCTTCCTAGAGGCGAGATCATGGGTTGTGTCCCTTTTAACTTTTTTTGTAATAGTTAGGACCTTTCTTTTTTATGCCCCTGGGGCAAAAACAATTTACAGCTTGTATAAGAGTTATTTTTTGTTTGTTCAAACTTTTACATTTGGTATACTCAATTTTTATGCTCGACTTTTAATATTTTTGCTTCACACTTCTAGGTCGAAATATTTTGAGCAACTTATATAATTTTTTTCCCTTTATGTTTGTTTACTCATACAAACTTCTGTCGGATTTTAGCTCGAGTTTTGATGCATTCATGCATAGTTTGCTCGATGTATCCATAACCGATCTCGTTTTGTGTCAAAGTCCAATCTTACTTTTACCACGCACTCGAAAGTACTTAAGTGGTATGTAAGCTAGGTAGTTTAGTTATATCTTGCCTTTTATCGTCACTTTTCCTCTTCCTCGAGTAGTTCCTTGAGGTTATAAGGTCGAAACTTTTTGTTGCAAAATACTCCATCCTCGGTATCGACTTAGCTCGAAGTAGGTTTGTCTTTTTCCCACTTGTGTCGATCATTTTTAGCTGGTTTTCTCCAAACCTACCTAGGTCGTGTTTGGTTTGTAATCCATACACTTGTATACTTTTAATCTAGTTATGTCTAGATCATATTAGCTCGTGTATCTGGTTATGTTCAAATTGTCTTAGCTCGCATATCTGGTTATATCCAGACACTTATTTTTAAATGTTATTTATTTTTTCAAACTTATGGTAAGTATACCACTGATGCCCCCTTAATATCCTATGAGTGTGACCATAGGTTATTAAATTAAGAGAGTTTACAAAAAATACAACATATGAGATAGAGAATGACTTTTGCTCGAATATTTTATTAATAAAATTTTTGTAAAAACAAAGATGCTTGGTTACAATGAGACATCATTCCTACACTATTGATAGTAAGGTCGTAGATGCTCGCCATTCCAAGCTCGTGGTACCAATTCTCCGTTTAATCTCGCCAATTTATAGACGCGAGGTCGAATAATTGACTCGATCTGGTACGGTCCTTCCCAATTAGGTCCATGTACGCCAGCAGCTGGGTCCCTTGTAGCTAGGAACGCACTCCTTAACACTAAGTCTCCCAATTTGAACTTCCTCTCCCGAACCTTTTTATTAAAATATCGGGTAGCTAGTTGCTGATATGCTGCATTTCTCAACTGAGCTTCATCTCTCCTTTCTTCAATAAGGTCCAGACTTACTTAAAGTTTGGATTGGTTCGAGGCTTGGTCATAAGCATGGCTACGAATCGTGGGTATTTTGACCTCGATTGGTAACATGGCCTCGCACCCATATGCCAGGGAAGAAGGGGTATGCCCTATTGAAGTGCAAGTTGTAGTTCGATATGCCCACAAAACTTGGGGTATCTCCTCAGGCCATTTTCCCTTAACTTCTTCTTCATAGAACTCTTGAGAGTCTTATTTACTGCTTCGACTTGGCCGTTTTATTGGGGATGGGTAACGGAGGAAAAATTTTTATTATTCAATTTTTTTCACAAAAATGGGTGAATAATTCACTGTCGAATTGAGTACCGTTATCTGATACTATTTTCCTTGGCATTCCGTATCGGCAGATGATGTTTTTTACCACAAATTCCAGGACTTTTTTCGAGGTAATCACTACCAGAGGTTCAGCCTCGGTCCAATTTGTAAAATAATCGACAGCGACCACAACATACTTTACTCCACCTTTGACGGTTGGCAACGAACCTATGAGATCGATTCCCTACACCGCAAATGGCCATGGGGAGGTCATCATGGTTAGCTCGGATGGTGGAGTTCGTTGAATTATAGTGAATCACTGGCATTTATCACATTTCTTGACATACTCGAATGCATCTGCTTTGATAGTCGGCCAGAAGTATCCTAGTCTTATAATTTTCTTTGATAGGCTATGCCCCCCAGTGTGGTCTCCACAAAATCCTTCATGAATTTCTTCTAGGATTTTCTTTGCCTTGGGTGGAGTCACACATCAGAGTTATGGCATAGAATATCCTCTCCGATATAACCTTCCTTCCACAATAGTGTATCTCAGAATCTGATACATTAGTTTTCGAGCCTTGTTCCGCTATGCTGGGAGAATACCGGTTTCGAGGTAATCAACTATTGGGGTCAACCAGGTTGGCTCGGAGTCAATCATGAATACATCTTCCTCTTCAGGCTCACTAATACTGGGAGTCGACAGGTGTTCTATCGATACTACGTTTAGCGTATCGACTTCGCTGGACTCGGCGAGCCTGGCTAGAGCATCTCATTTGAGTTTTGTTCTCGGAGAACCTGCTCTATGGCATAGAACTCGAAATGCTTGAGCATCGCTTTAGCTTTCTCTAAATATGTGCCATCCTTATGCTACGAGCCTGATATTCCCATAGGATTTGGTTTATCACTAACTGCGAGTCACTGTAGCAGTGTATTGCTTTGGCCTTGAGCTCCTTAGCTATCCAGAGTCCTGCCAATAAAGCCTCGTACTCAGTTTTGTTATGAGATGCTTCAAAGCTGAACCTTAAGGCGGAGTGAAATCGCTTTCCTTTTGGAGTGATTAATATGATTCTTGCCCCCGATCCATTTTCGTTAGAAGATCCATTGACGTAAAGTTTCCACAGCTTGTGGGCTGGGGTTATAACCTCGTCATCGGATACTCCTGTGTGTTCCACGATGAAGTCTGCCAGGGCCTGTCCTTTTATAATTGTTCTCAGATGATAAGTGATCTCGAACTGTCCGAGTTCAACATCTTATTTTAACAATCTGCCCGAGGCCTCTGGTTTGGACAAGACTTGTTGCAGTGGTTGGTCAGTCAGTACATGGATGGGGTGCGCTTGGAAGTAAGGTCAGAGTTTTCGAGATGAATGGATCAGGCTGAGAGCCAGTTTTTCCATTAATGGGTATCTCGATTCTACCCCCATTAACCTCTTGCTGACATAGTATACTGGTTTTTGTATCTTCTTGTCTTCTCAGATGACCACAACACTGATAGCGTGCTCAGTTGTAATGAGATACAAGTATAAGATTTCTCCTGTGATAGGTTTTGACAAGATTGGAGATTCTGCGAGGTACTTCTTTAGGTCTTGGAATGCGAGCTCGCATTCCTCCGTCCACTAGAATTTTTTACCTCCTCTCAAAAGGTTGAAGAATGGAAGACAACGTTCTGTGGATTTAGAAACAAACCTACTTAATGCCACCATTCGTCCAGTTAAACCCTGGACATCTTTATGCTTTCGAGGTGACGACATTTCAATTAACGCCTGGATCTTGTCAAGATTAACTTCTATTCCTCGCGCGTTTACGATAAAGCCTAGAAACTTCCCCAATGACACTCCAAAGGAGCATTTTTGGGGGTTGAGTTTCATGTTGTACTTCCGTAACACGACAAAGCATTCTTTGAGGTCGTCTACATGGTTATTGTTATGTTTAGATTTGACCATCATATCATCAACATACACTTCCATGTTATTACCTATCTTCTCGAAGAACGTTCTGTTCACAAGCCTTTGGTACGTTGCTCCAGCATTTTTGAGTCCGAAGGGCATAACATTGTAATAGTACAGCCCTTTATCGGTTACAAAGCTCGTATGCTCTTGGTCTGGTGCATGCATGGTGATATGGTTATATCAAGAATAAGCATCCATAAATGACATAAGACCATGCCCAGCTATGGCATCTACGAGCTGATTGATTCGAGGTAGGGGAAAACAATCTTTTGGGCATGCCTTGTTGAGGTCAGAGTAATCAATGCAAGTTTGCCACGTTCCATTGGGCTTTGAGACCAATACCGGATTGGTAATCCAATTTGGATAAAAGGTATCTCGTATGAACCGATTTTCTTTTAACCTGTCAACCTCTTCCTTTAAGGCTTTCTTTCTATCATCGTCCAGGAATCTCCGTTTCTATTGCTTCGGGGGGAAGCTCTTGTCAATATTTAATGCATGGCTCATTACATTTGGACTTATCCCTACCATGTCCGAATGTGACCATGCGAAAACATCTTGGTTGTTCTTTAAGAAGCAAAAGAATTGCTATTTTTCTTTTTCAGAAATATTTTTCCCCGCCTTCACGGTCTTTGGGGGATTGAATTCTATGAGCTTGACCTCTTTGAGCTCCTCCAATGGCTCGAGGTTAGCTCTTTCCTCTACTCTAGGGTCGATTTCTTCACCGATTTCAAAGATCATCTCATCCTCATTCCGAATTATGACAAGTGCCTGTGCACTTGATTGCTTTTTCCCACTAATGGAGATGATATAACATTCCCTCCCTGGGAGCTAGTCCCCTTTTAGAGTCTTGATGCCACTAGAAATCGGGAACTTGATGGCCAAATGCCTAACAGACAAAACTGCCCCCAGCCCTACTAGGGCGGATCTCCCAAGCAGCACGTTATAGGCCGATGGAAGGTCCACCACCACGAACTCCATCATCTTGGTTATAGAGACCGGGTAGTCTCCCAAGGTCACAGGGAGTTTGATGGATCCCATGCAGGCAATCCCTTCTCTTGAAAAGTCGTACAATGTACTTGCACAGGCTTTTAGGTCGCGAAGCTCGAGTCCCATCTTTTCTAAAGTAGCCTTATAGAGGATATTCACCAAGCTCCCGTTGTCAATTAGAACTCGGTGTACCCTTTTGTTTGCGAGCTGAAGGGTGATGACCAGAGGGTCACTATAAGGGAACTATACGTGGGACGCGTCATCTTCAGTGAAAGTTATGGGTTGAGTTTCAACCCTTTATTATTTCAGAGCTCTTGGTTCGGGTTCGTAGGGAAAACTATCACCAGTCTTTAACTCATTCACATCTTTTCTGGGCATTCCTGCTCGATCCTGCGATATGGGGTCCACTCGAGATGGTTATAAAATCTTCTCCATCAATCGGAGGGGGTTGTTCATCTTCCCAAGCTCGGGAGTTATTGTTCTGGGAGGGTAGTGCAGCTGCTGCCTCTGGCTGGTGGAAGTCTGATTGGGGTTTTGGTTTCTTACATACTGACCGAAATACCCCCTCGAGATCAATCCTTCGATCTCATCCTTTAATTGTCTACACTCATCGGTTGTATGTCTGATATCTCTGTGGAATCTACAATATTTGCTAGAATCTCTTTTCGCCTTTTGGTTCCTCATGGGATCAGGTCATCTAAAAGGGACCTAGTTTTCATTAGCCAGGTAGATATTCTCCCGAGACTCATTGAACTCGGTATACACCTTGTATACAGAGAAGTATCTTTCCCCCTTCTTCTTCTTCCCCCCATCCGCCTCGGGGTTATTACCTTCATTTTTCTTTCTCTTAGAAGGGTTGTTCCCGGGGGCATTTGAAGTTGTAGCATCTGCCCAGCTAAAGGCAGAGTTTGCATTCGTTTTTGTAGGTATGGGCTTAGAGGTCATATTCAATGCTGACCTTGCCTCCTCTACATTAACAAACCTCTGAGCTCTTCGATTGAACTCGGTTAAGGACCTTACAGGCCTTCTTTGGAAGTCTTCCCAAAGAGGACTCCCAGGCATTACTCTGGCTCGAATGACCATTAAATGACCACTATCATCGACATCTCGAGCTCAAGCGACTTCTAAGTTAAATCCAATGAGGTAATCTTTTAGTGACTCATTTAGCTGTTGCCGGACATTGGTCAAGGCTGAAGCCTCAGGTCTAATGCCGACCATGGCTTTGAATTGTTTCTTAAAATCTCTTGACAATTGATCCCAAGAGGCAATCGAATGTCTCTTATATTTTTCAAACCAGTTTGTTGCTGGTCCCGTGAGAGAGGTTGGGAATAGCATACACCTGAGTTCGTAGCCCACATTGCTGGCTCGCATAATGGTGTTGAATGTGCTCAAGTGGCTGTATGGATCTGAATTTCCATCGAATGGCGGAACATGAGGGATTCTAAATCCTTGAGGAAACGGGGTGTTAGAGATATGTGGGGCAAAGGGCTCGAGTTCCTCATCGAACTCTTCATCCTGTTCCCAACTACGTTCGTTCTGTAAGTGCTTGAATGCTCTCTCCAACAGCTCAATCCTCTATTGGAATGGATCTACATGAGGCCTGGCCTGAACTGGAGGGAGCTTGTTATCGTTGATTACAACTCCAATTTCCCGTCTCGGTGCAGGATTGTAAATCAGCTGCTTACGACCATTGAGATGATCTCGCAGATCTGGATTCGGGGGATTATCATTCCCCCGGTTATGGTTTAAGTGTTCCCGTAGGTTAGGGTGATCTCCTCGATTTCCAACATTCCTTGGATCTGTGTCATAAATGCTCACAGACCTAGTGTAATCCGAGCTTTCACTTACATAGCTCGTCGCTCGGTGATTACGAGGTGGATCCCCTACTGGTCTCCTTGTCCCAGCAGCTTGTGACTGCAACATTTGGCTTCTAGTAGGTTGAGGAGCCCTGCGATCTTGGGCAGCCTCTCCATTTCTATGTCCCCGTCCAGCCTGTCGATCCCTATTTTGAGGGGCAGGTCGCGGAGAATCTTGAATTAGTGAGGGATGCCTTATTGGTGATGGAGGGTGTCTTATGGGAGACGGTGGCTGTCTCCCATTGTTAGGCCTGGAAGGTCCCGAATTCACCAAGTTAGGTTCTGGGACATTCTGCGTTGTACAAAGATTTGGAGTCCGAGCCACCGAGGGGGCTCACTTATTCCCCATTCCCGTGTGTGCTGCTGCTGCAGTCAAGTTGGCAGTGGCCTCATCCTGATTCCCCTCCAGGGACTCGGCTGAACAGGAGGGCATGTTGGTGGCGGTGCTTGCTCCGCTCTCCGGGTGGCCGCATTCTTTTGAGGATGTCCCCTGGGCCTACGAGGTGGGGCTTGAGTTTCTCGCAGAGGCAGAGGCTAGGTATCTTGCGGAGGCGGGGCCTGAGCCGCCTATGCTTCAGCAGCTAGCCTGGCTAACTCTTCATTGCGTTTTGTAGCTTCTGCAAATCATTTACGCAGTTGGCGATTATTGAGTTCCACTATTGGAACATATCTCTCGGGATTGTAGTACATATCCTCGTCGCCCCTGGGGGCAGGTGGTTCCCGGGAGTTAGACGAGTCACTCCTCTCATAGGGATCAGAATTCACCATAGGCTGCTTTCCAGGCAGTCGTGCGTATTCATCTTCATTTAGAATTTCCTCCTCAGGTATATTGGGATCGTTTGCAGCCATTGCTAATCCGAGAGGCTCTCTGACTAAACAGACTCACGCACTGACTAATGGCTCTCAATGAAAGCACCAAACTGTTGACGCCATTTTTCGTCAACTTAAAAAGGAGAGCAATTAAACAAGAATATATCAGAGGAAATGAAATAAGAAGATGACAACAAGATCTTTTTACGTGGTTCAGTAGTTAAAAATCTGCCTTGTCCACGAGTCTATATTATTAATTCTTTGGAGTTTCCTGGAATCTTTTAGAGAATAGTTGCCCAGAGTTTTTTCTCAAGATCTCCATATTTTGTCCCTTACAAATGGAGTTTCCTTCTCTATTTATAGAGAAGGTTTTAGAATTCTTTCCCACATATTTTGGGAAGATATTTTGTGAATCAATGATATAATGCCACTTAATTCATTACCTTTTATGTGTATGATAATATCCCTTAGAATGTGGGATTGGATAACTAATTACATCATATCCCTTAAACATAGGGATTTTACAACAATAAATATATTCACACGTAACCGACTAGCTTAGATATTGGGTTTATTATGCCCTCGAGATTATTTGTCAAGCACGAGTTTGTCATTCTTGCTTCGCCTTTGCTCCCAAAAAGTTATTGATGGAGTCATCATATTCAAGCTTATGCCTCTCGAGCTCGGATCATCTTGTCTGAGGGCAAGAGATACATCAGGAAATATATACAAGTGTTGAACCCTTTGCTGTTGCGACCTTACCTCATAAGCTCGAATCATCTTCGAGGCTACATATTGCATGAGCTCACGAGATTGTTATTTACAACGAAACTATCTGACTAGAGGATCATATGAGGATTGTGCATATTTCGAGCTTACACCTAACGAGCCTAGATTTTGGGATCATAATTCCTTATGCTCGAAATCTAGGTGTAACAAGAGTAATAATTAATATTAATTAAGTACTTTCAATGGCGTCTTAAATTTTTTATAATCTACTTATCTATTAATAATTATTAAAAAAATATTTTATTTTAGTTTTTATATTACTTACTAATGATAATAATTATTAAAAAAACGTGTAGCAACTTTTCAAAGTTCTCATGGCACTTTCTAAATTAATTAATAATGTTAATAATAATAAGGGTTATTTACGGCATAAATACCCAATGTTTCACACTTGTTACACTTTAATACATAATCTTTTTATTTTTACAGCAAAAATACTCAATGTTAAATATATTTTAAAGATAAATACCTAATCTTTTTCTTTGCAGCGAAAAAACCTATAGTTGCTAAAACATTGCTTCTGTAAGTACCTCATCTGTTAGAGCTGTTAAACATGTTGACTAAACAGAAATTTGCCTCTCTGTAATCAGTCAATTTCATAATATAATTTTAAAAAAAAGACATTTTAAATTAATTCAAATTTAAAACATTAATATTTTGAGGGCCAAAATACCCAAATTATGGAGTAATACATATCTGGTGAGTCAACAGTCAACAACTTCAATAGATGAGGTACTGATAAAAGCAATGTTTTAGCAACTTTGGGTATTTTTGCCGCAAATAAAATATTAGGTATTTATTTTCAACATATATTGAACATTCGGTATTTTTGCAGTCAAAATAAAAGATTATGTATTTATTTGTGACAAGTGTAAAACATTGGGTATTTATGTCGCAAATACCCCTAATAATAATAACTATATAATAATATATTTTTTTTATTTAAACTGTTACACCCAGATTTCGAGCCTGAGGAATTATGATCCTAAAATCTAGGCTCGTTAGGTATAAGCTCGAAATAAGCACAGTCGTCATATGATCCTCCAGTCAGAGACAATTTCGTTGTAAATGATGACCTCATGAGCTCGAGTAGTGTGTAGCTTCGAAGATGCTCCGAGCTTATGAGATAGGCTCGCAACTCGCAATAGCAAGGGTTCAACACTTGTATAAGTTGATGCATCTCTTGCCCTCAAACAAGTTGGTCTGAGCTTGAGAAGTGTAAGCTCGAATCTGATGGATTCATCAAGGGTTACTTGTTGGGAGTATAGACGAAACAAGATGATGAGCTCGTGATAGACAAGTAGTCTCGAAGGCATAATGAACTCAATATCTAAGCTAGTCAGTTATGTGTGAATGTATTTATTATTGTAAAATCCCTATGTTTAAGGTATATGATGTAATTAGTTATCTGATCCCACATTCTACGAGATATTATCATACACGTAGCAAATAATGCATTAATTGGCATTATATTATTTGATTCACAGAATATCTTCCCGAAATATGTGGGAACGAATTCTGAGACCTCCTCTATAAATAGAGAAGGAAGCCCCATTTGTAAGGGACAAAAAATTGATTTCTGGAGAGAAAACTTTGGGCAACTATTCTTTGAAAGTTTCCAGAAGACTCCTAAGTGTTAATAACATAGACTCGTGGACTAGGCAGATTTTAACTACTGAACCACGTAAAAAGATCCAATTTTCATCTTTTTATTTCTTTTCCTCTGATATATTCTTGTTTAATTGCTCTCCTTTTTAAGTTGATGAAAAATGATGTCAACAGTTTGGTGCTTTCATTGAGAGCCATTAAACAGTGCGTGAGTCTGTTTAGTCAGAGAGCCTCTCGGATTAGCAATGGCAACAAATGATCCCAATATACCTGGGGAGGAAATTCTAGATGAAGATGAATACCCTCGACGACCTGGAGAGCAGCCTATGGTGAATTCTGATCCCGATGAGAGGAGTGACTCGTCTAACTCCTGGGGACCACCTGCCCCCAGGGTCGACGAGGATATGTACTACAATCCCAAGAGATATGTTCCAATCATGGAACTCGAGAATCGCCAACTGCATAATCAGTGTGCAGAAGCTACAAAACGCAATGAACAGCTAGCCAGACTAGCTGCTGAAGCACAGGCGGCTCAGGCCCTGCCTCCGCAAGACACCCAGGCTCCGCCTTCGCAGGACGCTCATGTCCCACCTTGTAGGCCTAGGGGGCAACCTCGTAAGAATGCGACCACTAGAAGGGCAAAGCAAGCTCTGCCACCAACATCGCATCCTATTCCATCGAGACCCCAGAGAAGTAACTGGGCTGAAGGTGTTGCCAACCCAACTGCAGAGGCACAAGCAGGAATAGGGAATAACCGAGCCCCCTCAGTGGCTCAGACCCAAAATCATGGTGCCACGCAGAATGTACTAGAGCCTAATCGGTTGAATTCTGGGCCATTTAGGCCCTACAATGGAAGGCAGCCACCTTCTCCAATAAGGCACCCGTCGTTGCCAATAAGGCACTCCTCGCCAAGTCGGAGGGTTCCACGACCAGCCCACCAAGATAGGGATAGGCGAGCTGGGCGTAGACATGGAAATGAAGAAGCTGCTCGAGAGCGTAGGGCTCCTCATCCTATGAGGAGCTAGATGTCACGGTCTCAAACTATTGAGACGAGGAGACCGACATGAAACCCATCTCGTAATAATCATGCAACGAGCCATGTCAGCGAAAGCTCTAATTACCCTAGGTCCGTGAGTATATATAACATGGAGCCCAGAAATGCCATAAATTAAGGAGATCACCCAGATCTACGGGAAAATTTAAACCATAATTGAGGACGTGATAATCCCCCGAATCCAGATCTACGAGATCATCTGAACGGTCGCAAGCAGCCAATTTACAATCCTTCATCGAGACGGGGAATTGGAGTTGTAATCGATGATAACCAGCTCCAACCTGTCTAGGCCAGGCCTCCTATAGATCCAGCCCAAGAGAGGATTGAGCAGTTGGAGAGAGCATTCAGGCTCTTGCAGAATGGGCACTTCTGTGAAAGGGATGAAGAGTTCGATAAAGAACTCGAGCCATTCGCCCTGCATATCTCTAACAATCCTTTCCCTCAGGGGTTTAGTATCCCTCATGTCCCACCATTTGACAGAAATTACGATCCGTACAACCATCTAAGCACGTTCAACACGATCATGCGCACCAGCAATGTGAGCTACGAGCTTAGGTGTATGCTGTTCCCAACCTCTCTCACAGGACCAGCAAAAAACTAGTTTGAAAAATACAAAAGACATTCGATTGCCTTCTGGATCAATTGTCGAGAGATTTCAATAAACAATTCAAAGCCATGGTTGGCATTAGGCCCGAGGCTTCAACCTTAACCAATGTCCTGCAGCAGCCAAATGAGTCACTAAAAGGTTACCTCACAAGGTTTAACTTAGAAGTTGCTCGAGCTCAAGATTTCGATGATAGTGGCCATTTAATGGCCTTTCGAGCCGGAGTAATGCCTGGAAGTCCTCTCTATGAAGATTTGCAAAGAAAGCCTGTAAGGTCCTTAACCGAGTTCAATCGAAGAGCTCAGAGGTTTGTTAATGTAGAGGAGGCAAGGTCAGCATTGAATATGACCTCTCAGCCCATAACTACAACAACAAATGCAAACTCTGCCTTTAGCTGGGCATATGCTACAACTTCAAATGCCCCCGGGGACAACCCTTCTAAGAGACAGAAAAATGAAGGTAATAACCCCGAGGCGGATGGGGGGAAGAAGAAGAAGGGGGAAAGATACTTCTTCATATACAAGGTGTATACCAAGCTTAATGAGTCTTAGGAGAATATGTACCTGGCTAATGAAAACTAGGTTCCCTTCAGACGACCTGATCCCATGAGGAACCAAAAGGCGAAAAGAGATTCTAGCAAATATTGTAGATTCCACAGAGATATCGGACATACAACCGATGAGTGTAGACAATTAAAGGATGAGATTGAAGGATTGATCTCGAGGGGGTATTTCGGTCAGTATGAAAGAAACTGAAACCCTAATCAGGCTTCCACCAGCCAGAGGTCAGCAGCTGCACTACCTATCCAGAACAATAGCTCCTGAGCTCGGGAAGATGAACGACCCCCTCCGATTGATGGAGAAGATTTTATAACCATCTTGGGGGGACCCCATATCGCAGGATTGAGCAGGAATGCCCAGAAAAGATGTGAATGAGTTAAAGACTGGTGATAGTTCTCCCTATGAACCCGAACCAAGAGCTCTGAAACAATAAAGGGTTGAAACTCAACCCATAACTTTCACTGAAGATGACGCGTCCCACGTATAGTTCCCTCATAGTGACCCTCTGGTCATCACCCTTCAGCTCGCAAACAAGAGGGTACACCGAGTCCTAATTGACAACGGGAGCTCGGTGAATATCCTCTATAAGGCTACTTTAGAAAAGATGAGACTCGCGCTTCGTGACCTAAAAGCCTGTGCAACTATGTTGTACGGCTTTTCAGGAGAAGGGATTGTTTGAATAGGGTCCATTGAACTCTTTCTGACCTTGGGAGACTACCTAGTCTCTGTTACCAGGATGATGGAGTTTGTTGTAGTGGATCTTCCATCGGCCTATAACGTACTGCTTGGGAGACCCGCCCTAGTAGGGCTGGGGGCAGTTTTGTCCGTTAGGCATCTGGCCATAAAGTTCCCAACTTCTAGTGGCATCAGGACTCTAAAAGGAGACTAAGTCGTGGGGAGGGAATGCTATAACAATTCTGTTAGAGGAAAAGAAAAACAAACAAGTGCACAGACACTTGTCATAATTCGGAATAAGGATGGGACAATCTTCAAAATCAACAAAGAAATTGACCCTAGAGTAGAGGAAATAACTGACCTCGAGCCATTGGAGGAGCTCGAAGAGGTTAAGCTCGAAGAAGTCGATCCTCCAAAAGACTGTGAGGGTGGGGAAAAATCTTTCTAAAAAAGCGAAGTAGCAATTAATTTGCTTCTTAAAGAAAAACCAGGATGTTTTTGCGTGGTCACATTTGGACATGGTAGGGATAAGTCCAAATGTGATAAGCCATGCACTCAATATTGACAAGAGATTCCCTCCGAAGCAGCAAAAACAGACTCCTGGACGATGATAGAAAGAAAGCCTTAAAGGAAGAGGTCGACAGGTTAAAGGCAAATTGGTTCATATGAGATGCCTTCTATCCTGAGTGAATCACCAATCCAGTATTGGTTCCAAAATCCAACAGAACGTAGCAAACTTGCATCGATTACTCCGACCTCAACAAGGCATGCCAAAAGGATTGCTTTCCCCTACCTCGGATCGATCAGCTCGTAGATGCCACAGCTGGACACGGTCTTATGTTATTCATGGATGCTTATTCTGGATATAACCATATCACCATGCACACACCGAACCAAGAGCATACGAGCTTTGTAACTGATAAAGGGCTGTACTGTTACAATGTTATGCCTTTCAGGCTTAAAAATGCTGGAGCGACGTACCAAAGACTCGTGAACAAAATGTTCTCTGAGCAGATAGGTAATAACATGGAAGTTTATGTTGACAATATGTTAGTCAAATCTAAACATAATGATAACCATGTAGACGACCTCGAAGAATGCTTTGCCGTATTACGGAAGTACAACATGAAACTCAACCCCCAAAAATGCTCTTTTGGAGTATTGTCGGGGAAGTTTCTGGGCTTCATAGTAAACGCACGAGGAATAGAGGTTAATCCTGACAAGATCCATGCATTAATTGACATGCCATCACCTCGAAAGCATAAAGATGTCCAGAGTTTAAGTGGACTGATGGCGGCATTAAGTAGGTTTGTTTCTAAATCTACAGACCGCTGTCTTCAATTCTTCAACCTTTTGAGAGGAGGTAAAAAATTTGAATGGACAGAAGAATGCGAGCTCGTGTTCTAGGATCTAAAGAAACACCTCACGGAACCTCTGATCTTGTCAAAACCTATCACAGGAGAAGTCTTATACTTATATCTCGCTACAACCGAGCACGCCATCAGTGTTGTGCTTGTCCAAGAAGACAAGAAGGTACAAAAGCCAGTGTATTACGTTAGCAAGAGGTTACTGGGGGCAGAATCGAGATACCCATTAATGAAAAAAATGGCCCTCGGCCTGATCCACTCATCTCGAAAGCTCCGACCTTACTTCCAAGCACACCCCATCCATGTGTTGACTGACCAACCACTACGAAAAGTCTTGTCCAAACCAGAGGCCTCAGGCAGAGTTTTGAAATGGGTTGTTGAACTCAGACAGTTCGAGATCACTTATCATCCGAGAACAACCATAAAGGGGCAGGCTCTAGCAGACTTCATCATGGAATGTGCTGGAGTATCCGATGACGAAGTTACAACCCCAGCCCATGAGCTGTGGAAACTTTATGTCGATGGATCTTCCAACAAAAATGGATCGGGGGCAGGAATCATATTGATCACTCCAACAAGAAATCAATTTCACTCCGCCTTAAGGTTCAGCTTCGAAGCATCTAATAACAAGGCTGAGTACGAAGCTCTATTGGCAGGACTCCGAATAGCCAAGGAACTCAAGGCCAAAGAAATACACTGCTACAGTGACTCATAGTTGGTAGTTAACTAGATTCTAGGGGAATATCAGGCTCGTGGCATGAGAATGGCTGCGTATTTAGAAAAATCTAAGGCCACACTCGAACATTTTGAATTCTATGCCATAGAGCAAGTTCCACGAGAATAAAACTCAAATGCAGACGCCTTAGCCAGGCTCGCCACATCCACCGAAGCTGACACGCTAAACGTAGTACCAATAGAGTACCTGTCGACTCCCAGTATTACCAAGCTTGAAGGGGAAGACGTATGCATGATTGACTCCGAACCAACCTAGATGACGCCAGTAGTTGATTACCTCGAAATTGATATTCTCCCAGCAAAACGGAACAAGGCTCGGCAATTGATGTATCAAATCTCGAGATATACTATTGTGGAGGGGAGGTTATATCGGAGAGGATATTCTATGTCGTTACTTTGATGTGTGACTCCACCAAGGCAAGGAAAATCCTAGAAGAAATTCATGAGGGGTTTTGTGGAGACCACAATGGGGGGCATAGCCTATCAAAGAAAATTATAAGACAAGGATACTTCTAGCCCACTGTTAAAGCAGATGCATTCACGTATGTCAAGAAATGTGATAAATGCTAGCGATTCTCTACAATTCCAGGAGCTCCACCATCCGAGCTTACCATGATGACCTCCCCATGGCCATTTGTAGTATGGGGAATCGATCTCATAGGATCATTGCCAACCGGCAAAGGTGGAGTAAAGTATGATGTGGTCGCGGTCGATTATTTTACAAAATGGACCGAGGCCGAACCCTTGGCAACAATTACCTTGAGAAAAGTCCTGGACTTTGTGGTAAAAAACATCATCTGCCGAAATGGAATGCCAAGGAAAATAGTATTAGGTAACGGTACTCAATTCGACAGT
Organism: Humulus lupulus; assembly: GCF_963169125.1. Taxonomy (NCBI): domain Eukaryota; kingdom Viridiplantae; phylum Streptophyta; class Magnoliopsida; order Rosales; family Cannabaceae; genus Humulus; species Humulus lupulus. The sequence goes on from NC_084793.1 coordinate 270,832,604, forward strand.
GACTTATTTACATATTTTTGTGAAAAAAATGGAATAATAAAAAGTTTTTCCTCCGTTGCCCATCCCAAAGCAAACGGCCAGGACGAAGCGGTAAATAAAACTCTCAAAAGTTCTATGAAGAAGCGGTTATAAGAAGCTAAGGGAAAATGGCCCGAAGAGTTACCCCAAGTTTTGTGGGCATATCGAACAACAGCTCGCACTTCAATAGGGCATACCCATTTTCCTGGCATATGGGTGCGAGGCCATGTTACCAATCAAAATTGAAAGACCCACGATCCGTAGCCATGCGTATGATGAAGCCTTAAACCAATCCCAACTCGAAGTAAGTTTGGACCTTATTGGAGAAAGGAGAGATGAAGCTCAACTGAGAAATGCAACATATTAGCAGCGAGTTACCCGATATTTTAATAAAAAGGTTCGTGATAGGAAGTTCGGATTGGGAAACTTAGTGTTAAGGTGTGTGTTCCTAGCTACAAGGGACCCAGCTGCAGGCGTACTTGGAACTAATTGGGAAGGACCTTACCAGATCGAGTCAATTATTCGACCTGGAGTCTATAAATTGGCGAGCATCTACGACCTTACTATCAATAGGGTAGGAATGATGTCTCATTGTAACTAAGCATGTTTGTTTTTACAAAATTTTTATTAATAAAATATTCGATTTTGATCAAAAGTCATTCTTGTTCATACATGTGGTATTTTTTGCAAACTCTCTTAATTTAATAACCTATGGTCACACTCATAGGATATTAAGAGGGCATCAGGGGTATACATACCATAAGTTTGAAAAAATAAATAACATAAGATAAAAATGTCTTAATGATTAACCCGACATAGAAGTTATAAGTGTATGCTCGAAATAAGTGTCTGGATATAACCAGATGCGCGAGCTAAGATAATTTGGACGTAACCAGATTATTAAAAAATAAGTGATTGGATATAAATAGATGCGCGAGCTAAGATAATTTGGACGTAACCAGATTATTAAAAAATAAGTCTTGATAAAACCAGATACTCGAGCTAATATGATTTGGCTATAACTAGATTAAAAGTATATAAGTGTATGGATTATAAACCAAACACGACCTAAATAGGTTTAGAACAAACCAGCTATCGAAACAAGTTGGGAAAAAGATAAACCTACTTCGAGCTAAGTCGAGATCGAGGCTGGAGTATTTTACAACAATAGTTTCGACCTCATAACCTCGAGGAACTACTCGAGGAAGAGGAAAAGTGACTAGAAAAAGAAAGATATAACTAAACTACCTATCTTACATACCACTTAAGTACTTTTGAGTGCGTGGTAAAAGTAAGGTTTCGACCTTGACAAAAAACGAGATCAGATACGGATGCATCGAGCAAACTGTGCATGAATGCATCGAAACTCGAGCTGAAATCCAATAGATGTTTGTATGAATAAACAAACATAAAGGAAAAAATTTAATATAAATTGCTTAAAATATTTCAATTTAAGAAATGTAAGGAAAAAAATATTAAAGTACCGTCAAGCATAAAATTAAATGTAAAGTTTGGATAAAAAAAAATAACTCTTAAACGAGTTGTAAATTGTTTTTGCCCTGAGGAGGCATATATACATAAAAAAAGAAGAGTTCAACTATTACAAAAATTTTAATGGGACGTAGCCCATGATCGCGCTTCTAGGAAGCAAGAGTACCCCCTCGGCAGCATTCGACCCCTCCTTAGCCTTTTCAGCCTCTTCCTCAGCTTCCTCCGCCTCCAACCGAGCTTGCCACTTAGCCACGAGCTCGCCCTCCACGATGCCCAAGAAGCTTGTGTCAAGATTGGCATTCTTGGCCTGTACATGGCCATATCTATAGCTCAATCCTTCCTTTGCTTAAATTCTTTGAGGAGACGAGCCTTTTCACCCTCCATTATCTCGAAGGTGGCCTTTTCTCCTCCTCGAGCTTGGCGTTTAGCTTTTCAATCTCATTGACCGTGGAGCTCTTCTCCTCAAGTTCTTTGATCCTTGAGTTCCTCTCTTCGAGCTCAGCCTCCAGCTTTGACTTGGCAGCTTTAAACTCATCGACGAGCTTAAGTTGGAGATTCGTCGACTCCTGAGCATAAGACATGCTCGCATGAACCTCGTTATTCAGATTGTAATTCAGCTGAGCAACTAAAGCGAGAGCCTAGTACACAAAAAAATTAAGTCAGAACATGTTCCAAGTAAAACTCAAAAAAATAACAAAGTAAGAAAAATTACTGAGGAGATGAGCTCGGTACTCTTGTCGTAAAGGACACTGGAGTCCCGAGCGTTGACCAGGAATTGCCACTGAGGAGCCCTAAGATTGCTGAAGGTTTGGACCACTCAAGATAGGACATCCGAGCCAAGAGTGGCTCCGTGAGTCCCCGCAACACTGTCGATGACGTACTCATCAGAATGAGTCGAAATCGACAGTAGGCATTCCCGAGTGGGAACTGGCTTCTTCGGAGCTGGCGCAGTCGTTTGAAGGGTTCGAATGGCAGGAGTCGAAGGAACAGCTTCCGTAGGAACCCCAATCTGGGAGTCGGAGGTCACGACTTGGCTCGGGCCTTGAGGGGCCGGAGGAGGAGGAGTCACCTCAGTCCTTTTGGGGACTTTAGCAGGCTGACCAACTTTTTGTAACGCTCTTAGGCTCTTGCTTTGCTTGGCTCCCGAGCGGCTATTGAGCATGTTTTCGACGTCAGAATCCATGTCACCTGCATAATCAAGTCACACATTAGTGTATGAGTTTAAAATACTAAAGTAAATGTGAAGCAAACATCTAATGGAAACAAAGGGACAAGTGACGAGAAAACTAACTAGAACTCTCCCCCGAGCTCGTGCTCGGCGACCAGGTAATCCCCCTATCTTTAGAAGATTCAGGGGGAGTCCTTTCCCTATACGTGGAAGTTATCCTCAAAAGGTCCCAATAGTCGTTTGTTCCATATTGAACGGCTATCCCATCCCAAACTTCATTCAGACTATACATTGTTTGGTATTTCCCTAGCCAGCTATCGAATCTATGGACCCTATCATCTACCCAAGACCATACTTGGAAATTATCCCTATAATCTGGGAATAGGATCAGGGTGTCTGGTTTATATTTTAGAAGGGTAGGAGACCACAAGGTTGAGCTGAGGATGACTTTATCTCTGTCACTCGAGCTTGAAGCCTCGTCGTTGGCATCATTCCCCGAACACAGACTTCGGTGACGGCGGGCTGGGGATCGAGCCCTCGAGCTCGTTGACCTCTACCTCAGAGGGAGTTTTTCAGTAGGGAGTGCTACATGCTCCCACATGGTGTAATTCTGATAGGCTGTGTCGTCTGTCGACTGGCTTTGCTCCAGAAGGCTGCAGGCTCGAAGCTTATCTTCATGAAGAAGATAAGATAGGGAGCACCTACCATATGGCAACTGGAGCAGAACTTCCTTATGCTCCTTCATTGCGTCCGTAGCGGTAGGATGATGATAATTGGCTGAAGAATTAAATACATTACAATTAGTTCGAGCCTAAACGTTAATCGAGCATGAAAGAAAATGGGGTCATATACTTACGAATTCATTGAAACGAATAGAATTTCGAAGGAGCCAGGCCATCTGTCCAAAAGAAGGCTAGCTTGAAGTTGAGGGGATGGTTGGGCATGTCCTCAAAGGTCTTCTTTTCCTTGGGATGGCTCGACAAGTAATAGAATCCATCTCCTCCTCGAGCTCAAGAGGGGTTGCTCTTCAGGCAAAAGAGATACATGATCTCTCTTGGTGAAGGTCCATCCCACTTCAGTTCGTGGTATAGCGACCTCAGGGCTGACAAGACCCTGTATGAATTGGTCTAGAGTTGGAAGGGTGCGAGCCCAAAAAAATCCAAAAAGTCCTTAAAATAGGACTTCAAGGGCAATAGAGCCTTGCCTTCATATGCTCGAGACTCTAGGCCATGAGTTTAAGTTTATTGTCAGGACAGCCATCGCCCAGAGCGTAGCAGCTTCACTCGTTGGAGGTAGGATCTCGACACCTCAGCGAGCCTGATAATCCTAGGCCATGACGAGCCAGGATGTCGATGATTTTTCTTAATGATGAAACCGACCTCCAGTAATGCTCGACCTCAAAAAATTCTCCCCTTGAGATAGAAATTGCGAGGTGGGCGGACAATTTGATGACTCCTCCATCAATGAGAATACAAGATCACCAGGCTTGAAGGCAACGGTTACTTTGAGTGTAGGGTCGAGAAAGATGGATCTAAGCCCAGGGTTTAGGTCTGGATAGATAGCGACTCGAAGGTTTTTCCTTTTCCTCTAATCAACCTTGTCGATTTAACGTCAGAAATGAGCTCGAATATCTTCTTACTCACACCTCACTTTATGCTCGCGAATTAGCCACTGATTTCAAGTGAAGGGCGATTTAGGGCTTGGAGTTTTTGGAGAATAGAGAATTGCGAGCACAGACCCCCACCATTTTTCAAGATTCAGCGACATCTAGCAAGAAAGAAAAGGGTGAGGGCCAGGCGCACAAGAAAAGAGAATAAAATTCTAGGCGGTTCGAGCTCGAAGGCTCGAAATCACGGGATAAGCTCGATCGAGATCGAAATCTCAAAAGAACGGGCCTAACTCAAGGACAACTCCAAGCCATTGTAAGACTTGGGCTTCGAGCGTGTATTCGACGCGGAGAAGGGGAAGTGGATTCATTTTAAGAATCCCAGATTTTCAAGGAAAAAATTGACGGTTACTCAAAAAAGGTGATAATTTGGGAAATGTGCAATTTAAAACCCTAAATCAGTACCCCATTTCTTGGTTTACACGGTACATTACCTGTAAACAAAAAATAACAATAAAAAAGCCACATTCGCATCCTCTACACTGAATCTAGGTTTGAAACCCATGATTTCAGAATTTTTTTGAACCCAAAGTCTACGCAGTATCAGCTAAATTATATGGTTGAAGTTACTAATTGCTATAAATATCCTAGTACAAAACTAGTAAATATGCTCACGGTGCAACATGAACACAGAAATGTAAAAACAAAATATATATAAACATATGGGATCAATAACAGAAACTTACACACAGTAGCTTGCAGATACAGAGAGATTGACGACTAGAGGTGTGGTTTTAAAAATGATCTCACAGAGTCGAACAAGCCAAAATTCTTTTGCTTTCTCAGTTTGGAAAAAATGCAAGAACAAGACAAAGTTTGGGTTCTGGTTTTTTCTTTTTTTTTTCTCTAAAATTTTAAAATACGAAAGTGAAGGGAAGAAGATGATATGGACATATTTATAGACTCTAAAGAATGTCAAACATTGAATTGATCTGGACAGTTGAACGAACTTGATCTTTGATCAAACGAATGGGCACAGACGTGGCAATGGCGGCATAAAGGTGGCAGATGAATAGACATGGGCATGGTACAAAAAGCACTCGAGTACTCTAGTTGGGCAACCCCTGGCTGACGTGTGTCAATTCTTGAGTACATTAGATGGTTTAGTTTCCAAGGAGGATAGTTCAAAAGCTTCCTTCTCATAGGACTCAAACTGATACTTTTGAGGGGGCAAAATGTTACACCCAGATTTCGAGCCTGAGGAATTATGATCCAGAAATCTAGGCTCGTTAGGTATAAGCTCGAAATAAGCATAGTCATCATATGATCCTCCAGTCAAAGACAGTTTCGTTATAAATGACGACCTCATGAGCTCGAGTAGTGTGTAGCCTCAAAGATGGTCCGAGCTTATGAGATAGGCTCGCAACTCGCAATAACAAGAGTTCAACACTTGTATAAGTTGATGTATCTCTTGCCCTCAGACAAGATGTTCCGAGCTTGAGAAGTGTAAGCTCGAATGTTATGGCTTCGTTAAGGGTTACTTGTTGGGAGTATAGACGAAACAAGATGATGACCTCGTGATAGACAAGTAGTCTCGAAGGCGTAATGAACCCAATATCTAAGCTAGTCGGTTATGTGTGAATGTATTTATTGTTGTAAAATCCCTATGTTTAAGGGATATTATGTAATTAGTTATTCGATCCCACATTGTATGGGATATTATCATACACGTAGCAAATAATGCATTAATTGGCATTATATTATTTGATTCACAAAACATTTTCCCGAAATATGTAGGAACGAATTCTGAGACCTCCTCTATAAATAGAGAAGGAAGCTCCATTTGTAAGGGACAAAAAACTGAATTATGGAGAGAAAACTCTAGGAAACTATTCTTTGAAAGTTTCCAGAAGACTCCCAAGTGCTAATAACACAGATTCGTGGACTAGGCAGATTTTAAATGCTGAACCACGTAAAAAGATCCGGTTTTCATCTTTTTATTTCATTTCCTCTAATATATTTTTGTTTAATTACTATCATTTTTAAGTTGACGAAAAATGACGTCAACATAAACAAAATCCATATCATATTCTATCTATTTATTTTTTCATTTTTTCGCATTTCTTATTTATCATTGTATTCGTAAGATTGATTGTTGGAAGCTTCAAATTCAGTATTTTATTTTCTTTCTTTTTTTTTTTTTTTTGGTCTCTTGTGTTTAGTTTTTCCGTTTTCCTTTTCCTAAATTCTCAGTGTATGGGAATCCAATTTCAAAGAGTCATCGATAGTTTGACATTAAGTATTAACCCAATAGTGTATCATTTTAAAGAGTTGTGATTCAATGTTTTATGTGTGGATTTAGATTCACTATATTACGATTGAGTTTTATTATTGATTCACTTATTATTATTTTTTTATTTTGTTTATAGAATTCCAAGATGACGCTATCTTTTTGTATGCATTTCTTTCTCCTTAGACTTATGGGGTTTATGTGTGTTGTGAAAATACCGGTTTGGCCCCTATATTTTTTCCAAATACGCGATTGGCCCCTGTGTTTTGTTAAATGACAAATCGGACACTTTGTTTACAAAATGGATCAAAATAATACCCTAGATATGATTTTTGTCAAAATATTTTCAAATATGGCAACAAAATTATTAAGCAAAATGATTTTCTTTTGTTTTTAATTGGTAGTTTGGTGAATTATTTGTGGTTTTTGTTCAAAAAACTTTAACCAAAATCAAGTCTAGGGGTTTGTTTGAACCAGTTTACAAAACACAGGGCCCAGAAAGTAATTTCTAAAAAAATAGGATCCAAACAGATAACAAAACAAAACACATGGTCCAAAAAGGTATAATCTTTTTTATCCTTTTGACAAAACACGAGGTCCACAAGTTAATTTTTCAAAATAAAGGGTCCAAAGAGGTAATCGACCAAAATACAATGTTCAAAATGGTGTGAACCCTTCAAGAATACTTACTTTTTATAAAGAGTATTTTACCTTTTGAATAAATACATAGTCCAAAGGTTAATTTTTAAAAATAAACAGTCAAAATGGGTAATCGGTCAAAATTTAATGTTCAAATAATCGATTTATCTATTTCTTTTTTTAACTTTTTTATAAAACACAAGGTCTAAAAATTATTTTTTTAAAAAATAAAGGATCCAAACGGGCAATCGGCAAAAATAACCCTTACAAAAAACATAAATTTTCTTATATATAATTAAGATATTTTTATAAAAAAATAAAAACCACGCAAAGCCTATATATAAAAAATAATAATAAATAATAACAAATGTACAACAAACCGTTTTGAAATTTCAACACTTTAATAATTAAGAATTTATTGATAACTTGCAGGAGGTTTTCGCTATACAATGAATACCATCATGAGAAGAAAATAAATATCGGTCAAGATGTTCTCACGTGTCAATATAAGGAGCATGTTGTACGAGTATGGTGAAAATGAATCCCTACCATGTAATATCCCCCAAAAATTAAATATATATATATATTTTAATCATTAGAAAAGATTGCGCGAGCACGGTGATGTTTTCTAGTATATATATAGGGAGCTTCTTATGTAGGAGTATTACTTTTGCCCCTGCCATAGGGACGTTTTCTATTTTCAGGACTTGGAGAAATTATAACTCAATTATTTTTGTATGACTGCATACATGATAGTTATAGTAGACATCTCACTAGTTTTTGGGAAATGCTAAATAATTTATCGTGCCAAAATCAAAGTTCAAACAATCTATTTTCCACGTGTATAAAAAAAATAGGCACGTGTACAACTGACTGTTTGAACTCTGATTTTGGCATTGTAAATTATTCGGAATTTCTCGAAAAATGACAGCATGCTTGTTATAACTATAATGTACGTCATCATACAGAAAAAAGTGGATTATAATTTCTCCAAGTGTCGAATATAGAAAATGCCCCTATAGTGGGGGCAAAAGCGATGCCCCTACCCAAGAAAATTCATATATATATATATACACACTACAACAAAAATACATTTTAGCATCATTTTTTTGCATCAATTTTGCACACTCACAATCACAATTGATCAAATTAGCCCAATAGCATTGGTTTTAAACTAACGCTAATTTTTGTCAAATGTGTCGGTACACTATTTGACGATGTTAGTAAATACCTTTACCGTTGGTTTAGAATCGACACTACTGATATCAATTGCGACAGTTCTAAACCGACACTACTGATATCGATTGTGAGAGTTTTAATATCAATAATGTCGATTATGCAGTGACGCTAATGTGCTTATTATAATTTTTTTTTAAAAGACCCAAAAAAAGCATTAGCGTCATTTTAGAACTGTCGTTAATGGACTAATTATATAAAGAAAGACCAGAAGATGGGTCAAAGCCCATTATCCCTCAAAACCTAAGATGTATCTCTAACCCTCTCATATTCTACTACCAGTCGCCCCCTCTCTCATTCTCCCACTCTCTCAAGCTTTCACTCTCATTCTTTCTCTTCTCCCCCTCCTTCATTCTCCATATATCTTTCACTCCCACTCTTCTATATTTTTTTTCTTATTTTGCAGAACATGGTTCATGGCGGTTGTGGTGGTTCGAAGAGTGGTGGCAATTAATTCTTAGGGCCGCCAGTAATTTTTTCCTTTATCTAACTCAATACATCTCTCTCTCTCTCATCACATTCAAAAAAAACATTTGTATGAATTTTTGTAGTAGGTAGTTTGGGGTGGTGGTGGTTTGAGGTGGTTCTAGGGGTTAGTTCCCCTCCTCTCTCATTTGATCTCTATCTCTATTTTTCTCTCGAGTACAATTTTTTTCTATATTTTTTGCACGTGGTGGAGTAAATTTGATTTGGGAGTTTTGAATTATTCACTGCTTTTTTTTTTTGTGATGGTTTTGGGTTCGTTGTGGTGTTTTGTTATTTTAATTTTTTTTATTTTGGCAACGATGTAAACCGATGCTATTGAGATCAATAGCATTGGTTCTAAACAGATGCCTCTGATGATACCAATCGTGACACCTGAATAGGCATCGGTTTTGTAACTGACACAAGTCAGTCTTTCCTCCGCCCGAATGTTAGAGTAAATTCCATTGTTGGTTTGACCATTAAGTGAATGCAAATATAGGGTGGAAAACATCTATTATCAATATATATGTTGTAACTGATCTAGAAGTCTAAATAAAATATAATCTCTTCTATATAAAAAGTGTGTAGATAACAGAAATCTTGGTTTTAACGGTTTGCTTTGTTAACTTTAACAGAATATTCTAAATATTTAGTGAAATATACCTTTACAATTAACTGAAAATAGACATTTATTAATTATTATATAATATCATTATTATAATAATATATAATACAAACCCAGATATTTAATAATTATATTAATATAGATTTAAATATTATAAAATATTATTATGATAATAATATGTAATCCTATTTTTTTATTAATTATATTAGTATGAATTTAAATATTATAAAATATTATTATAATAGTATTTAATACAAGACTAGATATTTAATACTTATATTAATATATATATATGTGAATATTATAAAATATCATTATAATTATATATAATACATAATTTTAATTTTTATTATAAAATTATCATGTATGTTTAAAAAAGGTTATCATATTATATATATTTAAAAAAACCATAAACAATGTTTTGGTTTAATTTTTCATGTAATTCTTTTATATATAATATTGTTTATTTATTTGAAATTTATATGACAATGATACAAATTTAATAAATTCTATAAATAAAATTAAGCAAATGTGCATTTCACATTGCTTGTATCTAATATATATTTATATATATGTATCATAAGAATAAGAAAAGTACATACTTTTTGATGCCTAACCTTAAACAAGCTTATATATATGAGAAAAAAAAAATCAAGTGGGGGTTTGCCCCACCTCCCTCTAACTGGACATAATTCATTTTGTTGTTGCCTTTTTTCGTCAACTTAATGATGTAAAGTAATAAACAATCAATTTAGGAAGAATAGAAAAAACCAGAGATTTTTAATGTGGTTTAGCAGTTATAATCAAATGCATTAATTAAATAATAATCCAATAAAAATAGGGATTCTTACGCGGTTTTGACTATTCCAAAAGAAATAGGGATTTCCTTACAACTTTTTTGTGTGGTAACCGTGTCATCGAGCTTGAATATTGCTTCAATGATCTCTCGAGATCACCCATAGCCTCGAGCTCATCATCCAATTGTTGCCTCCTCCTTCCTCGCTAAGTCTTTCGAGCTCATTCTCCAAAGAAGGTTACTACGTTCGAGCTTGCAACTCATGCTCGAATGCTGACGGTAGATATGAAACCTCATGGCTATGACACTTCGTGATAATTTTCACAAGTGTAATGTGAAAATTCAATTATTTTGAGCATGTGCTTTTATGAGCCTACATTTCAAAATCATTTATTTAATCTCGAAATTTAGGTGTAACATTTTGCCCCCTCAAAAGTGTTGGTTCGAATCCTATGAGAAGTAAACTTTTGAACTTCACTTTTGGGAAATGTGCCCACATGCCACACTAGAGTACGAACACGTGTCACCTTGGGATTTCACGTCGGGAATACTCAAGTCTCCCCTTTCTGCACACGAATTTTCACATTCTTCTTTTTTCTGCCATTTTTCGAAAGTAAATGCAGCTTGTTGGATCATACATGTTTCATCGACTCAGATTAATTTTCCAATACCACCTTTTTACTATTTATACTCCCAGTCGTCTCCTTCACTCTCCTTCGTACATTTATCAACTTTCAAAAAAACTTGAGCCAGGGATCTAACTTTTGCATGTTTTCTGAGACGAAAATACTAGAAATCTCAAGAATTCCTCAATTTCCCACTCGACCCCTATTTGAAGACGAGTTTTCGAGGATCTCCCTATACCGACACTATCAGTCGACTCTTTGATTCTCACATCAACTTCCAACGTGTAAGTTTTCTGATCTTTTATTCGTATTTTTCTTAGAGTTTTCACTGGTTCTTAGTTGGGTTCTTGAAAATTTCTAGGAAAATATAGTGTTTTGACTCACGAATCTAGCACAAAAAATGGTAACAATGAGTGTTTTAGGTAAACTGTTAGGCAAACTAGTGTATTTATTATTATTTTTATTATTTTTTTAAAAAGGTTGCGTGAGGGTATCATATAGAGCAAGGAATAGGGCTTTAGAAATAGGGTTTATATGCACACCTTTCAAGGACAATCCCTATTTGGGTAACTTCCCACTTTTCCTTGAAAATCAGGATTTTCTAGAATTAACTTCCCACTCCGTGCGTGGGGATACTCTTGGTGCCTCGAACTTATATTATCTTGGTTAGGTCATTCAAATTACTTCGCTCACTTTGAGTCTTTAGTCTCGAATTTTTTAGCTTTAACAATTTTTTCTCACCCTATTCTTTCCAAGTAACGGGTCCTCACCTTTTTCTTTCTTGTTAGATGTCACAGTCTTTAGTGAACAAGTGGGGACCCGAGCTTGCAATCCTGTACCATCCACCTTCTCCTCAAGTTGAATCTCCTTTCACCCAAAACCAGCACCTAATCTGGGAGCACGAAGAACGTCTCCATCGAGAAGACATCCGAGCATACTTTCAACGTCAAATCGTCGAGGTCGAAGAAAGGAAGCGAAGGATATTGCGATTTGCCATATACCCAGATCCAGACCCTAAGATTTGTCCAATCCCTTTATATCCAAACCAAAAAGTTACCATAGCTTACACCCCATGCCAACTTTCTTTCGAGTTCATGGCTAGCTCATCAAGCCAAAATCCCTCAAACGCCCCTCCTCTCTCTTCTATCCCCACTAACGAAGGCGAGTTTTTCGAAGTAGAACTGTATAAGAGTACCATTCACACCACAAACATATATCAAACATTCTATCTAGTCATGGACTAAAACTGTCCGGGGAGCTCATCTATCGAGCTCCTAAAACTGATGAGAGAAACTGCTATGCTCCAAGTGAGGATGAACCAGAGAGAAAGGTCAAGCTCACGGCCTGGAGTCGTGAGCATATTCGAGCTGGGGCACTCCTGCCTCTGAATGCATATTTTAAGAAATTCACCGACTACATCGGTATAGCCCCCTTCCAACTCCAGACCAACACCTACATAATTCTAGCAACGCTCAAGTCTCTTTATTGCGAGATGAAATGGGAAGATCCCTCACCATACGAGATCATGTATCTCTTCTGCCTGAAGAGTAACCCTACTTGAGCCAAGGGGGGAGACAAATTCTACTATCTCTCCAGCTGGCCTCAAGAGAAGAAGCTATTTGAAGATGTCCCGAACCATCCTCGTAACTTCAAAAGGCTATTTTTCTTGACAAGCGGTCTCAATTCATCGAAATTTCTTTCATTCCAACTACCTCGTAGGTTTTCTGTTCTTTAACACTTTCTATATCAGTCATATTTAAAAGTAAAATGCTCACACCTCTATCCTTTTCAGCCAACTACGATCGCCCACAGCCTATTCAGGATATGGTGAATAAAAGAGAAGCGATGTTGAAACTCCCCTATGGCCAGTAGTCCCTCCTCTACTCTTGCACAAGGATAAGTTGTGCCTTTGCAAGCTTATCGGCGAAGACGACTCCACCGATGATTCTTCCATCCACAAATATGCTCAATGGGAGGACGTCCCCCAACGTTGGCCTCCTCCGTCTTCAAAGAAAAGGAAGGAACTGAGCCTAAAGTTGGTGGAGCCTTCTAGATCGGGTAACGAGGCCCAAGAAGAAGTGTCTCCAAGCTAGTCTAGAGGTAAATTTGTGCTGGATATGTCCATGTGGTCTCCAACCCTCTTAAAATATGAGCCAAGCATCCTTGTTCTTTTTTAAAGTCCCCAGAACAACTTTTTTACGTGGTTGGGTGTAGATTTTAGAATTCATAGGGACAATATCTAGCAAGGTAGATTCCAAACCTTGTATAGTTTAAACGAAATGTTGGATGGGGTAGTGGTTCAATATGGAACAAACGACTATAGGAATTTGTCTAGGTTATTTCCCACCAACGACTGTGCAACGACCCTGAATTAGTAGGTCATTACACCATAGTGGGCTTCGATGTCAGCCATTGCATACATTTTTTTCAACTTGGTCAGGATCTGCTACACCTCAAATCTCGAGGGTTTATATTGGGTTGATTCGCTGAGGATCAGGCCCAAGTTGACTTCCTCCTCAATCTAGATGGCCACTTGATTGCACCCTCACTGCCAGTGGTCTCTATGGAACTGGAGTTGTTAGAAAAATATTCAGAGCACGCAGCGAAATTGGCGTGGTGGGCCCATTTTCTTAGGAACAACAACAATCTAAAAATTTCACCACTCATTTAAATTGTTTATATGAATAAGAAAATAATCCAGAAACATTAACATACAAAATTATTAATCATGCAACAAATATATAAATATACAATATATTTATATATAACATATAAACACAAAAAATTCAAGAACATAAACAATTATCTCTTGAAGCCTATCAGATGTTGTATATTTTTCAATCTTCCTATCAAAAGCTTTGAGCACTCAAACCACGATCTTCCGGAGTGTTCTCTACACCTCAAGATGTGTGTGGGCACATAGAGAATATGGGTTTGTATTTTAGGAATCACAAGTATTTCTCAACACATGAGAACTTGGATTATGGTCTGAGAATGGCTAGAATAAAGAAGAAGAAGAAATAGTTTTGTTTGACAAAACTCTAAGATTCTCTACGACTTATGTCTTTCTCTCTATAGTGTGTATTGTCTATCTTCTCTTTATTCTATATCATATATATAGAGATATTTATATTACCTTATTTTTCCTAATAATAATAGTAATATAATAATAATATCATAATGATGATAGGAATTGATTTAGGTAAATATCTAACTTACCAAAATTGAAAAAACAATTTTCAAATTATCAATTAATAAAATAAAATAAAAACAACACTGATACAATATCAACAAATTGATACACGCATGGCACAGTCCTTGGACTGTGTCATGCGTGTACTGCTATATCCATTTTCAGGGATATTGCATTTTTCTTTTATTTAATTATTCAACTAAAATAAATCTTCAACAAAATAATGTATTAATCTTTTTAAGGAAAAGATGACAACCATATTTCAAAATCTAAATTTTAAATTCAAAATTCAAAATTCAAATTGATGATCATCATTATCATCATCTTTTTAAAATTCAATATATCAAAAACTATTTTTGACTTACCAATTTTATTTTCTCCTACTCAAATAAAATAATTAATTTCAAAATTTTATTTATTTATTTATATATACATTATTCAAAATTTTATATATTTAAATTAATAAATATATTTTCAAAAAATAATAATTAATTCTAAGTTAATTATTCAACTTCAATTATCATATAATTGTATACTTGATCCAGAGAATAAAATTCTTCTCAAATTCTCAAATTACAGTAATACCCTGGTATTAACTCTTACCTTGATATGATGTTGATAGAGCCACCCTGGGGACCTATGGACCTATAATATCATGCTCCAATAAATATTACATTATTAATCAAAGCTCTTTGATTAAATAATCATATTTATTAATCTCATGATTACTCCACTATAAATATGAGATTGAACTCTTGATAATTACAAACATATATTTAGTGAGTACTTTATTAAAGAATAAAGTGTCCATTGATATAATCATTACATACAGCGTTAATCCTCTATTAATGGTTCATAATTAAAAGGGAATAAAATTATTGTTTTACCCTTTTAGATATATCTTGTTCCTAGAGTACCATTGACTTTACTAGTGAAGGTTGTGTCACAACAAGTTTGCGAGGATAGTGCTCATAACCTTTTCAGTTCCAAAAGCCAACGCAATAGGGAACCATTATTCCATCTACAAGAAGGTATAGATTCCATATATGTTAAACAACGTCCCCAATCATATACATCATTGAGTCCCCAAAACAATTGTTCTTAGCCTGATCATTCTGGCAAACCTTAACGCATGAATCAAATGATCAGATGACATATTTAGGAGTTCATAGCAACCTCAGGATTAAGATCATCGTGTATATGATCATCGTTTTATGTGTTTGATTAATGCTATGAAACAATGTTTAAACAAGTATTAGCAAATCACATTTGGTTCAGTTCTACATACTCTAAGCATGCAAAGTACCTCCACTAAAGTGTCATGCTACACTAGTAACTCGAATATACACATGTATTTCTAATACTAGTGGGCCATACTAGTAGTAATTAATCTAAAGATTCCATAACTTTATTTTACTGCGAACTATTCTATGTTTATTATCTTAAACTCGATCCTCTCATACCAATATGAGATTAAGACCACATAGATAAACTTTGGAATTTTCTGATATTTATTAATATTATCAATATAATGTCGGACATAGTCTATATATATAATAATTCAATTCAATTCAATTCAATTATTTATTTTATTTAAAACATTTGTCAACTACAATTGCTTTAAGGGCACTATTCCCAATAGGAGCATCCTCCACTATCACAAGGCAGTTTGATGCTTGGGGGTTTTCGGGAATTGGAGCTTGTTCTTGTCCTCGGGCCATCTCTTGAATTTATTGATCAAATCCCTAGAATCCATCATGGTGAAGTTCTCGAAGCTCCTCGGACATCTGAAACAAAACCATGAAATTAATATCTTGACCGAAGGAAAAATGACATGAACACTAGAATACCCTAAGACAACTGCTCGGGGATTGAGAAAAGAAGAAAACTTTTTCTTAAAAAAATAGAAAAATAAGTGTTCCCGAAGCAACGAAGCGTCACCAAAAACATCACCAGAGATTCAAGAACACGACCAAATGAGGCAAGAATCTGGAAAATTCCAAGAAACTAGACCCAAAAAAAAAATTGTGGTTAAAACACAAAAGACCACTTACGACTAGGTTTTTACACCAGAAAGTGCCCGAAATAGCACAAAAAGAGGTAAAAAAAAAACTATAATCCTAGCATGCTCATTGTCCCAAACACAAAAATTACCTAAACACGAAGCAGAAATTCCAAAACTCAGTGAAGAACACTTACTCGATAAGTAGCAGAGATATGTATGAAGACAAGTACTCACGTGAATGTATCTTGTTTCGTTAGCCCATAAATATCGATACCCTCTCTAGTTATCCAAACTAAATGCAAGAAACTTGGGTTTTGGAAATGGGTTTTTTAGAAACTAAAAGGGTTTTTACTCTCTAAAAAAACAAAAGGTTTCTGTGAATGAAAGGGTAAGTATGGGAAATGGAAGGGAGGCAAATTCAAAACCAAAAACTTGGGTAAAAAGCTCTCCACAGTCGTTGATCACCTACGAGGTATATACTCGAGCGTAATCCAACGATCACAAAAATCAAGGTGATGATCGTACTCAAAATGGTGAGAGGACGTCTCAGGCACGGAAAAGTACCCTCAATAAATGGCATCGAGTGGTGGTCCCTGCAATAGGGAACTTACACATGGAAACCCTTTTTTTTTTTGGATCACCACCTCCGAAGAAGCTAGTCGGGAAGTAATTCTCCAAAGGACTCTTAAGCCTTCTCAAAACCACTCGAGGGTTAGAGAACCCTCCTCCGGAGGAGAAGAATAGTCGTCAAGTGTCATCCATAGAGGTGCTTAGAACCACCTAGAATTTCTTGACACCCAATGGCCACAGGGATCGTGTGGTCGATCTTGTACAAGCAGCAAAAAGGATGTCTCACGATGCCACATGACATGGAAAAATGTGCAACAACTACCCGGACACTGTTAGGGGCATTTTTCCAATAAAGTAATCGGGTGAACCTTACCATATTGGGCCCACTCGAGATACGCCAAGTGTAACTCCCTGGGTAACCAAGACCGTTACACTGTGTGTTTAAAATAGTGCAAGACTTGCTAATCAAGCCGTTTGAACATAAATGTGTTTCTAAAGTCAACTGGTAGGTTAGGGTTGAAAGATTCTGATCGTAAAATGGTTGAATTTCATTAAAATAAGAGTTTGATACATGGGATCCCAAAGATAATGTTTACAAGGTAGATACAACCCTCAAAAGTTAATACAACTGCAGCCAGCCTAAATGGTGAAATACAAATTTTGGCTCTAGTCCTTGTAAATTCCTCGACTGTGGCGGTCGAGCAGCTGCCGATGTACACACCGCCCCCAAAGCTCTCCAACTCATGGCTGGTCCAACTTTCACTTGCCTTTACCTGCACCACGTAGCACCTGTGAGCCAAGGCTCAGCAAGAAAACTAAATTCAATAAGCATAGATAACAATAGAGTGTGCATAATAAAATTTTAAATCAACCAGTTCAATCAACAGAAAAATACAAGTACTAAGCTAGGCAACTATAATAGCTTAGTCCAAACATATAATTCAATTAATTAGATGTCAGCGCCCTTAGGCTGAGCCCTCTAGTTACTTAGCTGATCCCGACTCGCTTAGACCAAGCTGCATTTAGTATGCTTAACATCAACACCGACTCCCTTAGGTCGGGCTGTCACATCAAACATAGCAAACGTACAAGTTATGAAGCACACAATTGAAAGCAACACGAGATAACCTGTCTATCTAGGTACTTCCATTCACAAATACATTTATAATTTCACACATGTTCAATTACAGGGGATCCCAGCCCCAATCACAACTCGGGTGCACTTTTCTTACCTCGGATCCCGAGCTGAAGGTATATAGCGGTCCTAAGCACGATCCTCAATTCCGAGCCTTAATGGTAACCCTAGTCACAAGAAAAAATGGATAACTATTAAAATCTAACATAATTAAATGCTTTGGAATAAAATACTAGCCTTTGGGACCTCGAATTATACAAAACCGAGTAGTAGAATTCATCCCGAGCGTTTAGGTATAAGCCCCCGAACCCAAAGACCCATTTTGGCTAAGGTTGCCTAGGCGGACCGTGACCTAGCCCTAAGGGTCGTGGCACGCCCCCAAGTAAGAGGCACTAGTCTCAAGCTCCAAGGGTAGGTGGGTCGCGACGCGCCCATGAAATAGTAGGCCTGTCAGGGTTTCTGAGGTCATGCGGGCCGCGGTGCCCATGAACTAGGTCGCGATGCACCCTCTTGAACCAAGAAATCCTATGGCTTTTCCTGCATTTTCTCCCAACTTAATTCATTAGAATCTAACCCAACATACACTAGAACAATAATTTCAACCACTATACCACAATAGCCTACTCAAAGCATCATAACCTCCTAAAATTCTAACAAAAAATCCTTCCAAGAACCCTGAATTCATCAAAACCCCTTTGAAACCTAAAAGCTTAAGAACACCTATACTAAGAGCAGAATTCCACCCAAAAATTAAAGCTTAAACCTTACCTTGATGATGATCATGATCCTGAGCTGCACCTCAACCAATTCTAGCTTTAGTTCTCGAGTTCTCAAGCTTAAATCCTTAAGCTCTCTCCTCCAAAGCTTCAAAGCTCTCAAGTCACAAGAGAGGGAGAGAGAAAACGTGAGTGAGAGGAATAGATTGCTGAGAGTGTTTTGGTATATTCTAGCCTAATCCCGAAACTTTCTAACTATGTCTCTTAAACATAAAGACCAAAATGCCCCTTACACTAACTCAGCCACTTTGTTGCTCATAAGGGCAAAACAATCATTAGCCCCAATTCCAGCTAATTCCTCGAGTCGTCCTACAAATTCCCAATTAATCCTGACATGCCTAACTAATTACCAAATAATTACCCATTACTCAATAAATCCCAGATAATTTAAGTCTCCTAAAATACCCTTAGGTTCACCCCAAGTCGGGTATTAAAGCCTGCTGTGACTATTCTGCTAATCTGCTCACTAGGATCGCCTCAAGTTGTAAACTACGAATATTTCCACATAATAATGTGGTCCCAACCATTTAACACATACAAACACATTTATGCCCTCAACGGGCCAAAATTACAAATATGTCCTTATAAACAAGAACGAGCCTACATGCATATTTAATACCCATAAACACGCATATGAATATATTCATATTATCATATAAATCATGCATGCCACATACTCACACATATAATCAATTAATCACACATATATCCAATTATGCCCTCCCAGCATGCTAATCAAGACACTAAACCCTATTAGCATTTTTTGGGACGTTACACTGGGGCTCATTAGCTTATTAAATATAGATTGTCTTCATTTAAGTAAGAACCAACCTCATTTATAGAGAAATAATTTTAATCAGCTCCAATTAATGAGGTTAATCCTCCTAGCCGCCTATAAATAAGGTTAGGGCACACCATGTAAAAAGACCCCAACATTCAGAGTGAGCCAATACACTACCTGAATATCAAGAGAACTTGAGCTTTGGAAGTTCTTCATCGTAAATACAAGTGACACGTGAGCTAGGGTTAATTAATAACATAAACCACGTAAAATATGGTGTTCTTATTCATTCTTTTTAAGCTTTTCTTTTAATTTGGAAGTTGATGAAACAGTCACTCAACAAGGGGTATATGTGCGTCAACAAAACATAATATAAGGGGTTTTGCCGCAAATATCCCTATTTTATTTCACTTTTTTTTTATCAATAATCCATTTTAAACTATTTATAGAAATTATTAAACTAAAAAAAAAAATTAAAGAAAAATAACACAAAAATGATTGTGTTTATCGAGTTTTTCGGAAACTATAAATATATTAATAAATTGAAGCTAGTAAGAAAGGAATGAAATAAACAAGGCTAAATTTTTCACGTGGTTGAGGCATTAACGAGCCTTAGTCCATAAGTTAGTTGTATTGAGCTTTAGAGAGTTTAACAATGGAGGTTTTTAGCAAGTTTAGCAACATTTTTGCATGCATGAAAATGTTGGATCGGATCCTTGCTACAGTGCACTAGTTGCCCTATTTATAGGTGGCCATATAGTTTGGGTTAGACTAATCCGAGCCCAATAAAGATATAAGCGTAATTACCCTCTAATGGAGCTATAATACAAGTTGAGAATGTAAATACATAGTGTTTAATCTAGGCCCATTGGGCTGGATTAAGCGTGGTAGAGCACTACAACTGTCCCTTATACACTGATATAAATTGGTGCACATGAGCCATCAGGGGGATTCTGGGGATAGGATCTGTCAGAGTAGTGGCAGTACCTTTCCCTAGGAATATTGTAGACTCCGTGCGTATCCCTTTTGCAGGTTAGTTGAGGAGGCAAACTGTTAGATTTCTCGTGGACACGTTAGCTAAATGGAGTATTGGTCTAGTTCTACAAGGACGTATGGTTCGAGTTCATTTACCAAGGTTCGGGTTTATTTACCAAGGCGAACATTAGTTAGTGATGACAAATCGAAGGGTGTATCCTGATAGCGAGTTGAAATGTGAGGATGGACCCAGAAGCTTTATCCAGATCCCACATGGTGAGATCTGACCCTTGGACTAGGATATCCACCAAAATAATCTATTTCCCAGAGGATGAAGGTTGCAAGCACTCATGAAGTTGGCGTGAGCCTTCATCTCAGGGTTGGGTTTTTGTTATACTTGGATTATTTGCCAGTCATTGGACCTAGGACGGGTCTAGGCCTTCAAGCCTCTGGTTGCTCAGTGTTCGTTGGGCCTTGGTTGGGCCCTGGCCTCACCTAAGGGTTCATGAAGCCCACTTGACACTACCATGTGTTCTTGGTGGAAAATATGGACAACATTTACCCCACAAGTCTTCATCCGTGTTTACACGATGGAGACTTGACTCTTCGTCCTAGTTCAATCACCTGAGTCCAGGATCAATTACCTACATCCCGATTCATTTCCTTGGGGGGCCAACTAATTAACCCCAACCTTTTTCATTCCAATGACCTGGGCACGTGTCTTCAGGTGAAAGGTACATTGTTGTCACTCGCACGCAAAAGACATGGAGAAATTCCTTTGTTGTTCTGGGTGAATGACGAGTGTCAACGGGTTTTCCGAAGCATCCCATCCAGGTGAAACGAAACTTTTAGTACTCGAGTGGGCTATTTAATGTACCTGCACTATCTGGAATCGTCGAATGTGGATTGTCTTCGGATATTCAATATGAGTCGTTGGATGAGAGAGGTGTGGATCTCAAATTGAGGAATAGACGATTTAGCACTTGATTGGGCTAGTTAATGTGCCTTCGCTATCCGTAACTGTCGGATGTGAATTTTTTGGGGGTATTCAATGTGAATCATTGGATTGGAAATGAGATCTCTCTTCTATAAATACGGCAGTGGGATCCCTTCCTCTGTTTTACTGATCCTGAATTTTTAATCAGAGAGCAAAAACCTTGAATGTCTGTAATCGCAGAAGAGATTTTCCAATGTTTATTACATTTTCGAGCCCAACTATTGGCATCGAATCCGTCCTTCATTCATCAGGAGGACAACTTTGCCCTGGACGATTCTTCTAAATACATTGATGAGTTGTTCTACTGTCTTCTCAAGTTCAAGGGTGAGTATCTTTTGACGCTCTCACCTCTTCACCAACTAACCTCAAGCTTAAATTTCTCCAGTAAGTCTTCCTAGCCATTTCTTTGTTTTCCCTTATTGTTTTCTATTGTCGTGTTGCCTCCTTGATTATGTTGTCTGTTAGGACCGTGACCACCGTGTAGGGTGGTTCTAGGTAGTGATGAATAATAGAGCTTTTAAGGGTAAATTTCTAGCCCAGGCCATGACTTATGAAGCGATGAACTCGGATGCTTGAAAATTGTCCAGGCGAGTCGTTTCCTTCTGCAAAGTTGTTTTGCTTTTAGTTCCCCACTTATCCTCCTGCAACGTTATTTGTTCCCGGAGAACTATTCGGATGGGACCTCTCCAAGAAGTTTAGGAGATTCCCTGTGTCTTAACCATTTTTCTTCGGTTTTGGTACTAACTGCTTGGTTCTTGGTTTTCTTGTCACTTCTAGGTCTTTGATCATGGCTCATGGCATCACACTTTACCCGAAGGATGCTGTAAATACGGGCCCAATCATCCTAGAGGGGCATAAGCAACCCACTGGCAACATGTGGGAAATGGATGTGGAGACAAATGAGTTCTGGAACTACCGGATGCTGAATGAGTTGGAGAAATCCATCGGGGTAGAGTCGACTCTGGGACTCTTCTTCAATAGGCTAGTCTGAAAGGAGGAAAAGGCCCACACTAGAGTGGGTGTATTCGGAGCCTAGAGCACAGGCCACATTAGTGCAGGAGCCAGTCTCCCACTTCACAACTATTTCGTGCGATTTCTCCAACTCGTGGGGATAGCGTCGTTTCAACTCCTACCCCAGGCGTACAAGTTGGCGGAGCCCACCCCCATGGAGGTGTTATACTACTATCGGTTGGAGCCGCAACTGAACTCCAAGGATAAGACGTGGGACGATTTTTACAGATTGAAGAGTCATAATGTCGTTCCAACTCCATCAAACACATGGAAACACCTCGGATGTCAGACACTATTGGTTTGTGACATTCGGGTTCCTCCTGGAGAAGAATCCCACTTTAGTGCTGGACTTTCAGGGTGTGGGTAAGTTTTCCTCTCTCACTCTATGCTTCATCTTTTTTTTTTATCTTTCATTGGATATTCATGTTCCTTTGAACAGGTCCATATGCCCAGACTCGGATGACTAATTTCATCTTGGACTGGAAGAAAAAAGATTCCACCTTCAGTGCCGAAGATCTGGACGTGGGGGGGTTAGTGACCACGGAGAATCTTCGGCTGGTCGGGTTGCTTGCCGTACATAAATCAATAGATGCCCCCAACCTTTAGGGACTGCAATATGAGAGGGACCCTACTCTGAGGGAAGAGTTGACCCTCATTCACATTAAGGCGATGGAGGTCGCGGTCAGAGCAGACGCGGAGAGGTTGAGACGAAATGTGTGCGCCTTGTGGAGCAGGTCGAGTCTGAGGAGTTGGATGCCTTGCTTGAGGGGAGGCAACCCAACACTCGAGCTTCTGGAGCCAACATCTCGGGGCAAGGTAAAACGCCTCCATTTTTTACTTATGCCCATCATATTGAAGGCTTTGTTAGGAATAGGCAACAAAACTGGGACTATTTAACCGGGACTGGTAGCAACATGG
Source organism: Humulus lupulus (assembly GCF_963169125.1). NCBI lineage: Eukaryota > Viridiplantae > Streptophyta > Magnoliopsida > Rosales > Cannabaceae > Humulus > Humulus lupulus. Next base: position 270,855,925 of record NC_084793.1, read on the forward strand.
GGCTTCCTCGCTCTATTGTCGTGGATACACTGACCCTCATGCATTCGTCTTGGTTCCTTCAATTTGATAACATTTGGGCTTGGATGACATGGGGGATCAAATTCATGCTTTTTCCCTATAAAAATTAAGTCAGGATCGTTTCATAGATAAGGGTCAATTCCGGAGGACTTAGACTTGCATGTTTCTTTTGTATTTGTCCTTCCCACTTCGTTACTAATCTGTATTTTGTTCTTACTTCAAGTGAACCAAACATGGCTGATCCTGTGGCCAAGATGAAAGAAATGATTGAGGCCAAGGCTGCCAGGGCCAAGGCATCAGCGAAGAAGGCCGCCAAGGGTCCCAGTCAGGATGAAGATCATTAACTTGATGGTCGAGGCCACAGAACTGGCTGCGGGACCCGGAGAGAGCTCAAGCTGCCACCATGACATCTGTTGAGAAGCTTCTACCCCCATTTGCTCCCCTCCAAGTCATAAATTTGGCGCAGGAGCCTTCGATAGAAGGCAGGGAGAATAAAAGGAAGATGGACGCTACTGCCACGGCATCTGGAGAGCGGGCCAAGAAGGCCAAGATAGTGGGGAACTCTAGTGTGATCGAGGCACACTCCCCAGGAGAAGGTCTCATTCTTACGTCGGAGCTCCCAGATGCTCTTGTGCTTCCGATCAACTTGGCCCTTCCTAGGGAAGGGGAGTCGGTCGTCCTGGAGGAGAGGATGAGGATGGTGTCCCGGTCTTGGGACGGGGGCCGTGAGAAATGAGACGAGGTGGCCCAGGCTCTGACTACTTGTGATTAGTGTTCAAAAGTATCATTTTATTAGTCTTAATGTTTAAAATTAATTAAGTTTTAATTAATATTTTCATGGATTTATTGTCATATATTTTATATTTAAAAATATTAATTTTAATTTAATTTGTGTTTAATTTTCAGGAAATAAAATGTATTTTGAAACAAAGAAAAAGAAAGAAGAAAGAAAGAATTAAAATTGAAGAAATCATGAAAAAATGGCATTTTTGAATATGAAATGGCCAAAATAAGACCAGGCCAAGCCCATGCCCAAAGCCTTCAGCTGCCAACACTTGACGGAGTCAAGATGAACCACACAGCCATCAGAGCCGGAGCCACCTGAAGCCTCCTGACATGCGCCTGCCACACCTACCATGCTGTTTGCCGAGCCAACCAGGAGACGCCACCTGTCCCAGTTGTCTGGCAGCTGTCTCCCACGTGCCTGACGCACTCCACTGCCGAGCCAACCAACGCGTGCCACGTCGCCCAAATGCTCCCCACTCACCTGGAATTTGTCCCTCATGACCCAACAATCCACCAGTCGAGCCAATCGGTGCGTGACACGTGGCCAACGTGTCTCCTTTACTGCTGCAACTTGTCTCCCACTTATCCGACTTTGCACCAATTTTGCAGCCATTTTTCCCACTCTTTTGTAAACGATTTTAACACATTTTTTGTCATATTTCCACTATAAATAGAGAGCCAAATGTAGGAAAAAATCATCAGATTGTGGAATTAAGTGTGGAGAGTATAGTTAGAGAGAAAACATTACTTTTCCTATTTTTCTTTCATTTTTTTTACATTTTTTTGAGTGAAAACAATGCCTATTTTAGGCTAAATTCTCTTGTGGAAAAGCTAGAGCGAAGTTCATGTTTCACATTATATTTTTAATATATTGATTCTTTGTTTTGTTCTTCATTTCTAAATCTTTGTTGCAATTAAATTTAGTTTCTTCTAATTTTTATTCTAAATTTATTAGTGTCTTTTACATAAGTCTAGTCATGCTCTTTTTATGTAATTTAGGCTCTTGATTTAATTTAGGATATTTGTTATATTATATGCTTTTTATTGCATTCTGCCATTGGTATTTTGTCGCTCAATATGATAGGTTTTTAAAATTAGAAGTTAGTATAATTTAATTAAGAACATATTTTAAGGTGAGCTTTATTATATATATTTTCCAACTATAATTAATGGTGTAGAATTATAGTTGAGTAGAATGAATCAATTTTAAAATGTATATATGTTTGCATGAATGAAACTTATCCCTTCCATATTTTCTCTCTGATTCTAAATTCCTCAATTTTGTTTATTTAGTGTTAAAAATATATATATTCTTTTTCGAAGTTACATTATTTCAAAGTTTATTATTTCTAATTTACTAATCTTTCTTTTTACTTGTATTTTACCTCTCTCTAGATATGACATAGCCCGATTACTACTGCGACCGCTTAGGAGTTTATTGGGCGATATCAACTTGCAAGAACATGGAGTTCTCCGGGCTTCCCGAGGCTTTCAACGCTCCCCAGCAGATCGTGGATAAGCTGGGAGCCGAGCTTGGATTTCAGCCTAAGTTGGGGAAGGACTTGGCCTCTGGCTCAAATGCTACGCCACCCTAGCCAGCGATGATGCCCTCTTCATTTCCCAGACCATCCGTCAAAAGACCACAGTGGTAAGCCTCATTTGTTTATCTCGTTTTTGTATTATTATGATATTTTTTATGATGTTTCTAACTTTGATTTGTTCCAGGATGGATTGAGGGCTCATAGGAACGCGGACCTGGTGGCCGAGATGGCCATGAAGCTAGAGACGACCCAGATGGAGCTGGAGGGGGCTGTTAACCAACGGGAAGCTGCCAAGGAGGCCCTGAATAAGGAGACTGCCTAGGTTGAAGCTCAGCATGAGGAAGCCTTGTCCAAGAAAGATGTTGACCACAAGAAGGTGGTGGAAAACTTGACCGAGGAGCTGGAGAAGTCGTGGGCGGAGATGTTCAGTGCCCGTGGCTCAGAAGCTTCAATCAAGGAACTCTTGGAGGCGACTGAGGCCTAGATTTGTCAAGAGCGAGAGAAGGTGGAGTCTTTCGGGGCCCAAGTCTAGGCTTTGGAGGTCCGGGCCCAGCTGGAGTGGGAGCAAAGTGAGAAGGCTCGCAAGGAGAAGGAGCAAGCTGAAGAGTTGCTGCCGGCCACTTTTTATGAAGCCATTTACATGGCCTGGCTCAAGGAAAAAAAATGAATCTCCAAGTCTATCCATACCCCGCTGCAAAGAGGGCCGAATTTGTGGCCAAGGAGAAAGAAGACACGAATCTCCTTGTCGAGGATCAACATGATGAAACTGCTCCAGATGTCCCAGATCATAACGAAGCCCAGGCCTGAGCCTTTATAATTTTACTTAGGATTTCCCTTTTTTTAGATCATACTTTTTTTCTTTATTTTTGGTATAATATTTTTTTATGGGCGCAGATGCGCTTAAGACAATTATTTATCTTATTATCTTGTTATTATATCGATTTATATCCTTGCACCTCTTTATTTCCCGCTTTATATTAATTTATTTCTTTAAAAATTCACTAAGTGTTTTACTACTATGCTTAAATTTTTTAAATGTGGAATCTTGGTTCAAATGGCCAGGACCATTAGGGGAAAAACTGTGGAAGTTAATTAATTTATCTTGAAACCAAGGTTTGGGTTTCAACGGCCTGGATCGTTTTGGACTTACCAGATATAATTTAATTGATTTATCCCGAATCTAAGGTTATCCAATGGCATAGACCGTTATGGACTTCATATGAAATTTGAACGCTTTGTCCTGAATCTAAGGTTCAGGTGCCAACGGCCTGGACCGTTATAAGGAAACAATGAATGAGGATTAAATTATCCCGGACCATGTTAGGTGTGGACCAATTTTTTTTCGAGAGTTGGGTTTTGATTCCCCAAACCACACGAATCCGGTTTAGGACTAAGCTTTGAGTTGTGCATCCTTTTTTGTCCTAGAATGTGTAGATGGTCCTACCCCCAAGTGATCAAAGAGTGTAGTCTTAGGTCACTTGTTCATGTAAAAATTAAAGAAGGACATGGAATTCTTTTCTTAAAACATTTCTTATGGTGTTTTGTTCACACCATTTTCATTAAATAGAAAATTCCCCTTGGGCATACACTACTTGAAAATAAAAATGTTAAAGAGAGAAGATACCGATAAATCCTCCCGATTACTGGTAGTACTAGCGAAGGTGTTCAACGTTCTAGGCCCTTGGGAGCTCTATTCCGTCTAGTCGCTTTAGGCGATATGTTCCTAGACATACTTCATTTTGGATCTCATATGGTCCTTTCCAGTTAGGTCCCATAACCCCCACTCTTGGATCTTGAGATGCATGGAAAACTCTTCTTAGGACCAGATCACCAGTCCCGAACCTTCGACTCTTAACTTTAGAATTAAAGTGCCTTGCGATCTTTCCCTGATACATCTTTAGTTGCACCTGTGATTCTTCCCGGATATCTTCTATTAGATCTAGGGATTCCTGGAGCAAGGCATGATTCCGAACGAGATCGTATGTGTCTCGTCTGTGGGATGGGACTGTAGTTTCTACTGGGATGACTACTTCACATCCATAAACCATTGACTAGGGAGTATCTCTGGTAGAAGTTCGTTCCATGGTCTGGTATGCCCATAGGAGGCGAGGCAACTCTTCCGGCCACTTGCTCTTGTCGGCTTGTAGCTTTTTCTTCATTGTCCCCTTTAAAATCTTGTTCACAGCCTCTGTTTGCTCATTTGCTTGAGGCCTTGCAACTGTAGAGAATATTTTGATGATTCCATGTCTTTCACAGCAGTTGGTGAAGTGGATGCTATCAAACTGCTTCCTGTTGTCAGACACAATTTTGTGGGGGAGGCTGTATCGGCGCACAATATTGTTGATGACAAAGTACATGGCTTTTTTTTGGAGGTGATGATGTTTATTGGTTCCACCTCGACCCACTCGGTGTAATAGTCTACAACTATTATGGCATATTTTAATCTGCCCTTCCCGATCGGGAGGGATCCTACCAAATCGATTCCCCAAACTGCAAAAGGCCAGGGATTGGTCGTTAAGGTTATCTCCATGGGAGGAGCTTACGGGATCTTTGCGTACCTTTAGCATTGCTCACATTTGCATACATATTCTGCACGGTCTTTCTTCATTGTTGGCCAAAAGTATCCTTGCCTTAGGATCTTTTTGGACAAGCTGAGTCTGGCTGTGTGATCTTCGCAAAATCCTTCATGCACTTCATGCATGATCGTGCTCATTTCGATATCAGATACGCATCAAAGAGAAGGCATGGATAACCCCCTATGATAGAGCTTCCCGTCCATCATGATGTATCTGGGGGCCTAGTAATGGATCTTCCTTGCGGCAGCCCTGTCCGTGGGAAATTTTCTAGTGGTTAGATACCAGATGAGAGGCCCCATCTAGGGCGTGGTGTAATCGATGGCATTAACGATTGTGGGGGCTTTAATACTGAGTGCAAATAGATGGTTGATTGGAACTACCCTGTAGAGTTTTGCTTAAACATCCGTGGCCAACTTGGCCAGCATGTTCGCGAACGCATTCTGTTCCCTGGGGATCTGGCAAATGATATATCTCTTGAACGGTTGAAGTAACTCCCAGGTTCGTGCCATGTAGATGGCCATCTTCTCCCCATTCTTTTGGTATTCTCTTAATATTTGTCTTACCACCAACTGAGAATCGCTATGGACTTCAGTATTCTTTGCCCCCACTTCCTGAGCTAAGCGTAAATCAGCTAGGATGGCCTCGTGCTCAGCCACATTTTTTTATGCTTCAAACTGGAAGTGTAGGGCACTTTATGATTGGTGACCTTGGGGGAATATTAGGATAATCTTGACCTCGGACCTGTTCTCATTGAAGGCTGCGTCAACAAAGATTTTCCACATAGGCACTACACGATCGATTGGCTCCTCATCCTGAGTGATCCCCATACATTTTACAATGAAGTCGGCCAGGGCCTGTCCCTTGATGGAGATTCTGGGAACGTATGTGATATCAAACTAGCTCAGCTCCATGGCCCACTTCAAAAGTCTTCCTGATGATTCTGGTTTCTGCAATACTTGTCGTAGGGGATGGTTCGTTAGTACCTTGATGGCATGAGCCTGAAAGTAAGGTCTTAACTTCCTGGAAGCGGTCAGTAAGAAAAATGTCAATTTCTTAATCAAATGGTATTTGGACTCCGCGCCCAGCAACCTTTCACTTACGTATTAGATCGAGAGTTGGACCTATCCCTCTTCTCCCACTAAGGCGGCGCTTATGGCATGTTCTGACACGACCAAATATAGGTATAGTGGTTCCTCATCCACCGGCTTCGACAAGATTGGTGCTTGAGCTAAATACCAGTTCAATTTTTGGAAAGCCTATTCACACTCAGTTTTCCATTCGAACCTTTGGTTTTTGTGAAGTATGTTGAAAAATGGGATGCACTTGTAAGTGGACTTTGACACAAAGTGACTCAAATCAGCTATTCTTCCCGTCAAGCTCTGAACGTCTTTGTGTTTCCATGGTGATGGCATGTCAATCAATGCTCTGATCTTATCTGGGTTAGCTTTTATTCCTCTCGAGCTTACTATAAAGCCTAGAAACTTCTCGAATGCCACGCCAAAAGTACACTTTTTGGGATTTAGTTTCATCTTGTACTTCCGAATAATGGCGAATGCTTCCGCTAGGTCGTCTGCATGTTGGGCCAATGTTTTGGACTTGACCAACATATTGTCTATGTAGACTTCCATGTTCTTTCTGAGTAGGTCTCGTAACATTCTGTTAACAATCCTTTGATATGCGGCTTTGGTATTCTTTAGCTCAAAAGGCGTGACAATATAGCAGTTTACACCCTTGTCCGTCTGGAAGCTGGTGTGTTCCTTGTCTGCTACATGCATCAAAATTTGGTTGTAGCCAGAGTAGGCAACCGTGAAGCTTAGCAACTCGTATCCAGAAGTGGCATCCACCATCTAATCTATCTGGGGCAGTGGGAAGCATTCCTTTGGACACACTTTGTTGAGGTCCGAGAAATCTATACAAGTTGTCCACGTCCCATTTGGCTTTGGCACCAACATGGGGTTTGCCACATATACGGGATATAGTGCTTCCCAGATGAAGCTGATCAAGGATAACTTTTCAATTTCTAGTTTGAGAGCCTCTGCCCATTCCATGCCTAATGGCCTTTGCTTCTGCCGGACTGGAGTTGCGTTCTCATCTATGTTCAAGGCATGACATCTGATGTTACGGTCAATCCCAATCATATCTGCGTGGGACCAGACCATGAAGTCCTGGTTTTCTTTTACTCAGGAAACTATGGCAGCCCTGACCTCTGGATTTAAATTTCTTCCTACTTGGATTACTCTGGTTGGATCGGCGTCACTAATGCACACCTCTTCTATCTCCTCCATTGGTTCTAATGTCGTATCTGCCTCTATTCGGGGATCCAATTCATCATCTTCTCGGATCACCCCCTATGCTGGCAGTGGTTGTGGGACTAGAGCGACGTCATCCTCTTCAAGGGCTCTTCGTGGACCATGAAGATTGGTCTAGCGAACACGTGATAAAACTTACGGTCGCTCTTCTCATCTCTCCGTACTGTCCTCACTCTGCGGTTATCACATGGGAACTTCAAGCATAAGTGGCAGATGGAGGTAATGGAACCAAAATCAACTAGAGCGGGACGCCCAAAAATCACATTATACGCAGTGGGAAAATCAACCACCACGAATGTGCAGTACTTGAACATGCTTTGGGCATCATTTCCCAATGTAACTGGGAGATGTATTTTTCGCATTGGGAGTAATGAGTCTCAATTGAAGTCATATATTTGTGTAGAACACAAGGCTAGGTCTGCCTCTGTTAAGCCGATGTGGTAAAGGCCAGCTTGAACAAGACGTTGACAAGACTTCCATTGTCTACCAACACTCGGGATACTCTTTTGTTGGTGATTTGGGTGTCAATGACCAAGGATTGTGTAAGGGATGTGGAAATTTTCGGGCATCTTCCTCTATGAATGTTATTGGAAGATTCATCAGCTTTCGGGGTTGGGCCGGAGTCTAGACCAACATGCACACCTCATCGTCATGGTCAAGCTCGTTGAGATACCTCTTTTGGTCGTTCTGGGATGGTCCTCCCAGATGTGGGCGTCCAGATATGGTGGCTAAGTGGCCATCTTCTCAAGGTGGCACAGTTCCGGGTGGATACAACATTCCGGGTCCAGGAGCCATAGGGCCTACAGGAGGTCACACTATTGGGGCCCCTTGAGGGGCTTGTGCTCTCGGTCCTAGACATATCCTCCCTGAGGAGGTCTAAACTGTCCTGGTGCTCCCTAGACAAGAGGTTGTTCGGGAGCTATAGGTTGTTCCAGAACTCCAGCTAGCATCTTGACCCATTGGTGGAAGTGCCCCAGCTTGATTAGATTTTCAATCTCGTCCTTTAGCTGACGACATTATTCAGTTGTATGGCCTATGTGTTTGTGATAGACACATCTTTTACTCGCGTCCCTCGGGTTCTTTCACCCTTTAAACATGGGTCTTGGTTTCCAGTAATGAACTACGTTGCATGTTGCGAGGTAGATATTTTCTAGGGTTCAACCAAGTTTGTGTATTCTGTGAATTGGGGCTCGTACCCCCTCTTTCCCTTCTTTGCAGACTCAGTCCGGCTTTGATTCTTGCTGGAACATTTTCCTCGGGAACAATTTATGGTGCTTCCATCTGGGATGGTTGAACTGCTCCAGGAGTGACACTATGTTCGGTTGGTGGCACACCTTATCCAGAGAAAGAGGCTGCAGACGTTGGAGCATATCCTGATGAAGCGGGTGCATAAACGGTCGGGATCATGAACAACATCCTGGGAGTTCTAGTGGGTCCAGACATTGTTGGTGGTGCCGAATAAGTGTTTATCGGGTATTGTGTCTTGTATCTAGGGATGGTATGTGTTGTTGCCTGTGGTGCTGGAGGCCATCCAAAAGCTTGGATTCGAGCTTCTTCCCAGTTGAAGAAGGCTTAAGCTCTTCTTATAAACTCTTCTAAGGTGTCTGCCTTATGGCGTTTCATGTCATTCCAGAGAGGGGATCCAGTTCTGATATTGGCTTAGAGTCTACTAGACGTTTCCCATCATCCACCTTAGTCTTTGAAGCTTCATTTGTGAAACGTTGGATGTAAGCCCTAAGGGTCTCAGTGGGATGTTTCTTTATGTTGGCCAGTGCACTGACCTCCATGTCGATTTTCTTGGTGGCCACGAATTGCTTATGGAAGGCTGACTGTAAACCAGACCAAGACATGATTGATCCTGTCTTGAGCCTTTTCCACCATTCTTCAAATATTCCGGCCAAGGTGATAAAAAAATAGGCATTTGTCGTTGTCACAGACAGTCATCAGGCGATTGTAGCGGGATAGATGGTCTCTAGGGTCGGTGTTCCCGGTGTAGGCGGGTATATCCGACATCTTGAACCCCTTTGGTAATGCGACGTCCATGATGTGTTTTGCACATGGTTCTTTTTCGTCATCTTCTGAACCAGAACCTCCACCTTCTTGTTTACGAACCAGGCGGTCCATGACCTTTTTGAGAATGGCCAGCTATTCCATGAATTGCCTAGCCATTCTATTATTGACGGGAACTTTCTCGTTTCTCGTGTCATTAAGGTTATTCCTCAAGTCGCCTCCCCAAGGGCGAATCTTCTCTTTACAGGGTTGCTCCTTTTGGGCATTGAGGCTGTCTCACAGATCTACGTGGGATGTGTCATCTCCCGAACTAACGACTTTCGGCTCCTCCCTGTGATTATGCCCTCTGTGATCCTTGTTCACATAAGGATTGGGATAAAAACATCTTCCCTTGGCGTCATGTTCCAGAGCGTTCAAGAGCTTGGTACCTTGCGGGCGTTTCCCATGCGGATTGTTCGAGTGATCCGTCTTCGGAAAGGATTCAACCGTTCTTTCCCAGGGTCCATCTTAGCCTTTAGAGCGGAAGGACCTGGAGGAGTCTTCTTGTGGGGGTTTGTTTTTTCTATGGGATCAGCCGCTTTGGCCTTCCCTTTGTCTTGAATGGGATCAGAAGGACCGGCTCTGGGATGATTGGATCATCCGGGAGGAAAAATGGGGGTTGCATGGTTGGGAGTGCCAGTCCCTGTAGGTGGGACTGCTGGCTGAGTCCATGGGGGAGGAATTGTTGTGGGATCAACTGTATAGCCCTGAGCAGGAATACATGTTTGAAGAGCCAGGAGGGATTCTTGCATCTGGTGAGTGGTCTCTTGTTGTTTTTCCATCTTTGCCTCTTGATCAAGGACCTGTCGTCTTAAGCAAACCATCTCCGAGTCCTCGGGCTTAGGTTCCGCATCATTCTTGTCGGGGTCGATGGGATTTTTGACCTCATTATCTTCGTAGCCCTCTCCTTTGTAATACTCTTCATCGTATTCACCCCCTTCTTTGAAATGCTGGGAGTCATAGGGCAGGGGCCCATTATAAGGTACATCCTCTATTTGGTCTTGAGGAAGTTGTTGGTCTTGCAATGGTTCTCCATTATCTTGTTGATGCTGTTGTTGAGTGGGAAAAAACACAGTGTGTCTGGTATTCACCATCTTCGCAGATGACTAAGATTGGTTCAAGCTTTCTTCTAGCTCTCAATGAAAGCACCAAAATATTTATTGGTTTTTTTGGAAACTATAAATACATTTTTTAAATATAAGCTAGTAAGAAAGGAATGAAATAAACAAGGCCAAATTTTTTACGTGGTTGGGGCGTTAATGAGCCTTAGTCCATGAGTCAGTTGTGTTGAGCTTTAGAGGGTTCAACAATGAAGGTTTTCAACAAGTTCAACAACATTTTTGCATGCATGAAAAGGTTGGATCGGATCCTTGCTACAGTGCACTAGTGGCCCTATTTATAGGTAGCCATGTAGTTTGGGTCAGACTAATCCGGGCCCAATAAAGATATAAGCATAATTACCCTCTAATGGAGCTATAATACAAGTTGAGAATATAAATACATAGTGTTTAATGGAGGCCCATTGGGCCGGATTAAGCGTGGTAGAGCACTATAACTGTCCCTGGTACACTAATACGGAGTAGTGCTCGTGAGCCCTCAGGGGGATTATGGGGACAGGATCTGTCAGAGTAGTGGTAGTATCGATCCCTAGGAACATTGTATGCTCCGTGCGTATCCCTTTTGCAGGTTAGTTGTGGAGAAAAACTGTCGAATTTCTCAGGGACACGTTAGTCGGATGGAGTATTGGTCTAGTTCTACCAGGACGTATGGTCCGGATTCATTTATTAAGGTTTGGGTTTATTTACCAAGGCGGGCATCAGTTAGCGATGATGGATCGAAGGGCGTATCCTTATAGTGAGTTGAAATGCGAGGATTGACCCAGAACCTTTATCCGGATCCCACATGGTGAGATCTGACCCTTGGACTGGGATATCCACCACAACAATCTACTTTCCGGGGGATGGAGGTTGCAGGCACTCATGAAGTTGGTATGGCCCTTCATCTCAAGTCTGGGTTCTCGTTATGCTTGGATTATTTGCCGATCATTGGACCTAGGATGGGTCTCGGCCTTCAGGCCTCTGGTTGCTCAGTGTTCGTAGGGCCCTAGTTGGGCCCTGCCTCTCCTGAGGGTTTGTGAAGCCCACTTGATACTTCCATGTGTTCTTGATGGTAAATATGGACAACAGATGAGAAAAAAGAAAAAGAAATGGAGGAGAATAGGTATCTTTAATTCATACAATTTTTATAGGCTTACAATAATACCAACTAGCTTTTTGAAATGGAAAACTTGCTATCATATTATTTATCTTATTTTATCCAAATTTGCAGGTCAATCTTCAAGAAAGTTTTCGCTTAGTGATGATTGTTAGAATATTATTAATTAATTAAAATTACCATAAACTATAATTCTAATTGATTATGATTGTAGTCAATATTGAGATTAATTGAAAAATATTTTTTAATATGGTTAACAATAATTAATTTACTCAATTTCATATATTGAGTTACTCAATATTGCATATTTAATTGATTGTCAAATATTCTGACATCAATTGTGACAGAGACATTGATGGAATGTCTCACCAATATAAATATAGGGTTCTTGTCCCTAAACTCACTGCTCATTCTCATACTCTCTCAAGAGTTAGTGAGAGCTTGGAAGCCCTTTACACTCACTAATTCTTTTTCTTTTATTTTTGCAGATCTAAATCCATAGATTGAACCTATCAAGATCAATGGCTGGATGTACACTATATCGTTTGACAATCCTATTCAATTCATTCCGCATATTATGATTGTTTATGCCTTTAGATTTTTTTACATTTGATATCATAGCCATGTTTACTTGTGCATTGATATTGATACAAGCATATATATATATATATTGTACCCTAAAATTAGCACGATTTCAATTAACAATGATGTGAGCAACTCGAGACTTAATAATCCAGTTCGTACACGATGTACAGGTTTCTATCAAACCGCCTCTTAGGATAACAATCCAGTTCGAGACTTATAGTGACCAGATCCACATTTGGGCTCTCTGAGCTTAATACAAACTAAGGTTCATATAGTTTTTAAACACCAGCTCGGGTGAGATATTTAGCTCATGGGAACATGGTCAGAACGCATACTAAAGGATCCCAGGAGATTCAGAGGCGCTTTATACGCTCATTAATGTCCAGGCTGCATTGCATATCTATTATTTATTATTCGAGATATCAATAGTATATTCTATTATGTTATCAAATCATATCCCAATGTAAATGAGAATAATCTGTATTAAATGTATACCTTATTTATTCACGCAGTTACCCAAACATGTCCAGGAAATCCCCCTATAAATATCAGAGATAATAGAAAGGGAAGGGGGCAACCTTTTTGTATTACTAAGACTCTGCAAAAATTATGAGAGAAAAACAATTATACTGTCTCGTGGACTATGTGGATTTTAACCACTGAACCACGTAAAAATTGTTTGTGTACAAAAGAATTTTGTTATTTCATTACAGTTTACAATTTTGCACTAATATCCCTATTAGATTTCTTAATCTACTGATGGAGAAAAACTGCGTCAACAATATATATATATATCTTATTATATGCATTTTTATTGGCCGAATACTCAAGTTTTTGCTTTTTAATTCTATTATGTATTTATTGCATATTAAGTGATAGGAATGCCTTAGGTTATAAATACCTTATGGTTTTGTACAAAAAAAATTGATGAAGTATTGTTGGTACAAATCTATAACATATATAAATGAGTGAAGTGAAAAAAAAATGGTTAAGTTATTTTATCTTTTAGTTATTATTCATTGGTAAAGTTATTTTATTATTTTGTAGCTAATATTATCATAATTATAATTAAATATAATGTGTATACAAATATGTATATATATATATGATTACTAGATATATTTAAAATATATATTAAATAATAAATATATAAATAATAATATTTATTATATTTAAATTTATCACTTAATTTATAATATATATATTTAAATATGTAACTCTTTTTTATATGTTATACATTGTCTATTATAATTAAATTATAACTTAATTTATTAGTCAAAAAATTTAGTATTGTAAAAAAAAAAATTTCTATTTTCAATTAAACTTAAAAACTAATCTAGTTTAATTTCTATTCTTTTTATTTAAAACTAAATTAATATATAATGAGTATTTAAATATGTATGATTGATTGAATATAATATATATTCTATATCTATAATAACATATATAAAAGAGTAAAGTGGACTAATTTATATATTAAATAATGAATGTATAAATAATACAATTTATTATAATTAAATTTATTACTCAATTTATAATATATATATTTAAATATGTAACTTTTTTATATATGTTATAAACTATCAAATTATAACTTCATTTATTTGTCAAAGATTTAGTATTGCAAAAAATACAAATATATTTTTATTTTCAATAAAACTTATAAAATAATCTATTTTATTTTCTATTCTTTTTATTAAAAATCAAACTATGCTTAATATATAATGGGTATTTAAATATGTATGACTGATTATATCATACATATATATACATATATAATGCAACGTCCTAATTTCTCATAAATTATCGAGAGCACAATGTTGAATCATAAACATAAACATTGCTCTTTTATTGAATGAAAATTTAAAATAAGTAAATGGATCCATGGTTGTACAAAAATAAAATAATTGTCTTTAACATACTAAAATGAGCAACATTAAATAAAACTTTAAAAGAAACATGCTTTAATAAAAATAGGCCCGCTTGATCATCCTCGACTATATGGTCCCCACGAGTACATCACGAAGCTTCTAGGTCCCACTTGCCAGCGGCCTTTCTATATTTAATTTCCTGAAATAACATAAGGGGTGAGCTTCTAAGCCCAGTAAAGAAAATACAAACAAGAGTAATTCATATAATCAAACATATCATAAATTTCACAAGAGTCATAACAAAACTTATTTATACTAATCATAAAACATCATAAAACTCTATGTCATATCATAGCCTTAGTCATAATCCTAAATCATAATCTAAATCATAGTTCATAGTCATAAGTCATAGGTCATAAGTTACAATAACAAGTCATATATAATAAAAAGATAAGTGCTTATACAGGGGTGACAATTAAGCAACTGACACCATCTTAGGTCTGTCATAAAATTTTGGCAACTGAGCATACCGGATGCAAGTCCGTCATACATCATTGGACACTTTAGGTATAGACACACTTACCCCTTTATTGTACCTGAAATGTTAGGTCATACAAAACATAAACTAGATCATAAAGTAAACTACCTAATTTTCCTTACCAAATCAGGGATATTGAAGACAAGTGTGAGATCAGAAACTCCTAAAACCAAACATAAAGAAACCATAAGTCATCTAGAGAAAAGAAGATGAAGAGAAGATCTAAATCATCGAAATAAAGACATGCCAAAAACCTTAAGTTTCAAAGAAATTGAAAACCTTACCAAAAGTCATTATAATGAGTTAGGTTTTGAAATAAAAGAAAAGAATAAGAAGAATGGAACTGGACTAAACCTGAAGATTAAAAGTATCTTAGACAGCTTAGGCCTTCTTTCTATACCTTAAACACCGAAATCACTCAAAAGCTTACTTTCCAAGTGCTTAGAAAAACTTTAGATTTGAATGCTTTAACCCCAAAACCCTAGAGTTTCTCTCTAGAATGAAGATAGCAGCTTGAAGGCTCTTAAATATGCTTGAAAGATGATGAAAATGGCTGAGTGAAGGGTTCTATTTATAGAGTTCAATGAGTTAAACTAATTCTCATTTCAATGAATAAAGAAATTATTAAAAAAATAATATTGTTCGCTCAACAGATGCTCAGAACTCGGTCAAAAACGTTCAGGAACAAGTCAAAGTTGTTGAGGGTTGTTTCTAGTTTCAGATTCCACAAAAATTAAAAAATGCATAAGGGAGCAGATATATCGCCCCTATAGGCAATTTATCGCTTGCCCCATAATCCCGAGGCTTCATGGTTTCGTTCGTGCAAAGTCGACGTGTTTTCCGTATCAATCATAGGCGATATATCGGCCCATATAGCTGCGATATATCGACATACGTTTATATATCAAACACGTTTTTGCACACTTTCAGCACACTTGAATTTGTTGAAACCACTTTGACAGAGTAAAACTTGATCCTAACAGCTGAGGGAAGGTTCTAGACTTCCTAGACTTATGTTTAATTAATTTATTCATCTAAAATCCTTAAATCCTTAATAAACGTCCAAGTGACAAGAGTCAAGTTCTTAATTATTCTATCAAAACCTTAGGTTATTCCAAATATCATTTCTAGGACCAGCTATATTAATCAAACCTTATGTTAAAATTAATATTTCTAAACTATAGGCTAAACTTATAAAATCCATAACTATCTCTATGAGTTTCTAACTAAATCCCGACTTTGACCAATATCCACAAAAACTAAAATACTACAGTGCAAGCTACTACTATCTAACTAAGTAAAGTTTCAAGACGCTACAATTCTCCCCTACTTGAAAGAATTTCATCCTCAAAATTTAATTACCAAATATCTCGAGATATCGCTCCCTCATATATTCCTCCAATTCCCATGTTTCCTAGGGACACTTTTGGACCTTAACTCCTTAGTTCCCTATTCTAGAACGTGCACTGGTCGTTCTTCATAACTAAAATCTTGTTTTAAATTAAGAGAGTTGTAATCAAGCACATGGGATGGACCTGATATGTATTTTCTCAACATCGATACATGAAAAACGTTATGCGGTTCAGCTAATGATGGCGGTAAAGCCAACTGATATGCTACATGACCTACCTTGTCCAATATCTCAAAACGACCTATAAACAACGGGCTTAACTTTCCTTTTTTTTTTCTTTTCTGAAACACATAATCACCTTCATTGGAGAAACTTTAAGAAAGACTTGATCGCCTACTGAAAACTCAATAGTTCGCCTCTTAGCGTCGGCATAGCTCTTCTGGTGACTTTGAGCGCCGACCATTCGTCATCTTATCTTATCTACTGCCTTAGTTGCTTCTCTTACGGCCTCGGGTCCTAAGTATCGTCTTTCACCAACCTCATCCCAATAAAGTGGTGATCTGCATTTCCGTCAATATAGCATCTCATAAGGTGACATGCCTATCGTTGCCTAATAACTATTGTTGTAAGAGAATTCTATCAATGGAAGATACTTGCTCCATGATTCTGAGAAGCCTAAAGCACATGCCCTCAACATATCTTCTAATATTTGTATGGTACGTTCTTACTGATCATCGATTTAAGGATGAAATGTCGTACTTAGTTTTAACTTAGTGCCCATTGCACGCTATAAACCTCCCAGAACTTTGATGTGAAAACCGATCCTCTATCGGAGACTATCGTCTTTGGAACTCCATGTAGTCTCACTATCTCTGCCACATAAAGCTCTGTGTACTGCTCATCATTATAAACTGTTCTTACTGGCAAGAAGTGAGCAGATTTTGTGAGTCTATCTACTATCACCCAAACAGAGTCATGCTGCTCGGTGGTCCTTGGTAATCCCATTAAGAATTCCATCGCTATATCTTCCCATTTCCATTCGGGAATCTCCAATGGTTGCAAAGTTCCAGCGGTTCTGTGATGTTCAGCCTTAACTTGTTGACATGTAAGGAATATGAAGTAGTGTGCGCTTCCTTCAGAATACTTTCTCTTAATTCACCACTTTCAGGCACACATACTCAGTTCCTATATCGTAGCATGCCTTCTTTTCAAGGAGAAATGAGCATTCTCTGAGCATTGTAGTGTTGCCTTCATCTTAAGAAGAAACTCGTCCCCTTGTTGTTTCTCCTTTATTTCTTCCATTAGTGCTGACTTGATCATGAGGTCAGCTAGTTGTCCAGTTATTAACTCAATTCCGGACCTCTTCATGTCATCTTGTAAGTGTTGAGCTATCCCCTTAAGTGTTGACATGCTTCCGTAACTCTGCCTACTAAGTGCATCTGCCATGACATTAGCCTTTGCCAGATGATACAAGATCTCACAATCATAATCCTTTACTAACTCCAGCTACCTCCGTTGCCTCATATTGAGTTCCTTCTGAGTAAAGAAGTACTTTAGACTTTTGTGGTCCATATAGCTTCCGCACTTTTCTCTATACAGATAGTGCCTCCAAATCTATAGAGAGAAAACAACCGCTGCTAATTCTAAGTCATGGGTCGGGTACCACTATTCATACTCATTTTGCTGTCTTGAGGCATATGCGACCACTTTTTCTTCTTGCATCAAAACACATCCAATTCCTGCTTCGACGTGTCACAATACACTACAAACTTGCCCTTATCGTTTGGGACGCATAGAACTGGGGCTAATATGAGCTTGTCTTTTAATGTTTGGAAGATTTCTTCGCATTTCTCCATCCATACAAATTTTTGTTGCTTCCGTGTCAAATTTGTTAAGGGTGTAGCTATTTTGGAGAACCCTTCAACAAATCACCTATAGTATCCTGCCAATCCCAGAAACTTATCACCTCCGTGGAACTCTTGGGTTTGGGCCAATCCTTCATTGCTTTGATCTTAGCTGGGTCTACTTCTACGCCATTTTTAGACACAATGTGTCCTAGAAATGCCACCTTCTCTAGCCAGAATTCGCATTTCTTAAACTTAGCGTATAATTGATGACTTTTGGATCTTTCCATTGTCAATCGCAGGTGCTCTTCATGCTTGGCCTTTTTCTTAGAGTAGATCAATATGTTTTCTATAAACACCACAACAAACTTATCCAGATAGTCCTTAAATACTTGGTTCATAAGATCCATGAACACGGCTGGTGCGTTCGTTAAGCCAAAAGACATTACTAGGAATTCGTAGTGTCCATATCTAGTTCGAAAAGTCATTTTTGGAATATCTTCTTCTCGTACTTTTAGCTTATGATACCCTGACCGCAAATCTATCTTCAAGAATACTGTAGTTCCTTGTAGTTGATCAAAAAGATCATCTATTTGAAGCAAAGGGTACTTGTTCTTAATCGTCACTTTATTTAGTTCTCGATAGTCGATGCACATCCTCATACTCCTATCCTTCTTTTTAACAAAAAGCACTGGTGCTCCCCAAGGTGAATAGCCCAGTCGGATGAAACCCTTGTCTAGAAGCTCCTGCAATTGTATCTTTAACATCTTTAACTCAGTAGGCGTCATTCTATAGGGAGCTTTTGAGTTTGGTGTCCTCTCAGGTGCCAATTCTATT
The DNA here is from genome assembly GCF_963169125.1 of Humulus lupulus. Classification (NCBI taxonomy): domain Eukaryota; kingdom Viridiplantae; phylum Streptophyta; class Magnoliopsida; order Rosales; family Cannabaceae; genus Humulus; species Humulus lupulus. The sequence goes on from NC_084793.1 coordinate 270,874,444, forward strand.
TCAAACTCGATTTCCCTACTTGGAGGTAATCCTGGTAGATCTTCTGGAAATACTTCAGGAAATTCACATACAATATGTACATTCTTTGGTTCGAGCTGCATCTCTCGTGTTTTTTCCATCACACTGGCTAGAAATGCTTGGCAACCGATATTGATTAACCATTGAGCTTTGAGAGCTGAGAATATTGGTATGTGAGTTCGAAAAACTTCTCCTTTGAAGGTGAATTGTTCTTCACCTTCTTTTTGAAAGTTGACTGTCTTATTCTTAGAGTCTATCGTTGCCCCATGTTTTGCTAACCAATCCATGCCTAATATTACGTCATAATCCTTAAAGTCTCACTCGATCAAATCTACTGGTAATTATCTTCCTTAGATTCTAACTACAATGCTACGCACCCCTCTACTAGATAGCATTCTTTCCCCCGAGGGTAACTCCGTGACAAACTTATCTATAAAAATTTCACATGGTTTATCTATGCTATCAATCATACTCATGGAGACAAAAGAATGCGTAGCTCTTGAATCGAATAAAACATTGTATAGTTTACCAGAGATAGTGATATGACCTACTACCACTGTATTACTAGTTTCTGCTTCACCTCTAATAAGAGCAAAAACTCTGGCTGGCACAAGCTTGTCATCTTTCTTTTAGTCCTTTAACTTTGGGCAATCATTTTTAGTGTTCCCTTCTTCTCCACAATTGAAACAACCTTTCGTCTCATATCGGCATTCTCAAGAATGCTTTCTCTTGCAGATAGGGCACTGGGGATATTCCAGGTAGGGCTTCTTATTCCTATTACTTTCTGATGTAGTCTTCTTCTTCTTGTCGGCTTTTTGATTTTGAATACCGTCATGTTTTTTTTGTGGTCATTATGTTCATTGTTATTCTTTTTGGCATCCCTTCTGGCTGCGCCTTCCTTCCAAATCCTTTCTTCCGCCTGCTCATCTTCCAAGGCTACCTCTAATGTTTCTGCATAAGTGGTTATTCCCCAAATCAACTTGAAGTCACGGGCTATCATAGGTTTTAGTCCCTTCATGAATCTTTGAATTCTTAGCGTCTTGGTGGGTACCATGTCTGCTGCGAACTTAGCCAGCCTATCAAACTTCTTGGCGTACTCTTTCATAGTTGAATTCCCTTAAGTAAGCGCGATGAATTCATCCACCCTTGTGGCTAGAATCGTAGGACTGTAGTACTTCTTGTTGAACCCTTGAATAAACTCGTCCCATGTCATAACGTTCACATCTATATTCTGCTTCACTATATCCCACCAGACGCGGGCATCTTTCTTTAGCAAGCTTGAAGCACATGAGACTCGATCTTCGTTTCCCAGCCGCATGTGTTCTAATATGGACTCCACTGATCGAAGCCATTCTCCTACTTCTATTGGGTCAGATCCGCCATCAAAGTTTGGCGGTTACTACTTTCTAAAGCGTTCATACACTGCCTCGTAGCAAGGTTCTACCAACTATAGTAATTGTGCCAGAGGAATGACTTGTTGCGCCACTTGTTGTTGTTGTTTCCCTGAGTTTATTTGGAACTCTTCTTCCCTTCTCCTTAGCTCTGCCCTAAGACGGGCATTTTCACTTTCCAAATTTTCTCGAGTAGCAACAGCTGCCGGTTCTTCCACTACATTGGGTGCTTCTGGCACTCTCGGGGATGCTGGAAATTCTTCATATATGGGGGTGGTGACTACTCCTCTTCCTCTCCCCCGTCCCCTTCCTCAGCATCTGCCTCGGCCTCTTCCCTGACCATTTAGTCTTTTAGATCTTCTTGGTTCCTGCTCCATGTGTCTTTATAGTTTCCCCAAAAGAGAAAAAAATGTAAAAGCTAAGACAGACAAAACAAGTAGAGGTTATAACTTAGCCTATGGGACTACTTTCTATTAGGTCCATCTATCTATTAAAACTACCCTATTAAAATTAAGTCCAACTCGGGTAAATGGGCCTTAACAATTGAATCTTCTATGGAGGTGGGCTAGGTTAAGTATATCGTACCCACTACTAAGGCCCCCTAACTTCCACTTGGACCCAAAAGACAGGAATTTCAACCCTTGCCTTATTAATTGTTATTCATTTTAATTAGATCCAATTTAATAATGCAAAGCAAATGGGCCTTCATAAATGAGCTAACCCATAAGAGAGGAATTTAAACTTTACATTTTCAATTGAATCCAAAATTCTTAACACTTACTAAACAATGAAACAATAACATGTTTTATTAAAATAAGAAATTAATTACAAACTAGTGAAAATTTTCTAAAACAGCAAAAAATAAAATTTAATGATGTGTTCTTATATACGTCTAATCCTCCACATCGGATCCTTCTTCTAGCATATCTTGAGTGAAGTCCTCATAATCCTCTCGAGTGTAGATAAACCTTGAAGTAAATGGAACTTGATTAAGAAATCATTCCCTAAGGTTATCTGATAACTGATGAACCCCTTCTCCTATTTCTCCATTTGGTAATATAATATCCTCAAATATTTTAAAATTTTGTGCAAACCTATCCATAAACATGTCATATTTATCTTCAATAAGTACATCATTATCAATTAAAAATTCGTTCCATGCTATCCTTAAGCTTGGTTCTACTAACGGCAGTTTGACTGAGTGCATGAGAACTATGAACTTCTCATGTGATTTTAAAAGAGTTGTATGACTATCAATAATCTTTTCTATTTCCTTGTGAATTTAGTTGATTCTAGGAAACACTCTCTCGAACTCATTATCATACTTGGGTCTGGTATTCTTCTTATAGCATTAACTTTTCTAACCACACTTGAGTCCATTGAGCTAATTTCTGAAAATAACACAAGAAAAACATTACAAACATATATAAAAAATAATGTGTATACTTACTTGGTAGAGTGTTGGTCCTTCGTAGCTGTCGTGTGTATTTTGTGGGAACGTTCAGGACCAATATAGCCGTGGGCTCTGATACTACTTGTAACACCGTAATTTCTCATTAATTATCGAGAACACAACATTGAATCATAAACATAAACATAAACATTGCTCTTTTATTGAAAGAAAATTTAAATCAGTAAATGGATCCATGGTTTTACAAAAACAAAATAATTGTCTTTAATATACTAAAGTGAGCAACATTAAATAAAACTTTAAAAGAAACATGCTTTAATAAAAATAGGCCCGCTTGATCTACATCAATTATATGGTCCCCACGAGTACATCATGAAGCTTCTAGGTCCCACTCGCCACCGACCTTTCTATCTTTAATTGCCTAAAATAACAACATCATAAGGGGTGAGATTCTAAGCCCAGTAGGGAAAATACAAACAAGAGTTAGTCATATAATCAAACATATCACAAATTTCACAGGAGTCATAACAAAACTTATTTATACTAACCATACAACATCATAAAACTCTATGTCATATCATAGCCTAAGTCATAATCATAAATCATAATCTAAACCATAGTTCATAGTCATAAGTCATAGGTCATAAGTTATAATAACAAGTCATATGTAATAAAAAGATAAGTGCTTATACAAGGGTGGCAAATAAAGCCCCAAACACCAACTTAGGTCCGTCATAAAATTTTGGCAACCGAGCCTACCGGACATAAGTTCATCGTACATCATTGGACACCTTAGGTCCAGATATACTTACCCATTTATTGTACCTGAAATGTTAGGTCATACAAAACATAAACTAGATCATAAAGTAAACTACCTAATTTTCCTTACCAAATCTGGGATATTGAAGACAAATCCGGGATCGAAAACTCCTAAAATCAAACATAAACAAACCATAAGTCCTCTAGAGAAAAGAAGATGAAGAGAAGATCTAAACCATTGAAATAAAGACTTACCAAAAACCTTAAGTTTCAAAGAAATTAAACACTTAACCAGAAGTCATTATAACGAGTTATGTTTTGAAATAAAAGGAAAGAATAAGAAGAATGGAAATGGACTAAACTTGAAGATTAAAAGTACATTAGACAGCTTCGTTCTATACCTCAAACACCAAAATCACTCATAAGCTTACTTCCCAAATATTTAGAAAAGCTTTAGATTTGAAAGCTTTAACCCCAAAACCTTAGTGTTTCTCTCTAGAACGAAGATAGCAGCTAGAAGGCTCTGAAATGTGCTTGAAAGATGATGAAAATGGCAGAGTGAAGGGTTCTATTTATAGAGTTCAATGAGTGAAATTAACTCCCATTTCAATGAATAAATAAATGATTAAAAAATAACATTTTTCGCTCAACAGATGCCCAGAACTCGGTAAAAAAACGTTCAAGGACAAGTCAAAGTTGTTGAGGGTTGTTTTCTAGTTTCAGATTCCACAAAAATTCAAAAATTCATAAGGGAGCTGATATAACACCCCTATAGGAGATATATCGTCTGCCCCATAATCCCGAGCTTTTTTTATTTCGTTTATTCGAAGTCGACGTGTTTTCCGTATCAATCATAGGTGATATATCGACCCCTATAGCTGCGATGTATCGGCATACGCTGATATATCAAACACATTTTTGCACACTTTCAGCACACTTGAATTTGTTTAAACCACTTTGATTGAGTAAAACGTGATCCTAATAGCTGAGGGAAGGTTCTAGACTTCCTAGACTTATCCTTAATTAATTTATTCATCTAAAATCATTAAATCCTTAATAAACATCCATGTGACAAGTGTCACGTTCTTAATTATGCTATCAAAACATTAGGTTATTCCAAATATCATTTCTAGGACCAGCTATATTAATCAAACCTTATGTTAAAATTAATATTTCTAAACTATAGGCTAAACTTATAAAATCCATAACTATCTCTATGAGTTTCTAATTAAATCCCGGCTTTGACCAATATCCACGAAAACTAAAATACTACAATGCAAGCTACTACTATCTAACTAAGTAAAGTTCTGATACACTACATATAATAACGTATATAAAAGAGTGAAGTGAACTAAACTTTTTTGGTGAAATTATAATTTTGTCTTTTAGTTATTATTTATTAGTAAAGTTATTTTGATATTTTGTGTCTAATATAAATATAATTATAATTAAATATAATGTGTATTTAAATATATAAATGATTGATTAACTATATTTAAAATATATATTAATTAAATTATGCACATATAAGTAATATGATTTATTATAGTAAAATTTATCATTTAATATATAGTGTGTGTTAAAAAATATGAATGATTGATTAAACATAATACATATTAAATATAATGTTATCTATTATAATTAAATTATACTTAATTTATTTGTCAAAATTTTAGAATTACAAAAAAAAACATTATTTTTATTTTCAATAATTAAATTTATAAAATAATCTATTATTTTCTATTCTCCTTATCTAAAACACAATTTTTTTAAAACAAAAGTATATTTAATAATTTTTCTATTTTTTTTTTAAATAAACTTAATAAAAACTTCTACAATGTTTTAATCACTTCTTACTATTATCATTTTTTAAAATACAACTTTACAAAAAATAATAACTTTGAAATGTTTATTTTTTTTGTTTTATTAAATATCCATATATGACACTATATTTTCTTTTAATAAAAAAGAAATACAAAAGAATTTAAATTTGAATTTAAAATTATATATCATATACATATTGTTGACGCCGTTTTTCGTCAACAGATAAAAGAAGAGAGCACGTAAATAATTAAAGACAATGGCCAAAAGAAACAAACGAATCAAACACACGATTTTTACGTGGTTCAGCAGTTAAATCTGCCTAGTCCACGAGTCTCTGTTATTAATCTCAAGATTATCTCTGAACAATTCTTTAGCAAGAATTCTCCAGAGTTTTCTCTCAAGGATCAGAATTTCGGTCCTTTACAATGGTGCATGACTTCTCTATTTATAGAGAAGGATGCAGAATACTATCCCACATATTTTGGGTAGTTACTCTTTTGTGAATAAAATAAATGGCTTTAACTGCCTTTAATCAGATAAAAAAGGAAACGTCCCTGAAGACCAGGAAACGCATAACTGACTAAATAATATCCCACGATTCTTGGGGATTTACATCAATAAATGAGGATTACATCTCATGTTTACAGTACTTGTAGATATTCAAGGTGGTCATAGCGTATCTCCAAGGCTTCAGCATCTCAGGTTTCACGTCATTGTGCGAGCCACTGACATCTCCCGAGCTAACATTGTTTTCGAGATAGTACATCGAGCTCGAGATCCTTGCTCCGAAGTTGTTCCTGAAGATGAGGGGCTCTCAGAGCTACCTTTCGAGATCGAGATCATTTCGAGGTCACTACATTCGAGGTCATGTATCATACTTTGCAGGCTCGATTTACAATCGTAGAGCATACCCTAACCTTCACGAGACCATTTAATGCGAACTCAGCTTTCGAGGTCATATTTACTATGGCTCGAAATCTGGGTATAACATTTTGCCCCCTCAAAAGTATTTGTTCGAGTCCTAAGAGAAGGAAACTTTTGAACTACTCTTTCTGGGAGCCATACCGTCACACTCTTAAAAACGGACACGTGCCAGATGGGTATTGCTCACTTTAGGTACTTGAGTACCTTGGGAACACGCCCACGATCGTTCGTCTGACAACTTTTCGGCGCCATCTTATCACCGATTCCTCTCCATTCGATCTGTTGAGGATTTTAACCAACGCTCCTGATCAATTTAGTTTTCCCACCTATATATATAAGATCTCATCTTCGTCTTCTTCTTTACGTTTGTTCATCGTAAACTAGAAAGAAAAGAAAAAACAAGAAAGCCAGAAACTTTCTTAAGAAGCTTCCGTCCCGTGCATGTTTTCTCGACCCAAAAAACAAAGGAACCCTGGTCTGTTCGAGTCAGTGAGTTCTTTCTTGCAACCTCTTCTCCGAACGACGATTTCGCTACAATCACCATCACTGTGTAAGTATGCCATTTTTGTTTTTAGCTCTTTTTTTTTTGTTATGTCGTACTTGCCGCGTATAATAGAATGATACGATATGAGGTTTTGGATCAATAGGCTTTATGTTTTCTGGATTTTCTTTCTGGATGTTCACCTCTGGTTTATGCCCAGTTTTGTCCTTTGAACGGCGTTTCAACTTTCTGGGTTTTGAAAATTTTAGGCTCTGTTTCTTGTACACCAAGTTTTCGGGTAAAAACCCTTGTTCTTGACAATTACACGAAACCTGAAAAAGCCCTTTCCTGGCTAACCGCCACCTTTCTTTCCCTTGAATTTCGGGATTTTCAAAAAATCATCCACGTTCTTTTTCTTCCCTTGTGGAACACGCGCTCTGACTCTTTAGTGAGGGTCTTAATACTTAGTTTCTTGTTGTTAGATATCCGAGCTCATCCTATCGAGTTCGTGATCCTTGCATGCATGGCCCTCACCATTTTTTCTTTCTCGTTAGATGTCACAGAATCTGGAAAGACGGTGGGGGTCATTACGAGCAATCCCTTACGAGCCCAAATCTCCGAGCCCGGAATCGGTCTTTGCCCGGAACCAACGTCGGATAAAAGAATACGAGCTTGCGCGCGAGCAGGAGGACATTCGAGCCCACTATCGTCGTCAGATAGACGAGGTCATTGAAAAGAAGAGAAAAGTCCTTCGGGAGGCCATTTATCCGGAGCCCAACCCAGGTCCTAGGCCAATCCCCCTCGACCCAGCGTTAAAATTCACGGTTGCATACCGCCCAGGGGAACTCCAGTTTTCCTTAATGACGGAGCCTTCGTCTTCACAGCCTAGGAGGGAGATGTTCGAAGCCGAATTCTACCAGAGCTCGGTTACCACCACCGACCAAATAACCGATATCCTGGACCTCCATGGCCTTAGTTCGTTGGACACACTGAAGTGTCGAGCTCCGACAAGGCACGAACGGAGCTGTTTCGCCCCTGGGGGTCGCGATTCCAGTGTAAAATTCGCGGCCTGGAGCCAAGAACATATAAGGGCAGGAGCTCTGCTGCCCCTGAAGTCCTTTTTCAGCGACTTCATTGATTTTGTTGGGTTGGCTCCATTCCAACTCAACACCAATTCATACAGGGTGCTGTCTGCCCTGAGGTCCTTGTTCCACGAGCAGGGGTGGACAGGACCTTCACCCCAAGAGATTTTATATCTCTTTTGCTTGAAGAGTAATCCCTCCCGAGCTCGGGGAGGGGATGGCTTTTATTATCTTTTGAGCTACCCCAAAGAAACAAAGATCTTTGAAGATCTTCCGAACCACCCTCCTGACTTCAAGAAGGCTTTTTTCTGGACAGACGGTCTGTCCCCGTCTCGACACCGTTCGTTCAGGCGGATCCGTAAGTATTCTCATTACTTTCTATTTTTAAGCTCGGAATTTTAGCCCTAAAATCAATATTTAGTTGAAATGTACCTCGTCTTTCAGCTAACTTTCAGCGTCCCACCCCTGACGAAACAATGACGGAGCACAGAGAGGCCCTGCTTCGACTCCCCTACGGCAAGCGGTCGCTCTCATTTCTATTACACGAGGACAAGCTTCGAGCTTGTGGGTTGTTGGGACAGGGCCAGTCAACCTCTGACTGGTCCAGTAAAAAATACGAACGCTGGGAGGAAGTGCCACTGCCCACAGGCACCCTTCCTCCGAGGAGAGAAAGGAAAGCGTCTCTCCCAACTCGCTTGAGAAGTCCGCGGTCGGGGAATGAGGCCAACGATGAAGCCTCGAGTTCGGACTCTGGTGGAGGTAAAACCCTTCCTACTTCGCGAATGTGGTCCCCCACTTTATTAAAACACAGGCCCAATAGACTAGTCTCGTGCCCACAGGATAGATACCACTTCTACATATGGAGTTGGGTAGATGACTGTGTCCATAGGTTTGATAGTGGGCTCGGGAAATACGACACTATGTATACCACGGACGAGGTGTGGAATGGGATAGCTGTGCAGTATGGGACCAATGATTATAGGGACCTTTCGAGGTTATCACCAACTTATAGGGAAGGCACTCCCCCCGCCTCTTCTGAAGACGGGGGAATTTCATGGTCCCCAAGCTCAAGCTCGGGGGAAAGTTCCAGTTAGGTTTTTTCTTCCACCACTCTATACATGATGTTGAAGTAACTTGTATCTCTTTTACTGACTCACTGTGATGACTTGTGCAGGCGACATGGACTCCGACCTCGACGCCCTTATCGACAATGCGGGTGCCAAGAGGAGCAAACGCCCCAGGGCAGGGGGACTGAAAACCAGCCAGCCTGGGAAAGGCTCCAAGAGATCTAGGAAAATGCCTCCTCCTCCCCCGCCGGCTTCGAGCTCTGCTGCTGCGTCGACTGGCCAGACTAACGCCCCCATGACGATATCACCCTCGCAGGCCGTCGTCTCTGTGGTGGCGCCGGCCTCGCAGACTGGTATCGCTGCCGTGGTCGAATCCCAACCTCCTGTGGAGGGTCAAACGTCTTCTACTCAGCTCGCCAAAAGACCTTCTGCTTCCCGAGCTCAGAAGCTAACCATCTCCACCCATATGGATTCGTATGTGGTGGATAATGCTGCCGGTCCTCACGGTTCTACGCTGATCTCAGATGTAATGTCCCGGATCGGCCAGAGTTACGGCAGTTTCGAGGCTCCTCAGTGGCAGTGTCTAACTGGCACCCGAGACCGCACTGTCCTGTACGAGAAGAGTATCGAGCACACTGCCGCGGTAAGTATCCTTCTATATTCCCTTTGCTTACATTCATACTGTCTCGAGGCTAATGATGGTTTCTTCCTTTTTTCAGGCTCTTGCTTTCACTGCCCAGCTCAATTACGAGCTGGACAACGAGATCCATTCGAGCAGGACCCACACCCAGGAGGAGAGGGACCTCCACCTTAGAGCGAATGATGACCTGAAGGCGGCGAATACTAAGCTCGAGGCAGTGGTTAAGGAGCGTGAGGAAATGGCCAAGGAGCTCGGAAAGCTGAAAGACGAACTCGAGGAGCAAAAGAAAGATAACATCCAGCTTCGGGAGACCAATAAGAAGCTCGAGGAAGACAAGGCCGTCACCCTCGACCTTATGGAGGATATCAAAACCCGCCTTACTGCCGAGTACAAAGAAAAGAAGGAAACGGCGGTCGACTCAGCCATGTACCGGATGTGGGCCTATAACGAAGAACTGGACACCAGTTTTTTGGGTCCCCACGAGGCGTCCTTCCTCGAACAATGGAATGCTCGGCTCGAGAAGGAAGAGGCCGAACGGCTCGAGAAAGAGAAGGCTGAGCAGCTCGAGAGGGAAAAGGCTGCTCCGGGTACCGTTTCGGAGGGAGCTCAGGAGGATAGTCATGCTATTCGTCCTGAGGGGTCCGGTGCCGCTGAGAAGGCCAAGGAGACTCCTCTTCATTGAGTCTGACCTCGGGGAGATCAGTCATCGGGGCTGCGTCCCCTTATGTAATTATTGTGAATTACGCCCATGGGGCTGATACAATTTCTTTAACTAATTAAATTTTTTTTTAATTTTTACATGCTTTACATTTCTTGGCTCGAAATATTTTGCACATTCTTATAATTGATGAACTCGTTTATGTTTATTTATGCATACAAACATAGTTTGGATTTTAGGCTCGAACTTCGATGCATTCATGCATAGTTTATTCGGATTATCCGTTTCCGACCTCGTCATTTATCAAGGTCGGATATTACTCCAACCATGAACTCGAAAGTATTTATATGGTATGTAATATGAATGATTTGGTTATATCTTTTTTAGTTACTTTTCCTCATCCTCAGTATTTTAGCTCCGAGGTTAAGAGTTCGAAACTATATTTCTAAGATATTCCAGCCTCGTCTTTGACTTATCTCGCAATAGGTTTAGGCTCCCATTTATCATCGATCGATAATTTGGCTGGTTTGTTCCAAACCTATTGTGTCTACACATCTGGTTAACTCCAAATATTTAGGTTTTGATGGTTCGGTTATATCCGAACTATCTAAGATCGCGCATTTGGTCATGTCCAAATACTTTGTGTTTGATAATTCGGTTATGTCCGAACTATCTAATTGCGTACTTGGTTATATCCAAATACTTTATGTATATTTTTTATTTTTTAAGCTGGTGGTATGTATAACTATGATGCCCCCTTAATATCCTATGAGTGTGATCATAGGTTATTAAATTAAGAGAGATTGCAAAAATAAAAATAAATTACATGTGACACAAAGTAGACCCTTTATTTGAAATTCAAAAACAAACTAAATACAGAAAATCATGGTTACAGGCGACACTTTCTACACTATTGATAATATGGTCTAAGGTGTTCACCATTCCATGCTCGAGGTATCAGGCTCCCATCTAATCTCGCAAGTTTGTATACGCCCGGTTGGATGACTGACTCTATCTAGTAAGGTCCTTCCCAGTTCGGCCCGAGCACCCCAGCTGCTGGATCTCGAGTTGCTAAGAATACTTGTCTCAAAATCAGGTCTCCCACTCCGAACTTTCGGTCTCGAACCCTCTTATTGAAGTATCTCGTGGTCCGTTGCTGGTAAGCAGCATTTTTCAGCTGAGCCTCTTCCCTTTTTTCTTCGATCAAGTCTAGGGTTTCTTCGAGCTGAGTATGATTGGAACTTTGGTCATAAATCTGAGTTCGAATCGTTGGAATTTCGACCTCACTGGGCAACATTGCCTCGCAGCTGTATGCTAGAGAAAACGGGGTATGCCCAGTTGATGTCCGAGCTGTAGCAATGTATAGCTTTGGCCTTGAGCTCTTTTGCTATTCGTAGTCCCGCAAGTAAAGCCTCGTACTCAGCTTCATTATTAGATGCTTTAAAGCCGAACCTTAATGCATAGTGAAATTTGCTCCCTGCAGGAGTGATCAGAATAACTCCTGCCCCCGCTCCATTTTCATTTGACGACCCGTCGACGTAAAGTTTCCACAGCTCGTGGGCCGTGGTTGTTACCTCGTCATCGGCGATACCAGTGCACTCCACTATGAAGTCCGCCAACGCTTGTGCCTTGATGGTCGTTCTCGGATGGTAGGTGATCTCGAACTGTCCGAGCTCAACAGCCCACTTTAGGAGTCGACCAGACGCCTCTGGTTTAGACAAGACTTGCCTTAGTGGTTGATCTGTCAGTACATGGATAGGATGTGCCTGAAAGTAAGGGCAGAGCTTTCGAGATGAGTGGATCAAACTGAGGGCGAGCTTCTCCATCAGTGGATACCTTGACTCTGCCCCCAGTAATCTTTTACTGATATAGTAGACGGGTTTCTGTATTCTCTCTTCCTCTCGGACGAGCACCGCGCTTATCGCGTGTTCGGTAGTTGAGAGGTACAGGAGCAGTACTTCTCCCGTCTCAGGCTTTGATAGGATGGGCGGTTCGGCTAGGTGCTTTTTGAGCTCCTGAAAGGCTAGCTCGCACTCATCTGTCCATTCGAACTTCTTACTTCCTTTCAATAAGTTGAAGAATGGGAGACCGCGGTCTGTTGACTTCGAGATGAACCTGCTCAGAACTGCCATCCTGCCAGTCAGGCTTTGAACATCTTTATGCTTCCGAGGTGAAGGCATATCGATGAGGGCCTTTATTTTGTCGGGATTAGCCTCGATCCCACGAGAATTGACAATGAAACCCAGAAATTTTCCTGAAGACACCCCAAAAGTGCACTTCTGAGGATTCAACTTCATGTTGTACTTTCTAAGCACGCCAAAGCACTCTTCGAGGTCATCAACATGGTTTTTGTTAAGTTGAGACTTTACAAGCATGTCATCAACATAAACTTCCATGTTGTTCCCTATTTGCTCTGAGAACATCATGTTTACGAGCCGCTGGTACGTGGCTCCGGCATTCTTGAGTCCGAATGGCATGACATTGTAGCAGTAGAGCCCTTTATCTGTAATGAAGCTCGTATGCTCTTGGTCGGGGGCATGCATGGGAATCTGGTTATATCCAGAATAGGCATCCATGAACGACATCAGACCATGCCCCGCCGTGGCGTCTACGAGCTGATCAATTCTCGGCAGGGGAAAACAGTCTTTCGGGCAGGCCTTGTTGAGGTCCGAGTAGTCAATGCACGTCCTCCATGTCCCATTGGGCTTCGGGACCAACACCGGATTGGCCACCCAATCAGGGTAAAAGGCGTCCCTTATAAAATTATTTGCTTTCAGCCTGTCCACCTCCTCCTTTAGTGCTTTCTTTCTGTCTTCATCTAGCTGCCTTCGCTTTTGCTGCTTCGGGGGAAAGCTTTTGTCTATATTCAACGCGTGGCTTGCTACATTAGGGCTTATTCCCACCATGTCAGAGTGTGACCACACAAAGACATCCTGGTTTTTCTTCAGAAAGCAAATTAATTGCTATTTTGATTCGTCTTGAAGGTGTTTCCCGACCTTCACCTTCTTTGAGGGATCAGATTCATCGAGCTGAACCTCTTCGAGCTCCTCCAAAGGTTGGAGGTCAACCTTTTCCTCAATCCTCGGATCGATCTCCTCATCAATTTCTAAAACTTTCCCATCTTTATTCTGTATGACAACGAGTGCTTGAGCGCTCGTTTGTTTCTTTCCCCTTAAGGAAATGTTGTAGCACTCCCTTCCTGCCAATTGATCTCCTTTCAATGTTCCGACCCCGCTTGGAGTTGGGAACTTAAGGGCTAGATGCCTTACAGATGAAACTGCCCCCAGCCCGACCAGGGTGGGTCTCCCGAGCAGTACATTGTAGGCAGATGGTAACTCTACTACCACGAACTCCATCATCTTGGTCACCGAGACTGGATAGTCTCCCAAGGTCACAGGGAGTTCAATGGACCCCATAAAGGCGGTTCCTTCTTCAGAAAAGCCGTACAAAGTGGTTGCACAAGCCTTCAGGTCGCGAAGGGAGAGTCCCATTTTCTCTAGTGTCGCTTTATAAAGGATGTTAACTGAGCTCCCATTGTCTATGAGAACTCGGCGCACTCTTTTGTTGGCAAGCTGCAGGGTGATGGCAAGTGGGTCATGATGAGGGAACTGGACATGGGAGGCATCCTCCTCGGTGAAGGTTATAGGCTGAGTTTCAACCCTTTGGCTTTTTGGTGCCCTTGGTTCGGGTTCGTAAGGAGACCCGTCCCCTGTCTTCAGTTCATTCACATATCGCTTTTGAGCATTTCTACCTCCTCCTGCGAGATGAGGACCGCCCGAGATGGTTATTACGTCCTCTCCATCTATCGGCGGAGGCCTGTCTTCTTCCCGGGATCGGGAGTTATTATTCTGTGCTGCTGGAGGCGGGGCTACTCTCTGGCTGGAAGTAGTCTGTCCAGTACTCTGTTTTTTGACATACTGCCGGAAATAACCCCTCGAGATCAACCCTTCGATCTCGTCCTTCAGCTGCCTGCACTCATCAGTTGTGTATCCGGTGTCTCTGTGAAACCGGCAGTACTTGCTGGAATCCCTCTTGGACTTTTGATTCCTCATTGGGTCCAGACGCCTGAAGGGGACCTGGTTTTCATTAGCCAGGTATATATTTTCGCGAGACTCATTGAGCTCGGTGTGTACTTTATATACGGAGTAATACCTTTCTCCTTTCTTTTTCTTTCCCCCTTCAGCCTCGGGGTTATTTCCCTCGCTCTTTTTCCTCTTAGAGGGATTCTCTGTGGTAGGCTGTGAAGTTCCTGGGTCAGCCGAGGTTGAGGCGGAGTTAATGTTTATCGTTGTAGTTTCGGTTTGTGAGGTCGCTTTTAGCGTTGACCTCGCCTCCTCTACATTGACAAATCTCTGCGCCCGTTTGTTAAACTCGGTTATTGACCTCACCGGTTTCCCTTGCATGTCATCCCAAAGGGCGCTTCCGGGCAACACACCAGCTCGGATGGCCATCAAGTGTCCACTGTCGTCCACATCTCGTGCCCGGGCGACCTCTAAATTAAATCTTGTCAGGTAGCTTTTCAGTGTTTCACCCGGCTGTTGCTGGACGTTAGTCAAAGTGGACGCCTCTGGTCTGACTCCCATCATAGCTCGGAACTGCTTCTTGAAGTCTCTAGACAATTGATCCCACGAAGTTATCGAGTGTCTCTTGTACTTCTCGAACCAACTCTTGGCAGGTCCGGCCAATGATGTCGGAAACAACATGCATCTGAGCTCGTAACCTACGTTACTGGCTCTCATAATTGTGTTGAATGTACTCAGGTGGCTACACGGGTCGGTTTTTCCTTCAAATGCTGGGACGTGAGGAATCCGGAACCCTTGGGGAAACTGAGTGTTAGAAATATTGGGAGCAAACGGCTCGAGCTCCTCATCAGAGTCCTTGTATCGACCACTCCCTCGTTCATTCTTCAAAAGCCTAAAGGCTTTTTCGAGCTGATCCATCCTTTCTTGGACTGGGTCCTTAGGTGGTGTTTGGAAATGATAGTCATTAATCGCGATTCCAGGCTCGCGTCTCCGTGAGGGATCTCTACGCCCATTCAGATGATTCCTAAGATCCGGATTTGTCTGATCTCCCTTTCCCCTGCTCTGATTCAGATGATTGCGCAGGTCGAGATGGCTCTTGTGATTTCCAGTATTTTTACGACCTCGGTCGTGTTTACTGACAGACCTAGTTTCTCCGGACTCATCACTGGTGAAACTCATCGATCGGTCATTTCGTGGTGGATCCTTTCTACGTCGCCCTGTCTCTGTAGTGCGAGATCGGGACGTCTGACTTCTCTCGGATGGCGCGCCTTTCCGCCCCTGGAACGTCTCCCTGTTTCCTTGTCTTTCCCCTGCACGCCCTTGATCCTGATCTCGACCAGGTTGAGCATTCCTGCGGGGAGGTGAAGGATATCTTATGGGAGACGGAGGAAACCGTATAGGTGACGGTGGTTGTCGTCCTTGCCTCGGCCTGGAGGGTCCAGAATTTGCCCGAGATGGTCCAGTTGCGTTCAGTGCACTACCAGGAACCTGATTCCGAGCCTCAGCAGGAGCTCGGTTGTTCTCAGTTCCTGCAGGCACTTCCACAGGTGGATTAGGCGGGACCCGAGCTCGGGTACTCCTCTGAGGCCTAGAAGGAGCGGATGGCTCTGTTGGTGCTGGAGGTTGTGCTGGCCTCCTTGTGGCAGCATTTTTTCGTGGACGTCCACGGGGCCTCCGGGGAGGAACGTGCACGTCCCTTGGAGGAGGGACTTGGTCTTCGCGCGGAAGCGGGGGCTGAGCCACCTGCGCCTCCGCAGCTATCCTAGTCAACTCCTCGTTACGTTTGTTGGCGTCTGCCAACAGCTGTTTCAGCTGCCGATTCTCCAATTCTACAATAGGGACATAACGCTCAGGGTTATAGTACATGTCCTCATCCCTTGGTTGTGGAGGTGGTCCCCGGGAATCAGAGGACCCACTCCTTTCTTCAGCGTCCGGGTTCTCCATTGGTTGTTTTCCAGGACGCCTTGGGTAATTTTCTTCAGGAGTGTTCTGATTGTTTGCAGCCATGAATCTCTCTGGGATGGATGCTTGAGGCTCTCAATGAAAGCACCAAACTGTTGACGCCGTTTTTCGTCAACAGATAAAAGAAGAGAGCACGTAAACAATTAAAGACAATGGCCAAAAGAAACAAACGAATCAAACACACGATTTTTACGTGGTTCAGCAGTTAAATCTGCCTAGTCCACGAGTCTCTGTTATTAATCTCAAGATTATCTCTGAACAATTCTTTAGCAAGAATTCTCCAGAGTTTTCTCTCAAGGATCAGAATTTCGGTCCTTTACAATGGTGCATGACTTCTCTATTTATAGAGAAGGATGCAGAATACTATCCCACATATTTTGGGTAGTTACTCTTTTGTGAATAAAATAAATGGCTTTAAATGCCTTTAATCAGATAAAAAAGGAAACGTCCCTAAAGACCAGGAAACACATAACTGACTAAATAATATCCCACGATTCTTGGGGATTTACATCAATAAATGAGGATTACATCTCATGTTTACAGTACTTGTAGATATTCAAGGTGGTCATAGCGTATCTCCAAGGCTTCAGCGTCTCAGGTTTCACGTCATTGTGTGAGCCACTGACATCTCCCGAGCTAACATTGTTTTCGAGATAGTACATCGAGCTCGAGATCCCTGCTCCGAAGTTGTTCCTGAAGATGAGGGGCTCTCAGAGCTACCTTTCCAGATCGAGATCATTTCGAGGTCACTACATTCGAGGTCATGTATCATACTTTGCAGGCTCGATTTACAATCGTAGAGCATACCCTAACCTTCACGAGACCATTTAATGCGAACTCAGCTTTCGAGGTCATATTTACTATGGCTCGAAATCTGGGTATAACACATATACATCATTCAATTTTTACTCTTATATTATTAAATAAAATAGAGAATACATCAATTTGGTACCCTTTGTTTTAATGAAATATAACTTTGATACCCTAATGAGAATAACTGATGATTTTTATCGAGAATTTTTCTAACTTAACACGTGCCATTGGCATGTGCCCAACCTAGTATGTACAAAAGTGTTGAATTTTGGCCGAATGGTTGGAAATTTTGGTTTCTTATTCAAATTTGTATCTTTCATTCTTAATGACATTAGAAACACTTTAGTTAATATTTTCTATTGATTTGGTGCATGAAAAATAAGTCTAAAAACCATTCAAATAGAATTTTTGAAATCCCAACCCTTTCATTGCCGAAACTTTTTTGTAAAATTAAAGCTTGATTTCAACTTATTGTATTTGCAAACTGAGGTTATAAATCTTCATTTTTACCATTTTCTAATCGATCTAGGATTTAATATCTCAGTTTTGGACGTGAAAATTGTGATTTTGAGTCAGGATTACAAGTTGGTCTGCATGACCCACTTGCAGGAAACCGAGTCAAAATGACACGGCTGAAGCTTAAAGACAGGGAAAAATGACAGTTCTTCTCATGAAGTGAAAAAAAAGACTCGTCGTTTTCCTAAGACAATTTTTATTAAAAAAAAATATGATAAAGAAAAATTAAAAAATTAAAGCTTTTAAAAAAAGAATTTGGAATTTTATGATTTTCTTAATTTTTACATTCCTTTAGGCAATAAATTTAATTTTTTAATTTTTGCTCATTTTAATTATGCATATAATTTTGGTATTTTATATGTTATTTGGAAATTAATTAAAATGTGCAATTTTTTTTTTATTTGACATATTTATTGTATGATTTATTTTTATTTATTATGCATGCAGATATAATAATTGTGCTAATTTGGGTATGTAATTACATTAATGTTTTACAATTAAATTTTAGTACAATTATTTATTTATTTAACAATAGTGCATAATTAATTTATTGCCTTATTAAGCATTAATTTTTTATAAATATTCTCCCATTTAAGTATATATGAAACTATTGCATTTATTTTCATACATATAAATGTAAATCATTGTACTAATTTTGTACGTTTATTTTTGTTATAATTCATGCAATATTTATTATTAGTACAATTAATTTTAAGATACTATATGCATAATTTATAGATTATTAAATGCATCATATATATATTCCATATTTGTATTTTATGCTCAAATACAATTTACTTAATGTCATTTATATTATGTAATTTATTACATTTTATGAGTATAATTAAGTGTATAGAAATTAATATAATATACATTTAATTATAATTAATTTTTGCTATATAAAAAATACACTCATAAAGCTTTATAATTTTATATAATTATAGAGTAGCCACAACATCTTTAGTTAAATAAAATTATATATTATGACAATAAGGATGACATAAATATTTTAGACATTAACTATAATTTAAGTGCTAAATAAATTAGATTTAAAAAAATTTAACATACAATTTAGTTAAAAATTAGTATTTTAAGATTCATAAAATATTCACAAATTAATTAGAATAATTATTTATAAAAAAATTTGGTTAACATAAGAAACACATGAAATTAAGATAGTGTTCAATCTAAAAAGGTTTATAAAGATCTTCGGACGACCACACTAGGAGCCCTCTTAGTGATTGCTTATTATGTTGTTACATAATTGTTTTTAGGTATTAAGTAGAGCCTAAAACATAATGTCTAGTGAACTATATAATTTTAATAATTAGGGAGTAGCTACAACATCTTTACTTATATAAATTAATATATTAAGCTAATTAGAATCACATAATGGACATAAATTGTGATTGGGTGTATAGATATAATAATTTTACAACAAATGGATTTTATTATGTATCTATAGTTAATTAAGATATCATATTAAATTAATTTTCTTAATCTACCCACAGGAGTTATGATAATTAATTTAATAGTTTTATCATAAAGTTTATTTAGATAGAAATATCAAACCTTAAGTTTTTCAATTGTTTGATTAATCTATCATACTATACATATAATCTTATTAAATTAAAAATTTAGCCCACATGCAATCTTTAGTTGATAAGATTCAATCTTTGGCATGTTTATACATTGGTAAGAACATGATTCCATTAAACCTCAAAACTCTATACCGATAAACTTGTAAACCTATTCATGCGTCATTACAACCCATTTATTCTAATGTCCCAAAAGAACTTCCCGAACTTTGGGGTGATAACTCCAAAGTGTGGGAGGAGAATATTCTCCTCCATCCAAGTTGCACAGACATTAACTGTGCATATAAGATCAATAAAACATCTGCCATCATCACCACTAGAACTCCAATTTCATATGTATGTTATGAATCTACTATTGTTAATGTTAATATTAACACATTGTGGATTGATTATGGATCAACAATCCACATTTCAGATTCCTCTCAAGGCTTACAAAACCAAAGGAAGCCAGTAGGAAGTAAGCAAAGCATCTTATCCAGAAACAAGATGGGCTCGCATGTGGAAGCTATAAGAACGTCCACTTTAGTACCTTTTATGTTCCAAGTATTTTTAGAAACTTAATTTTAGTTTCAAGACTAGTACCATTAGGATATTCCTTTACCTTTTTCAGACTATTATTTTAATCTATTATATCAATCTGAATGTGTTGAGAATGGTACAATGTATGATGGTCTTTAATTCATTAATTTGCAAAATAATACCATTCATAATGTTATGCATTCAAACTGGCATTAAGAGATGTGTTATGAATGAGGATTCCTCTACATTGTGGCACCATAGATTGAGACATATCTCTATTGATAAAATTAAAAGGTTAGTAAATGATGGGGTACTTAATACCTTGGCTTTTACTAACTTTGAAACATGTGTGGATTGCATTAAGGGAAAACATACCAACAAGTCTAAGAAAAGTGGTGTTCATAGGAGTTTTGAAATATTATAAAATTATTTGTGAGAATATATAGTAATTTTTCTTACAATGATAACAAAAAATATCACTTTTAATTCCAATAAAAAATTATTTGTGAGAATATATAATAAATATTTTGTCACAATTCGCCACTAATGTAGTTTTAGTCACAATTTATTATATATAATTATATAATTTGCTAATTATAATTTTTATGACTAATAATTTAGTGATACTTTTTAATAGTGACATAAGTATAATAATTGTTTTTAGTCACAAATTTTGTTATGAGTAATAGTACTTATGGAATTGGATTGGATGTGTCTATACCTTTTCATAAGGTCCCTCAGGTTGGCTCTTGGATGTGGCATTTTACATATAACGGTAATTATTCGGTGAAGAGTGATTATTTCTTGGCTACCCAATTGGATTCTACCAATCCTGCCCCTTTGAAGGTAATATTTTCGGTGTGGTTGAAGAAGTTTTGGAAGCTAAATTTACCCAAAAAAAGTCTTAATCGTCATTTGGAGGGGTTTCCATGAAGTTCTTCCAACACATGTAGGATTACTAAAGAGGAAAGTGTTAATGCATTCAAAATGCCTTGTATGTGGCTATTCCTTGGATTAAAATAGCCATGTTGTTTATTGGTGTTGCGGGGTTAACAAGATTTGGAAGTTGTTGGACTTCTCCCTTTTACATAATATCTACGTAGATATCTCCTTAAAGAAAATAATTTTAAAGGCTTCTGAGGTGCTTCTCAAATAGAGTTTGAACTTTTCCTTTTTCTTTTTTAGCTTGGTATGTATGGGGGGAACGGAACCAGATTACTCATGGTCATGCTCCTTACCTTCTTGATGTTGTAGTTTTGCGAATCCATTCACTTTTTGAGGACTATCGATGGTGCGAGAAATCTAATGCTAACATCACAACCAATTCTTGTACTTCTACCGCCAATTGGATAACTTCTCATTTGGGATTTTTAAATTGAATGTTTTTGCACCCTTAGATGAAAAATCTAACACTATCGGTATTGGGGCCATCATCCGGAATTCAAATGGACAAGTTGTTGCTTGTTTATCCAAATTTTGATTCAGTATGCATGTTTATCTACTTTTATGTTCCTTATGGCTTTCATGTCGTTAATGTTTTATTCTTCTCTTTATTTAGCACCATGTAGATTTCTCATTCTTATTTATGTTTCAATTAGTTCCCTTCAGATATCTTTTTTACTTTTGTTTGTTTTCTTACCGTTTTGAAGGAATATACATTGTATATGTTGTTTTTTTCTGATGTATTTCCTTTGCTGTTTCCAGTCACAACAAGAAAAAAGGGCTTTTACTTCGGTTTTTAAGCTGGATTTACTTCGGTTTTCACTAAAATTTGCAACCGCAGTAGTTTGAAGCGAAACAAAAAGTAGTTAAAAACCGAAGTAAAAAATAAGCTTTCTACTTCGGTTATTATGTAAAAACCGAAGTAGAAAGTGGGGATTCTACTTCGGTTTTTACATAATAACCGAAGTAGAAAATGGGGTACGCTTCCTTGCAAGGCACTTTCTACTTCAGTTATTATGTAAAAACCGAAGTAGAATCCCCACTTTCTACTTCGGTTTTTACATAATAAACCGAAGTATAAACCCTCCCCCCCCCCCCCCCCTTTTAATAATTATTTCTAATTATTTTTAAATGGCTCAATTCTATTTATATATATATATTTTGCCCTAATTTTTTTTAAAGAGTCTAATTATATGAATTTATAGTTATATATATTTTTACAATTGGAATTGGTTTATTTTCATTTAATTTATAATAGAAATAAAAATCACAAAATTTATACACTTAGAATTAAAATTCTTATAAAATTAAATATTTATACATTCACATAATTGTTAAGTAGAATAACATAATCATTCATATATACATTCACATAATTGTAATTAAGTAAAATAGCATAAACATTTATATATACATTAACATAAAACTAAAGGTATGTATAAACAAAATAGTCTTACTAATAAATTTAAGTCGTCAATCGGCTTAACTATTCTTGTTGGATTGGCAAGATGTCCTCCCGACCCTTGGCGACAATTTAATTACTAGTAACTTTGTCATTTAGTTCATTCTACGAAACAAACCAATGATAGATTAAATTAGTAACTTGTAACAACACTTAAAAAAAAATTCCTACTTTGCTTTAAAACACTTACAACTCTTTCTTCAATTTTGTTGTCCAAATTATCTTCAACAAGAGTCTTCTTCGTTTCTCGCGCTCTTATCCAAATTTCATATCCATCTACATATTCCACTCCTAGTTCTTTTTTCTAGGACATCAAACATAATTGAAGTTTAATTATTAAATTTTTCTAAGTCTAACAAAATTTCGACAGCATAACAACTGCATTTTAACATCTCCAAAAATTTAAAAACCTGTAAATAACACAATATCTCGACATAGTGTGTGAATTGAAAAAGGAAAACAATTAATAAAATCTATAAAAAAATTGGCAGAGTTTCCTTTGTTTTTGTAGCATATACCAATTTTATAGTTATATATAAATTCAACACAAACAAACACAAAATCAACATACATAATTCCATCCTTATATCACCGCCAACAAAAAACTTCCCAGAACCTACTCCACTAAAGTAAAACATGCATGATTTAACTCTAATTTTATAAATAAATATTGCAATAGTAATAAATAAAATTTAAAGATTACTCACCTCCAATATTACTCTTGAAGTCACCCAAAATCAATACCAAATTGACAACTAAATCAACAACCTTACTAAAAAGCTTAAACAAAAACAAATAAAAATCAATTACATAATTAATTAAACTAGTTTCATAATCATCAAACAACATATCAAGCTAGCTAGTTATAGAAAATAAAAAACAAATGTCACTAATAATCCAAACATTTCAAGTTCTAACATTGGCAACAACATTACCTATTGAAGCTATGTTTAGAAATTTAAATAGAAAGTCACAACAATTATTAAATTTTACTAATATATATATAATTAATAACATTATATAAAATAACAAAATAAATAAAAAAACTATAACACAAATATACTAAAAAATAAGTATTAAATTCGGAATAATATAAAAAAAATTAACACAAACAAAGTTTTAAGGTAACAAACCTTCTTTGATGCTCAAAATAACCTCTAAATCAATATTAGCAATTCTAAAACATATATATACTAAACACATTATATCTATAAGAAAAAAAATACGAAAAAAATATAGAAAATTAAAAAAAAATCATACAAACAAAGATTTAGTGATTCATACCTTTTATGAAGCTCAAGAACTTATTTTAAGGTAAGAAAACCAGTCAAAGTCCAATAACAATACCCATTTTCGAACCCTAAAAATACCCACACCCAAAGTCTTTATTTTCTCCCTCAAAAATAAAAATAGAACTAATATTTCTGTTTTTAAGTAAGAAAAATGATTTCAAATGGTAAAAAAAAAAACATAAAAAATGATATATTTAGTGAAACCCTCGTGGGAGTACGACAACAATGGAGATTTTCTGGGTTTGGCGTTTGAGATTTTTGCTTCAGAGAGACAAATGAGGGGCGGGAGGTATATATTAAGGGTATTAAAACTCTTTTACTTCGGTTCTTATATAAAAACCGAAGTAAAAGCCTTCAGGGGCGCGTTTGGCTTGCTCCACTTTTCACTTCGGTTTTTTCATAAAAACCAAAGTGAAAAGCCCTAATATAGTGTGCAAACCAAACATGACCCTTGTCTATTTTCTATTTTAACTTCGTTTTTTTAAGAAACTGAAGTAATAGCCTTTTTTTATGTACTACCATTCCCAAAAGCGAAGTAAAAACCCATTGAAAGGCTTTTACTTCAGTTTTTTTATATTCTATGTGTAAAAAACGAAGTAAAAGCCTATATTTCTAGTAGTGAGTTGTTTTGAATATCATTGTTTGAATTGTTCTAAGGTCTTGATATATTCATTACAATTTCGTTAGTCTCCCTTTATGACTAAAGGTTGATATTGTTATAGATCATAGTGGGCCTTTTTAATATGGTTTTGGTTTTCTGATTCATATTTATGCATTGTACCTTAAAGATTTTGTTTTGCCGAAGGGATGTTCAACCTTTCGGTTTAGGGTCGGATTTTTTTTTTCATACTTTAATTTTCTTACATTTTGCCCATTGATATATCTTTTCTTATTTTGGTTACGCTTCTGTCTATTCTCATTGAGTGCTATACTGTTTTTTGTAGGGCGCTTCTCTATCATCCTAACAGAAGCAATAGTTTTGATGGTGACCTTGGATTGGTCTTCTTTTCTTGGTTTACATTAATATTTCGTAGAGATGGTTTATTTGGCTCTAGTCTCTACTTTCTCTAAGAGAATCTTATATTGTAATGAGTTGGAATATTTGTTAGAAGATATAGCAAGTTTATTAATCTAATTTTTTTTGAAGTGTCTCTAATTCATGTATACGTTGTTCGACTAATAAAGTTGCTTATGGATCAACTACGCATGCACTTAAGGTGGATAGTGAGCTTGTATGGATGGATGATTTTCCACCCTTTTTATTTGATGTATCACACTGATTATTTTTAATGAATTTTCAATGAAATGTTTCATTGTTCATAAAAAAAAATATTGTTTGACCTATTTTTTATAATATGGGATCAGTATTAGCATAATCATACACTTAATTAACTGTGTTATTATTTTGGATGATCGGGATATGTTGTTTAAATTTTTAATATTAGCTGAAAAAATTACATCATGACATCATCCATCCATCGTAATTATCACATGATCATCAACAGCGAATTGTACCCAATTATTTAAAACTTTTAATTTCAAAGTTCATAACATTAGAAATATAGAAAAGTAACAAATAAAATTGACCCGTAAGCACAATATAGTCATCTTAATAGTTACTTTCCTCCAAAATTCCCATTAAATTCAAAGCAATCCAAAATTTATTAATCATTGAAAAAACTTAGTCTTAAAAAGAACAAATTAAGCAGCTTAATTCTTCAATGTGTTTTTGATATCAATGACGAATCGATATCTAACATCTCCGTTCTTAAGGCGCTCCATTGCAGTGTTCACGTAATCAATTGGAATGACTTCAATTTCAGATGCAATATTGTGCTTTGCTGCAAAGTCAATCATTTCTTGTGTCTCTTCTATACCCCCAATGCAACTTCCAGCAACTATTTTCCTTCCTGCATTTTATTTTTCCAAATTTAAAAAAAAAAAAGTTTATGTTTTTTTTCTCAAATTTCATATCATACATACAGAAAATATAAACATATATAATACAGACACACGCACACAAATACTTAGCTACTTACCCATGAGCAAAGGAAAAACTGGTAATTCAAGTGGCTTGTCTGGTGCACCAACCATAACCAGCTTTCCATGACACTTCAAAAGACCAATCAATGGCAAAAGAGGGTGTACTGCAGAAACTGTGTCAATGATACCATCTAGTGTGCCCATGGCAGCCTGCAAAAACAGCACAACAAATCATATTTAGCTAACATTAAAGCATTGTTTGGTTTTACTGAAATATGAAATGTTTACAAAAATACAATTATATCAGAATTTTTTCAACTACAAGGCTTTAGAATATAAAATAAAGAAACCGTTAATTCTTCTCCAATAAATAATTATTTGAATTTACCTGCATCTGATCTTTGTCTCGACTGACCAAAAACGAATCAGCACCAAGATGGTGAACAGCTTCTTTTTTATTAGGAGAAGTACTAATCACAGTAACCTTTACTCCCATAGCCTTGGCAAATTTGACAGCAATGTGGCCCAGCCCACCAAGCCCAACTACACCCAAATGAGTACCGGGCTTGTCAAGCCCAAAATATCTTAATGGGCTGAAAACTGTAATGCCAGCACAAAGGAGAGGAGCAGTGGCATCAAGAGGTAGATTGTCTGGAATCCGTACCACAAAGTGCTCGTCGGCCACCATTACGTCGGAGAAGCCTCCAAGGGTGGTGGTTCCGTCGTGGTAAGTTGCACTACAAGTGGGAATCATTTTGGGGCAATAGTTTTCTAGGTTGTTGGAGCATTGGATACAGGATTGGCAAGAACCGATCATGTACCCAACTCCTACTTTGTCACCTACTTTGAATTTTGACACTCTAGAGCCCACTGCTGTCACTATGCCAACGATCTCATGCCTGTATTTATTGAATGTGTACCACACAAAATTAATTCCAATATCAAGGTTGGGTGTGAAAGTGAAGCCCTCAAACAATTTATATATGTCATTCTACATAAAATATTAAATCTTAAACAAATTAAACGTGCTTTCACACGAACATGCTTTGTCTAACATATAAATATTTATATATAGTATTAATAATGATAATTGCATACAATACATGCACCGGAATTAATGTGATAAATTTTATTTTGAATAAATGTAGTTGGGTGAAAAAATGTCATCAATTAAATATTATAGTGCATATTTGGTCGGCACAAATTATTACTCGTACGTATTTAAATTGGTCATTGAAAATTCTAGTCAAACTCATATTTATTATATATATGATAGACAACAACATGCAATCACAACTTAATTATTGGATATTACTGTGCATAACTGAGTTAAATAAACGTAAAAAAGAGAGGCTCATATTTCATTATCTAAGTGAAATGAGCAGTTGATTTTATTAGTTTCACTATGTTAGCAATATCTAAAGCTTTTAAAATTATAAATTTCTCAAGAATTTGACCATGCATATCTGTTTACATATTTCTAATATAGTAACATATAACTAAACTCTATAGGCATATATATCATATATATATATATATATATGAGTTTTAAAGTAGAATGTTGCATACCCAGGAACAAGAGGATACGAGGACATTCCCCATTCATTCTTGATCATGTGCAGATCCGAGTGGCATATTCCACAGTACAACACTTTGAAAGTTACGTCGTTATCTTTAGCGTCCCTACAGTTAAGAACACATAAAACCCAGTTTAAAACCAGAACCAGAATAATTTCTTTTAATTCAAGAATTAAAAGACACCTATATATTTAACAAAAAAAACACAAAATTAATTTTCATTATGTTGACATGATTAAAGATTAACAAGCAAGATTCACGAGAACAAAACTATGATATTCTTTTGTCTTTTTTTTCTTTTTCTTTTAACCATCTTTTCTTCTTCTTTATTTTACAATGAAAAGAACAGAGCTGAAATCTTGAACATTTTGAAGCCTCAACAATATATATATATATATATAGAAAATATCATATAATAAGTAATAAACATACCTTCGGGAGAAGTGGAAAGGAGAAAGGAGGCCAGAAGCATCTCTGGCTGCCCATCCAAATGCTTTCTTCTGCTGGTGATGAGACTCAGCCATTATTGTCCTCTTCTGAAACTCAATTCAACCCAATATGTTAATAATAGAGAGAGAGAGAGAGCAATGTTATATTGAGCCCAATAGAGATTTGTGTCATATATATAGGACAGGGGATCTTGATTCGCGAGTGAACGTCGTGGCATAACAATAATAAACCTTACCCAACAGTGCACTAATACTAAAAATCGTCCAGTAAACTATTAGCAGCCACTTTTTTTTTATATAGACTAAAACATCTTTATGGTAATAATGGTGTGAAAAACATATTTTATTATTATGAACACGGTATAATTTAATAAAATTATGTCTATAAAATATTATAAATTTATATATATATATATTTATATTTATATTTAAATCTAAATTGAATAATAATTGATTAAATTTATGTATAATAATTGATAAACAAAAATGACATAAACAAAGTATATAATATATATATATATGTATGTATATAATGTTGAAAATAAACAAAATTATTTTAGAAGTATTAATTGATGATTAATTTTATCATGAATTTTTATTATGTATAAGATAATATATATATATATAAATACATTTAACATTAAGATAATTATTACTATATTAAGACATATTTTGTAAAACTAGAATCAAGATATATTATAACTTATTATAATGAAGAATTTATTCTTATTTATAATTGGTCACAAGTTTGGTTCTAAAATATTTTAGAACTATATCAAAGTTATTATAATATAGAGTAATATTTTATGTATATATATATATATATAGAATACTTCTTGATGGTTACTCCTCATAAATGAGTACTGACAATTATGATGACGTGGTAATATATTAATTTGGTATAGCAAGTCATCAACATGTAAATATTTTTTTTCTACATTAATTTCAAATTTAATGATTTTTTTGTCATAATTAATGGTGTTTACAACTAATGAAAAACACTAGCTATATTTAAAAATTAACATACAGTTGAAAAATGAAAAAATTTAAGATATTATATTTTCATAATAAATACATGTTTTTTTTATCAGACAACTCTTTAAAAAATTTAAAAAAATCAAAATTTATTTTAAAAAATATTAATTAATAACTATAAATATGAATCATTCGTCTAAATCTAATAATTAATATTAAAAAAAATCCAAAGGGATAAAAGTGCCCCATATATATAACATGTACACATATATTTTTGTAGGAATATACTCATTTGGTACCCTATGTTTTTGCAAAGTATCATTTTGGTACCCTCTGTTTTCAATAATGTTCATATGGTACCCTGTATTTTAAAATCGTACATATTTGGTACCCTAAACTCAGATTTGATAGATAAAATTTTCTCAATTTAATCAAACTGCTGTCAATTATGTAAGTTACAAATTTAAATTTAATTACATAATTACATATAACTGATGACAGTTTGATCATATTGACAAAATTTTATCTATCAAATCTGAGTTTAGGGTACCAAATATGTACGATTTTAAAATACAGGGTACCATATGAACATTATTAAAAACAGAAGGTACCAAAATAATATTTTGCAAAAACATAAGGTACCAAATAAGTATAATCCCTATTTTTGTTTCTACAAGAAGGTATAGAATTTTTTTTTCCTTTTATTTTTTAGTGGAGACTGTATAGTCAAAGTTGGAAGATTTGGCACAATCTCCCGTTAGCCTAAGCCGCCCACTCAATTGTACGTCAAAACTTTGTTTTAATGTATTTTAGTAATTTTGAAAGTCTGATAGAAGAAAAGAGGCATTCATAATGGAGAAAGGGACTGACTAATGTGGTGTTCGTGGTCCCTGTTTAGTTAAGGCCTTTTATGAGCTGAGAGTTAGGCCAACTCCATCCGTGAAGTGTATTTTGCTGTTGAATCACCATTAAAATAATATAATTTTAGCAGTATATATTTTTTTCATTTCAACAACAATATTAAAATTTATACTAAAAATTATATTTTATATTATTTTATATATAATATAAAATAATATTAATATATTTATTATTAAATACTAATATAAAAAACAAAAAAATAAAATAGGAGAAATGCATTTGTTGTTTTGCAGTCTGGTTGAAGCTGCCTTAAACCGAACTTGGTTGACATGATTGTGTTTTCAACTTTTGAGATTTATATAAGTTTTTCTACAAGAAGCTCCCTTTTCTAGTTTCTTAGAAATGAGCTTTTTTAAGTAAAAAACATATTTGTATAATAAATCCAAACTACTCTTAGGAATTACTTTTAAAAACGAAAATTGCTAAGGGGTATCACTGATGCCCAACACTACAAGAAAATGACATACTTTTATTAGTGCAATCTAATATTGGATCTCACACATTTAAATTTAATAAGTATTATGGAGTATTACTAACCAACCATAGAATGTCACTATATGTAGTACTGAGAATCTTAATGTGCCAAATAACGGACTCAGATCCTCTGTCCAATTTCCATGTCCTAAACCCTATCTTACTAATTACATTTAGCCATCTCAATTAATAAGTGAAACAGTTTATCACTCTCCCTTATCTCCATTCTTAGCTATCTGTTACCCTTAATAAATAAAATACTAATAATATACTTTTTATATTCTTTACTTTTTGTACACGTGGTACAAGCACTTTGCACCATCGACATTAATATTTTTTATCATTTTTTTTCTGTATATAGTACAAATAACTTTTTCTTTACATTTATTTTTTTCTTCACAAACTAGTACTAAACATTATCAATTTTTTTTAACTTTCTATTTCTTTCTCCGTAGCTGTTAATGATTAGGGTTAAGCATCGATCAATTTGAGCGATTTTTTCTTATTTTGAAATCTAGAATTCGGTTTTCGGTCCGGTTTGGTATAATCCAAAAACCGATCGACCATCATTTTACTTGAAAAAAATCGACCATTTTGGACCGTGATTTGGTCGGTTTTTTATTTTTAATATTTTTTATAGAAAATTTAATTTAAAAAAAATAATAAAAAATGTGGATTGTTGGAATCTATTTTTGAAAAAAATTTCGTATGAAAATGATTCATTTAACTTGTCGATGTTAACTTGAATATTAAAAACCTAAACACATAGTTAGTAGTTACATCCACATAGTTAGTAGTTACATCCACAAAGTTGAAAGTTTGAAACATAATTAAAAGTCCAAAAGCATAACCTCAAATCACAACACATTATCAAAAGTTCAATGTCTATTGTCCAATCCTAGAGAAGTTAAAGCCAAAAATCTACAACTACAAATCACAACCAGTCCTCCATCATCTCCACCAGAATTTGACAAATTAGCTTCCGTGTACTCCAACCAATCCTCCATCATCTCCTCTATATTTTCCATGTTATCCATTTTAAAGATTCTTTACTAAAAATGGAGAAGCCAAATGAAATTAAAATATCATCCACAACAAGTATCTAAATTCAAAGATAAAGAATTAGAAACAAAAAATCTACATAAATCCAATTCTGTAATATTTGACAAAACTCAAGAAAAGCTTTAAGTGAAAAAAAATAAAAATAATAAAAAACCTACATAAATCCAGATTTTGTATTTTGCAATAACAAAAATAAATAAATAATGAAATAGATAAACAAATGTTAAAATTTGATTCATACAACACGCACATAATTGTGTGAACTGTGAAGATGCAGGTGCAGCGCCAGCGGCTTAGGCCTGGGGGAAGAACGAACAAACCTCCTTCTTTGCTGCCTGCCGCCACTGTGAGGTTAAAGGATGAGAGAATGCAAGCCGAGAGGAGAGGGTGAAGGCCTTGACTGTGAGAGTGGAGAGTCTGGGATTGTTGTGAGGAGGCTTGACCGTGAGATTGGATGGAGCCCTTGACTGGAGAGTGGAAAGATGAGAGGCCAAGTGTCACACCCTAATTTCTCATAAATTATCGAGAACACAGCGTTGGATCATAATCATAAATATTGCTCTTTTATTGAATGAAAAATTAAAAATAAATATATGGATCCATGGTTTTACAAAAATAAAATAATTGTCTTTAATATATTAAAACGAGCAACATTTAAATAAAACTTTAAAAGAAAACATTCTTTAATAAATAAATATGTCTGCTTGATCTTCCCCGACTATATGGTCCCCACGAGTACATCACGAAGCTCTTAGGTCTCATTCGCCACCGACCTATCCATCTTTAATTGCCTGAAATAACAACATCATAAGGGGTGAGCTTCTAAGCCCAGTAAGGAAAATACAAACAAGAGTTAGTCATATAATCGTTTAATCAACATATCATAAATTTCACAAGAGTCATAACAAAACTTATTTATACTAATAATACAACATCATAAAACCCTAGGTCATATCATAGCCTAAGTCATAATTATAAAACATAAGTCATAGGTCATAAGTCATAATCGTAACTATAGGTCATAGATCATAATAACAAGTCAGATATAATAAAAAGATAAGTGCTTATACAGGGGTGGCAATTAAGCCTTGGACATAACTCCGTCATACACCGGACATCAACTTAGGTTCGTCATAAAATTTTGGCAACCGAGCCTACTGGTCATAAGTCTGTCATACATATCATTGGACACCTTAGGTCCAAACACACTTACCCCTTTATTGTACCTGAAATGTTAGGTTATACAAAACATAAACTAAACTACCTAATTTTCCTTACCAAAAACAAGAATATTGGAGACAAGAGCGGGATTGGAAACTCCTAAAACCAAACATAAAGAAACAATAAGTCCTCTAGAGAAAAGAAGATGAATAGATGATCTAAAACATTGGATAAAGACTTAACAAAAACCTTAAGATTCAAAGAAATTGAACACCTAACCAAAAGTCATTATAACGAGTTAGGATTTGAAGAAAATGAAAAGAATAAGAGGAACTATAATGAAATAAACCTGAGAATAAAGAATACCTTAGATAGATTAGAACTTCGATCTATACCTCAATATCAAAAAATCACTCTAACTTACTTCCCAAGTGTTTATAAAATCTTTAGATTTGAAAGCTTTAACCCCAAAACCCTACTGTTTCTCTCTAGAACGAACTTAGCAGCTTGGAGGCTCTTAAATGTGCTTGAAAGATGATGAAAAATGGCTGAGTGAAGGGTCTTATTTATAGAGTTCAAGGAGTGAAACTAAATCCTTTTAAAATGAATAAATAAATGATTAAAAATACATTTTTCACTCAACAGATGCCAAGAACTCGGTCAAAAACATTTAGGAACAAGTCAAAGTTGTTGAGGGTTGTTTCTAGTTTCAGATTTCACAAAAATTCAAAAATGGTCAATGGAGCCGATATATCACCTCGTATTGGTGATATATCGCCTACACCATAATCCCGAGGGTTTGTGGTTTCGTTTGTGTGAAGTCGACGTGTTTTTCGTATCAATCATAGGCAATATATTGACCCCTATAACTGCGATATATCGGCATGCGCTGATATTTGAAACTCATTTTTGCACACTTTCAGCATACTTGAATTTGTTTGACTGAGTAAAACGTTATCCTAACAGCTGAGGGAAGGTTCTAGACTTCCTAGACTTATCCATGGTTATTTTTATTCATCAAAAACCTTAAATCTTTAATAAACATATATGTGACAAATGTCACATTCCTCATTATTCTATCTAAACCTTAAGTTATAATAAATAATATTTTTAGGACTATCTTCATTAATCAAACCTTATGATAAAACTAATATTTCCAAACTATAGGCTAAACTTATAAAATCCATAACTAGCTCTACGAGTTTCCAACTAAATCCCGGCTTGAACCAATAAACGAAAACTAAAATACTAAGCTACTACTACTAGTACTATCTAGCTAAGTAAAATCTCGAGACGCCACAATTCTTCCTTACTTAAAAGAATTTTGTCCTCAAAATTTTCTTACAAAAAATCTCGGGATATTGCTCCCTCATATATTCCTCCAAATCCCATGTTGCCTATCTATCTGTGCTATTGCTCCACAATATTTTAACCATAGGGACACTTTTGGACCTTAACTCCTTAGTTCCCCGCTCTAGAACACGTACTAGTCGTTCTTCATAGCTGAAGTCTTGTTTTAACTCCAGAGCCTCGT
The DNA here is from genome assembly GCF_963169125.1 of Humulus lupulus. Taxonomy (NCBI): domain Eukaryota; kingdom Viridiplantae; phylum Streptophyta; class Magnoliopsida; order Rosales; family Cannabaceae; genus Humulus; species Humulus lupulus. Next base: position 270,907,962 of record NC_084793.1, read on the forward strand.
AATCGAGCACATGGGATGGATTTGATATATATGCTACATGCCCTACTTTGTCCAATATCTCAAAAGGACCTATAAACCTTGGGCTGAACTTTCCTTTCTTTCTGAAATGCATAATCCCCTTCATTGGAGAAACCTTGAGAAAGACTTGATCGCCTACTAAAAACTCAACAATTCGCCTCTTAGCGTCAGCATAGCTCTTCTGGCGACTTTGAGCAGCAACCATTTGTTGTCTTATCTTTTCTATTGATTCAATTGCTTCTCTTATAGCCTCGGGTCCTAAATATAGTCTTTCACCAACCTTATCCCAATGAAGTGGTGATCGACATTTCCGACCATATAGCATCTCATAAGGTGCCATGCCTATCGTTGCCTGATAACTGTTGTTGTATGAGAGTTCTATTAATGGAAGATACTTGCTCCATGATCCTGAGAAGTCTAAAGCACATGCCCTCAGCATATCTTCTAATATTTGTATGGTACGTTCTGAGTGACCATCGGTTTGAGGGTGAAATGTCGTACTTAGTTTTAACTTAGTGCCCATTGCACGTTGTAGACCTTCCTAGAACTTTGATGTGAATACTAATCCTCTATCAGAGACTATCGTCTTTGGAACTCCATGTAGTCTCACTATCTCTACCACGCAAAGCTCTGCGTACTACTCAGCGTTATAAGATGTTCTTACTAGCAAGAAGTGAGCAGATTTTGTGAGTCTATCTATTATTACCCAAACAGAGTCATGCTGCTTTGTGGTCCTTGGTAATCCCGTCACGAAACCATCGCTATATCTTCCCATTTCCATTCGGGAATCTTTAATGGTTGCAAAGTTCCAGTGGGTCTTTGATGTTCGACCTTAACTTGTTGACATGTAAGGCATTTTGTTACAAATTCTGCTATGTCTTTCTTCATCCCTGGCCACCAGTACATTGTCTTGACATCGTTGTACATCTTGGTCGATCTCGGGTGAACTGAATACGAAGTAGTGTGCGCTTCTTTCATAATACTTTCTCTTAATTCACCACTTTTAGGCACACATACATGATTCCTGTATCGTAACATGCATTCTTTTGTTAAGGATAAATAAACATTTTCTGAGCTTTGTAGTGCTGCCTTCATCTTAAGAAGAAACTCGTCCTCTTGTTGTTTCTTCTTTATTTCCTCAATTAGTGTTGACTTGATCATGAGGTCAGCTAGTTGTCCAGTTATTAACTCAATTCTGGACCTCTTAATATCATCTTGTAAGTGTTGAGCTATCCCCTTAAGTGTTGACATGCTTCTGTAACTCCGCCTACTAAGCGCGTCTACCACGACATTAGCCTTTCCCGGATGATACAAGATCTCACAATCATAATCATTTACTAACTCCAGCCACCTCCGTTGTCTCATATTGAGCTCCTTTTGTGTAAAGAAGTACTTTAGACTTTTGTGGTCCGTATAGATTTCACACTTTTCTCCGTACAGATAGTGCCTCCAAATCTTTAGAGCGAAAACCACCGCTTCTAATTCTAAGTCATGGGTTGGGTACCGCTGTTCATACTCCTTTAGCTGTCTTGAGGCATATGCAACCACTTTTTCGTCTTGCATCAAAATGCATCCAAGTCCCTGCTTCGACGTGTCGCAGTACACTACAAACTTGCCCTTATCATTTGGGACGCATAGAACTGGGGTGATATGAGCTTGTCTTTTAATGTTTGGAAGCTTTCTTCGCACTTCTCCATCCATACAAATTTTTGTTGCTTCTGTCTCAAATTTGTTAAAGGTGTAACTATTTTGGAGAACCCTTCAACAAATCATCTATAGTATCCTGCCAATCCCAGAAAACTTCTCACCTCCGTGTCACTCTTGGGTTTGGGCCAGTCCTTTACTGCTTCGATCTTGGCTGGGTCTACTTCTACGCCATTTTTAGACACAATGTGTCCTAGAAATGCTACCTTCTCTAGCCAGAATTCGCATTTCTTAAACTTAGCATATAATTTATGACTTTTGAGTCGTCCCAACGCCAGTCGCATGTGCTCTTCATGCTCGACTTTCGTCCTTGAGTAGATCAATATGTCATCTATAAACACCACCACGAACTTATCCAGGTAATCCTTAAATACTCGGTTCATAAGATCCATGAACGCGACTGGTGCATTCGATAAGCCAAAAGACATTACCAAGAACTCACAGTGTCCACATCTAGTCCGAAAAGCTATCTTTGGGATATCTTCTTCTTGTACTTTTTATTGATGATACCCTGACCGCAAATCTATCTTCGAGAATACCGTAGATCCTTGTAGTTGATCAAAAAGACCGTCTATTCGAGGCAAAACGTATTTGTTTTATATTGTCACTTTATTTAGTTCTCAATAGTCGATGCACACCCTCATACTTCCGTCCTTCTTCTTGACAAAAATCACCCGTGCTCCCCAAGGCGAATAGCTCGGTTGGATGAAACCCTTGTCTAAAAGCTTCTGTAGTTGTTTCTTTAACTCTTTTAACTCAGTAGGCGCCATTCTATAGGGAGCTTTCAAAATTGGTGCTGTCTCAGGTGCCAATTCTATTTCAAACTCGATTTCCCTACTCGGAGGTAATCCCAGTAGATCTTCTAGAAAAACTTCGGGAAATTCACATATAATATGTACATCCTTTGGTTCGAGATGCATCTCTCGTGTTTTGTCCACCACATTGGCTAGAAACATTTGGCAAACACTATTGATTAACTGTTGAGCTTTGAGAGTTGAGACGATCGGTATGCAAGTCCAGGAAACTTCTCCTTTGAAGGTAAAGTGTTCTCTGCCTTCTGTTTGAAATTCGACTGTCTTACCCTTACAGGCTATCGATCCCCCATATTTTGCTAACCAGTCCATGCCTAAAATTACATCATAATCCTTAAGGTCTAACTCGATCATATCTACTGGTAATTTTTTTTTCGATTCTAACTATGACGCTACACACCCCTCTACTAGATAGCATTCTTTCCCCCGAGGGTAATTTCGTGACAAACTTATCTCTAAAAAGTTCGCATGGTTTATCTAAGATATCAATCATATTCATAGAGACAAAAGAATGTGTAGCTCCTAAATCAGATAAAACATTGCATAGTTTACCAGAGATAGTGACTTGGCCTGTTACCACTATATTACTAATTTTTGCTTCACCTTTAGTAAGAGCAAAAACTCTAGCTGGCACAAGCTTGTCATCCTTCTTTTGGTTTTTCTTCTTTGGGAAATCCTTTTTAATGTGCCCTTCTTCTCCACAATTGAAACAACCTTTTGTCTTATATTGGCATTCTGTGGAATGCTTCCTCTTGCAGATAGGGCACTGGGGATATTCCACATACGGCTTTTTATTCTCGTTACTTTCTGATGCAGTCTTGTTCTTCTTGTCGACATTTTGATTTTGGCCACTGTCATGTTTTCGTTAGTGGTCATTATGTTCATTGTTATTCTTTTTGGTGTCCTTTATGGCTGCGCCTTCCTTCCAGATCCTTTCTTCCGCCTGCTCAGCTTCCAAGGCAACCTTTAATGTTTATGCATAACTGGTTATTCCCCGAATAAAATTTACCTCACAGGCTATCATAGGTTTTAGTCCCATCACAAATCTTTGAATTCTTAGCATCTCGGTGGGTACCATGTCTGCCGCGAACTTAGCCAGCCTATCAAACTTTCTTGCATACTCTGTCACAGTCGAATTCCCTTGAGTAAGCGTGATGAATTCGTAAACCCTTGTGGCTAGAATCGCAGGACTGTAGTACTTCTTGTTGAACACTTGGATAAACTCGTCCCATGTCATAATGTTCACATCTCTAGTCTGCTTCACTATATCCCACCAGATGCGGACATCTTTCTTTAGCAAGCTTGAAGCACAAGAGACTCGATCTTCGTTTCCAAGCCACATATGTTCTAGAATGGACTCCACTGATCGAAGTCATTCTTCTACTTCTATTGGGTCAGATCCGCTGTTAAACTTTGGCGATTGCTACTTTCTAAAATGTTCATAAACTGCCTCGTAGCGAGGTTTTGCCAATTGTAGTAATTGTGTTAGAGGAATGACTTGCTGTGCCATTTGTTGTTGTTGCTATGAGTTTATTTGGAACTCTTCTTCCATTCTCCTTAGCTCTCCCCAAAGACGGGCATTTTCTCTTTCCAAATTTTCTCGAGTAGCAGCAGCTGCCGGTTCTTCCATTACATAGCCTAAGTCATAATCATAAATCATAAGTCATAGGTCATAAGTCATAATCGTAAATGTAGGTCATAGATCATAATAACAAGTTAGATATAATAAAAAGATAAGTGCTTATACAGGGGTGGAAATTAAGTGTCGAACATAAGTCCGTCATACACCAGACATCAACTTAGGTCCGTCATAAAATTTTGGCTACCGAGCCTACCAGACATAAGTCCGTCATACTTCATTGGACACCTTAGGTCCAGATACACTTACCCCTTTATTGTACCTGAAATGTTAGGTTATACAAAACATAAACTAGATCATAAACTAAACTACCTAATTTTCCTTACCAAAAACCAGAATATTGGAGACAAGAGCGGGATTGGAAACTCCTAAAACCAAACGTAAAGAAACCATAAGTTCTCTAGAGAAAAGAAGATGAATAGATGATCTAAACCATTGGATAAAGACTTACCAAAAACCTTAAGATTCAAAGAAATTGAACACCTAAACAAAATTCATTATAACGAGTTAGGATTTGAAGAAAATGAAAAGAATAAGAGGAACTATGATGAACTAAACCTAAGAATAAAGAATACATTGGATAGATTTGAACTTCGATCTATACCTCAATACTGAAAAATCACTCTAACTTACTTCCCAAGTGTTTATAAAATCTTTAGATTTGAAAGCTTTAACCCCAAAACCCTAGTGTTTCTCTCTAGAACGAACTTAGTAGCTTGGAGGCTCTAAAATATGCTTGAAAGATGATGAAAAATGGTTGAGTGAAGGGTCTTATTTATAGAGTTCAATGAGTGAAACTAACTCCTTTTAAAATGAATAAATAAATGATTAAAAATACATTTTTCACTCAACAGATGCCAAGAACTCGGTCAAAAACATTTAGGAACAAGTCAAAGTTGTTGAGGGCTGTTTCTAGTTTCAGATTTCACAAAAATTCAAAAATGGTCACTGGAGCCGATATATCGCCTCCTATAGGTGATATATTGCCCACACCATAATCCCGAGGGTCCGTGGTTTCGTTTGTGTTAAGTCGACGTGTTTTTCGTATCAATCATAGGAGATATATCGACCCCTATAACTGCGATATATCGGCGTACGCTGATATTTGAAACACCTTTTTGCACACTTTCAGCATACTTGAATTTGTTTAAACTACTTTGACTGAGTAAAACGTTATCCTAATAGCTGAGGGAAGGTTCTAGACTTCCTACACTTATCCATGATTATTTTTATTCATCAAAATCCTTAAATCTTTAATACACATATATGTGACAAATGTCACATTCCTAATTATTCTATCTAAACCTTAGATTATAATAAATAATATTCTTAGGACTATCTTCATTAATCAAACCTTATGATAAAATTAATATTTCCAAACTATAGGCTAAACTTATAAAATCCATAACTAGCTATACGAGTTTCCAACTAAATCCCGACTTGAACCAATAACCATGAAAACTAAAATACTAAGCAGCTGGTACTACTACTACTGTTGCTACTACTACTACTACTGCTGCTACTACTGCTGCTGATGCTACTGCTGCTCCTACTGCTACTGCTCCTGCTGCTCCTACTGTTGCTACTGTTGCTACTGCTGCGACTACTGCTACTACTGCTCCTACTGCTGCTGCTGCTGCTACTACTGCTCATATTGCTGCTACTGCTGCTCCTACTACTGCTACTACTACTCCTACTGTTGCTGCTGCTGCTCCTACTGCTCCTACTTCTGCTACTTCTGCTCCTACTGCTACTACTGCTGCTCCTACTGCTGCTACTGCTCCTACTGATGCTGCTGCTCCTACTGTTGCTATTGCTCCTACTGCTGCTACTGCTACTGCTCCTACTGCTACTCTACTGCTCCTACAGCTACTACTGCTGCTACTGCTGCTACTACTGCTCCTGCTGCTACTGCTACTGCTACTACTACTACTGCTACTGCTACTACTACTACTACTGCTACTGCTGCTACTGCTACTACTACTACTACTACTGCTACTGCTGCTACTGCTATTACTGCTGCTACTACTGCTACAACTAAAAATCCACCGCGTGTTTGTATGAACAAATAGACATAAAAACACTTTAATATAAATCGCATGAAATATTTTGATCTAAGAAATGTAAAGCAAAAATATTAAAGTAAAGTCAAATACGGTATCATAAATATCATAAGAAAATAGCTCTTTCACGAGCTATAAATTGTCTTAGCCCACGGGCTTAAATAGTAGAAGATAAATTATTACAAAAATTTGAAGGGATGCAGCCCCATGTAGAAACTTAGGAGGGAGGAGCATCCTCCTTAGCCTTCTCAGCATCCTCCTTGACTCTCTCTGCCTCCTCCCGAGCTGCCTCCTCCTCATCGAGCTGAGCTTGCCACTTGACCACCAGTTCTACCTCAAAAGAGCTTAAGAAGCTGGTATCGAGATCGGCATTACTGGCCCAGATCCTATACATGGCCAGGTCGACCGCCCGATCCTTCTTCTCCTTAAACTTTGCTAGGAAACGAGCCTTTTCTCCCTCCATAATCTCGAAAGTGACTGCCTTCTCCTCCTCAAGCTTGGCATTAATCTTCTCAAGCTCTGTGAGCCGGGCATTCACCTTCTCGAGCTCGGCTGTCTTGGCCTTTGCTTCAGCCTCCATCTTTGCCTTTGTGGCCTTGAGCTCGTCACTAAGCTTGAGTTGGAGATCCTACGCCTCCTGGGCATAAGACTTGCTTGAATGGACCTCATTATTCAACTTATAATTAAGTTTAGTAGAGACAGCAAGAGTCTGACACAAAAAGAAATCAAGTTAGAACATGAACTAAGTACAAGAACAACTAATAATAAGATGAGGGAAGTTGTCGTAGCAATGAGCTCGATATTCTTCTCGTAAAATGTATTATAGTCTCGAGCATTGTTCAAGAACTGCCAATGAGGGGCATCAAAGCCACCAAAGCTCTGGCCCACTCGAGACAGAATGTCTGAGCCAAGCGTAGCCCCATGGGATCCGACGGCATTGTCGATTACATACTCATCGACGTGAGTAGAAATCGACAGAAGATGCATTTTGGAGACCGAGGGCTTTTTCGGAGGTGGACCACACGTGGAGTAGGCCAGGATTGGAGAAGGCACGGGAGGAACGACCGAAGAGGACGCTTTGACCTAAGAAGCTGGATCCACAGCGGGGCTCGTAACAGCTGGAGCTGGTGGAGGAGGTGTCTTCTCGGTCCTCTTAAGGACCTTGGCAGGTCAGTCTGATTTTCGCAACCCCCTCAGGCGCTTACTCCTTTGGGCTCCCTCGCCACTAGCGAGCATAATGTCGAGGTTGGAATCCATATCACCTGCACATTTACATCGCATCATGAGATAGTCCAAGACAAAACAAGTTAGCATGATGCAGACAGGCAAAGAATAAAAAGACAAGTAGAAAGAAACCTAACTAGAACTCTCCCCCGAGCTTGTGCTCGACGACTATGTGATTCCCCCATCTTCAGATGAAGCGAGGGGAGTGCCTTCTCTATAAGTTGAAGTCAACCTCAAAAGGTCTCTATAGTCGTTTGTCCCGTATTGAACGACTATTCTGTTCCATACCTCGTTCAGAATATACATAGTGTCATACTTCCCGAGCCAACTATCGAACCTATGAACCCTCTCATCTACCCATGTCCATACATAAAAATGGTCCCTATCATCCTTACATAACACTAATCTATCGGGCTTATGCTTAAGTAGTGAGGTAGACCACAAATCTGAGCTAAGGATGACCGTACCTCTGTCACTCGAGCTTGAGCTCGAGGCTTCATCGTTGGCCTCATTCCCTGATTGCGGGCTCCGACGACGTCGAGCTGGGGATGGCGACCTAGCATTTTGCCTCGAAGGAAGGCTGCCAGTTGGGAGAGGCACAAGCTCCCACTGGGTATATTTTTTGTTGGACCAGTCAAATGTGGACTGATCCTTCTCCAGGAGGCCGCAGGCTCAGAGCTTGTCTTCGTGGAGGAGATAAGAGAGGGATCTCCTGCCGTAAGGGAGTTGAATCAGAGCCTCTTTGTGCTCTTTCATCTCCTTGGTGGGAGTGGGATGATGGTAGTTGGCTAGAAAAATGAATATATTATGATTAAGCACGAGCTCAAACAAAACTCGAGCACAAAACGAAGAAATTAGTCAGGGACTTACCAATTCTCTTGAACGAGTAGTGTCTGGAGGGAGCCAAGCCATCTGTCCAAAAGAAAGCCTTCTTGAAGTTTGGGGGATGGTTGGGAAGATCCTCAAAGATTTTCTTCTCTTTGGGATAACTCAAGAGGTAGTAGAAGTCGTCCCCTCCCCGAGCTCGGGAGAGATTGCTTTTCAAACAAAAGAGATACAGGATTGCCTTTGGCAAAGGTCCTTCCCACTTTAGCTCGTGGTAAAGCGACCTAAGGGCGTACAAAACCCTGTACGAGTTGGTGTTGAGCTAGAAAGGGGCGAGCCCAACAAAGTCCGTAAACTTTTTGAAAAAGGACTTTAAGGGTAGTACAGCCCCTGCCTTCTTATGTTCCTGGCTCCAAGCTGCGTATCTTAGCTTGCTGTGACGATTCCCATCTCCCGGGGCGTGGCAACTTCGCTCGTGGGAGGCCCAATCTCGACACCTCAGTGAGCCCGATAGTCTGATATTGTGGAGGGCCAAAATGTCAGATATCTGCCCTAATGAAGAGATCGAGCTCTAATAATGCTCGCCCTCGAAAAATTCCCTCTTCAATGTGGGGACGAAGGTTGGTTGTGAGGTCGAAGGTTCCCCCATTAGTAAGAATCGGAGATCACCTAGCCTAAAGGCAACTGTCACTTTGAGCGTAGAGTCGAGGGGAATCGGTCTAGGCTTGGGGTCCGGATCTGGGTAGATGGCAACCCTTAGTTTTTTCCTTTTTCCTTCTTCGACCTCGTCTATTTGATGTTGAAAGTGAGCTCGGATGTCTTCTTGCTCACACCTCAGTTCGTGCTCCCAAATCAAGCGCTGGTTCCGAGTAAAAGGGGACTCCAGGCTTGGAGTTACTGGTGAATAAAGAATCGCGAGCTTTGACCCCCACCACTTTCTTGAGTTTTGTGGCATCTAACAAGAGAGCAAAAGGGTGAGGGCCAAGCGAATAAGAAATAATGAAAACCTAAGCTCGAATGATCGAGGCTACAAGGCAAACTCGATCCAAAGGTGGATTCAATTTTGAAGATCTCGATATTTCAGGGAAAAAGTTGGCGGTTACCCAAAGAGTGGAAGTTTTGGGAAATGTGCATTTTATAAAACCCTAATTTTATATCCGATATCTTGGTGTACAAGATATGCTATTCAAATTTCAAAAAATTCAGTAAAAGAGCCATATCTGGGTCTTCTACGCATGAACTAGGCTTGGAACCCAGAATATCAGAACTTAAGACTAGTATGTACTAAAACATTCTAATGTGCAAAACTAGCAAGGGAGCAAACAGTGCAGCAATATAAACATGCATGAAAAATATATGGGCATAGGAAGCTATGAACAGAAAACTTACACAATGCGATCGGCGGAAACAGAGAGATTGATGATTGAATAAGTGGTTGCAAAAACGATCTCACAGAGTCGAAGAGGTGCACGTTGTTCTGTTTTCGTGGCTTGGAGAACATGCAAGAACTGGGCGATATTTTCTGGTTTTTTCTTCTTTTCTCTCTACAAAGGCTTGATCATGAAAATAAAATGGGGATGACGAATGGACATATTTATAAACCCATGGGAGTGTAAAAGGCCGAATTAATCTTGGCCATTGGTCAGATTCTGTATCAGATCTAACAGCTAGGGACCTATGAGTTGATAGTACCATAAAGAATGGCAGGCGGATGGACATGGGCAGGTTTCCAAGGTACTCAAGTACTTTGATTGATCAATACCCAGTTGACGCGTGTCCACACTCGAGTGTTTTTAATGGTACTGTTTCCAAGAGGAGCAGTTCAAAATTTTCCCTCTCATAGGATTCGAACTAATACTTTTGAGGGGGCAAACTATTACACCTAGATTTCGAGACCAGAAGTTATGACCTCAAAAACTGGACTCGTCAGGTGTGAGCTCGAAATGTATGAAAACATTGTATGGTCCAACTGTAAGATCTCCGAAGTAAAATAACGACCTTGAAGATGTGTAACCTTGGGCTGCTTTCTGAGTTCGAAATGACATGACATTGGGATACATCCGTTATCGATTGCCTTCGGATTAAATTGTCCGAGCTTGGGAAGTGCAGGCTCGAGTATGATGGCTTCGATAGTGTCAATCTACTCCGAGCATGTCCTGAAGTAGGGTGGCAATCTCGTAGCAATACCATAAGTTTCAACAGCCACAGGGTCGATTGTTGATCTCGAAGACCCGATGAGTAATCTGGGATAGCCCGTTATGTATGAACATATTTATTGTTGTATAATCCCAACATCTAAGGGATATTATTTAGTCTGTTATCCATTCCCGATTCTTATGGGACGTTTTCATATATGTAGGAGATATTGTATTTAATGTCATTATTTAAATTAATATACAAAATATCTTCCCAAAATATGTGGGAATGAACTCTGTAACCTCCCCTATAAATAGAGGAGGAAGGATCACTTGTAAAAGATCGATTTCTTTGGGCTGGAGAATAAGCTCTGGGTAATTCATCTCTAAAGAATTTCCAGAAATCTTTAAGCCTTAATAATACAGACTCGTGGACTAGGCAGAGTTAACTGCTGAACCACGTAAAAACCCTCTTGTCTTTCTTCATTATTCATTCGCCTCATAGTAAATGTTGTTTAATTGCTCTATGATTTAAGTTGACGAAAAATGACGTCAACAATGTTTATGTAATTCTTTTATATATAATATTATTTATTTGTTTAAAATTTATATGACAAAGTGCATTGCACGTTGGTTGTATCTCGTATACTAGGTTAAAGCAACGTGAAATATACGTTTGTTTAGTTTTAAAATTGTAAACTTTGTCTATAATTTTAATAAAAACTAGTTCACTGTTTTTTTTAATATATATAGGCTATTTAGGATTTTTGCCCCCCGAACTATGACCTATACATTATCGTGCTCCTTAATTTTTTTGGGCCATTAAAAATTCCCCCCGAACTATTCACATGTTGTAAAGTGAGACTTCCGTCTAATTTTTTCCAACGTGGCTAACGACATATTGACATAGCTCTTTGTTTGCTGACGTGTCTTGACCACGTAAGTATCACATGTGTATTTTTAAAAAATTATTTTTAAAATATTAAATATCTCTTATTTTTTAATTAAAATTAATAAATTTAAAATAAATCATTACATGAAAAAATTATTTAAATTAAATAGATTATAAAAAAAGTTAATTTTGTAAGATTTGATTTAATTTAAATTATTTTTAGTGTAATGATTTATTTCAAATTTAATATTTTTTACTAAAAAATGAGTTTTTTAATATATTTAATTACACATGCGGCGCTGATGTGGCCAAGACACATTAGCAACTAAAAGAGTCATGTCAACATGTCGTTAGCTACATTTGACAAATTTGGATGGACGTCCTACTTTACAACATTGTGAATAGTTCAGGGGAATTTGTAACGGTCTGAAAAAAAATCAGGGAGCACGATAATGTATAGATCATACTTCGGAGGGCAAAAATCTTAAATAGCCATATATATATATAATAGAATGAATTATAGTTCTATAGTATATATAAATATTTATATCAATAATCTATACATATATAACATTTAAACACAACATTGACTTATATATATTTACATGGCTACATGACATATATATATAAATTACAATAATATTTAAAAAGAAATTAATAATAGAAATAAAATAAGAATTGAAAAAGCCATAGTGTAGACAGTAGTATACATGCATCAACTAGTTTTAGCTTCTAATGTATCTCGCAATATCCTTTGGTGAATTTGATGAAGAAAAAGAGCTACAATAACTTGATAAAAAATAAACTATCACACAAATTTATAAGATAAAAAAATGATATGTATGCAGTTATTATTTTTAAATAAATATGATTTAATTATTTAAATTATCATAAAATATCTTTAAAATATCATATTTTAATTAATTAATTTTTGTTTAAGTTTATGTTTGTTCTAGTTTTGAATTTGGCAGTGACAACAAGAGATTATATATTATATATTTAATATAATATTAATATTATCGTGGATTTTAAATTTAAGTTGGTCGCTAGTTGATAGTAGATTATATTACATTATATATTTAATATGATATTTGTACGCCCTAAATATCCGCGCATTATTTGCGAGCTAGAAAAGGGCTTAATTCGATCTGCCACGTGTAAATCGTCCACCTAGAGCTGTTTGCTATGGGCCTCCACCTATCCAGCCCGAGCTGATTAGAGACTTAACTGTTACTCGGAGGCATCATGTCAACAGTATGAGTGTCACGAGCTGGTGCCACATTAAGCTCGTAATGCGGCAGAGATCTAACACACGAATCCTTGTAAAGTCAACCACGCAATATAAACGTGCATATTTCAAACATCACCTGTCTGTTTTATTCCTGATTTCTCGAATGCGCAGTATAAACGTTCATATTCGGACATCCCGTATTTGATTTGGGCCATGCGGCCCATTACCCATCCTTACCTATTGATTAGACCTCACTTCCTTGTAAAGTTTAGGAATTAATCATCAGTGTCGTAGAGATGACGTGAAGGATAAAGAGATCACGGGATGACCCCATTGCCAACCCAGATATCTTCTTCCTATAAATACCAAGACCCTGGGTAGTGCAGGAGATTGAGATATTTTTTTAAAGAAACACTCTATAAGAAATAGTCAAGAGATATCAATAATATCGACTGGTGGACTAGAGGGATTTTAACCTTCGAACCACCTAAAAAGAATGGAGTGACCATCTTCCCATGCTATTAGTTTCTCAAGTCTAGAATATAATTATTTTCATATTACGGTTTACCAACTTGCACTAATCCATCATACTTATTCGTATAATTACATGTTGGCGAAAAACCGCGTCAATAGTTTGGTGCTTTCGTTGAGAGGATTTAGATTGGTGCTATCACAAAGACCTGATCATGGTGGTTACTCGGTCGAGGCATGGTAATGAGACGGATCAACATGATGCGTAGGAGGCCCACCATGCCGCCATATCCAATGAACCAAACCCCGAGGTCCAGTAGCGATTGGGAAAGCAGCCAATGGGCCAAGACGACACCGGGAGTTCGGCGCCCCGACCGCCAAATCCGAACCCACGTTACCTGACAGCGATAGAGATGGAGAACATACAATTAAGGGGTAAACTATCAAGAGCAAGTAAGCAAATCGAAGAAGTCTTGGCCCGCCTACCCCCTCTTGTAACCGACGTTAATGTTGGAAAGAGGCAAAGTAGGACTCACAAGTTCCGCAGGGATAATTGGCCCAGACCCAGTTGATCGGTCAGAACCTCAACCCCGAGTTCTGCACCCATGTCACACCATAACCAGGAAGCTATGTTTGAGGAGTTTCCTAGGGCCAATCAACAATTCAGCCGATCAGTCAGAACCCTCAACTCCTAGCTCGACTCCACCGTCAAACGCACCTAGAAGGGCTCGTGGCAGCTCGCGGAGGAGATCCAGGGAAGGCTCATGCAGACAACATGCTCCAGCCAGCCCTCCCGTGCCGCTGTCAGACCGCCGGGCGTAGGATGCTGGAGATGGTAGAGTAGAACGGCCACGAGCTAATTTTCCTAAAGAGCACGAGGTGTCAATAAAACTAACGCAAACTAAGTTTTCTAAATTGATATCCTGGATACAACCAGGTCCCGAAACTTAGAAGTTAGTTAAATTGACTAACTAGTGTTTTTCCTAAAGAGCACGAGGTGTCGATAAAACTAACGCGAACTAAGTTTTTTAAATTGATATCCTGGATACAACCAGGTCCCAAAACTTAGAAGTTAGTTAAATTGACTAACCAGTGTTTTTCCTAAAGAGCACGAGGTGTCGATAAAACTAACGCGGACTAAGTTTTTAAATAAATATCCTAGATACGATCAGGTCCTAAAACTTGGAAGTTAGTTAAATTGACTAACTAGTGTTTTTCTTAAAGAGTACAAGGTGTCGGTAAAACTAACGCAAACTAAGTTTTTAAATAAATGTCCTGGATACGACCAGGTCCTAAAACTTGGAAGTTAGTTAAATTGACTTACCAGTGTTTTTCCTAAAGAGCACGAGGTGTCGGTAAAACTAACGCGAACTAAGTTTTTAAATAAATGTCCTGGATACGACCAGGTCCTAAAACTTAGAAGTTCGTTAAAATTGACTGGCAATGCTTTGTAGTTTCGAAGAAAAAGTCAATAAACTAACGCGAACCAGGTTTTTTACCAATCACATCATATTAAAAAGAAAAATAAATGATGAAATTCAGGATAATTGAAATCAATTGTCTCGAGGAGGAAAAACCTCGTGGTAAATTATTATAGGTAAATAAAATAAAAATACAAAAGTGCTAAGCCCCCCCAGGTCGCGCCGATGTTGTCACCCCTTCGGTCTCTTGCTCGCCGGCAGTGGAAGTCTCCCAAGTCTCAGAAGGCGACTCCTATTGAAGATGGGCCTTTAACTTCTCAAGGAATGGCTCCCACACCTCGGGCGCCAGAAAGGAGAAGTCGCCATCTTGGTTGAAGGCCCAGCAATGGTAGAGCATGGCCTCCATGGAGGAGCTGGAAGACGCCCTCTCTGCCACGGTGGCGGCCTCGGCCTCCAGCTGCTTAGCCTTGGCCTCCTCGATCTCGGTCTTCGCAACGGCCAAGGTGACCTATACAGCCTTTTCGCTTTCTTTGGCAGCCGTCAAGGCAACCTTGGCACTTTGCTCTTACTGTTGGGCAGACGCGAGAGTGGCCTGAGTAGTCTGGAGCTCGCCCCTGAGCTCGTCAATCCTAGCCCTGGACCGAGCTATGCTGCGGTGTAGAGCCAAAGCTGCCTATAAAGACATAGATAGTAAGGCACGTGCTGGGAAGAAAGCAAAGAAATTTAACTAAGTAAACTTACCATGAGGGTCATCCCCAGTGAAGACTCCATGACATTCTCGGGGCTCCTCGTCTCGATCTCCCTCAAGTCCCTCGGGGTGGCATTGTAATAATGCTCCACCATATTGCTTGCGGTCTCATAGACCGTCCCTTGGAAGGCCTTGAGGATTTTCTCAAGGGCTTAGGCGTTAAACGGGATGCGTACGGTGGGAGGGGGAACTGGCGGGGTTCCAGCTGGTGCCTCCTGTTCTCGAGTAGGGGTTGGAGGTCGCGGGGGAGGTGGGGGCATGTTCTCTGTGGCTGCAGAGACCGGGCCCCTCCCCTTGGCGGGAGACTTGGAGGTGGTCCCTGAAGGAGGAGTCTTCTTGGCTAGCCAGGGTTTCTTGAGGATTCCCCCCCTGGAAGATGGATCGCAGGACGTTGTCTCCGAGCTGTGCCATCTCTTCGCCTGAAACAAAAAGAAGGGAACGTTAGTATACATGTAAGGTTACTTTATTACAAGAAAAATATAAAGGTGTATTGAAAAGGTCCTACCCTCCGAGCTAGAGGAAGAATCTATTACCACGGCCTCCGGCCTTGGAGCTTCTATAGGGGAGTCTAAGTTTATTACTTCACGGATGAGAGGGGTCTCCGGGTCCGAATCCGCCTCAGGACTGGACTCCTCTACATATTGCCTAAGCCCTGGAGCGACTACACCCTTCATAAGGGAAGGCCACGACCTAAGATTGGTCCCGTACTCCTCAAAGAAGGCCAACCTCAAGCACAAGGTGTTGTCTACTACTACGGTACCCCTAGGACGGCCCACATCATGGCGCAACACTAGTTGATCTACACACTTGAATAGGGTTATGTTAAGGTCTGGGTCATCTCGGTGGCGATGTATGAGCTGGCTTGGGTTAAACCTAGCAAGCCTTAGGTCTACGACAACCCTGTCTAAGTCTCTAAACAGGTATGGGTTACCTTGCCCAGAGGGGCTGGCTGCTGCCCCCGACTGAACCCGATCCACGTCGAGGCCCTGAGCAGCCTCGGGGCTTTCGTCGCACGAGCGGCACCTCATCTTCTTCATCCTACTCGTCACCGTTCGCAGCATCCCCCTCGGGGATCGGCACCAGCTCGCGAGCTACTGGGTGGTTAGCCTGCGTCCTCCTTAAGGCCAAAGTCAAGCCCGCAGAAATTAACTTACACACCAGCATCGTCTCATCAGACACGAGCTAGTGGTAGTCTTTCTCACTTGGCGGAAGCCCTGCCAAAGTATCGTATTGACCCCCAACGGTCACCGATTTGGACGTCCTCACAAAAATGGTTGCACGATGATGTTCAAGTGAATACGTACGAAAAGAAATAAAGCAATATGGTGATTTTGCGAGATGAGAATAGAGAGAACTTACGAGGATGGTTGAAGTAGTGGTACTCGTAGTTGCAAAACCCCGTCGACATGAAGAATTGGTCCTTGAAGTCGTTGGGGTGGCTGGGCAGCTCAATGACTGCAGGAGAGTTGGGAAAACAGGTCAGATAGTAGAACTCGTCGCCTCGCCCCCGTTGATCCGGGCTGGCCTTGAGGTAGAAGAAGTAAAGGATGTACACTGGTGTAGGGACCTCCCACTCGTGCCTCAGGAAGAGGTACCTTAGCCCCGCCAGCAGACGGTAGGAGTTAGGGGGCAGTTGGAAGGGAGCCAGCTTCACGTAATTCAGGAAATCCGCGAAGTACTGGTCCAGAGGTAGGAAGGCCCCGACCTTGAGGTGTTCGTCGTTCCAAGCTGCAATCTCCTCATCGAGAGGCATGCAGCTCCTCTCGCCCTCAAGGGGAGGTCAGGCACCAAGAGCGCCTGTCCCAACTTCGATGTTATGGGACAGCAGGATCTTGTTGACCCTCCCTTGGGTCATAATCTTCGAGACTATCCTCTCTGCCTTGAAGAAAGTGTTAGGTCCCACCTCAACCTCTTTCTCCACCGTGGGACCGAATTGGGGGATGGGAGACCCCACCGCAATCTCTTTCCCCTTGCTGGACCGCTTGGATGACGAGCCAGCCGTGCTCTTCTTGGGTATGTTCTTCCTGGGTCCCATCTGGTCGCCTAACGAACAAGAATGAATAAAAGTTTAAATAGGCGACCTAAAAATAGAAAAGGGAATATAGCGCGAGAAATGATTTTCGTACACGGGCTGAGGTAATCTCAACCCGCGGTATGTGAAGCCACGCGTTGCCATGGTCACGCGCCCACGTTTCCAACGGATCCCCGATTGCTTGGGATCTATGTGTCAGGAGGGTCAGGATAATGCTTTCCTTGGAGGGAAAGTTTTAAAAAGCAAAACCGCCTAGGAAGCGTGACCCCTAAGCTACCTGGTTTTGTACCCCAGAAACCTCTCACCTTCCATTTTTCGAACAGGCATTCCCTAAAGATACCCAGAAAAATTACCCAGAAATTATCTTGTCATAAACATCGCATTCCTAGACGTGTTCTCAAATAGTCGATATGCCTAGGATCAAAACCTATGCACCAAAAACCAGCCAAAAACAACCTACAGTGTGCGACTAGGAAAGAGGTTTACCTAACAGAGAAACAGAAAGATCAAAACATGCAATAGGCAGAGGACTTACATTGTATTTTTCGTATGAAAGTCATAAAAAGCATAGGAATCAGAGTCCTGGTGGAATCCTTAAAGCTGGGCTGATGAAGAAACTCTTTTGACGATGATAACCCCATTGCCAACCCAGATATCTTAGGGATCTCTGGGATGATAACTGGAAGAAGAAAAGCTTCTGAGACTAAAAAGAGAGAAAATGAGGAAAAATTTTCAAATGAAGGGTGGCTAATACGGAAGATGGCCAACCTTATATATACGTAAGAGGCATAAAGAAACGAGGACCGTTCGATCAAATTAATGTGAGATACGAGGGTCATAACTCGAGAGGCAAAACGACGATCGAAAACAGTCGCCAACCACGGCGCTCCACGTGTCCGATACCCACGTAGTGGGTGGGACGTGAAGAGTCGAAAGGGAAACTTAAAAGCCCCTGCTGTGAAGGTCACAGATGACGCCCTAAACATCCGTGCACTATTGGCGAGCTAGAAAAGGGCCTAATTCGATCTGCCACGTGTAAATCGTCCACCCGAAGCTGTTTGTTACGGGCCTCCATCTATCCAGCCCAAGCTGATTAGAGAATTAACTGCTACTCAGAGGCATCGTGTCAGCAGTATGAGTGTCACGAGCTGGTGCCACATTAAGCTCGTAATGCGACAGAGATCTAACACCCGAATCCTTGTAAAGTTAACCACGTAATATAAACGTGCATATTTCAGACATCACATGTCTGTTTTATTCCTGATTTCTCGGATGCGCACTATAAACGTGCGTATTCGGACATCCCATATCTGATTTGGGCCATGCGACCCATTACTCATCCTTACCTGTTGATTAGACCTCACTTTCCTGTAAGGTTTAGGAATTAATCATCAGTGTCGCAGAGATGACATGAAGGATAAAGAGATCACGGGATGACCCTGGGTAGTGCAGGAGGTTGAGATATTTTTGTAAAGAAACACTCTGTAAGAAATAGTCAAGAGATATTAATAATATCGACTGGTAGAGTAGAGGGATTTTAACATTCGAACCACCTAAAAAGAAAGGAGTGACCATCTTCCCATGCTATTAGTTTCTCAAGTCTAGAATATAATTATTTTCATATTACGGTTTACCAATTTGCACTAATCCATCCTACTTATTCGTATAATTACCTATTAGTGAAAAACCGCGTCAACAATATTATTATTTTAATTTGTTTAATTAATTATTTATTTAATTCTATCTAAGTTTAAGTTATGTCTACAATCTACTGTTAAATATAAGAATATTTTGTTAAATATAAGAATATTCAGTAAAAACTAACGGAAAAATAAATAAATAAAAAGTCATTAAAATCAAGAATTTTCGTTATCAACACATTTTTTATATAGAAGAGATGTAAACATTACAATTTTATTTTTATTTATTTTAAAAAAAAGAGAACAATAAAAAGTTAGAGAAAATATTTGTAGAAATATATACAGTAAAGCATATATTATATATTTCATTTATAATAATATATGTATTCCTAAATTATTAAGTAGTATTTTTTAATTATATATGATATCTTTATACAGTTTTATTGAAGAAAAAAGAAAAACAAAAATAAAAAGTTTCTTTTGACAAAAGAAACAAAAATAAAAAGTTAAGAAAATAATTGTAAAAATATAATTTTTTATATTATATGCACTTATAGTTATTATAATATTTATTATATACGAGGATGCATAGTTTGTTAAGTCTTTTAGACTTCTTGGTACACGTGTAAAAGAAAAAGAATGCATAGTGTGTATTATATATAATAAGAGAATTACAAATGGCTCACAACCAAGGCCTTAATGTAGTGTTAAGGCATTACATGATGTGCAATAAATAAAACTTGATTTGATATGCATTTAATATATTCAAATTTAAAACAAAATGTGATGATCCAATATCAAATTACATTAATTCAGTATACACACCATATTCACAGTAATATATACTTTTTAATAAAATAAATATACTTTTATTATTATTAATTAATTAAAAAAGAAAATAAAAGTCTTACTAACATTTTTGACGCCACTAATAGTTATATAATTACATAATATGGATTTGATAAATGTTTAACAGTTATCAATTGAATGTATATATATAGAAATTTTGAGAATTTCTAGAGTAATTATAACCAAAATTTTTTTATACGACATTATATATTGTAGTTATAGCATACATATCACCAATTTTTGAGAAATTCTAAATAATTTACAATGCCCAAAATATGGTTCAAACGGTGAAGTACACACATGGTTTTTTTATATACGTGTATAACTAATTATTTTGAACTCTTATTTTCGACATTGTAAAATATTCATAATTTTTTTAAAATTGGTGAGGTGCTTACTATAACTACAATATACATTATCATATAAAAAAATTAGGTTAAAATTTGTGTACATGTTGAAAAACAGAGATCTTTACTGGTAGAGACTAAACTGACACCCCTACTATAGAATTTCTCTTTATATTAATATATATATATATATTTGTCAAAATCATATGTATATATTTATAATCACCATGTGATTGGTGTAGTGGTGCCCCATAGCTTTGAAACTATGACATACATGTTCAATTCAAACCAAAGAAATTTGTACATATTTATACATTTATATGTGTGTATAGATTTGTATCCCAAATAGTGGTGTTGCTAGTCCCTCATGTGGTAGTGGTTGTAGTGTTGTTGTTCCCTTTCTTCATGGTGAAGTTCGAGACTCATTTCCTCGAAGGGTGTGCTTGTATATCCTATTATAGGTGGTGTTGGGTTGGAGATTGTAAATAAAATTTGAGGATCATTAACATTATTGGAGCTACAATAATGTACACATTATCTATAACATGTAATGCAATAAAAAAATGGATATATTTATAAGTTAAAAAAAATGAAGAAATCTTTCTTGAAAAAATAATTCAAAATATTAAAATAAAAGAAAAAATATATTACGTTTTGTAAAAGGTTACATAATTTAAATTTAAATCTTTTTACATATTAACTTTATATTTTGTAAAATCTTATAATATTTATAATAATATACCAATTATATTAAGAAAAGAGAAAACATAGAAGATATTGGTGATGTTCGATAAAAATGAAATTAAAAGTTTGTTTATTTAATAAAAAAATTGAAAACAAAATGAAGAAATGGTAAAGCGTTTTTTTTATATATATTTTTAAAATTTTAATAAAAATAAAAATAAAAATTGAAAACAAATTTTTATACCTGCTTACTAGCATTTTGGTCAACGACATTAAGTCAAATTAAACGAAAGTTAAGAATTTAAAAAATTGAATTCAAGTAAACAACAAAATATAATTTATAGTGGTTCGGTCCAAGAGTTGGTAAACTATGTCCACTTGCACTTTTATTAATCAAGAAGATCTCAAACTCAAGATCAGAAGAATAAGATTCAACTGAGTTTCCTAAGCTTGAGAGAGAATACAATTTGACAAAGGTTTTGTATGTAAAGTGCACATATTAGAATAATGACTATAAGAGATCTCTATTTATAGTGTCTCTTAGTGAGCCATGAACCTTATAAACATGAAGTAGGCCCTATATGCATAATTCTTGTTACAATTGCATACATAATAAAATAATACAAAAATACATTCAAATATTGGTTACAAAAATATCCCTTAAGATTTGGATCATTCTGGTTAAATAGAGTGTCCTTCGACCAAGTCTTTCTTCAAGCAGCTTTGTGAGGTTAGTGTGACATCGATCAAGCCCTTTCTGTTCGACCAGCAACCTTTGTGCAATATCCTTCTATTTCTTATCTAGTTCCAAGGTGGACAACTCCCTCCATGTTGATCGAGTATAATCGACCAGCTCCCGTAGATCAACCAATACAAACAAACTTAATACTTTTTGCTGTGACGTGTCCTTTTCATATACTACATCATCATGTCCAACTTTGGGCTAAACAATACCTATAATTTTTTTAAAAATAATTTCTTATATTTCCTCCCATTTTTTTCTCCATAGGTTGTTAGAATAAGTACATTTTTTCTCCTCTAGCTATTAGATCTAGTCCATTTTTTCCTCCATCGACACTTCGCTCTGGTTGGTGACGGAAACGTCGTTCTAAAGATCGACGACCAACAACATAACGAATCTATTTGTCAATGTAAAATCCATTAGTTGGCAAACTTATTTTTTGACATTTTTTATATTACTCAATTCATTTTATGAAAATCTCACAATGTCAATTTTCTATTTAATTATAAATTTTCTTATGGAAATAATTTTTTTTGGTTATTTCTTTAAATAGTGTGATTTCTATTATGTCTTTTATATCACCTTTCATAAATCAATTATGTATATTTCTGTTTGATTTTTATGAATTGATTATGTTCAAATCCTTTGGGATTTTCGAATCAAAGGATGGTGGCTTGTTTCCCTTTCTTAGTCTGCCCAGTTACATGCTGAGCTGTCAGATTGTCTAACTGGCAGAGCGAATTGGGTAACTAGCAGATCCAATAAACAAAATTTCCTTATAGGGATAATCTTCCCTGATTTTGTGAGCTGCGATAGAAAGACTTCTACTTGCTATAAACAGGAGTCTTTCTAGCTAGAGAAAATCACTCCTTCATAGTCCATATTGTTTATTATTGGAGAGTGAAAAATGTATTTTTGGGAGATTAAGAGTGGAAATACTTAGTCTTGTGTTATAGTGTGTGTTGCACGCATTATTGATACACTTTAGGATTTAAGGTGTAATTTTCATTATGGATACTTATACGGTCTTCGGAAGGAGAGCTGTTCAAAGTCTTTCTTTGGGAGGAAGAAAGCATAAAGGCCTTCAGGAGAGGAGCCATGCAAGTCTTTTTTTGGGAGGAAGAAAGCAGTCAGTCACCATCGAAGGGAGTTCTAGTGAAGCACAAACTATTGCAAGAAACAAGATTGGTGGTGTGATACAAAAGAGTGCGACAACAATACAGAGGGAGTCTAATTGTGTATATGACATTGCTTTTGTATTTGTGTTCATTACTAATAAGTTTATTCTCTGAGTGCGGCTCCATGGACTAGGGTAACTAAACCATGTAAAATCTCTTGTTTCGATTTTTATTGTTCTTGTGATTACTTGTTTAAATATGAATTATTAGTATCCATGTTCGATTAATCAGATTGTATGTTTGACTCATCTACTTAAGACAATTTCGCATGTAATGTAAGTTTTAATTACTTGATAATTTATTTAGAAAAATGGAATTTCAATTGGTAAGACCAGGTCATTAAACTCTTAGTGATATCTTGTTATTATCCTTTTTTTTTGTGCTTTCTACTATGTCTTTTCTTATAGAAGGAGGATTAGTATCACGTGCCCCACTATTGAATGACACCAATTATCTGTACTGGAAGGTAAAAATGAGATCTTTTATCAAAACCATTGATGAAAAGGCTTGGAGATCAATTCTATCAGGATGGACAACACTTGTTGACACTGATGGGAAAACTGGTGTGACTACATTAAAACCTGAACTGACTTGGACAACTGAAGATGACAAATTGTCAAGCTATAATAATAAAGCTGTTTAACGCCCAAAATGTGACAACCACTAAGCGGTGGTTGTAGTATAATCGGGCGGTCGATCCACAAGGAGGTAACCTAAAACCAAAAGGTTAGTAGAAAATAACACAAAAAGTTAGTAACAAGAAGTAAATAAAATTGTAAATGGAAAGATATTTGAGATTTTGGTATTGTATTTTGATAAAGTGATGAAATGAGATAAGTGAAATAAATGTAAGATGTAATCAAGAGTTTGAGAAAATGAAAGGTTTCAAGAATCATCCATATGCTTGTTTAGTTATTTGGTTACTTGATTTACAAAAATACACAAGTAAATAGTTCACATCCCAACATTTACTTGGAAAATCTAACATTAAAGTCCATAGTTTTTCTAACAAAAGTTCATTTGAGTTATAAAGTTCTTTACTTTAAAAGCACAATGTTAATCTTATGAAAAATCTAAAAATGACAAAATACCCAAGGGCAATAATGCAATAGAAGATTAGACATAAAATTATGTATCAATATTACTTTTACTAATTAGAAGCACATAGAAAGAGCATGACTAATCCTATATACTATTAGCATAAGTAAATAGAGATAACAAAATAAAGATAGAGATGAAAGAACATAAATAACTCAAATATATTACATTAAGAACATAGTAAATCAAAGTAGCAAAATAACATCACTTGCATATGGAATCATCCCTAACCTTCCTAAGAAGATTAGGCCATTATGCTCATGATTCTCACAAAATTCTAAGAAGAAAATATGAGAAGAAAGTGAGTGGAAATTTTGCTATAGTTTCTCTACTCTCAAAATTACATACCAAATGTGAAGAAAGTGTCCCTATTTATAGATGGGGAAAAGGACTAAAAAGAAATTAAACAACAAAATGGGGTTTACAAAATAAATCTGAAATATTAATAATAAAATATGATTTTGAAAAATCAAATCTTATTATTAACATTACCCTAGCTATTTTGGTGTATGGTCAAAATGTTCTTTTTCTAAAATACCACAAAAAGATGAGTTTTAAGCTCAAAATAGGAGTTTTGCAAGGCCCAAAGTGCTTGAAATATTGGGCTGGGAGCACTGTAGCAGCTGGGGGGAATTTGGGCCGAAATTTGTTGGGAGAGGGAGCTGCTGACACACGCGTCAGGCGCAGCAGCGTGGCAGGCGGCGCTGTCAGGTGGCAGGCGCTGCAGGCGTCAGACGGCAGGCGCAGAAGTCAGGGTGGCAGGTGGCTCGGCTCAGTGACGTGGCGGCGCGGCTCGGCTCGGTTGAGGCTTGGCTGCGGGCTGCTGGACCGTGGGCCTCCATTGGGCCTCAAATGGAACAAAGAAAAGGAAGTTACTACAATAATATCATTTTTAGCACTCATTTTTCAAGTTTAATTCTTCTCTATATTTTTTTCTTTTAATTAGGCTCAAATGCATTATAATTCATATAAAATATTTTAAAATTAAATTAAAACTAATATTTTCCATTTAAAGAATATATCATAATAAACTCAAGAAAATATTATTCAAAACTTAATTTAATTTGAACTTAAACTTGATAAAATGACATCTTTTGAGCACTAATCAAAAGCACTTCACGCTATCTTTAATGGTGTTGGAGAAGATCATATCAATCTGATCTCTTCATGTGAAACTTCCAAGGAAGCTTAGAATATTCTTCGAATCTAGTATGAAGGTACTACTTAGGTAAAAATATCTAGACTTGTTATGCTGACTACTGGATTTGACGAACTTAGAATGACAGACTCTGAAACATTTTCTCAATTTTATGAAAAACTTTATGATATTGCTAATGAATTATTTTTCTCTTGGTGAAAAATTAACTAATGCACAAATTTTCAAAAAAAATTATTAGAGTCTTGCCTGGTAGGTTCCAAGCAAAGATAACAACCATTGAAGAAGTGAAGAATTTGGACACTCTGAAGGTAGATGAATTAATGGGGCCACCCTGAACGTTTGAACTCAATCAACAAATGTGCCAGAAAAACAAACCTACTGTTGTGAAAGAGAAGACAATCGCCTTGAAAATGTCTAAGGAAGATTCAGATGAGAAAAACGATGATGAAATGGCCTTACTATCAAGAAATTTAAAAAAATACTTCAAGAAAATTGGTGGCAAGAAAAATCCAACAAATTTCTCAAAAGGTAATTTCTCTAAACCAATTGAAACTAACAAAAAGGGAATTCGGTGTAGGGAATGCGAGGGCTTTGGACATATTCAAGCCGAATGTGCCAACACCTTGAAAAATAAAAAAGTGCTAGCTGCAGCATGAAGCGATCAAGATTCTGAAAACAGTGATGATGAAGGATCAAACAATCTTGCTTTAATATCTACTGTTATGTATAGCTTACCATTTTCTGTGTAGGGAAGAGAAAAACTAGTTTGTCTCAATGGATTGATCTCACATGCTGGGGATTCAGATTCAGATTATGATACATCCGAGTTAGATGTTGAACCCTACAAGAGACTTACAAACAGATGTATTGTCAATGGCTCAAGGTATGTTCAGAAAATCGCATTATGGTAGGTAAAAATCTTAATGTAGAGAAAAAGATAGAGGAACTCAATATCTTTGTGATCAATTGCAAACAAGAAATTGTGTTTAAAGACAATGAGATTAAACGCCTCTCGAAAGAACTTGATCATATAGAAAAAACAGTCAAGATGTTCAATCCTGGTTCTGCGATATTTGATGATGTGTTGCGTGCAGGTCAAAAGACTAGAAATTGTGGAGGAATTGGAATGGGAAAATCAATATCCAAGGAAAAATCCATCATATTTAAATAAATTTGTGTTCCTATTTCTCACAATTTTGTCTATGTAGGAACTGTTATTTTGTCTGAAGGTTCAACATCACAAACCGAGGTATTTGTCAAAAGAAATTCTAGTAAAAAGGTAAATATACTCAAAAGGAAAACAAATGCTTTCGTTCCAATATGTCATTTCTGTGGTGTTAAAGGGCACATCCTACCAAGATGTTTCACCCTGTTGATGTTGGTATTAAATGATCAAATCAAAGGTACGCACGGAATACATGGACCCATTTTAATAACTATTAATACTAGCTAGGATCATACACATATATAAATATTAAATCACATATAAATAGATAAAGATTTACCTCTTGTAGCCTATCAAGTGTCCTTGAGCCTTTTTGTATAAATCAACGATCTTCTTATTCAGTGTTCTGAGATCTCACACCCTCATCTTCTAGATTAATCCTCAAACACACAAAGATGTGTGTGGGCATGTAGAATTCAAAATGTTGATTTATGTGACTCCCTAGATGTACTCAACACATGAGATCTAGAGAGTTTTGACAGAGAGAATGTTCATAATAGTTTTCAGGTTTAGAGAAAACTATTGCTTTACAGAGAGAGTAAGATCATTAAACATTCTTTTGAATATCACGTATATCAGATTTATAAAAATATTTAATATAATTAAATAATCTTTATTTAATTAAAATATAATTCAAATTAAAACTGATTAGATATTTTAATTTAATTATCTATTTAAATCATATTTAAAAAGAATAATTAAATAACTGATTAAATAAATTTATTTGAAATTCAAAATTCAAATCCCAGGGATAAAAATCCCCGATGCTAGGTGCCACACATTGTACTGTACAGTGTTTGTCGCCCAGCCCCATTAGGGTTTCCCTAATTTTCTCATTTGTTTAATTTATCAACTTTTAAGACAAGATATTTATCTCAACATAAATATCAGTTAATTCAAGATTAACTTTATCTTAAAATATTAGTTTTAAATTAAATAAATAAATATCATATTATAAATAAGATATTTATTATTTTCTCTCTTTATATTAATCCAAACAAGATTAATATTAATTTTAACCTATAGTTTTTCAAAATAAAAAATATATAGTTAAATAATTAATTAATTCACAATTAATCAATTACCCATAATTATCAAAAAATTATTTCCTTGCCCTAGAAAATTAATTCCTTTGCAATTTAGTAATTTCTCTTTACAAATCTTTCTTTTGACATCCTTACCCTTAACATTGTAGGACAGAGGTGATCTGGAGACTATGGATCTATAATACGAAGCTCCAATAAACCAGATTAATAATTAAACTCTTTAATATAATAATCTTATTTATTAATTCCATGATTACTCCACTATAAATATGGAATTGCACTCTAAGTATTTATAAAATTATATTTATAGAGTTTTCTCTAGTAGTCCATTGATATAATCAATAAATGTAGTTCTGTCCTCAATTATTGGTTCGTTAATTAGAGCTGGTCAAAATTACCAATTTACCCTTCTAATTACCTCTAGATCATTAAGTACCATTAATTCACTAGCGAATAATTAATCTATAATCTAATAATAGATTTGAGCTCAATAACTATTCAGTTCCAAAATCAACCCTTAAGGGAACCAATATTCGATTAGTTAGGAAATTATGGATTCCAATATTGTAATTCATGTTTCCAACCATCCATTATATTGAATCTCCAAAACAAAAGTCATTAGCCTCATTATTCTAAGAGACTTTAACGAGTGAATCAAAAGATCCAATAAACATAAACAGGAGTTCATGAATACTCAAGATTTAGACTGATCTACAAATGATCATCTATTATGACAAGAATTAAATCTTTATGTCAAACGACAAGTTTATAAAGATAATTAATTCTCATCGGTTCTGTCATACATAATCTCTATTATATACAACACCTTTATTAAGATGTCTATCCACATCAGTAATCCGAATCTAGATTATTTGCATCTCTGATGCTTAGCAAACCGTACTAGTAACCATTCATTAAAGATTCCTTACTTTAATATGTTTCTGATTATTTTATTCATTATATATGATCTTAATTCTCTCGTACTAATACAAGATCATATTCTCATGAATGAATAGGGAATTTTCTTGATATTATTATATAATTAACTCAAACTATAATTATAACATTCAAATATAATAAAATTGTACTTTTATTTAAGACCAATAAAATGTCTTTAATGCTTTTAGGGCAGTAACCTAACAGTTGAGACTGTTCAAAATGAATTACCTAAAATCTCATGTTCTTGGAGAAAATTCATCCATTAAAAAACCCATCCCAAAATGATTTAGGTAAAAAGGAGAGAAATCAAATGTCTTGTAAGTTTATCCTGTTTAAGAACTTTTTCTTCTGATGCATGGTATTTTGATAGTGGTTGTCCTCGTCACATGACAGGTGATAAAACCACTCTTATTGATTTTAAGCCCATGAATTGTGGAACTGTTACCTTTGAAGCTAGTGTTGTAGGGAATATTTTTAGTAAAGGAACATTAAACTTTGAAAGTTTACCAAAATTAAAAAATGTTCATTTGGTAGAAGGTCTTAAAGCAAATCTTATTAGCATAAGTCAAATCTATGATCAAGGTTTTATTGTAAATTTTTCTCGCGATGAATGTCTGGTTTTTGATAATGAAGGAAACAATCTTTTAAAAGGTCTTTGCTCAATTGATAATTGTTACACTTTGTCCCAAAATTTGACATGTCATATGGCTATGAAAAACTCTACAGATTTGTGGCATGAGAAACTTGGACATATTAATTTCAAAAATTCGAAAAAACTTTCAAATGCAGGACTTGCGTGGTTTTCCTAAATTGGGAAAAAAAAGTTCAGGAAAATGTGAACCATGTCAACTTGGTAAGCAACTCAAAATGACGCGCAAAAGTATTTCTAACATTAATACATCAAAAGTGCTCGAATCACTTCAAATGGATCTAATGGGTCCCATTTAGGTTGAAAGTATAAGTGGTAAAAAAATACATGTTTTAAGAGAAAAAATTGATACGTTTGATGCTTTTAAAATACTGTGTTTAAATTGAGAGTTGAAAAAGATTATAACATAGAGAAAATTGTTAGAATACCAAGTGATCATGGGAAAGAATTTAAAAATATTGTTTATGATGACTTTTTTAAATTTCTTGGCATAGCTCATGAATTTTCAACTCCTAAGACACCAGAACAAAATGGAGTCATGGAAAGAAATAATCAGACTCTTCAAGAAATTGCAAAAGTGATGTTAAACATCAAAAAGCTTTCCAGGAGATTATGGGTTGAAGCCATCAATACAACTTGCTACTCTATCAATCGCATCTATCTTCGACAAGGTACTTTTAAAACCCCATACAAAATATGGAGAGGTAAGAAACCCATTATACGTTACTTCATGTGTTTGGGTGTGTATGTTATGTGCTTAAATATCGTGAACATTGGGAAAATTTGATGTCAGAAGCGATGTTTGTGTATTTTTAGGGTACTCCATCAACAGTAAAGCTTATCGTGTGTACAATATGGGAACTCAAAATGTTATGGAGTTTGCTAATGTTGTGTTTGATGATGAAAAAGACTTTTCAGCTTACTCCAATGAAGAAGAAATAGTCAATCTTGTTGATGAAACTGTCAAAGAAGCTGAGGCATTTGTGTCTACACCAAAGGACATTAATCTGGATCATGATACGTCAAAAGAAGAGGCATCAACTTACATACAAGATAGTAACAATATCTCTGAAAATGTTACCGACCTTGTTCAAAAGGAACCTTCCTCTGGAATAAAAAAGAATCATCCCATTGACTTGGTAATAGGTAATATTGCGGAAGGTATGGTAACTCGCAAAAAGTATGTAAATCTTTGTCAATATGTGTGTTTTACTTCATCAATTGAACCTAAAAATGTGAAAGAAGCACTTTATGATGAATCTTGGATTAAGGCTATGTAGGAAGAAATTGAGCAATTCACGAGGAATGATATTTGGTACCTTGTGCTGAGACCTAGCCACACCAATGTGATTGGTACTAAATGGATTTATAAAAATCAAAGTGATGAATTTGGTACAATTGTTAGAAACAAGGCTAGGTTAGTGGCTCAATGATACACACAAATTGAGGGTGTAGATTTTGATGAAACTTTTGCTCCTGTAGCAAAACTTGAATCTATTAGGTTACTTTTGGCTATTTCATGTATTATTGGTTTCAAAAATTTTCAAATGGATGTCAAATCTGCCTTTTTGAATGATATTTTGAATGAAGAAGCCTATGTTGAGCAGCCTTAGGGATTCGAAAATCCCCATTATCCTAATCACATGTTTAAGTTAAAAAAAGGTTATCGAAGATGGGGAGTTGGCAAAACTCTTTTCATCAAAGATAATAATTCTCAAATGCATGATGAATTCGAGATGAGCATGGGGGGAGAACTGACCTTTTTCCTAGGATTACAGGTTAAGCAAACAGATGAAGGGATTTTTTTTATCTCTAGGAGTAAGTATGCAAAAAACTTGGTTCACAAGTTTGGGTTGGATACGTCCAAACATGCGAAAAAAAACATATGGCTACTACTTTCAAATTGACCAATGATGAAACAGGAGTTAAGGTTGATCGCACACTATACAGAAGCATGATAGGTAGTCTCTTATACCTCATTACTAGTCGGCCTGGCATTTGTTATAGTGTAGGTATGTGTGCCAGGTATCAATGGAATCAAATGGAATCCCATGTGTTAATAGTCAAACATATTATTCGTTATGTGAGTGGAACATTTGAGTATGGTCTCTAGTACTCAAGAGAAACTAACTCTAATCTTGTCTATTTTAGTGATGATGATAGGGCAGGAAATGCTGATGATAGAAAAAGCACAAGTGGTGGTTTCTTTTACTTAGGGAATAATCTAGTGTCATGGCACAACAAAAAACAAAACTCCATTTCCTTCTCTATTGCTGAGGCCGAATATATAGTTGTTGGAAGCTGTTGTTCTCAGCTATTGTGGATGAAACAGATGTTGGTTGATTATGGGATAAGTATGGAAACTTTGGTAGTTTTTTGTGATAATACTAGTGCAATAAATATATTCAAAAATTATGTTCAACACTCTAGGACTAAGCACATTGATATTAGACATCATTTTATCTGGGAAATTGTGGAAAATAAAACCATGGTTTTGGAATATGTTGAGACTGCAAAACAAATTGTTGATAATTTCACTAAAGCACTTGACATGGCTAGGTTTGAATCTCTTAGATTATCTTTGGAGGTTTGTGCTTCAATATAAATATGTTTTATCTTTCCATGTCCTCATTATGTGTGTGCTTATTTCTAGTGATCTGTTTCTAATCCTGAGAATTTTTCAAAATTTTGGTTAGCAATTTGATTCTAATTTCGGTTAGTTATTTAGTTAGAAATTTGTTCATATTTTTCTGAAAATAAATGAAATATTATTTGTCCAAATATTATTTTATACAAAAACTGGTGTTCAGTTATCTCAAATATCTCTTTGATTTTTCTCTCAGGCTCCAATTTAGAAAATAGTTACCCACACTAATGTGTGAAATCCGTCATTGAGTAAGTTGGAACTATGTAACTAAAATTATATAGAGGATACTCTACCATTGAAAATGGCTACCATTTTTGTGGTGCGAAAGCTTCTATTTTGGTTACAAAGTTAAAAAAAATGGAGTCTTGAGATGTAAAAAATACACTCAGCTTTATAATTTTCACACGCATATTGCCTTGAGTTGAAAAGTAAAAATAAAAGAGAGAAAATCTTTATAAAAAACGAAAAGCACATTTTTGAGAATCTAAAGAATAGTTGGTAAAATAATCTTGTATTTAATTCTTGAAAAATATTACCTTGTTTCTAAATAGATTCTCTAATTGTTTAATTAGTTCAAAATATTGCTTATCATTATATTGGATTGTTTTTGTATTTTTGGACAGATCACAAAGTTATTAAGCATCAAATCAAAGGACATCATTTTCGACAATTTTTGTTTAATTAATATAAAAAAAATTAATAAATAAAAAAATGTTTGGGGGGGGGGGGGGTTTGGTCTGACCGTATCTTGCATATTGGGAATGTTTTTAATTGGTTATTGCCTTAATTCACATATTCTATAAACATGGGTCCATATTTTGAACACTTTCCATTTTAAAATTTCTGCACCAATTGTGGTAGTTACCCAAAAAGTGTGTACACGATCAAATAGGCAATTATTGCATAAAGTTTCCTCTTTTTGGCTTTCAAAATTTGAATCACAGATCCCTATATAAGACAATCCTATCACCGAATCCTAGCACCACTATTCATTATCGTGTATCTCTATCTCTCTCTGTTTGTGCTTCTCTCTAACTTGTTTTTGGAGAGAACAATGGTGAAGACCTGAGGAGCAGGTTCGTCCAAGAATGCCAACAAGGGAACTCTGGTAGCCCTCACCCAGAAAGGCTCTCTCTCCAAAACCAAAGGGAGAAAGACGACGACTGCTCAAATCCTAGAGAAAGGGCCTCGTGATTGCGTGATTCCATCATTAACCGCCCCTTCAGTGGCAGTTTCCCAAACTCCAGCCGCAGAGTTGCAGATTGAGAAGCCTTTGACTGAGCCAAAAGTCTCTGGGTTTGAATCTGACGGGTCTGATCATGAGCAACAAGTTCCAGAAACAAAGAGAGTCGAGGATGGGCTCCATACCCCCAACTCCTAAAAGACTGTCTATGATTCATCTCCTTCGCTTGATGTTCTTGCGAAGAAAGTGGGGGCCAAATCTGTTGGTGAGAAGCTTTCCTCTTCATCCAAATCCAAAAAGACCACCATGTCATCTTCCTCAACCCCTTCGAACTAGACAACTCCAACACCCAAGGGCTCTCGTCTTCGCGAAGTGCCTCCTCCCTATTCGTCCTCAGAAAAAGAAGGTGGTGAGTGTGCCACATAATCCAAGTGTAACATTAAACTAATCAGGGACAGTTACACTGTGTGTTTGAAATAGTGAATAACTCGCTAAACGAGTCATTTGGACTTAGAAAGTGTAATTAAACTAACTCAAATGTTAGGTATTAAATTTTTTTGCTAAAAGAGTAATTCTTTTCGTTAAAAGAGTTTAACATAAACATGAGTTTAACCCATGAAGGGCCCAGGCGCGCCCTAAGGCAGAGAACCCTAGGCCTGTTTTCACTGGACATGCGCTGCGATGCTGAGGTGGTTTAGAAGAACCCCAACACCCTTGAGTTCATACGGGCCGTGACGCTCCAAGAACAGCACTGCGGTGCAACCCCGCGAACCCAGAATTCTAGTGTTTTCTAGATTTCTAAACTCCCCAAAATTGTCCAAAAACAAAATTTGAATATAATTCAACCACATAATGGTCTTAACAGCTCACAAACATCAAAACCCAGCTCTTAAACTTAACAAAACATCAACCAAACTCAAAATTCAAAGAAAACTCTAAAAGCTCAAAAACCAAAAACTCATAATTTAAAACCTTATAATTATTTGACAAGTCTACACGTTTTATATTCATTTTCTTAAAGAACAAAACCCTTTGGTTGTTTCAGATAGACTTTTTCCTCAAGATCCCCATTTAAGAATGCCTTTTTGACATCCATTTGGTGAGCATAAAGGCTATATATAGATGATAAGGCAAACAACAATCTTATACCAGTAGTTTTTGCTACAAGCGTATATGTGTCAAAGTAATCTATTCCCTCCCTTTGTTTGAATTATTTGGCTACTAACCTAGCCTTAAAGGTTTGTATGGTGCCATCGGTATGATATTTATTTCTAAATACCCATTTGTAGCCAATTGGTTTGGACCTTTTTGGAAGGTCAACCAATTCCCAAGTGTCGTTAGACATAATTGAATAAATTTCCTCTTTAATTTCCTCCTTCCAAAAAGCAGAGACTCTTGAGGACATTGCTTCCTTGAAAGATTTGGGATCATCTTCTATTTGATGTAATATTGGATGTTTCCAAGTAACTTCCTCATTATCACCTTCAATAAGGTATAGTTTCTCTATTTGAGAACACTTCTCACTAGATCCCAAATC
The DNA here is from genome assembly GCF_963169125.1 of Humulus lupulus. Classification (NCBI taxonomy): domain Eukaryota; kingdom Viridiplantae; phylum Streptophyta; class Magnoliopsida; order Rosales; family Cannabaceae; genus Humulus; species Humulus lupulus. Next base: position 270,942,100 of record NC_084793.1, read on the forward strand.
TTTGAGCCTTTGGCTCCTTCTAGACAATTGAGATTGTCACCAACTATTCTAGGAGTATCCTCTTGAGGCTCTCTAGTTTGAGTTGGTTTTAACTTGTTGTCATTGCATGACATGTTCTCAAAGAACTCAACCTCTCTTGATTCAATTATTACATTAGACTCCAACTCTAATAATCTATAATCTTTGCTATTTTGGGCATAACCCGCAAATGCACGTCTTATAGCCCTTGGAACCAACTTGGTCCTTTTAGGATCGGTGCTCTTGCAATAAGCAAGATACCCCCACACTTTAAGATAAACCAATGTTTGGTTTCTTTCCTTCCCATAACTCATATGGAAAGTTTTTTTTTTCTTCATGGGAATACGATTCAAAATATGACAAGCGGATAGAAAGAATTCACCCCACAAACTAAAATTCAATTTAGAATAGAATAGCATAGCATTAATCATCTCAATAAATGTTCTATTTTTCATTTCCGCTATACCATTTTGTTGTGGAGTATAATGGGCTGTACATTCATGAATTATTCCATTCTTTTCACAAAACAGGTTAAATTCATTTGAAAAATATTCACCACCCCTATCACTTCTAAGCACTTTAATTTTACTTTCAAGTTGATTTTCAACTCCTGCTTTATAAACTTTAAACACCATATACTTCATCTTTGTTCTGAAGCAAATATACATATGTGAACCTTAAGCAATCATCAATGAAAGTAATAAAATATCTACTTCCTCCTCTAGTCAATATTCCATTGATGTTGAAGGTAAAAACTCAAACTTAGGTTTGACAACTTAAGTGAATTAGTAAAAAACTTGTAAACTTAGGTGAACTTAGAAAAACATAGACAAAAGTTGCCAAAAAACAATGGAGGAAAACTTATGTATTTCTCTTAGAATGATCTAGTGTTACAAAAATTTCTCAACCCCCTTCCCTTGAGAAGAGAGGTTCCTTTTATAGGTGAGCACTACTGGATCCTACTACATAGTGGTCCCATGGGGACAAAAGCTTGCATTCGAAGACTGCAAGTGATCATGGTGCAGGTAGTAGTGGTGCTCAATAGGTGGTGGTTGGTTCTGGTACATATCAAAGACTTGTAGGAATGCTCCAGGTTTTGTACTATTTTGTACCACCACTACTTGTCTGGCACGAATGTCAGAAGCGTGATAGTGGAGGATTCACCATGTACTACCCTTGTATTGCCACTACTTTTCTGGCATGTATATTTTTGCTCTTTGTTGATACGTACATTCCATACCTATATGTGTACCACGTATGTAGTGGATGTTTTCACTTTACACGACGTACATGTGCCTCAAGCCTCTTTATGTTTTGATAAGTGTCGCATTACTTGCAGTATGCCCTACTGGTGGCTCCTACCCTAGAAAATAGAGCATGGCATCGTCAGCAAGGCCTATGTTTTAAAGAGGTTTGAGGAATGATCATCTTGGAAGTTGATGGGTGCAAGGTGGAAGAGACTTTGTGTGGTCGGATTGTAGCTGCCTAGGCACGAGGCGCCTACTTCCCACTTCATGCCACCTTAGGCGTGGTGTGCTACCCTAAGCATGAGTGCCATTTGTGCACAAGGCACCTTCACATACGCAAGGCGCGCTCCTGGCACGAGACGCCCCCCTGGCGCAAGGCGCTCCCTGCACGTTAAGCGTTCTCATGGTGCGAGGTGCTACCCTAGGCGCGAGGTGCATTTGTGTGCGAGGCGTGCTCCTGGCGCAGAGTGCGCTTTTAGCGTGAGGTGCTCCCTGCGTGTGAAGCACTCTCTTGGCACGAGGTGCCTCCTCTTTATGATGCGCCACCCTTTGTGCAAGGCAGTGACCCGTGTGGAATCTCTTTTCCTTGGTGTGAACTAATTGGCTCGTGAGGCATTATCCTTTCTTGGTGCGAGATTCCTTCCTTTGCAAGGCCCCTTTCTTGGCTCAAGGGAGGGATCTTGCGAGGAACCTTACAATGTGGTCTTGCTTAGGTACTTCGTCGTAGGAGGTGAGTCTCAAGTTTTGGCCTTATGAGGTATTTGGTGATAAGGAGGCTACCAAAGGCTCGTGTCGAATTCTTGGCGTCCACGATTGAGTTCACATAAGTCACTGTGTATCAAATCTAACAACTTAAAGTTTCTTTCAACATTTGGAAAATGTTTCTTTATCGTTTTAGATTTAACACAAAATTCACATTTATTATTCTCAACATTATCACTATCAATTAATCCACATTTGATAGCCCTTTTAATTGTGCTAAATCCTATATTTGCAAGTCTAACATGCCATGAATTAACAGAATTTAAGTCAAGCATATAACAAGAAGAAGAAGAAACTTTATTGTTCATATTTTCAATTGAAGTACAAAGTTTGAACATGCCATCACAAGCATATCCCTTTCCCACAAAGACATTATCCTTAGATAAAATAAGCTTGCCGGAATCTATCACAACCTTGATTCCCGGTTTGCCAAGAAAATTGCCACTCACAAGGTTTCTACTCATTTTCAGTACAAACAAAACATTGATGAGTAGAACCTTCTTGTCGGATGTGAAGACCAAATAAATAGTTCCCTTGCCTTCAACCTCGAACCTTTTCTCATTGTGCATTTATATCCCATGCCCTTCCTTTGAAGATTAAAAGGTCTTTAAAAGAGTTCTATCATAGGTAACATGAATGGTGGCACAAGTATCATACCACCACTTACTCACCTTTCCATAATTGGCTTTAACTTTATTTAGTATTGCCACTATCTCATCTTGAAACTTTTAAATTGTCTCTCATTCTTCTTGGGGCCTAAGGAGTTTTTACCATTCCCTTATTCTTAATTATTCATTTTCCCTTATGAGGATGGTTAGCCACCGCTTTGGCCTTTGAAGTCTCTCCATTAGACTCCTCCTCATTCTTATCTCTAGAACGAGATTCCTCTTGAATTTTCAAGTGTGTTAGAATTTCGTCCAATGAAATCTCCTAATTCCTATGGAGATTTTTCTTCCTATAGCCTCAAGAAGGAGGTGACTTGCCTATAATGGCACCAACGAGGAATTCTTTCAGCAATACAATATGAGTGTAGACAATTTATTCACAACAATTTGCAACGCATGAATTTGAGGGAGAAGGGATTTATTATCATGAAACTTAAATTACATATATTGAGTAAAAAGAACTTTCTTTGTACCTTCTTCTTATGCTTTGTATTTCTTTTCCAAAGCCTCTCAAATCTCCCTGGCGGTCTTTGTGTTGGTGTAGAGATCATAGAGCTTATCCAAAAGAGCATTGGAGATGTGACCCCTACATATCAATTCATCATCTTCGCGCTTCTTCCTTTCTTTGATAACTTCTTGAGTATCATCTTCCTTGGGCTCCCAAGGCTTTTAGGTCTTTGTGCAACATGTAGAAAGCCTTCAAAGTAGTGAGCAAGAATCTAATCTTGTCTTGCCAATGAACAAAGTTAGTCCCATCAAACCTATCCAATCTTACAAAGACTTGAGCTATGAATTTCAATACTGAAAAGGAGTTAGTTTCTTCCATGATATACTATCTCAGATTATAGAGAATAAAATGTCGGGGGAGAGTGAGATAACACCACCTCAATATTTAGAATCTACACAAAAATTAGATTGACAGAGACTAAATAAATATTGAGAAAGATTATGCAAACTTAAGTTGGTGAATGATCTTCTTCAACCTTGATGAACCTTCAAAATCCTTGTAGAACCACCACTTTGAGCAAATCCTTATAACAATGCAAAACCACAAAATCAAGGCTTATACACATTTCTCAATGTTTTCCTAATACTCTATTTCCTAGCCACCATGGATGTTTGAGGGCTTTTCTAAGAGGAAATGAGGATTGAGATTGAACAAGCCTTAAACTCACAAAGTCAAGCACATTCTTCATGAGTTCTTTGAGAAAACTTGAGATTCATGGAGCTATAGAGAGAGAGTGGTAGAGAGAGATTGGAGAGAGTGATCAAGTCTTCCAAAATTCTATTTTGACCCTTATATAGATTAGGCATCATCATTAGGTCTAACCAATAGGATTAGACTTGTCAAACACGTCATTTAGAGCAATTCACGTAACTTGTACAGACTCTAGTAGCCGACGCATAGTCTGCTAGGTTTTTTTTGAAATACTAAGCGTCAGGCAATGCTACGCCACGTGGGTGGTGACACATCGTCCCCCTTTTTGTTTTTGGACATTTCCAAAAGTTCTAAAATTGCTCCAAATGCTACCAAACTTTTTGGGAACCCTTGAAATACCTTCATGTATCACTTTGGACCCATAAATGCATTTTTAAAGTGCCTACAATTGAATCTCAAATTTCACATCTTCACAATGTGAAATGTACTAAGTGTTTATACCTAGCTTGTATTTTAACATATATATTTTTTGTATTTATCCAATTATAAGAGGCTACGCATGCAGCAATCTTCAAGGTCCTCATTGAGAGTTCTTGAGGGGTTGTGATTGTTGGAAAAGCTTATACAAGATCTTATTTATTTTCATGTAAATCATATATTAAGAAAATCAATATAGGAAAAACCTAGAACATGTTTCTATAAATGAGTTTAAATAGAGATAATGATAAGAACAATTACATTATGTGCAGCGGAATGAATAAGTCCTTCCATAAGCTTCTCTGACCCTTGTATCATTTCCAACGTAGGGTATCACCATGAAACTTACCGATCTTCTAATTTCTTCACAGTTTTTTAAAGTATCCTTAGAATCACCTAGACTAGAGTGGGAAATTCTAAACACATGAGATAGATATAGAGAGAAGAAGATAATATAGAGGCTTAGAAAATGACTTTTGCTGTAGAGAAAGTCTAAAACCCTAAAGCATTAAAACTATATCTTCATATCATCTCCTTTCAACTCTCACTTAGCATCCATTTTATAGACTCAATTATATCACTTATTTAAATGAAAAAATCAATAAAATAATAGGTAATGTCAGCCATTAGGTCAAAATTATCACGGGCTTTTGGCCCATGAAATTTCTCATTTAATTATAAGCACGTTGGACTTAAAATCTAGGCCTGTATTATTTTCTACTGATTAATTAATTAAATAATTATTTAAAACCTTTATCAAATTAATTATTTATAATTTGAACCTTGATTTAAACTTATTTATTAATTTAGACACCAATTTATCTTAATTAATAAATATGCCCTAAATTCTCTTTTCTTCTCTAAATTGCATAACTCTATGAAACTATCCAAAATTGATCTGGTCAACTTTGATAATTCTAATTGATAATTAAATCAATTAATTGAGACTATCTAGATGATTTTATCAAAGGTATAGAAGGGACCATGGGCCTATGAAATCAAGCTCCAATAAGTTATCATAAATTTAGCAAATAAATTTACTAACTTATTAATTCCTCTTTACTCCACTAAAGACTCAAAAATGCACTCTTGAATTCATAGAACACTTTATAAGCATTCTAGATACATTATTAGTTATCCCTTGTTACAACCATAATTATCACTCAATCCTCTATAGACGGTCTACACTGAGATGAGAGTAAAATACTTTTTTACCCTTCATTGTATTTTATCCTTAAAACACTTAGTTCCTTGTAAATGATATTTCAGTACACTAATATTAATTACTGAAATGAGATCTCTATCATTTAGCACCTTGAACCAAACTAAAAGGAAACCATCATTTTACTTCTTCATTAGAAGCTATAGATGTTCATATCTATGATTAACACTCCCACTCAATTATACTATCGAGTTCTGAAGATGTAAGTATGGGCTAGTCCATAGGGTAATCTGGTAATGAACAAGTCAAAGAACTCAAATAATGCAATCAGTTAGAATACTAACCACTCAGAATTGAGATTGAATTGACCTATGGTCAACTATATGATATGACTAGAATAGATAATAACGGTATGTATACTTATCTTATCTACTGTCAATATCGGTCCAGTCCGATGTAATAAATACATCCGATCTTATCTACTTTGCTAATGTTCTAGAAAGAACATAACACTATAATCTGTAACCAGATTATATCGTAGATTGGAAAGTCAGTGTAAATCCTGTGCACTGACTAATTTTAGGACTAACTTATTTTAAACATATAATCTTATTTATATTCCATTGTGATTACGTCACTATAAATATGATTAGTTATATGCTCGGGATTTAGTAGAAGTTTATATTAAACAAATAATCATGAAAATAAAACATGTGAGCAAAGTGATTGATCATGTCAAAAATGATTTATATTCTTTTATTGATAATAAAATGAGATTACAAAGAAATTGGGTTTTAATTAGGGCATAAAGCCCCAACAAAATCCCACTTGCACTAATTGAAACTAATGCCTTAATTCTACTAATCCCATTTCCTTGATATGCTTATCGAATGTAGATTCTGGTAGTGTCATTGTAAATTGATTTGCTAGATTGTCTTAAGATGCAATCTTCATAACCTTCATATCTCCTTTGGCCACATATTCTCGAATTATGTGATACTTCCTTTCTATATGCTTACTCCTCTTGTGACTTCGTGGTTCTTTCGAGTTGGCTATCGCTTATGTGTTGTCACAAAACAGCACAAGTGGTTTATCCATATTTGGAATAACACCAAGATCTGAATAGAACTTCTTTAGCCACACTATTTCCTTAGCCGCTTCAGACGCAGCTATGTACTCAGCCTCCATGGTGGAATCTGAGAGTTCCAACTGTAGATGTATACGAAACTTTTCTCATTGCATATTTCTCTTCAGGAGTCTGGGGATACTGCTTCTTTGAATGTTGAATTCCATGGCGGGACGGTAGAAGTCCTTTATTGGAATTTGTCATTGAGAAACGTTCAAGCCCTTTATCAATGTAAGCTGCTTGAGATGGAGCTAAGAGTTTGTTCTTTCTATCCCTAATGATTTGGATACCAAGAACATAATTTGCTTCACCCAAATCCTTCACCCGTAATTGATTGATCAGCCAATTCTTCACATTTGATAATTTCTTAACATTGTTTCCAATGAGTAAGATATCATCTACATAAACAACCAGGAATACCACTATTTGATTTGTCTTCAGTTGATAAACACAAGGCTCATCAATAATTAGTTCAAAGCCATAGGTTTTAATTATTTCATCAAACCTAAGGTTCTAGGAACGAGAAGCTTGCTTGAGTCCATAAATGGACCTATTCAACCTTCAAACTTTTCCTTCTTGTCCAGCTACTTTAAATCCTTATGGCTGATAAATATAAATGACTTCGTCAAGCTTCCCATTAAGAAAAGTTGTCTTGACGACCATTTTCCATATCCCATAGTCGAGAGCAGCTACTATGGATAGGAGGATGCAAATGGACTTGAGCATGGCTACCAGACTAAAAGTTTCCTCATAGTCCACACCTTCTCTTTGGGTATAACCCTTTGCCACTAATCTTTCGATCTTTCCATCAACACCTCATTTCTTCTTGTAGATCCACTTGTACCCAATGGCCCTAAAGTCACAAGGTGCTTCCACAAGATCCCGGATGGAATTTGAGTACACATGGACTCCATTTCTTGTTTCATGGCTTCAAGCCATAGTTCATTTTTAGGGCTAGCCATTTCCTGTTTGAAAGAAAATGGATCATCTTCACTAGTGTTACCAACAACCATATTGGTCTCACCATCCAAACCATAGCGAATTGGGTTCCGAGAAACCCTCCCACTACGACAATGCTCTGTGATTGTTTGCATAGGAACAATTGTACTTTCTTCTTTTATATTGACTTGCATCGCTTGGACATGAAGAATGGGAATTACATCATCAACTTGCGTTGATGATGATGGAACATTGTTTTCAGTCAATTCTTCAACCATCTCCTCTAAAACTACTTTGTTGCGCTGTTTAACGTTTTGGACATAGTTATTTTCAAGAAAAGTAGCATTCCTAGAAGTAAACACTTTCTAATCTGAATGACTATAGAAAAATCCACCATGAGTGCCTTTAGGATAGCCAACAAACATTCAAACTTCAGTTCGTGGTTCTAGCTTTCCTTCCTTTTTCCTCAGGACGTGGGCGGGACACCGCCATATTCTATAATAACGTAAACTAGGTTTATGACCATTGTAGCGTTCTAAAGGTGTTTTTGGGATTGATTTAGACGGTACGACATTTAGAATGTTGTTCAAAGTTTCAATTGCATTGTAATGACCCACTAATCTAGACTAATTGGACCATTATCGAAACTATACATAAAACTTACATTTTTACGAAAATACCATAATTTATTGAGTAACTTGAAAATAAGAGTTATTTACAAAGAAACAGAATACTAAGAAGGATTATGGGATCCCATTGTTTTTAAATCAAAACATGATTTAAAATAAAAGACATTACATAATAATGCGGAAAATACACATAAAAACCATAAAAACATAAAAGGAGACTATATCCTCGAATCGAATAACGCTCGGCCCCATGACTCCATTCATCATCGATACACATCCTCCAAGCGTCACGAATCTTACCGCCTCTAAACTTATTTTCCTGCACATAAACAGAAAGGAGTGAGCCTAATACCCAGCAAGGAAAACCTAACACATAGTCATATACATAATTTCATAAGAAAACATAAAGACATATCATAACACATAATTCACTTATTATAATGGCCATTATTACTTGGGGTCCCATAGACTAAACAAGCTTATGCCCATGAGATTAGTGGGGTCCTACCAGCTAAATAGGCTTATGCCTACAATCCTTTTGGGGTCTTGTTAGTCAAATAGGCATATGCCCAAGCCTACAACATACACATCAATAACATATAACATATGAAAACATAACACATAAAATAGCATAATCATAAACATGTAGATTCTAGCCTATTTTCCTTACCAAAGTTACCGAGATTATGGACTGAGTTGGGATTGTTGGAACACTCCTAAAACCATAAGAAAGAGTAAGTCTAAAGAAAGGAGATGAAATGAAAGAGATGGAAAGACTAAACCATAGAAAACATACTTACCAACTTATATGCTTAAAAGCTTGGATTCCCTAACCAAAATAAGAATAAGGTTAGGGGACTGAGTAGAAGGTTTTGAGAAAGGAAATAACATAAAAATACAGAAAAGAACTAGAGTTTTGGGTTTACCTCAAAGATTGCAAGATCAATCTAACATCCACCGAAATACTATAGCACTCACTTACTTCCCAAAGTGTTTGATAAGCTTATGATGTTTAAGCTTATAGTTTTTCCCCAAACCAAGTGTTTACACTCTCACACTCACTTAACACTAGCAGCCTCTGAACTTAGAGAAAATGGTGAATAATGGCTGGGTACTAGGTCCTATTTATAGAGTTTGGGAATGAAAATATCTTGATTTTACTTGAATAAAAATAATGGCTTTTTAGGTGAAAATCATTTGAATAATCGTTCAGCAGAGGCTGAAGACTCGTTCAGAAGATGCTGGACTGTTGAAGGAGTTTGAATGGCTGAAGGGAAAAGAATTCAAATGTATTTGAATTCATGCTGGTGGAGGCGATATATCGCCTGGACCTTTGTTCCCGAGGCGACCGTGCATCGATTTGTGTTTTCCGTATCTACGTGCTGCGACATATCGCCCCCAATAGCTGCGATATATCGGCATACGCTGAATATTTAAACACGAATTTACACATTTTTAGCTGAGTTTGAATGGAGTAAACAGCCTTGACTAAGCCCTCAACGTGCTCAAAGCTGCTGACTGACCCTATAAATTCAAACTTTTACCCTTATTTAATTTAATCCTAAAAAATACTTAATCCTTAATTACCATTCAAAACATGTGCTTAAAAATCCTATTGGTTGTTGTCTAAACCTTATAATATAATAATATAATCCTTAATATCAGACACATTAATCAAACCTTAGGTTATACTTAATATTCTTAAACTATAGGTTAAACTTAGAAAATCTATAAGTACTACTATGAGTGTCCAAATAACTCCCGGTCTGAACCAAAAATCCAAAGTAACAATGATAACACTAAACATACTATAATACTACTAAACAATTAGCTAAGTAAAGTTCTTGGACTCTACAATTCTCCCCTACTAAAAAGAATTTCGTCCTCGAAATTTACTTACCAAATAATTCCGGATACCGGCTCTGCATGTCCTCTTCCAACTCCCACGTTGCCTCGCGTTCAGAACTATTGCTCCATAGGACTTTAACTATAGGAAAGCTCTTGGACCGTATCTGCTTCATCCCCCTATCTAGGATGCTAACCGGTCGTTCCTCGTAACTTAAGTCTTTCTGGAGTGCTATGGTATCGTACTTGAGGACGTGAGATGGGTCTGACACATACTTGCGTAACATCGAGATGTGGAAGACGTTGTGACTATCGGCTAGTGCTGGCGGTAGGGCTAGTCTATACGCAACTGGTCCCACTTTGTCCAATATCTCAAAAGGACCTAAGAATCGGGGACTGAGCTTGCCTTTCTTCCCGAACCGCTTGACACCCTTCATAGGAGATATCTTCAGGAAGACTTGATCTCCAACTTGGAACTCCACATCGCGTCTCTTGGTATCTGCATAGCTTTTCTGTCGGCTTTGAGCAGCAAGCATACGCTGTCTAATAAGCGTTACTGCTTCTTGAGCTTGCCTAACAGCTTCGGGCCCTAGAAGCTGCCTTTCTCCTACCTCATCCCAGTGCAACGGTGATCGGCACCTTCTTCCATATAGCAACTCATAAGGTGCCATCTCGATTGTCGACTGGTAGCTATTGTTGTACGAGAACTCGATCAGCGGTAAGTACTTGTTCCACGATCCTCCGAAGTCAAGTACACATGCGCGTAGCATATCCTCTAAAATCTGAATCGTACGCTCTGAATGCCTATCTATCTGAGGATGGAAAGCTGTACTAAGACTTAACTTAGTACCCATGGCTTGTTGTAAGCTTCTCCAAAATCTTGACGTAAACACTGATCCTCTATCTGATACTATCGTCTTGGGGATTCCATGCAATCGTACAATCTCTTGGATGTAGATGTCTGCATATTGGTCTGCCGTATAAGAAGTCTTAACAGGCAGAAAATGAGCCGACTTGGTTAGTCTATCTATGACTATCCAAGCAGAATCATGCTGCTTATTTGTCTTTGGCAGACCCGTCACGAAGTCCATGGCTATATCGTCCCACTTCCACTCCGGTATGCTAAGCGGTTGCAATAATCCTGCAGGCCGCTGATGCTCCGCCTTCACTTGCTGGCATACCAGACACTTAGATACATACTCCGCTATGTCCTTCTTCATCCCTGGCCACCAATAGACTGTCTTGATGTCATGAGTCATCTTGGTAGACCCTGGATGAACCGAGTATGGGGTGTTGTGCGCTTCTTCTAGGATCGTCTTCTTAATACTTTGATCGTCTGGCACGCATACCCGATCCTTATATCTCAATAAACCTTGACTGGATATTGAGAAATCTGTAGTCTTGCCTTCTCTGACTGCATCCATGTGCGTTGCTAGTGAATCATCATGTCTCTGACCATTCCGTATGTCTTCTAGCAGATTCGATTGGATAGACAAGTTAGCCAACTTGCCTACAACCACTTCTATTCCGGCACTGATAAGCTCCTGTTGCAGTGGCTTTTCTATTCCGGATAAGGCTGCTAAGTTCCCATAACTTTTTCGGCTAAGTGCATCGGCAACTACGTTTGCCTTCCCCGGGTGGTATAGGATTTCGCAGTCGTAATCCTTTACTAATTCCAACCACCGGCGCTGCCTCATGTTAAGCTCCTTCTGAGTAAAGAAGTATTTTAAACTTTTGTGGTCCGTATAAATCTCGCACCGTTCTCCGTAAAGATAATGGCGCCAGATTTTTAACGCAAAGACCACCGCTGCCAACTCCATATCGTGAGTTGGATAGCGTTGTTCATACTCCTTTAACTGACGTGACGCGTAGGCTATCACCTTGTCATTTTGCATCAGTACGCATCCCAATCCTAACTTTGATGCATCACAGTAGACAACGAACTTGTCGTTGGGTGTTGGGACACTAAGTACTGGTGTTGAGCAAAGCTTATCCTTAAGCAACTGGAAGCTTTCCTCACACTAATCACTCCAGTTAAACTTTTGTTGCTTCCGGGTCAGGTTGGTGAGTGGAGTGGCTATCTTAGAAAAGCCCTCTACAAACTTTCTATAGTAACCTGCTAGCCCTAAGAAGCTTCTTACTTCCGACGCGTTCTTTGGTCTAGGCCAATCTTTCACGGCCTCTACCTTCGATGGATCTACTGCAACTCCGTCTTTCGATATGATGTGCCCGAGGAACGCCACTTGTGAGAGCCAAAACTCGCATTTCTTGAACTTCGCGTAGAGTTGGTGCTCCTTCAATCGCGTCAAAATCATCCTCAAGTGTTCCTCGTGCTCTACTTCATCCTTGGAGTAAATTAGAATGTCGTCGATGAACACAACGACGAATTTATCCAGGTAGTCCTTGAAGACCCTATTCATTAAGTCCATAAACGCGGCTGGCGCGTTAGTAAGACCAAAAGACATAACCAAGAACTCGTAATGTCCATAACGAGTCCTAAAGGCTGTCTTGGGGATATCTTCTCCCTTTACCTTGAGCTGATGATACCCGGACCGTAGATCGATCTTAGAAAATACAGTCGCGCCTCGGAGTTGATCAAACAAATCATCAATCCGAGGTAGCGGGTATTTGTTCTTAATTGTTACTTTATTCAGCTCTCGGTAGTCTATGCACATGCGCATACTTCCGTCCTTCTTCTTCACGAATAGTACCGGAGCTCCCCACGGTGAATGGCTTGGCCTAATGAAACCCAAGTCTAGGAGTTCTTGTAGCTGCGTCTTTAACTCCTTGAGTTCCGTAGGTGCCATCCGGTATGGTGCCTTAGAGATAGGCTCGGTGCCCGGTACTAATTCTATCGTGAAGTCTATTTCTCTAGTTGGTGGCAATCCTGGCAAGTCATCGGGAAATACTTCTGGAAATTCTTGTATGACTCGAACATCTCCAACTTTGAGTGATGTCTCCTTCTCCACATTCGTGATGTTGGCTAAGAATGCTTGACATCCTTTCTCCATCATTCTCTGAGCTTTGAGAGATGATACTAACGGTGTGCGTAGTCCTGAAGCTTGTCCCATGAAGCACAGTTTCTGGCCGTCAGGAGTCTCGAACATCACCTTCTTGCGTCTACAGTCGATCGTTGCGCCATGCCGTGCTAGCCAATCCATGCCTAGTATGACGTCGAAGTCCTTGATCACCAGCTCTATCAGGTCTCCTTCTAGTTCCTTGTCCTCAATCTTGATTGGTACGCCTCGTATAATTCGTGATGATAGAACTACTTTGCCCGAAGGCAACTCGGTTGCAAACCTAGTTCTAAATCTTTCACTAGGTTTGTCTAGTTTATCTATAATTCCTAACGAAATATACGAATGGGTGGCTCCCGAATCAAATAATACATGACATAATTTATTGAGGATGGAAACCTGACCTGTGACCACCTTGTTGCTAGCATCCGCCTCTCCTTGGGTTAAAGCAAAAACCCGAGCAGGAACCATCTTTTCGTCCTTCTTTCCTTCCGGATTTTGCTGAGGACAATCTTTCTTGCGATGCCCCTCTTGACCACAATTGAAACACTCCTTGGTGTTGGCACGGCATTCTCCGGGGTGCTTCTTCTGACATTTGGCACAGGACGGGTATTCCACATAGCCCGACCTATTTCCCCCATTATTTGGTCGTGCCCTTTTATTGTTGTCGGCTTGCTTGTTGTCAGGATGCCTTCTCTTCTGTCCGTTACCGTTGTTGTTGGACTGACTGTTGCTGGACTGATTGTTGCTCCGACTGGCCTGAGGTTGGCTCTGCTGCCTAGGTTCCGGCTTGCTAGCTTCTTCTTTGCTCACGTTGGCTTGCAACCTTTCTACTTCAATTGCCGTCTCAAGAACGTCGGCATATGAAGTGTTTCCCGGGTTTGCTAGTTTAACCCCCATCTCGATCTTCGGGCGAAGTCCTCTAACAAACTTGTTCACCCTTAGATAATCGGTCGGAACTAACTCTGCCGCGAACTTGGCTAAGCGATCAAACTGACGAGCATATTCCGCCACTGTTAAATTCCCTTGCTTCAGATTGGTGAACTCCTCAACTCTCGTAGCAAGTACTGCTGAATTGTAGTACTTCTTGTGGAAGAGCTCCACAAATCGGGTCCACGTCATAGTGGCAGCATCGTGGGATTGCTGGACCAAATCCCACCATATCCTGGCATCTTTCTTGAGTAAAGATGAGACGCAGGATATGCGGTCAGCATTATTGAGGTTCATGTGGGCTAGGATCGGCTCCACATTCCTTAGCCATTCTTCTGCTTCAAAGGGGTCCGTAGTCCCTTCGAAGTTCGGAGCGTACTGCTTGCGGAACCTTTCGTACACTGGCTCCATGTGCTGTACAGGATAAGGAGCGTAGTTCGTCATAGGCCATCCCCCATACGGACCAACTTGTTGGGGTGCTGGGGCCATTGGCTGTGGCTGCGGCTGCGGCTGTGGCGGAGGCTGAGGCTGAGATTGAGCCTGTTGGCGTTGTTGCTGCAGAAGTTCCTCGACTTGCTGTCGTAGTCTGGCAATCTCTGCAGTGTTGTCAGCTGGCTGTGCCGGTGCGTTGCGGCGAGCAGTAACACGTACTCTCCTTCGGCGAACGGTAGGGACCGCATTGGTCGCTGGAACATCGTTGGAAGCGTTCCCGTTGGTGCGAGCAGATCTTCGGAGAGACATCGTAGCAGAGTTCTAACAGTTAAAAGAAACATGTTAGAAATTTTTCCTAATAGGCTCTAAGGCAAAAACTTATTCTAAAACAAACATATCTCGGACCTATTTATTATGACTTTTTATGAAAAATTATATAGGTCTTTATTTATTATTAGAGTGGGTTTCTATACTTAGAAAAACAAGTCATATTTATTTTCTAAGTGTGTTTCTAATCATCCTATATGACTTAATTCTCAGGCTCGAAACTTATCTTTGTTCCAAAGTTAACCATATTGAGGGAGGGCTGGGATCAGTAAAATCATTCCCACTACTAAGGCCCCCTAACTCTCAACAAGGAAACCAGGTTCATTGATTCGTATCCACCCTCACCGAACTCAGTCATTATTCATTTTATTTAGTATTTATTATGATTGTGAAAAAAATTCAAACTCACACATGATATTCAAATAGCATGTTTATTCATTTGGAAAACAATTTCACTTATTACAATCATAACATAAAAGTAAATAAAACAAATAAAAACTACTAATCTAAAAATCGGGATCTTCTACATCCGATCCGTCATCTAACATATCATCATCTATAGCCTCATAGTCATCATTATCATGAGCATCAAAATGCCCTCTAGGAAGGTTTGTGAGAATCCTATTCTTTTGCTCCTTGGTGAATTGAAATTCAAATTTTGCGGTGAACCTAACTAAGAGGAAATAGTATCTCATTGCTAATGGTGATTCATCCTCATCATTCATTTCTTCCCATATTTCTTCTAAGGCTGCTATTACAGGATGGAAATCTTTAAACAACCTAATCACTAATACATATTGTTCTGTTGATCTTAGCATTATTTGTTTAGCCTCTTGAAGGCCACCTATTGCTTGGTGAAACAAAAGCAACCTTCGTGTAATCCTTTCTAAGGCTCCTACGGTGTTTCTTGGCTCCCTTATTCTTTTTAAGGCCTTAATGGCTCGGATATCTTGGTAGGTTAAAGCTCCATTCATTTTTAACTGAAACATAAACACTAAAGTTGTTAGCTATACACATAGACAAAGTAACTTGTAACTTGTAACTTAAACACTTACTTGGCGGTCCGATTCGGAGCTTTGAGCATGTGTATCGAGGAGAACTTCATGCGAAGGAACCGTTTGCTCTGATACCAACTGTAATGACCCACTAATCTAGACTAATTGGACCATTATCGAAACTATACATAAAACTTACATTTTTACGAAAATACCATAATTTATTGAGTAACTTGAAAATAAGAGTTATTTACAAAGAAACAGAATACTAAGAAGGATTATGGGATCCCATTGTTTTTAAATCAAAACATGATTTAAAATAAAAGACATTACATAATAATGCGGAAAATACACATAAAAACCATAAAAACATAAAAGGAGACTATATCCTCGAATCGAATAACTCTCGGCCCCATGACTCCATTCATCATCGATACACATCCTCCAAGCGTCACGAATCTTACCGCCTCTAAACTTATTTTCCTGCACATAAACAGAAAGGAGTGAGCCTAATGCCCAGCAAGGAAAACCTAACACATAGTCATATACATAATTTCATAAGAAAACATAAAGACATATCATAACACATAATTCACTTATTATAATGGCCATTATTACTTGGGGTCCCATAGACTAAACAAGCTTATGCCCATGAGATTAGTGGGGTCCTACCAGCTAAATAGGCTTATGCCTACAATCCTTTTGGGGTCTTGTTAGTCAAATAGGCATATGCCCAAGCCTACAACATACACATCAATAACATATAACATATGAAAACATAACACATAAAATAGCATAATCATAAACATGTAGATTCTAGCCTATTTTCCTTACCAAAGTTACCGAGATTATGGACTGAGTTGGGATTGTTGGAACACTCCTAAAACCATAAGAAAGAGTAAGTCTAAAGAAAGGAGATGAAATGAAAGAGATGGAAAGACTAAACCATAGAAAACATACTTACCAACTTATATGCTTAAAAGCTTGGATTCCCTAACCAAAATAAGAATAAGGTTAGGGGACTGAGTAGAAGGTTTTGAGAAAGGAAATAACATAAAAATACAGAAAAGAACTAGAGTTTTGGGTTTACCTCAAAGATTGCAAGATCAATCTAACATCCACCGAAATACTATAGCACTCACTTACTTCCCAAAGTGTTTGATAAGCTTATGATGTTTAAGCTTATAGTTTTTCCCCAAACCAAGTGTTTACACTCTCACACTCACTTAACACTAGCAGCCTCTGAACTTAGAGAAAATGGTGAATAATGGCTGGGTACTAGGTCCTATTTATAGAGTTTGGGAATGAAAATATCTTGATTTTACTTGAATAAAAATAATGGCTTTTTAGGTGAAAATCATTTGAATAATCGTTCAGCAGAGGCTGAAGACTCGTTCAGAAGATGCTGGACTGTTGAAGGAGTTTGAATGGCTGAAGGGAAAAGAATTCAAATGTATTTGAATTCATGCTGGTGGAGGCGATATATCGCCCCCTATAGGCGATATATCGCCTGGACCTTTGTTCCCGAGGCGACCGTGCATCGATTCGTGTTTTCCGTATCTACGTGCGGCGACATATCGCCCCCAATAGCTGCGATATATCGGCATACGCTGAATATTTAAACACGAATTTACACATTTTTAGCTGAGTTTGAATGGAGTAAACAGCCTTGACTAAGCCCTCAACGTGCTCAAAGCTGCTGACTGACCCTATACATTCAAACTTTTACCCTTATTTAATTTAATCCTAAAAAATACTTAATCCTTAATTACCATTCAAAACATGTGCTTAAAAATCCTATTGGTTGTTGTCTAAACCTTATAATATAATAATATAATCCTTAATATCAGACACATTAATCAAACCTTAGGTTATACTTAATATTCTTAAACTATAGGTTAAACTTAGAAAATCTATAAGTACTACTATGAGTGTCCAAATAACTCCCGGTCTGAACCAAAAATCCAAAGTAACAATGATAACACTAAACATACTATAATACTACTAAACAATTAGCTAAGTAAAGTTCTTTGACTCTACATGCATGTCCCCAGAATGAAGTTGGCAGAGTTTAGTATCTTAGCATGCATCTAACCATTTCCAATAAAGTTTTGTTCTGGCGTTCTGCTACACCATTTTGTTGCAGAGTACTCTGGGTAGTAAGTTGTGATAAAATCCCAAGTTCAGTTAAATGATCTTGGAATTTCATATCCAAATATTCTCTACCCCTATCAGATCACAAGATCTTTAACATTTTACCTAATTGGTTCTGAGCCATAGCTAGAAATTTGAAACTTTGAAAATGTTTCTGATTTCCTATGCATCAGGTAAAGACATAAGTATCTAGAGTAATCATCAATGAAAGTGACAAAATACTCAAAACCACCCATGGCTTGTACATTCAAAGGTCCACAAATATCTGAATGAACAAGTCTAAGTGGTTCTTTGGCCCTATCACCCTTTGCAAAGAATGGACACCTGGTCAGTTTGCCTTCTAAACAAGATTCACATAAAAGTAATTCACCTAAGTTGAGTCCCTTAAAGGCCCGTCCTTTGTAAGTCTTTGAATTCTATCATAGCAAATATGACCTAGTCTCAAGTGCCATAAATACACCATGTTATCATTATCAGTCTTTTGATGTTTATTGGTCCTAGGTTTAGCTACTTTGAATAAATCATTATTAAGCGTGAGGGGTTCGTTAGGTCGCAAACTATAAAGTCCGTTTTCCAAACATGCAATACGCAATTGTGATCCATTGAATGAAATAGATAATTTAGAACTTGTGAAAGTCATAACAAATCGTTCTAATTGCAACATAAAACTAAAATTAAACTTCTACTGAAATGTGGAATAAAAAATACATCTTTCAAAATCAAATTTTTATTTCCGAACTTCAGGCGATCTCTTTGTTAGAGAATGTAGAGTCCAAGAACTTTACTTAGCTAATTGTTTAGTAGTATTATAGTATGTTTAGTGTTATCTTTGTTACTATGGATTTTTGGTTCAGACCGGGAATTATTTGGACACTCATAGTAATACTTATAGATTTTCTAAGTTTAACCTATAGTTTAAGAATATTAAGTATAACCTAAGGTTTGATTATGTGACTGATATTAAGGATTATATTTATTATATTATAAGGTTTAGACATCAACCAATAGGATTTTAAGCACATGTTATGAATGGTAATTAATGATTAAGTATTTTGGAGGATTAAATTAAATAAGGGTAAAGTTTGAATGTTATAGGGTCAGTCAGCAGCTTTGAATACGTTGAGGGCTTAGTCAAGGCTGTTTACTCCATTAAAACTTAGCTAAAAATGTGTAATTTCGTGTTTAATTATTCAACATGTGTCGATATATCGCAGCACGTAAATACGGAAAACATGAAACGATGCACGGTCACCTCGAGCATACTGGCCCAGGCGATATATCGCCTACAGGGGGCGATATATCGCCTCCTCCAGTATGTTTTCAAATGTTTTTAAATTCATTTCCTTTCAGCCATTCAAACTCCTTCAACAGTCCAGCATCTTTTGAACGAGTCTTCAGCCTCTGCTGAACGATTATTCAAATGATTTTCACCTAAAAAGCCATTATTTTTATTCAAGTAAAATCAAGATATTTTCATTCCCAAACTCTATAAATAGGACCTAGTACCCAGCCATTATTCACCATTTGCTCTAAGTTCAGAAGCTGCTAGTGTTAAGTGAGTGTGAGAGTGTAAACACCTGGTTTGGGGAAAAACTATAAGCTTAAACATCATAAGCTTATCAAATACTTTGGGAAGTGAGTTCTATAGTATTTCGGTGGAGGTTAGATTGATCTTGCAAATCTTTGAGGTAACCAAAACTCTAGTTCCTTTCTGTATTATGTTTCCTTTCTCTTAGTCTTCTACTCAATTTCCTAACCTCATTCTTATTTTGGTTAGGGAATCCAAGTTCTTAAGCATTTAAGTTGTGGTAAGCATATTTTCTTTTAATGGTTTAGTCTTCCTATTCTCTTTCTTTTCATCTCCTTTCTTTAGACTCACTCTTGTTCATTATGGTTTTAGGAGTGTTCCAAAAAGTCCCAACTCAGTCCATTTTATCCCGGTAACTTTGGTAAGGAAAATAGGCTAGAATCTATATGTTTATGTTTATGTTATCTTA
Source organism: Humulus lupulus (assembly GCF_963169125.1). Lineage (NCBI taxonomy): Eukaryota > Viridiplantae > Streptophyta > Magnoliopsida > Rosales > Cannabaceae > Humulus > Humulus lupulus. The sequence continues at coordinate 270,961,981 of NC_084793.1, forward strand.
TGTGTTATGTTGTGATATGTTATGAATGTGTTATGAATTTGTTATGCATGTGTTTGTTATAGGCTTGGGCTTATGCCCTATTTGACTAACAAGACCCCAAAAAGATTGTGGGCATATGCCTATTTAGCTGGTAGGACCCCACTAATCTCATGGGCATAAGCTTGTTTAGTCTATGGGACCCCAAGTAATAATGGCCATTATAATAAGTGAATTATGTGTTATGATATGTCTTTACGTTATTATGAAATTATGTTTATGTTTATGACTATGTGTTAGATTTTTCCTTGCTGGGCATTAGGCTCATTCCTTTCTGTTTATGTGCAGGAAATAAGCTTTAGAGGTGGAAAGATTCGTGACGCTTGGAGGATGTGTATCGATGATGAATGGAGTCAAGGGGCCGAGCGTTATTCGATTCGAGGATGTAGTTTCGGTTTTATGTCTTTTTACATGTATTTTCCGCACTAATTATGTAATGTCTTATTATTTTAAATTATGTTTTTGTTTTAAAGACAATGGGATCCCATATCCTTTTTGGTATTTACTTTGTAAGTAACTCTTATTTTGTTAAGTTACTTAATAAAATTATGGTATTTTCACAAATGTAAGTTCTTTTAAGGATTTTATGTATAGTTTCGTTAATGGTCCAAATAATCTAGATTAGTGGGTCATTACAGAGAATATATTTCTATACTCAATAGAAATATGGAAAAACCAAAATACAACTCTATGCAAAAATACAATAGAAAAGGTAATTGATTAAATAAACATTACAACTCAATTGCTCAAAATACAAATAAATATAAAGAGGTAGAAGAAGAAGATCACAAACTAAAAACAATAATAATACAAGTAAATAAGATCAACAAGATCAAAAGAATGAAAATAAATTCAATAAAAAGAACAAACTCTCACACAACCAAAGTGTAGAGTAGTTAGGATCACCAACTTGAACAAGGTTCCAAACCTTTGTCCAAAAGCTTATTTCCCCCTATTCTCTAAGCACTAAGGGATCTCTCTAGGAAATAGCTCTCTGGAATTATTAAGCCTTTATGGTGTATTTTCCAGCCAAGTGATTTGTGGATGGAAAATGGTGTGTCTTACAAGTGAGCATTAGGCTCCTATTTATAGAGTTTTGAGACACCCTTTGAATTTCAAATTCCACCTGTTATCCAAAAAGCAGACATGGGTGACGTGGCAGACGTTTTTAACACTTGGCTCACACCTGGCAGAGGGTTTGTTCGACCATCGACCAGTGAGATTCCCCTGACGTAACATTTAGATTTTATATACGACCAGCCTGGTCGTATGCTCCATATATTTAAAGATAATTTTGTACAATTGTAATCATATTCGAGATTGTCTCCCATGATCCACGATGATCCGATTATTTAGGAAAGAATATCTGTAACTAATTCGTGTAATCCTCCTTGAGCCTATAAATAGAGAGAAATAGCTCAAGGAAGGGACACTTTTTTTTTGGGCTGAATTGAGTTTATACTTATAAGAGAATTACAGCTATTATCTGATGATTGAATTATTCATCTCTTTCAGGCCTGTGAAACTCAGAGAACCCTAGTTCTTTGATCATTCCTTTGAGAACTAATATCAATAATAGCTTAAGTGGACGTAGGTCATTACCATTTCGTGGGGCCAAACCACTATAATTTGTTGTGTCGTTTACTATTTTTTCCATTAGATCTATTTCAACACCTTTATTCACATCAAGCATTTGACTCCGTATTAGTTGACCAAATCGAGGGTCAACACCACCAACCTCCATGGATGTTAGCAATAATTAATTGGATGTTTATGGAATTAAAATAGAGATTTGGGAGTTTCTTGGCTGTTGGAAACGTTCAAAATTGGATAAAACCGAAGTTTGGAAAATGTTGTCAGTCGCTCAGGCCGCAGCCTGAAAAACATGTGCCGCGACCCACGATGTTTTCTGCCTCTTGGGCTGCGGCCTGAAAAACATAGGCAACGGCCCAAGTCATCTTTTCAGCAACCAATTTTCCAAAATTTTCAAAACGTTCCAAATTCATTCCCACTTGATTTTGTAACTTCCATACACATCATGGGAGTTAAAATCACATCTCTAACAGCCATATCTATTATGGCTTTTGAGAAATTCAAATCAAAATGTGTAATATCAAATCTACATATTATTGGGTAATATTTGGGAGTTACAAGTTTGTTTTTTGTAACTCCAAAATATTTCACATTTGCCACACACATGTGTCCAATTTTTGTGACTCTCAATAATATCTTACAAGGTGTGACAAATCACATTTGTGTGACAAATCAGATTATGTCACATTATTTAATCTAACATTATATTATTTAAAATAATATAACACTCTTCCTCTAGCTTGGACCACAACGAACGCTCCATTCCCAACTCTAAGTTGAAGCCGCCTTCGTCCACGTCCTCCCACGATTTAAGAAGTTGTAAAGAGTTACAAACATGGATACTAAATCCAGAATCAATAATCCAGGATCAATTGTGATCCAGAGTTAAAAACACATTTGTTGACTAGCGAGTTAGTCAACGACACAGTCACTAAAATTGATAAGAATTAATAAACTAAACGCAAGAACTAAAACGACACAAAGATTTTATAGTGGTTTGGCCCCAGAGATTGGTAATAACCTACGTCCACTTAGTGATTTTATTGATGTAAAATCTGAAACCTGTGATTAGCGAACTAGGGTTCACTAAGTTTCACCAGCTCCAAAGTGGAATACAAAATTCTTGTATAAAAACACTTGTTCTCTCTGAATACAAATTGTTGCGTCTCTCTCAATCCAACATGTACATATGGGCCTATGGGCCATGTTCAAGTTTTGTTACAAGAAAATTTGAATAATATCATAAATAATGATATATACATATAAAGAGAGTCAAATATATTAGAAATTTCTGACTCTTAACTGTATTTGAATTTGAGATTCATTCATACGAGCAGATCTAGTTGAATCTATCAGTACATCTTCTTCCTTGTTGTCCATCACATTCCTTGCTCCCATCGACGAGCTTAATTTTCCTTTTACTACCTGATCGTTGGTCAACCAATTCTCTAGCAATAATCATGTGCTATCCACATGTGCCTCGACCATGCCATATCATCATGCAAATATTTTGGGTAAACATTTCGCCCCCCCCCCCCCCAAAGTTTATTTTAATGCCACTTATTCGACCATCTTTTTATCTGATCTGTGACATCCAAGTACGTACTTTCCAGAAAAGGCAAGTAATCATGACCTTTACAGTTTCCCAGAAACAATTCGACGGTTATTGCTATTTCCCATGCAAAAACTCTCAAATCTCATCATTACACAACAAATACCCTTGGTCGATATAAATACTCCTATCCTTCCTATTTTCCAATTTTATACGATCATTCTCTCTTCTTAAGAATACTCAGAAAAAACCTCAGACATTTCAGTGCGATCCGAGACATCTTTGAGCAACTCCTAGCAAAACTTTCTTGATTTCTTCTACAATCCACATTCCAAGTAAGTTTATAATCCCATCCTCCTACTTTTAAAGTAGATTTCATGTATTTTGCATCTGATTTACACGTTTTCACTACTGGGTTTATACTATTCTTGAGAAATTTTTGGGTAATCGGGTTTTGGAAAAAAATACATAGGAACATTAGGATAAAGGTAGGTTTTGAAGGAAAAATTGTGCATAAAACAATGTTTAAGGTGTATTTACACTGATTTCGGGTCCAAGATTGAAGTGAAAATTCAATTTTGGGTATTTCGGAAAAACTGGGTTTTTCCCACCTATTTTCGGAGTTGAAAAACTTTTCAAATTCGATTTTTGATCCGTTTGTCCACCCTGATCGCATGCTTATTGTGTTTTTATCAGGATGTTGTTGGTCGTATAAAAGCTTAACTTTTATACACGAGCAACATTATCCTTGCTTTTCTTTTTCTTCTATCTATCGGTCATAAACTCTCACTTCCCCTTTGCTCTTCTCAGATATTCATGCATGATACCTGGGGAGGTGAGAGACAAATAGACGATGATCTTCTCGCTTTATTGTTCGAGGATCAAGAATAGCCTTCTCTACCTTTTTCAGAGCCTCCGGCCTCGCACTCAAACCCTACAACCAGTCATTCTCACAATCCTTCACAGAACCAACCGAATATGGGTCGTGTCAAACACATCGTTCATAGAAAAAGAAAACCCATAAACTCTCCTACCAACCAGCCTGCAGCCTCTCCTACCAGCCAGCTTGCAGCCAATACCGAGGGTCCTTCAAATGATCCTCAACCCTTAAATTTTTCACCACCAAATATCCATCCCAAAGCTTGTCCATGTGATGGCCCTTGAGCAGAGGTAGCCTGGTACATCGCCCCTCCAAGTGTCATATCGACCAAGATGGTGGCCAAGTATCCCAAGAATTACGGGCTTCCTGGGATCACTCTATACAAACCTACACCCGACCAGAGGGAAAATGTGCCCAGAGGTGCCTACAGTGCCTGGTCGAGGTATCATATAGAAGCGGAGGCAATCTTGCCCTTGCACGAATTTTTCCACAGGGTGGCCATTATTTCGAGGTCTCCCATTAGACATAGAGTACTTTCAGCACTCTATATCCTATACAATCACAAGAAATGGCTTGTGCATACCCCTCATGAGATCAACTATCTGTTCGATCTCAAGTCCAACCCCTATAAAAAAAACACGGGGTTTTTTCATTTCTACCACCAGAAATTCGCTCGCACATTCCTGAGTGACATAACCTACAAGTCCAATGTAGGAAAGTACTTCCAAGAGTACTTCCTTACGACCGACTTGGTCACAAACGACATAGCCTTCAAACAAGGAGGTAAACTTTTTAATCTTCATTCAAAATTTATCTAGTCGCTTTGCATTTGTCCCTTGTTCTTAGTTAGCTTGAGTTGTCTTAGGTCCATGGAATCGACCAGACCCCACTCCAAAAATGGAGATAAGAGCCACAACCTTAGCCAACATGACGAACATAGAAAAGAGTGTCAAAGAGCTGGTCACGGAGAGCAACTTGAGGTTGGGCGACCTTTTGGAACCTCACCAGGAAGTGAGGGAATCAACTGTGGGGAGGGCCATTGGAGATGGCACTGAAGCATAAGAAAACCCCGAGCAATAGTAGGATGTGTCACAGCCCCAAAGGCGTCGACCAACGGGAGTGACCATTCGAGAGCCCAACCCCAATACTCGTTCAGCTAGCACCCCTTCCCAACATGGGAGGGGAAAACAAAAACTACCAGAATATTCTAGTCATATACTCGAATCCTTTGACGAGAACGACATAGATTTTTCACTCTTAGATAAACTACCCATTCCTTATCATTTATTTTATAGGGACAACAACTTTAAATTTACGACCAGTAGTTTTAGCTTGGAATTCTTCGAGGAAGATAGTGAATGTAGTAGTAGTTCTTTAAATAATGTAGCGACCAGTAATTGTAGTTCGCGTATACTACTTAGAATTTATTTTTAGTTTGTTTCCTTATCATGCAAAACTATTTCTGGACATATCTGGTCATTTGTTTTTTATTTTGTAGTCATGCAATTTGACGATGCATTCGACATCTACGCCTCTAGAGGCACACCAGTGAGCAGGAAGAAATCGAGTAGAAGAAATTCTAGAGAAGCCAGTGGGGAACCTTCAAGAAAAAAAAGCTCGATTAGAGGATCCTCGGGCTCCTTCTCCTTCTAGAGCAATAACACGTCCCCCTCCTCCTTGCACTAGGCCTTCCACCGACCAGACAGGGGGATCTTTGGCAGCAGAATTGCTGACCAATGATTATAGCTCAACAAACGATAAACTGGAGAAACTAACCAAGCACCGCCACAACCATGAGGCCTTTGCCTGTCTTCCTTCATTGAAATCCATCCAGGTCCTTGCTCATGGGTTCTATGAAATCCTCAGTGTAAGTTTCTTTTGCATTGTATTTTAGTCGAACAACATTTCATTTGATTAGCTTTGACAACTTCATTTTCCACTGTTTGCAGGGTATTCTGGCCATGAACAATGGCTGGTGCCACACTGAGGAGGTAGATTTAAAGAATGCCGAAGAGATCAAGGCATGAGAGGCTAAGGTTAAGACAGCTGAAGACAAAGCTGCTGTTTTAACCCAGGAGCTGAAGAAAAGCCAAGAAGATCTGGCTAAGGCTATTACAGCTAAGGATAAATTCAAGGAAGCCTTGTAGAGAAACTATAAGGAGGCAGCCAAGCTGCAAGAAGATCTGGAGGCTAGCATGAAGGAGGCCACTGGTCTGGAGGAGCGAGTCAAATTTCTCGAGGAGAAAAATTCCCAAAACTTGGAGAGGTTCCGAGGAGCCACCTTCAACTGCTTTTACATGTTCTGGAAGAATAGTCAAGGTGCGAATTTCGATTAACTTCTTACGCAAGTAAAACAGGCTGAAAAAACCCAAATGCGCTATTCGTTTGGAAGAGGAGAAAAGTGCCTAAGAATCTCCTGAAATATCCTTGGCGACGACATAGATGGTGCCGAAGAAGAAGCTAACCCTTCAGTCAATCAAGGACCACAATAGGACCCCCCTTCAGCTGCATAATAAATATTTTTATTTATGTAACTAAAACACCCGAACAACTTGTTCATGGTGTTGAGACAATTTACTGCCTAAGGCAGTTTTATTTATCTTTTAATATTTTTAATTACATCCGAGCAGCAATTGTACATGGTGTAAAGACATTTCATTTTGATATTGTAATAGTTGCACATTATTACTGCTATTATAACATCTACTTGTATGATTGAACATAGTATAACACTTTATTATGATTTCACAAAATTAACTAATTTTTTTTTAAAAATACTCGAAGTGTCGTTAGTATGCATTCCCTTATTTTGCTTGTGTGTTTTACATATGTTTATGATATGCATATGCTTTGCTCTCTTAGTATGTTATATGCCCCCTAAGTGATCGAGGAGCATAAGGTTCTCGGTCACTTGTCATTGACCAATACCTGTTCGAACATTACTGCTTGTGTACTTATAAAGAATTAACGATAATATAGTAAAGCAACACACACAATGAGCAAATACTTGTAATAAATACAATAATTGGCAAGAATAACTGGTTGCGCACAATTCCTTTTATTTCTCGTAATAAAATGGACAAGATTCGTGTATATATGAGTGATAAAAAGTTGATCTTACACTTATAAGTGAATAGCCATCGAACTGACCAGCCCTTGTTCAAAAACTTGTAAAAAGTAAAATTAATACAAGCCAAATCTTTTAAAAAGAATTATTCATTGAAAATACTTGCGCAGGTGTTCTCCATTCCAATAGCGAGGAACGAGATCTCCATTTAAGCGAGCAAGTTTGTATGTGCCTGGTTGAATGATTTCTTCAATCTGATATGACCTTTCCCAGTTTGGTCTGAGTACTCCAACAACTTGATCACGAGTGTTAAGAAAAAACTCTTCTAAGTACCAAATCTCCCATGTCAAACTTTCTTTCGCATACTTGAGAGTTAAAATATCGAGCAACCTTTTGTTGGTAAGCTGCAACTCATAGTTGAGCCTGCTCGCACCTTTCGTTGACCAACTCCAAAGGCTCCATTAATAACTGGTTATTCGTGCTCTGGGCGTATGTCAGCCTTCTATGCGATGGTGGATCTAACTCAACGGGTAACATGACTTGATACCCATAGGCTATGGAAAATAGCGTATGGTCTGTTGCTATTCGGTGAGATGTCATATACGACTAAAGTACGTGTGGCAATTGTTCTGGTGTAATGACCCAACTACTCTAGACTTTTGGACCATTAACGAAAACTATACATACTAACCCTTAACAAAACTTACAAGTGAAAATACCATATCTTTATTAAGAAAACTTGTAAAAATAAGGGTTAAACTTACAAAATGTCAAGTAGGATATGTGATCCCATTGTTTTAAAAACAAAACATAATTTAAAATGAAAAGGAGTTACATAGCAAATGCGGAAAAATACATGTAAAACCATAAAAAACAAGACTACATCCTCGAAAATCGAACTCTCGACTTCTTGAATCCATTCATCACCGATACACAATCCCCAAGCATCAACGAACCTTACCGCCACTATAGCTATTTTCCTGCACATATAAACAAAAAGGAATGAGCCTAATGCCCAGCAAGGAAAATCTACCACATAGTTCATATACATAAATTTCATAAGAAACATAAAAACATAACATAACATTACACTTATATCAAACACATACTATAATGGCCATTATTACTTGGGGTCCCATAGACTAAACAAGTCATATGCCCATGAGATTAGTGGGGTCCTACTAGCTAAGCAGGTCATATGCCCATAATCTATTTGGGGCTTGTTAGTCAAATGGGTCATATGCCCAAGCCTACAAACATACATATCATAACACTTATCATAACATAAGATAACATATAAAACATATAACATATGAATTTCTATCCTATTTTCCTTACTAAAATACCGGGATAAGAGGACAGAGGTGGGACTTTGGAACACTCCTAAGAACCATTTGAAAAAGAGTGAGTATAGAGAAGAAGAGAAATGAAAGGAATGGAAGGACTAAACCATTGAGAAAATACTTACCAAGCCTTTTTGCTCAACAACTTAGATTTCCTAACCAAAATAAAGATTAAGGTTAGAGGCTGAGTAGAAGACTATGAGAACTTAAAATAAAATAATACTAATGAACTAAGGTGTAGAAATACCTTGAAGACTTGTAGACCAATCTAAACCTCACTCCGAAATACTATGAAACCTTACTTCCCCAAGTGTTTGATAAGCTTATGATGATCAAGCTTATGATTTCCCCACCCAAGTGTTTACACTCTCACACTCACCTAGCAACTTGCAGCCACTGATCTTAGAGTAAAAGGTGAATAATGGCTGGGTACTAGGTCCTATTTATAGAGTTTAGGAATGAAAGGATCTTAATTTAACTTGAATAAAAATAATGGCTTTTTAGGTGAAAATAATTTGAATAATCGTTCAGCAGAGGCTGAAGACTCGTTCAAAAAGTTGTTGGACTTATCAAGAGGTTGAATGGCTGAATGGAAAACGATTTCAAAACTTTTCAAATTATGCTGAGAGGGGCGATATATCGCCCCCTGTAGGCGATATATCGCCTAGGCCAGTATGCCTGAGGCAATCGTGCATCGTTTCGTGTTTTCCGTATCTACGTGCTGCGATATATCGCCCTCTATAGCTGCGATATATCGGCATTCGCTTATTATTTAAACACGAAATTACACATTTTTAGCTTAATTCAAATTGAGTAAACAACCTTGACTAAGCCCTCAAACGTATTCAAAGCTGCTGACTGACCTTAGAGCATTCAAACTTTACCCTTATTAAATTTAATCCTAAAAATACTTAATCCTTAATCACCCATACATAACATGTGCTTAAAATCCTATTGGTTATTATCTAAACCTTATAGTATAATAAATATTATCCTTAATATCAGTCATATTAATCAAACCTTAGGTTAACATTAATATTCTTAAACTATAGGTTAAACTTAGAAAATCTACAAGTACTACTATGAGTGTCCAAATAATTCCCGGTCTGAACCAAAAATCCACAGTCATAAAGATAATACTGTAAATACTATAATACTACTATCTAACTAGCTAAGTAAAGTTCTTGGACTCTACATCTGGCCACACTCCCTTTGCTTCTTCGAGCCTTTTTCAGTGTGTCCTTTAGAGTTTTGTTAAGATCTTCAACTTGTCAGTTGGCTTGTGAGTGGGCGACTGACAAAAAGCTCTTTGTGATACCATGCCGCTCGCAGAAATTAGTGAAAAGGTCGTTGTCAAATTATGTGTCATTATCTTATACAATCTTTTTTCGGCAAACCATATCAGCATACAATGTTTTTTACAACAAAATCCAATACTTTCTTGGTCATGATTGTTGCGAGTGGTTTAGCTTAAGCCCACTTAGTAAAGTAGTCAACAACAACTATTGCATACTTGACATTCCCTTTTCCTGTGGGCAAAGATCCGATTAGGTCAATTCCCCAAACTGGGAATGGCCATGGGCTTCGCGTCTGTTTAAGCTCATTTGGGGTTGCTCGAGGTATCTTGGAGAATCATTGGCATTTATAACACTTCTTAATGAATTCCATGGAATCTTCGATCATTGTAGTCTAGAAATACCCTTGTCGGAGATTCTTCTTTGACAAACTTTGCCCCCTAGCATGATCTCCATAAAATCCTTCATGTACTTCTTACATCAATTCCTTAGACGTTTCCTTGGAGATACACCGTAATGAAGGAATTGAGTATCCTCGTCTATATAAGATTCCATCGAACTAGATAAACCGAGTTGATTTCCTTTGAAGCGTCCTCTCCTTATTCCTATTTGCCGGTAACCATCCTTGTTCGAGATATTGTATGATGGGAGTCATCCATGTGTCAGACACTTGTATTACTAGGGAGGATTCTTCCGCTTGAATGCTTGGTACTAATAAACGTTCGACCGGTACTATGTGTTGGATTAGCTTATACATGATCTTTATTTATTTTCATGTATATCTCATATTAAACAAATTAATACAAGATAGCCTAAAACATGTTTCTAAAATTGAATTCAAAGAGAAACAAAGAATAAAATATTTACAGTATACGCAGCGGAATTAAAGAGTCATTCCTTCAGTTTCTCTAACTCTTGTATCCTCTCTGTCGCAAAGTATTATCAAGAAACTGAACCGATCTTCTATTTTCTTCACAATATTCCAATGTATCCTTAGAACCACCTAGACTAGTGTGGGCAATTCTCAACACATGAGATAGATATAGAGAGAATAAGAGAAAATAACAAAGAGGCTTAGAAAAGAACTTGTGTTTAGAGCAAATCTAAAACTATCAGAAAATCTGACTTGTGACTTATCAAACTTATGTTTTGACTTCTCTCTAAGCACTCCTTTTATAGACTCAATTAGGCCATTTCATTTAATTAAAAAAAATCAATAAATAACAGCCATTTTGAAGCTCTAGGTCGAAATTATCATGGGCTATAGGCCCGTGAAATTTCCCATTTGATTATAAGCCCATTGGACTTAAAAATTAAGGCATGTATTACTTTCTATTGATTTAATTAATTAAATAATTATTTAAATCCTTTATCAAATTAATTATTTATAATTTGAACCTTGATTTAAATTTATTTATTAATTTAGATACCAATTTATCTTAATTAATAAATATGCCATAATTTCTCTTTTCTTCTCAAAATTACACAACTCTATGAAACTATCCAAAATTGACCTGGTCAACTTTGATAATTCTAATTGATGATTAAATCAATTAATTGAGACCATCTAGATGATTTTATCCAAGGTACAATGGGGACCATGGGCCTATGAAATCAAGCTCCAACAAGTTATCATAAATCTATCAAATAAATTTACTAACTTATTAATTTCTCGTGACTCCACTATAAACTTGGAATTGCACTCTTGAATTCATAGAATGCTCTATAACAAATATAGATACGCTATTAATTATCCATTGTTACAACCATAATTGTCACTCAATCCTCTATAGATGGTCTATAATGAGATAGGACTAAAATACCGTTTTACCCCTCATTGTATTTTATCCTTAAAACACTTAGTTCCTTGTAAATGATATTTCAGTAAACTAATTTAATTACTGAAATGAGATCTCTATCATTTAACACCTTGAACCAAACTAAAAGGAAACCATCATTTCAGTTTTTCATCGGAAGCTATAGATGTTCATATCTATAATTAATACTCCCACTCAATTATACTACCGAGTTCCCAAGATATAAGTATGGGCTAGTCTGTAGGGTAAGCTGGCAATGAACAAGTCAAAGAACTCAAATAATATAATCATTTAGAATACTAACCACTCAGAATTGAGATTGAATTGACCTATGGTCAACTATATGATATGACTAGAATAGATAATAACGGTATGTTTACTTATCTTATCAACTGTCAATATCGGTCCAGTCCGATGTAACAAATACATCCGATCTTATCTACTTTGCTAATGTTCTGGAAAGAACATAACACTATAATGTGTAAGTAGATCATATCGTAGATTGGCAAGTCAGTGTAAATCCTGTGCACTGACTAATCTTATTAGGACTAACTTATTTTGAACATATAATCATATTTATATTCCACTGTGATGACGTCACTATAAATAAGATTAGCTATATGCTCGGGATTTAATGGAAGTTTATATTAAACAAATAATCATGAAAATAAAACATGTGAGCAAAGTGATTGACCAAGTCAAAAAATGATTTCTATTCTTTTATTGATAATAAAATGAGATTACAAAGAATTTGAGTTTTAATTAGGGCATAAAACCCCAACACTATGCTCAAAGTGTCGGCATCTTTGGCGCTTGCTAACTTGGCTAAGACATCGATGTTTGAGTTATGGTCGCGAGGTACTTGCTGGAGAGTATAATTCTCGAACTGTGCTAGTTAATCCTTTGCCTTGTTTAGATAAGCAACCATTTTAAGGCCCCTAGCCTGCAATAATCTGATTAACTACTAGCTGGGAGTCATTGTATATTTCTTTTGACTTTATGTTCATATCCTTGCGTGGTCTTAATCCTATGAGCAGGGCCTTGTACTCGACTTCATTATTGGAGGCTATAAAGTTGAATCTGATCTCACAGTGAAACCAATGTCCCTCGAGGGTGATTAAGATCAGGCTTGCCCCCGCGTTGTGCTAGTTAAAGGACCCGTCTACAAACATTTTCTAGGTGGGAGTTTAATTTTGATTTTCTATCTCTATCATCGGCTCGCCGGTTGGGAGTCCGGTGAATTTAGTCAATGACACAGAGTCACTAAAAACGATAAGAATTAATAAACTGAACACAAGAACTAAAATGACACAAATATTTTATAGTCGTTCGACCCCAGAGATTGGTAATAACATACGTCAACTTAGTGATTTTATTGATGTAAGCTCTAAAACCTGTGATCAGCAAACTAGAGTTTACTAAGTTTCACCAGCTCCAAAGTGGAATACAAAAGTCGTGTATAAAAACACTTGTTCTCTTTGAATACAAATTATTTTGTCTCTCTCAATGAATCCCATGAATCCTATTTATAAGCTCCAAGATGTACATGTGGGCCTATAGGCCATGTTCAAGTTTTGTTACAAGCATATTTGAATAATAACAAAAATAATGATATTTACATATAAAGATAGTCAAATATCTTAGAAATATCCGACTCATAACTGTATCTGAATTCTAGCTTCGTTCCTACGAGCAGATCTGATCGCATATGTCAGCACATCTTCTTCCTTGATGTTCAGCACATTCCTTGCACCCATCAAGCAACTTAATTTTCCTTTTAATACCTTATCATTGGTCAACCAGTTCTCTAGCAATAATAAGTCATGTGCTATCCACGTGCGCCTCAACCATGCCACGTCGTTATGAAAATATTTAGGGTAAACAACATGTTTCTAAGATAAATGAACTACAATCATTACCTTTGTTTTTCCCTGCTAGAAACTTTGGGCAATCTTGTTTCCAATACCCTTTCTCATTGTAGTGAAAGCAATTACCTTTACCTTTCTTATTTTGATCGAATAGTAGGTTGTTAATAATAGTGTCCATTATTAAATGAGTTTACAACTCTATTTAACTAATGCTATTTCTTGACTCTCGCCAACTAGGACAATGATATAATAGAATAGTTAAAAACCTAAAGAAATAAAGATATGATTATTTTTGTATTTTTTTTTCATATTTTACATGTTTTGTGGTATATGTTGAGCTATTTCTTGAAATTATAGTAAATAGAAGTTTTATTGAGCAAATATGATTGATTTCTGTTTTATTGAAAATATGTAGTATTATTATGGTTGTGTCTACTCCCATCTTAGTTAATAAGTTAGCAATACTAAATGAGGAGACTCAAGTCGACTTAATCCTCAACAGCCTCTCTCCAGCTTTCCTACCATTCACCAACAACTATCTGATGAATAAACTCCACTATAGTCTAACGCCTTACCCTATGGACTAGCCCATTACAACTACAAAAACTGCTATTCTAATAAGAAACAAGCCCACATGCATATTTAATACACCTAGACATGCATATCTAGTCATATTATCATATAACTCACATAATCTCATACTTACACGCATATATATCACATAAACATATAATTTCCGTAAATTGCCATCCTGGTTCCCTAATCAAGGCCCTAAACCTTATTAGGTAATTTGGGACGTTACGGGCTTGCACTGCCATGAGATGACCACTGTCATCAAGGTTGCGAGTTTGGGCTGACTCTATATAAAACCTCGCTAAGTAACTCTTTAATGACTCTCCTAGCTGTTGTCTTATGTTTGCCAAGGGAGAAGCCTCAAGCTTGATGATTTTCACAGCTTGGAATTTTTTCTTGAATTCCTTAGAGATCTGTTCCAATGACGAGATCGAATGTCTTCGAAATTTGTAAAACCAACTTTCTGCTGGTCTAGTAAGTGTGGTCGGGAAGTGCATGCATCTGAGATCGTATCCAACAATGCTAGCCCTCATTAATGTATTGAAGGTTCTCAGGTGGTTTCCTGGGTCAGTTGTCCCATTGTAAGGTGCCACATGAGGTATCTTGAATCCATTGGGGAAAGGCATGCTCAATATTTATGGTGCAAAGGGCTCGAGCTCCTCATCTGAGTCATAAGCCTTATCCTTGTTTTTCCCTTCTCAAAGGATCCTGAATGCATCCTCAAGTTGGCTAATTCTTTCTTGAACCAATTCCACTGGAGAGGGAGCTTGCGCTATTGGGAGCTATTTATTGTTCATAGGAACTCCAGATCCTTGTTGAAGTATAGGTTTATAGTTATTCCCATACATAGGTTGTAATGGCTTCCTTTGAGAATTTAAATGTGCCCTCAGGTCCAGGTCCGACCGATTGAATTGCCCCCGGTTCTAGTTCAGGTGATCTCAAAGAATAAGATGATTATTCAAATAGTTCTCGTAATATCTAGGCTCGGTGTTATAGACACCACCGACCTACTATAATCCTCGCTTCCCTCAAGGAAGCAGACCATTCTTTGTGGATGATGTTGCTATTATGGGGTATGATTTCGAGGTGGATTATTCACGTGCAACCTAACTCCGGTAGCACATGAACTCAACATATAACTTCCTGATGACTAGGGTTGTCTAACCTGTCTATGTCATTGATGTGCCCCCAGTGGGACCTCACGATCATCCCCACGCTCGGGTCAAGTTTGATGGCTTATATCCTGGCTTCCACTCCTAGCACTTGGGACAGGTCACTGAGGTGCCCTTTCCCCAGCTCAGTTTCCACTAGGAGCTCTCTAGGGTATATCTCGGACTATAGGTTGATGTCTAATGGGTGATGGAGGATGCCTGATTGGAGATGGAGGTCGTCTCTCATTATTCGTGGTTGGGCTCACTGGTTCTGGGTTATTATTCTGGGCTGCTTATGGGGTAGCTCAGTTGTTCCCAATGGAGACTGGAACCTCTCTTGGTTGGTTGGTTCGCGAGGGGTTTCGAGATAACACCGTAGATTGGTTGATTCTAGTACTCATTCCAGCTCTTGTTACTTGGCTTTTTTGGGCTCTTTGTTCAGATACTCTTGCCGCAGTACAACCTTGAGGACGTCCCCTAGTCCGTCATGGGGGCACCTGCAATTTTGTAGCTTTCCTCATCATTTCTTCATTCAGCCACGTGGCTTCAGCCAGACTCTCTCGCAGCCTTTGGTTCTCCAACTCTGCCATTGGCACATGTCTCTCAGGATTATTATAATAATCTTCGTTACGTGGCATAGACCCCTGACTAGGTTCTCGCGGGGCCGATGGCACACTCCATTCAGTAGGATTTTCTTCGTGTATTATTTTAATGCATCTTTGAGCTTGAACGCTGCTTCGACGTGCTTTCGATATCATATGTAGCTTCGAGCTTTTCGTTCCAGTTGTCGATACCTCCTTACTTGATTGGTCTGTCGAACTCATCTTTCGTAGGAGACTCTTGTTGTCTTCGAGCCTACAACTCTTGCTAGAGTGCAAATAATATGGACCTGTGGACTTCAAGTATATTTGTACAAGTATAATGTTAATACTTATTAATTCTAAGCTTACGGTTTACGAGCCTATATTTTGAGGTTGTTTATTTATTCTCATAATTTGGGTGCAACATCAAATAAACTCATTACCTTACTAATTCCTCGTGACTCCACTATAGACTTAGAATTGCACTCTTGAATTCATAGAACACTTTACACCAATTTTAAATATGTTATCCATTGTTATAACCATAACCGTCATTCAATCCTCTATAGATGATCTACTAATAAGACGGGTGCAAATTACAGTTTTACCCCTCATTGGTATTTTATTCTTAACTGCCACTAAGTTCCTTGTAAATGATATTTCTCTAAACTTAATTACAGAAATGAGTACTCTATCATTTAACACTTGAACCAAGCTATAAAGAAATCATTTTTTCACTTCTTAATCAGAAGCTATAGATTTCATCTCTATGATAAATACTCCCACTCAATTATACTACAAAATCTCCAATATGTAAGTATGAGCTAGTCCGTAGGGTAAGCTGGTAACGAACAAATCAACATACTTGAATATTACAAAAAGCATAATATTAATCACTTAGATTTAAGATTTAATTGACCTATGGTCAACGTTGTGATATGAATAGATTAGATAATAACGATACTTATTATCTTATCAATAATAAATATCGGTCCAGTCCAATGTAGCAAAATACATCCGATCTTATCTACATGGTCAATATCATGGATGGGACATCACACCAGATGTGTAAGTACATCTTATGGTAGATTACCGAATCGATAAAAATCCAGTGTACTAATTTAATCTTAGGACAAAATGCTTTTGAACATATAATTACAACTATAATCTATTGTGACTGAGTCACTATAATTGTAACTATACATATGTTTGAGATTTTATAAATGTTTGTATTAATAATAATCAATCATGTAATAAAACATGTAAACAACGCAATTTGATTGAACTAAATTATTTATGCTACTTTATTGATAATGAATGAATTACATAAGAAATGTGGTTTTATAAGGGCATAAGATCCAAAAAACTCCCACTTTCACTTTTAAAACAAATGTGACATTTCTCTCAGACCCATTCCCTCTATATGATTTAGAAAAGTTGTCTCTCCCAGTGTCTTTATGAAGGGATCCACAAGATTGTCCTCAAATGCAATCTTCATGACCTTCACTTCTCACTTTGCCACATATTATCTTATGATGTGGTACTTCCTTTCTATATGATTCGCTCTCTAGTGGATCCAAGGTTCTTTATAATTGGCTATCGCCCCATTGTTGTCACTATACAAAATGAAGGGTTTATCCATTTCTAGAACAACACGAAGATCTGTATAGAACTACCCCAATCAGACTATTTCCTTAGCTGCCTCAGAAGTAGCTTTGTACCCAGCCTCCATTGTAGAATCTAAGATTGCAGATTACTTAACACTTCTTAATATCATAGCTCCATCCCCAAGAGTAAACACATTCAGAAGTTGACTTCCTGTCATCGACATTAGTCTAAAAATCACAATCCGTGTTGCCTAAAAAATTTAGAACACCACCCGAGTAGACTAGCATATAATCCCTAGTTTGTGAAACATATTTCAGTATGTGCTTGACCGCTATCCAATGTTCCCTTCCTCGATTTGATGAGTATCTGCTCACAACTTCCACTGGATGGAAGATTTCTGATCTAGTGCACAACATAGCATACATTAGACTTCCAATTGCAGATGCATAAGTAATCTTTCTCATATCATCTTCCGCTTTAGGAGTCTGTGGAGATTTTTTTTAGAAAGAGGGATTCCATGTAGGGACAGTAAACGTTCTTTCTTTGAATCTTTCATAGAGAAATGCTCAAGCACCTTAACTATGGAAGCTGCTTGATATAGAGCCAAAGTTTTGTTCATTCTATCCATTAAAATATGGATACCAAGAACATAACTTGCTTTACCCAATACTTCATCTGGAATTGAGTTCCCAGCCAGTTCTTTATGTCTGATAATTTCTTGACATTGTTTCTGTAATGCCCTGGTTAGCCAAGACTGTCACTCTGTGTATTTTAAATAGTGCTTAACCTGTTAAACGAGTCTTTAGGCCATAAAAGTGCATCTAAATGTAGTTAATGGGCCATGGTTAATATATCGGTCAAAAGGAATGGATATTTCATTAAAAGAACATTCAACTGTACATGGGATCCCATAATAACGTTTACAAAGTTGTTTACAGTTCCAAATTGGTCATTACAACTCAAAAGTTACAATCCGCCGACCTAAGCGGCAAAAATAGGGTTTAACCCTAGTTCCTTTAAGAAACCTTGGCCGAGGTGGTCAAGCGGCCGCATATGTACACGTTGCCACTTAAGCTCTCCAACTCACGGCTAAATAAACTTTTCTTTTCATTTACCTGCACCACATAGCACCAGTGAGCCAAGGCCTAGCATGAAAACTTAATACTGTATGCATACAAGTATAAGTGAATCATTATAGAATCATTCTAGGGCCCGCAGCCCTAATCAGATGACCATAGAGTCAACTTGGGGTCCTTTGCGTTGAATAGATGACCATGGAGTCATCCTAGGGTCCTTTTCCCTAGCCATGTGACCATAAAGTCACCCTGGGCCTTTTGCCCTAGCTCTGAGTAACTAGCCATAGAGCTAGACAAGCGCTTTGGTTTTCTACGACCATGGGGTCAAATGAGCATGTAACGCTTTGCTAATTAGATCTAATCATATCGACCAGTGATTGTCGTGCTATTGCCACTCTTAAATCATAAGACAATGCTTTATGACCAGCGCTCAACGTTATTGCCGTAATTGACTGATAAGTCAATGCCTTCTCAAGTAAGTAATGCAAACAAGCATTCATTATACAACAAATATCCATATATAAAGCACTCAACATGCTTCATCAATAATCATGTATGTCACATAATGGGTCCAGTTTTCTTACCTCAGGTCCGAGCATAAGATAAATTAAGAACTACCCTCAAGCACAATCATGACCTTGAACCCTTAGCAGTAACCTAGTCATAACCAAATATAAAATCCAATCAAAATGAGCCAATAAGAGCTTCCAGACTAAGTCCTTGCCTCCGGAACCTCAAATTCTACCAAACTGGGTAATAGATTCGATCCCAAACCTAAAGTTTTAAACCTCGTCATTAAAACCCATGCTGGCTAAAAAGGATTTGGCAGGCCGCGACCTACCCCCAAGGGCTGTAGTGCGCCTCCAACACAGAAAGCCCCCCTGTCTGGGTGCCAGGAGCGGGTTGCGACTTGCCCTTGAGGGTCGCGACGTGTGACGTCTTGCGTCATGACACATCTCCAGTGGGCCATTTTGTATGTATGAGCATGCCTTGGTGCTTGATCATTAGTCAAGTCTTGCACCAAGTAACCTCAGGGGTAGGGAATGGCACTTTTGTAATTATGCATATGTCTCCCAGACAAAAATCATATCTGTTCCTCGGAAGACTTCATTTCCTTAGAATGCTCCTTAGGGAGGAGGGGGGTGACCTGGTGATTTAAGGAAGCACCATGACCACCAGCAGATAGGGGCTTAAGCTGTGTACTCCCTTGCCTTATCAAGGCCTTATATGAATAAAATGATGCTTTGCCATGTCCCTTTGTGTATGCTTTCTTTACGGTCTATGTGTTGCTTGTTTGTTACCTTCGTTGGGCCATTGCGTGCCACTTGACTGTGTTGTATGCTCTGATTGTTGTGTGGGATGTTTTCTCTGGAATACTTGCCTCGTGCTCGCTCCCGCTTCATAATTGCCCTTACTTTGTATAAGACTCATAACATGGCTAACCATTGAGTTTGCTTGCCGCAGGTGTGAATTCTAGGCTGACTTGCTAGCTAAGAGCGCTAACAAGTGCCGCACGTTCCGTCGATTTGAGTATCCAAGTTGGCAGCCCGTGACAGTTGGTATCAAAGCTAAGTTTGAGAAAGCTTGGTGACCCTGTCGGATGGTGAGCAACACTCAAAGGATTGAAGCGCTGGAGAGGCGCGTTGGAGAGCTAGATGGCCTGGACGAGTTTACTTGCCGCAGGTGTGAATTCTAGGCTGACTTGCTAGCTAAGAGCGCTAACAAGTGCCACACGTTCCGTCGATTTGAGTATCGAAGTTGGAAGCCCGTGACAGTTGGTATCAAAGCTAAGTTTGAGAAAGCTTGGTGACCCTGCCAGATGGTGAGCAACACTCAAAGGATTGAAGCGCTGGAGAGGCGCGTTGGAGAGCTAGATGGCCTGGACGAAAGAGTCCGGATCTTGGCTCTGTCAGGCTAGAACTGGAGATGACTAACGCACTAAACCGCGTGGCTGCGTTGGAGTGGGATACGACCAATCTACTAGCCCGCATAACGGCAATCGAGCGGAGAGAAAACCTTTCAAGCACATCCAATACTCCTCTGAGGGAGGAACATATTGAGGCAGTGGAACGAGCGGTGAAGGACATACAAGAAGCATTAAATGACCTCGTAGAGAATTGAAGGGAGTCAGTTGAGGCAATGAAGGATGAAATGTTGGAGATGAACACCAAGTTGAACCTCACCATGAGGGCAATTGGGAATCAGCCTACAACTGGACCCATTGGCATGGAATATGGGAGAGTAAAAGTCCCAGAGCTGAGGCCCTATGCTAGAGACACGAAGGACTTAGAGAACTTCCTCTTTGATATGGAGCATTACTTTAGAGCCATGAGAGTTGAATCAGAGGATGGAAAGGTCACAATGGCAACGATGTACTTGTCTGCAGATGCCAAAGTGTGGTGGAGGACGAAGTACGATGATATTCAGAATGACAGATGCACCATAACAACATGGGAAGATCTCAAGAGAGAGTTGAAGACGCAGTTTCTCCCTGAGAATGTTGCCTACATAGCTCGATGCCATTTGAGAGAGCTGAAGCACACCGAAACAATCTGAGAATACGTGAAGAAATTCTCTAGGTTGATGTTGGATATCAAGGACATGACCGAAGTGGACAAACTCTTCGTGTTCTTAGAAGGTCTGAAGCCTTGGGCAAAGCAAGAGCTCGAGAGACAACGAGTGGCTGACCTAGCCATTGCTCAAGCTGCTGCCGAACGACTGACTGATTACTCATCAGGGAGCATTCAATCCAAGAAGACCAATCCATCGACTAGTGGAAGTAATTTTGGGAGTAAAAAGTTTGGGAAGTCTTGGCAAAGCAAGAGTGGGGGAGGAGAGAAAAGGAGTGTGGAGTCTAACTCTCCTAGTAAAGGTAGTAACCCCCCGTTCAAGAAGCCTCTTACATGTTGGATTTGTACTGGACCTCATAAGTCGATAGAGTGTCCTCACATATCCAAGATGAGTGCCCTCTAGGCGACATTTGCTCAAGGAGAACAAACCAACGAAGAGGAGGAGGAGGAGTATACGCACATGGGTGCCCTCCGGATGCTGAATGCTCTCAAGAAACATGGTGCGAAAGTGAAGAAGACCCCGGAAAGGGACTAATGTATGTGGACGCCGCTCTAAACGGTAAGATGGCTGGAAGTGTGATGTTCGACACGGGCACCACTCACAACTTCATTTCGAAGATCGAAGCTAAACGTCTGGGACTGAAATGGGAGAAGGACCATGGCCGCATGAAAGCAGTTAACTCAGAAGCCTTGGCCACAACCGGCATGGCTAAAAAGGTGAACATGAAGATCGACTCGTGGGAGGGGCAGACTGACTTGGTGGTCGTGTGAATGGATGACTTTGATGTGATATTGGGTATGGACTTCCTTACAGAAAAGGGAGCCATTTCCATCCCAGCTACGGGAAGCCTAGTCATAATGGGGGAGACACTTGTAGTGGTGCCTGCTAAAGTAGAGCAGCCCCCAGAAACCAAGCTGCTGTCAGCCTTACAATTGAAGAAGGGCGTGAGAAGATAAGAGTCCACGTATATTATTCTACCCACAATATACGAGGATACGGTGGATGAAGTCATCCCACTAGAAATTCGAATGGTCTTGAAGAAGTATGGGGATGTTATGCTGGACCAACTCCCCAAAGCCTTACCACCTAGAAGAGGGATTGATCACCAGATTGAGCTGGTGCCGGGAGCCAAGCCACTTGCAAAGGCGGCCTATAGGATGGCACCCCCTGAACTAGCAGAACTGAGGAAGCAGTTGAAGGATTTACTAGAGGCAGGCTTCATCAGACCATCGAAGGCACCATATGGTGCACCCGTGCTATTTCAGAAAAAGCACGACGGGAGCTTGAGACTATGTATTGATTATCGGGCTCTCAATAAGGTGACAGTGCGTAATACGTACCCCATCCCCTTGATCATCGACTTATTCGACCAGTTGAGTGGAGCAAAATTCTTTACGAAACTAGACTTGAGATCAGACTACTATCAAGTGCAGATAGAAGAAGGGGATGAGCCTAAGACAACGTGTGTGACTCGATATGGAGCATACGAGTTCCGAGTCATGCCGTTTGGGTTGACAAACGCACCAGCCACATTTTGTACATTGATGAACCAAGTTTTCCAGGAATACCTAGACAAGTTCGTGGTAGTCTACTTGGATGACATTGTGGTCTATAGCTCCACAATAGAAGAACATCAACGACACTTATCTCAAGTATTTCAGAAATTGAGAAAGAACCAACTCTATGTGAAATGAGAGAAGTGCTCCTTCGCACAAGAGAGAATCAAGTTCCTAGGCCACATAGTAGAACGTGGTCGGATCCGCATGGATCTAGAGAAGGTGCAGGCCATTCAAGAATGGAAGGCCCCCACCAATTTGAAGGAATTACGCTCTTTCCTTGGTTTAGCCAACTATTATCGAAGATTTGTGGAGGGCTATTCAAGAAGGGCGGCACCCTTGACCGAGTTGTTGAAGAAGGGTGTAGCTTGGACGTGGACCGATAGGTGTGTCGAAGCATTTAAGAGTTTGAAGGAAGCCATGATGCGAGATCCTGTCCTTGCCTTACCAGATGTTGGTAGGCCCTTCGAAGTGCAGACAGACGCGTCTGATTATGCTTTGGGAGGGGTGCTTGTACAAGAGGTCCACCTCGTAGCTTATGAAAGCCGCAAACTCACGGAGGTGGAGAGGCGGTACACTGCACAAGAGAAGGAGCTTCTCGCAGTAATTCATTGTCTACGAGTGTGGAGGCACTACTTGTTGGGGTCGAAGTTTGTGGTGAAAACAGATAATGCTGCGGTGAGTCATTTCCTCACCTAGCCAAAGCTTACCCCTAAACAAGCACGATGGCAGGAGTTCATAGCAGAATTCGACTTCCATTTCGAACACAAGGTGGGCCGTCTAAACCAGGCAGCTGATGCCTTGAGTCGCAAAGCTGAGTTAGCAGCTCTAAAATTGCTAGCAAATATGTCAGCTAGCATGCTGACCACTCCACTCCGAGAGCGCATTAAGGAGAACCTGGTGAAAGACCCGGTGGTGAAGACCATCATGAATCTCACAAAAGAGGGGAAGACGCGCCAATTTTGGGTAGAAGATGATCTTTTGTGGGCCAAAGGTGGCCGCTTATATGTACTAAAGACAGGAGATTTACAGAGGACACTAATGAGTGAGTGTCACGACACCTTGTGGGCGGGTCATCCAGGGTGGCAGAGAACTCATGCCCTATTAAAGCAGGGGTACTACTGGCCACAAATGCGTGACGATATTGTGGAGTACACCAAGACCTGTCTCACCTGCCAGCAAGACAATGTAGAGAGACACAAGACGCCAGGGTTGTTGGAACCTTTGTTAGTCCCAAGCCGACCATGGGAGAGTGTGTCGCTTGACTTCATTACTAGTTTACCGATGACGGGAGACTTGAGTGCGATCTTGGTGATCGTGGATAGATTTTCAAAGTATGCAACCTTCATACCGGTGTCAAAATATTGCTCGATAGAGGAGACAGCGAGACTTTTCTTCAAGTATGTAGTTAAGTATTGGGGAGTACCCCAAAACATAGTTAGTGACCATGATGGAAGATTCACAGGGACCTTTTGGTCCGAATTATTCAACCTTTTGGGGTCACAACTAAATATTTCCTCGAGCTACCATCCTCAGAAAGACGGACAGACTGAAAGATTCAATGGGATGCTGGAAGAGTATTTGCGGCATTTTGTTAGTGCCAACCAAAAGAATTGGCCGCAGCTACTAGACATAGCTCAATTTTGTTTCAACTCTCAGAAGAGTTCTTCGTCAAACAAGAGCGCTTTTGAAGTTGTGAACGGTCAACAACCGCTGTTACCCCACACAGTGGATGAGTATCGGGGAAGAAATCCGAGAGCCTATAATTTCACGAAAGACTGGAAGAAAACCATCGAGATTGCCCGAGCCTATCTGGAGAAGGCATAAAAAAGAATGAAGAAGTGAGCAGATCAGAAGAGACGACCGCTGGAATTCAAAACAGGCAACTTAGTGATGATCAAGCTGAGGCCCGAACAACTGAGATTCCGAGGGAATAAGGACATCAGACTCGTCCGCAAATATGAGGGTCCTGTTCCAGTCATATCGAAAGTGGGCCTGACCTCCTACAAAGTCAACTTACCAGAATGGATGAAGATACACCCGATCTTGCACGCCAGCAACCTCAAGCCGTATCATGAAGATCCAGAAGAACCAGCGCGCAACCAGTCTACCAGAGAAGGAGTCAGCGTCAAGCCACGAAGCAGCAGACAACCTTAAGAAATCCTAGCAGAGAGGACCGTGGTCGTGGACAGAAAGAAGAAGAAAGAGTTTCTGGTGAAGTGGAAAGGGCTCGGAGATGAAGAAATATCCTGGGAAAGGGCGGAGGACTTGCACAAGCATACGCAAAAGATTGAAGATCAGCAAGGGGTAGGTTCGTCGAGGACGCCGAAGATTTAAGTGGGGGAGAGTGTGACGTGTTGCGTCATGACACATCTCCAGGGGCTATTTTGTATGTATGAGCATGCCTTGGTGCTTGATCATTAGTCAAGTCTTGCACCAAGTAACCTCAGGGGTAGGGAATGACACTTTTGTAATTATGCATATGTCTCCCAGAAAAAAATCATATATGTTCCTCGGAAGACTTCATTTCCTTAGAATGCTCCTTAGGGGGGGGGGGGGGGGGGGTCACCTAGTTACTTAAGGAAGCACCATGGCCACCAGCAGATAGGGGCTTAAGCTGTGTACTCCCTTGCCCTATCAAGGCCTTATATGAATAAAACAATGCTTTGCCATGTCCCTTTGTGTATGCTTTCTTTACGGTCTATGTGTTGCTTGTTTGTTACCTTCGTTGGGCCATTGCGTGCCACTTGACTGTGTTGTATGCTCTGATTGTTGTGTGGGATGTTTTCTCTTGAATTCTTTCCTCGTGCTTGCTCCCGCTTCATAATTGCCCTTACTTGTATGAGACTCGTAACGTGGCTAACCATTGAGTTTGCTTGCCGCAGGTGTGAATTCTAGGCTGACTTGCTAGCTAAGAGCGCTAACAAGTGTCGCACGTTCCGTTGATTTGAGTATCCAAGTTGGCAGCCTGTGACACGACGCGCCATTAGGACAGAGCCCCCCCTTAGGCCCTGGGGTTCGTATAGGTCACAACGCCCAAGAACACGGCTGCGACTTAACCCTGGGAACCCAGCAACCCTTCCTTTCCTTTAGCCTAAACTCAACCAAAAACACTTTTAAATAATCCCAAACCGAGAACTAAAACCCAATGCAACATTATCACGAAACCAGCAGTAAAGCACAAGCTTTAACACACTCAAAACACTACCAGATCCCAATTCCATAACCAAGCTTTCAAGCTTAAGAACAACCAAAACTATAAAGAAAATCAACCAAAAACAGAATTTGTAAACCTCACCTCAGCTATGGATCAACGCCTCCTAGCTGCAACAATTCAATCTTAAACCCCGAGACTTAGATCCTCAAGCTTGAATCCTTAACCTTAGCCTCAAAACCAAACCAAGAGAGAGAGAGAGAGAGAGAAAGTGATCGAATGAGAGAAGAGAGAGAGAGAGCCTTGTTCTATTTTTGCTTCTTCAGCCAAAAGAAAAAGGTGACTAAGTCTCTAGATTTTGCCTTAAATGACTAAAATGCCCCTAGGGCCAACCTTTTCTCTCAACGCCCCTTAAGGACAGTTTTTTCATTTGCCTCCTACACAGTTAATCATAATTAACATCTCTCAATTTCCATTATTCCCTATATCCTTAAATAATTACCAAATAATTTCCCATTACCCGCTCAATTCCCGGTAATGTACTAAGTACCAAATTACCCCTAGGCTCACCCTGAGCCCGGTATTTAACCCCATTATGACTAAACCACTAACTTTCTTCCTAGGATCGCCTCATGTCGAGTAACTCAAACATATCCACATAACAATGTGGTCTCACCCATATATCACATACATGCACATAAATATACAAATATGCCCTCAACGAGCCAAAATTATGAAAATACCCTTCTTATAAGAAACCTGAACAACTCGGAATACATATCTGACTCCAGCTACTAGTTCGCTTCCTCGACCTTGTTGTTCCTCCATAATACCTTAACCAGAGGTATAGTTTTATTTCTCAGGACTTTGTCTTTTCTATCTAATATCTGGAATGGATGTTCCTCAAATGAGAGATTTGCCGCAAGCTCCAGATCCTCGTAACTCAACACATGAGTCACGTCTGACACATATTTTCAAAGAGCGGAAATATGAAACACCTTATGTACAGTCGACAGTGCCAGTGGTAAGGCCAACCTTTAGGCCACCTAACCAATCCTTTCCAAGATCTCAAATGAACCTACAAATTGAGGCATTAGCTTTCCCTTCTTCCCAAATATCCTAACACATTTCCATGGGGAGACTCTAAGGAAGACATAGTTTCCCACATGGAACTCCACGCTCCTACCTTTGGGATCAACATAACTTTTCTGCCTGCTTTGAGAAGCGAGCATCCGAGCTCTGATCTTCTCAATAGCCTCATTGGTCTTCAAAACTGATTCAAGACCAAAGTATCTCCTTCCTCCTGTCACATCCCAATGAATGGGAGACTTGCATTTCCTACCATACAACATTTCATAAGGAGCCACCCCAATGGTCGACTGATAGTTATTGTTGTAGGAAAACTCTATCAAAGGCAAATACTTACTCCAGGACCCACCAAAGTCTAGCACACATGCTCGCAGCATGTCCTCTAATATCTGGATTGTCCATCTATCTGAGGATGATAAGCAGTACTGAACTTCAACTGTGTACCCATGACCCTCTGCAAACTTCCCCAGAACTTGGAAGTGAATGTGGGGTTCCGATCTGACTCGATCGACCTCGGTACCCCATGACGATGCACAATCTCTCTCACATAGAGATTTGCGTACTGGTCAACTGTATAAATTGTCCTCATTAGTAAGAAGTGAGCTGACTTGGTGTATTGATCCACGATAATCCCCACCGAATCATGTTGACCCATAGTCTTGGGTAACCCTACCATGAAATCCATCGTTATGTCCTCCCATTTCTACTCTAGGATGTCCAGAGGCTGTAACAGCCCTACTGGTCTCTAATGCTCAGCCTTGATTTGTTGACATGTCAAGCACTTAGCCACATATTATGTCACATCCCTCTTCATCCCAGGCCACCAATACAACAATCTTACATCTTGATACATCTTCGTGGTTCCTAGATGAAAAGAGTAAGGAGTAGTATGAGATTCATCCAGGATCTCCTGTCTAATAACAGTGTCCATCGGAACACAGATCCGACCTTTGTATCTCAGCAAGCCCATAACTGACATTGTATAGTCCTGAGACACTCTAGCTAGAACACCCTCTCTAATCTTTGTCAATTGTGGGTCACCCAACTGACCTTCCTTTATTCTCTCTAACAGCGTAGACTGTAGTGTAATATTGGCCAACTGGCCCACCAGTAGCTCTATACCAGCTCTAGTCATATCCTCTGCCAACTCTCTGAATATCAATCTCGCACTGAAAAATTGTCCCTAACCCTTCTAGCTTAAGGCATCTGCCACCACGATGGCTTTCCCTGGGTGATATAGGATTTCACAATCATAATCCTTCACTAACTCCAGCCAATGCATTTGTCTCATGTTCAGGTCTTTCTGTGTGAAAAAGTACACCAAACTCTTGTGCTCAGTGTATAACTCACATTTTTTCCCATAAAGGAAATGCCTCCATACCTTTAATGCAAAGACCACTGCTGCCAACTCTAAATCATGAGTGGGGTAGCTCTGTTCATACTCTTTCAACAGACGTGATGCATAGGCAATTACTTTCCCCCGACTGCATAAGAACACAATCCAAACCCTGATGTGAGGCATCACATTATATAACAAACTTCTCTTGATTTGTCGGGAGACTCAGAACTGGAGCTGTAATCAACCTCTACTTCAATTCCTGGAAGTTGTTCTCACATTTATCTGACCACACAATCTTCTAATTCTTGCGTGTTAGTTCAGTCAATGAAGTGGCAGTCTTTGAGAACCCTTCCATGAAACACCTGTAATAACCTGCCAATCTAAGGAAGCTCCTAATCTCTAACGCACTCCTTGGCCTTGGCAAATCTCTGACCACCTCAATCTTGGTTGGGTCCACCTTGATCCCCTCCTTACTGACAATATGACCAAGGAAAGTTACCTGAGATAAGCATAACTCACATTTCTTGATGTTTGCAAATAGCCTATGCTCCCTCAATCTCTATAGAACCAACCTCAGATGTTGCTCATGTTTTGACTCTGATTGAGAATAAACCAAGATATCATTGATAAAGACGATCACAAACCAGTCCAAGTAATCCTTGAACACCCTATTCATCAGATCAATAAAAGCAGCTGGGGCATTAGTCGACCTAAAGGACATGACTAAGAACTCATAATGAACATATCTGGTGCGAAAGGCAGTTTTCGGTATATCTCCTTCCTTGACCCTCAGCTGATAATAACCAGATCGAAGGTCTATCTTTGAGAATACCAATTTACCCTGTAACTGGTCAAACAGATCATCTATCCTTGGCAGAGGATACTCGTTCTTAATTGTTAACTTGTTCAGTTCTCTCTAATCAATACACATTGTTAGAGAACCCTCCTCCGTCTTTACAAACAACACTGGTGCACCCCATGGTGAGAAATTGGGTCTAATAAAACCTAATTCTAACAGCTCCTACAGATGTACCTTTAGTTATTTTAATTCTGTTGGGGCCATTCTGTAAGGTGCCTAGACATTGGTTCCATCCCTGGTGCTAGTTCAATCATTAAATAAATCTCTCTATGTGGTGCCAACCCTGGTAAATCCTCTGGAAACACATCTAGAAACTCACATACTAATCTGGTCTCCTATGGTCCCACTGGCACAACCCGAGTGGTATCTACTACACTGGCTAAGAATCTTATGAAACCACCTTGCGATAGATCTCTATCCCTCAACACAAATATCATAGGTACACGGGGTTCGTGCACAGTGCCAACAAATACAAAAGGATCCTCACCATCAGGCTCAAAGGTAACCATTTTCCTTATGCAATCTATGGTTGCCCCATACTTCACTAATGAGTCCATACCCAGAATCATATCAAAGTCGGTCATAACCAACTCTATCAAATCAACTGATAACTCTCTGCCCTCCACTATCACTGGTAATGATCTGACCTATCTCCTGGATACTACTAACCCCCCAGTGGGTAATAAGGTCCCGAACCCCACAATATTATAATCACATGGTCTACGCAGTCTATAAATAATTCTACTAGCAACAAAAGAATGTGTAGTACCAAAATCAATCAAAACAATATAAGGGGTTCCAGCACCAAAAAGCTGACATGTGACTACTAAGGGGCAATCCTTAGCTTCTGCCTATGTCAACGTGAACATTCGAGCTGGGGTCGACCTGTTCGCCTTCCTTGTCTCTTCCTTTCTTGCCCTCAGGCAATCTTTCTTCAAGTGTCCCACTATCCCGCATAAACATTAGCCCTTTGCCCGACACTCCCCCATATGGTGCCTCTTGCATCTAGCGCACTCAGGAAAGTCCTCCAGCCATCACTTCAACCCTAGCGGCCCATTGTAATACCACGTGGTCTTTTGTCAGGGCCTGAAGCTGGAAAGGCATAAAGAGCCTTCCTTTTCTGATCACTGGGGCCTCCGCCCCTACTTGAACGAACAAGTGGAGGTCCCACCCACCTAATGTCTCTTCTGGCCTTGTTATCCTACCAGATTTTGTTCTCTACGCTCTCAGCTGTGAGCGCCTTCTCAGCCACCTATGCATAAGTAGTCACCCCAGCACAGTGGTAATGCGAACATCCCGAGCTATCCTAGGTTGTAGCCCCTAGAGAAACCTCTCCCTTTTGGTCCCATCAGTGGGCACCAGTTCCCCGACAAACTTTGCCAGTCTATCAAACTTCAAAGCATATTCAGTTACTGACATACTCCCCTGAAGTAGTTTACTGAACTCTTTAGCTTTTGCATCGTTGATGGCATCATTGTAGTACTTTTCAATAAATAGAGTCTGAAACTCTTCCCAACCCAGGGCATTAACATTTCTAGTTTGGGATATCACTTCCCACCAAATTCGAGCATCCTCCCGAAACATATATGTAACGACCCAACTATTCTAGACCTTGGACCATTAATAACTTCTACACATAAATACTAATCTTAAGAAAACATACATATGAAATAATCATAACTTCATTAAAACTATAAAAAGTTAAAATACATAAAATTCATAGTAGGATATGGGATCCCGTTGTTTTGAAAATAAAACATAACATAACTTAAATCTTAAATCTTAAATAAAATGGTTACAATATTAGGTGCGGAAATACATAAAAATCATAATTTAAAAGACTTAAACAACTTCATCCTCAAATCGTTCGCGCAGTCCACCGATTTCCATTCTCCCTCAATACACATTCCAAAGCCGCCAAGAATCTTCCAGCCGCCATAACTATTTTCCTGCACATATAAAACATAAAGGAATGAGCCTAATGCCTGGCAAGGAAAATCTACTACAAGCATGAAACATAATCATACACATAAACTATGAACATATATCATATACTATAACACATATCATAATTCTAACCCATGTACATGGTGACTATTGGGGTTTGCTAACTAAGCAACTATAAGCCTCAAACTACAATGAGGTTTGCTAGTTAAGCAACTATAAGCCCCAAAATCATAAAAGTGTTGAGGTTTGCTATATAGCAACTATAAGCCCCAAAACATAAATGTGATAGGGTTTGCTATATAACAACTATAACGCCCAAAACATGCATATATCATAACTCAAAAATCATACTATAGCATAATCATAACACTTTTATATAAACATAGCACATATCACATAAGAACTATCCTATTTTCCTTACCAAAATACCAGGATGATGAGAACAAGGTCGGGATTTTTGGAACACTCCTAAAACCATTAATAGAGAGGTGAGTTTTCTAAAAGAAAAGAGATGAAAATAATGAACTAAACCATCGAGAAGATACTTACCAACAAGAACCTCAAGTTCAAAGAACATAGATGCCTAATCAAGAATAAAGAATACTAAGTTATGATTTTAGTAGAGAAAAACTATAAAAACTAATGAAACAATACTGAAAGGAACTAAGAATAGGAATACCTTTGAAATTGCTATGACCAAAGTATACCTCGAAACCAAAATACACTATAAATCTTACTTTCCAAGTGTTTAATAAGCTTATAATGATAAAGCTTATAACCCCAGCCCAAGTGTTTAACACTCTAAAGTAAACCTAGCAGCTTGTAGGCTTCTGAACTCAGCTTGATGAATGAAGAAGTGGCTGCGTACTAGGTCCTATTTATAGAGTTCAAGAATGAAAAGATCTTCATTTAGCTTGAATAAAATAATGGCTTTTTAATTGAAAAACATTTGAATAATCATTCAGCAGAGGCTGAAGACTCGGTCAAAAAGATTCTGGACTTATCAAGAGGTTAAGGATTAAAATGAGCTCGATTTCAAATTTATTCAAAAATCATGCACCACAGCCGATATATCACCCATGCTAGGCGATATATCGCCTGGACTGATATTCCCGAGGCTCATCGAAGTTGTTGTGCGAAGCTATGTGTTTTTCGTATCCCCGTGTGGTGATATATCGCCCCCTAGAGCTGCGATATAACGGCATACGCTGAAATATTATACACGTAATTACACTTTTTTCAGCCTAATTTGAATTGAGTAAACAACCTTGACTAAGTCCTTTAACGATCTCAAAGCTGCTGGCAGACTCTGGGATTTTCAAATATTGTTCTTAATAAACTATTCCTCAAAAATACTTAATTTCTCATTAAACATACACATGATAAGTGTTATTATCTTATTGGGTTTATCTAAACCTTATAGTATAATAAATATCATCTTCATAATCAGTCATATTAATCAAACCTTAGGTTATAATTAATATTCTTAAACTATAGGTTAAACTTATAAAATCTACAAGTGTTGCTACGAGTGTCCAACTAAGTCCCGACTTGAACCAAAATCCACAGTAATAAACATACTACTAGCTATTACTATTACTACTATCTAACTAGCTAAGTAATGTTCTTGGACTCTACAATATATGTGGCACACACCACCCTCTTGTTACCAGACACCCTCATAAAGTCTAGGATGGTGGTAACCATACTCATCCACTGCTCTGCCATGGCCGGATCTGCACTACCCTCAAAGATTGGAGGGTGTTGTTTCCTGGACCTTTCATAAAGAGGTTCCCATTTATTCCCAGCCTATAGCAACTGCTCAACTGTTGGCACCATCACAGATGGTGCCTTTGGTAAAATGTTCCCTGTAGGAACCTGTTGTTGTCTCAGAAGGCAGATTTCTTATTTCTGCCTCAATACCCTGGCTTGCAAATCAGCAAGCAACTGCTGCTAGTGCTTAAGAGCTGGCTGAGGGGTCTGACCCTGGTCATTATCCTGACCCTGTATGTCATTCTACCCCTGATCTTTCTTGCTAGTTGAAGATTCAATCTGTCTTGGAAGCATACTTTCAACCTTATACCTTGCTGCAATAATAAATGTGGCCAGTTAGGTAGTGATAACTAAACCTCTTGCCGCGTCACGGTCCAAGATCAAGCAGATACTCATTCATATTCAACAGTCATGCTAATAAGCATGTCGGTTCATATTCAAGTATGGTGCTAATAAGCACGTTCTAATATTAAAAAAAATTAACAATTAACAATTAGCAATAAACAATGCTAATAAGCATTTTCTGGCATACATGTATCTATAACAATGCTAATGAGCGTGTTCTGACCTACATGTCCATACAACAGCGCTAATAAGCGGTTCTTTGGCATTTCTAGGCAATATCAGTGCTAATAAGCATGTTCTAATTCATCACGCAGTAGTCAAGGGCCAAGCCCTATCAATATATCTCATGCTACCTAATAAGGCATGCTGGTAAAGCATTTATATCCTATTTAAGCAATTAAACACATAACCACATAAATAGTTACCAGACCCTGAGTCGAGCATATCTTTAGCAGTGAGTGTAAATGCCCAGCCTGTCTACAGGAACCACTAACCTTGGCACACTCTGATACCAAGTTGTGATGCCCTGGTTAGCCAAGACTGTCACACTGTATATTTTAAATAGTGCTTAACCGTTAAACGAGTATTTAGGCCATAAAAGTGCATCTAAATGTTGTTAATGGGCCATGGTTAAAATCTCGGTCAAAAGGAATGGATATTTCATTAAAAACATTAAATTGTACATGGGATCCCATAATAATGTTTACAAAGTTGTTTATTGTTCCAAATTGGTCATTGCAACTCAAAAGTTACAATCCACCGACCTAAGCGGCAAAAATAGGGTTTAACCCTAGTTCCTCTAAGAAACCTTGGTCGTGGTGGTCAAGCGGTCGCATGTGTACAAGTCGCCACCTAAGCTATCCAACTCATGGTTGGGTAAGCTTTTCTTTTCATTTATCTGTACCACATAGCACCCGTTAGCCAAGGCCCAAAATGAAAAATTAATATTGCATGCATACAAGTACAAATAAATCATTATAGAATCATTCTGGGGCCCACAACCCTAATCAGATGACCATAGAGTCAACCTGGGGTCCTTTGTGTTGAATAGATGACCATGGAGTCATCCTGGGGTCCTTTGCCCTAGCCATGTGACCATAAAGTCACCCTGGGCCTTTTGCCCTAGCTCTGAGTAACTTGCCATAGAACTAGTCAAGCGCTTTGGTTTTCTACGACCATGGGGTCGGACGAGCATGTAAAGCTTTGCTAATTAGATCTAATCATATCAACCAACGATTGTCGCACTATTGTCGCTCTTGACTCATAAGTCAATGCTTTACGACCAGCGCTCAACACTATTGCTGTCCTTGACTGATAAGTCAATGTCTTCTCAAGTAAGTAATGCAAACAAGCATTCATTATACAACAAATATCCATATATAGAGCACTCAACATGCTTCATCAATAATCATGCATGTCACATAATGGGTGCAGTTTTCTTACCTCAGGTCCGAGCGTAAGATAAATTAAGAAAGACCCTCAAGCACGATCCAGACCTTGAACCCTTAGTTGGTAACCTAGTCATAACCAAATATAAAATCCCATCAAAATGAGCCAATGAGGGCCTCCGAACCAATTCCTATCCTCTGGGACCTCGAATTATACCAAATCGGGTAGTAAATTCGATCCAGAGCCTAAAGGTTCAAAACCCCGTCATTAAAACCTATGTTGGCTTAAAAGGACCAGGCGGGTCGTGACCTGCCCCCAATGGCCGCGGCACGCCTCTCAAACAGAAAGCCCCCCTGTTTGGGTGCCAGGGGCGGGCTGCGACTTACCCTTGAGGGTCGTGGCGCGCTATCAAGGTAGAGCCCCCTTTAGGCCAAGGGGTTCGCACAGGTTGCAACGCCCAAGAACACGGTCACGACTTGACCGTGCGAACCCAGCACCCCTGCTTTTCCTTCAGCCCATACTCAACCAAAAACACTCCCAAAATCAAAACTAAATTCCAGTATAACACTATCACCAAACCAGCAATAAACCCAAGCTTTAAAACACTCAAAATACTACCAAAAACCCAATTACATAACATAGCTTTCAAGCTTAACAACAAGAAAAACTATAAAGAAAACCAATCTAAAACAGAATTTTTAAACCTCACCTCAACTATGGATCAACGCCTCCTAGCTACAACAATTCAATCTTAAACCCCAAGCCATAGATCCTCAAGCTTGAATCCTTTACCTTAGCCTCAAAAGCAAAGAGAGAGAGAAAGAGAGAGAGAGAGAGAGAGAGAATGATCGAAGGAGGGAAGAGAGAGAGCCCTGTTCTATTTTTGCTTCTTTAGGCAAAAGAAAAAGGTGACTAAGTCACCAGATTTTTCCTTAAATGACTAAAATGCCCCTAGGGCCAACCTTTTCTCTCAAAGCCCCTTAAGGGAAATTTTGTCATTTGCCTCCTACCCCTTTAATCATAATTCACGTCTCTCAATTCTCGTTACTCTCAATATCCTCAAATAATATCCAAATAATTTCCCATTACCCGCTCAATTCCCGGTAATGTACTAAGTACCAAATTACCCCTGGGCTCACCCTGAGCCCAGTATTTGTCCTCATTATGACTAAACCACTAACTTGCTTCCTAGTATCGTCTCATGTCGAGTAACTCAAATATATCCACATAATAATGTGGGCTCACCCATATATCTCATACATGCACATAAATATGCAAATATGCCCTCAATGGGTTAAAATTACGAAAATGCCCTTCTTATAAAAAACGGCCCTGCATGCATGAAAATTCAACCATATAATAATACAACGCACATAATCACATAATAACACATTAAACCAATTATTGCCCTCTTGAACCCCTAATTCAGACGCTAAGTCATATTAGGGAATTTGGGACGTTACTGTTTCCAATGAGCAACATATCATCCACATAGAGAATTAAGAATACCACAATGTTGTTTTCCTTGAGTTGGTAAACGCAGGGCTCATCAACATTCTGGTCAAAACCATAGGTTTTAATAATTTCATTAAACCTTTGATTCCAGGGACATGAAGCTTCCTTAAGTCCATAAATGGACCTATTCAACTTGCACACTTTCTTTTCTTGTCTAGTTACTTTAAACTATTCTGGTTGATCCATATAAATGGTTCCATCTAGGTTCCCGTTAAGGAACATTGTCTTGACATCAATTTGCCAAATCTCATAATCAAGAGTTGCAGCTATGGATAAGAGTATGTGAATAGATTTAGCATGGCAACTGGAGAAAAAATTTCCTCATAGTCAACTCCTTCTTTCTAGGTATAACCCTTTGCCACAAGTCGAGCCTTATAAGTCTCAACCTTTCCATCAGCTCCTATCTTCTTCTTGTAGATCCACTTGCACCCAATGGCCCTAAAGTCACTAGGTGCTTCTACAAGATCCCAGACGTAGTTAGAGTACATGGACTCCATTTCTTGTTTCATGGAATTTAAGCCAAAGATCCTTGCAACACTACCCAT
The DNA here is from genome assembly GCF_963169125.1 of Humulus lupulus. Taxonomy (NCBI): domain Eukaryota; kingdom Viridiplantae; phylum Streptophyta; class Magnoliopsida; order Rosales; family Cannabaceae; genus Humulus; species Humulus lupulus. The sequence goes on from NC_084793.1 coordinate 270,998,503, forward strand.
TGCCTATTTGAAAGGCAACGAATCTTCGTCATGTGTGTCCCCAATGACCATGTTGGTTTCACCATCCATACGATAGTAGGATCTGAGGAACCCTCCCACTATGATGAGGCATCGAAACTGTCTAAATCAAAACTGTGGTTTCTTGTTCTTCTTCGTTAATCTCAACTTGCGTCACTTGAGGAAGATCAGTAGGAATAGCTAAGCCAGATTGCAATTTTGCCAAGACTACTTTGCCATGAGGTTTGAAATTAGACATGTAGTCCTCTTTAAGAAAAGTAGTCTTTGTAGAAACAAACACTTTCTTATCTTGTGGACTATAGAACAGACCACCCCGAGTCACTTTAGAATATCCAACAAACAAGAAAAATTCATTTTGCGATTCTAGCTTTCCTTTCTTTTTCCTCAAGACGTGAGCAGGACACCCCCAAATTCTATAATAACGTAAACTAGGTTCACGACCATTCCATAGTTCTAAAGGTGTTTTGGAGATAGCTTTAGATGGCACGAAATTTAAAATGTCACATGCGATCTATATGGCATGTCCCCAAAAAGAGATCGAAAGAGTTGAATAACTAAACATGGATCGAACCATTTCCATTAACATGCGATTACGATGCTTCACAAAACCATTTTGTGGTGGAGTACCTAGGGCAATACGATGATATAATATCCCAAGTTCAGCTAAAAGATCTTGGAACTGCATATCCATGTATTTTCCACCCCTATCAGATCGCAAGATCTTTAACGTCTTACCTAATTGGTTTTGAGCCATTGCAAGGAATTTTATAAACTTCTCAAATGTTTCAGATTTCTAATGCATTAGGTAAAGACACAAGTATCTTGAGTAGTTGTCAATAAAGTGACGAAATACTCATAACCACCCCTCATTTGAACATTCAGCTGTCCACAGACATCTAAATGAACCAGACCTAGTGGTATCATTTGCCTTTCTCCTTTTGCAGGGAATGGAAGCTTGATAATTTTACCCTCGAGGCAAGATTCGCAGATAGGTGGGTCACCCATTGTGAGTTATGACCAAGTCAGAGATGCCAAAGATACGTCATGTTATTGTTATAGATCTTTTAACGTTTGGCGGTCCTAGATATAGCTACATTAACTAACTCGTTATTAAAAGCAAAGGGTTCAATAGGTCGTAATAGCTATAGCCCATTTTTCATACATCTGTTGAGTCTAGTTTTTGTCATGTTTAGGTGGTGTTTTAAGTAGTCTTTTATCTCATTTTTCTTTCATTTAGTGCGGGTTTATGTTGTGTTTGCTTGTCTTTGTGAATATCAGGAAGAATTGAGTACTTGGAGGAAAATGTCAAAGAAAGAGAAGAAATAACCAAGTTTTATAACATATTTTGAGAAAGAATGAATCTCAACATGATTTGGAGGTGTTGGTAAATTTTTGGGATAAAATCTTGAAGAATTGAGAGATTTCTTAAGGGTCGCGACATGAGCAAATTAGAGCCGCGGCTAGCTAGTGAAATAGAACCAATGTTTTGAAGGAGAACTTTGGGCTACGGCATGGCTATGGAGAGTCGCAGCATAGAAGGGCAACAACCTAGAAATCGCAGACACGGGCCGCGGCATGGCTAAGGAGAGCCGCGGCATGGCAAGGCAGAATCGTGAAGGATTTTAGACATGGGTCGTGGCATGGTACATATAGAGCCGCGGCCCGCCTCTTCAAAAGCTGAATTTTTAGGTTTTTATAAGAGGAAAGAGAGAAAAAGAGGAGATACGAATTTTGGTAGGGGAAATTCTTGGAGGCTGAAGGCTTGGAGTATTCAAATTGCATGTTTTCATCTATTTTCTTATGTTAATTTTAATTGTCTTTGTGATTAGCATTATGAATATGAACTAATTTTCTGTTTAGGATTTTTAATTGAATCACTTGAATCCCTATTATGAATTAATGCATTTTCAATGTTCTTCTTTTTCAATCTTCTTCAATTCCATATAACCTGTTCTTATTGCTTGATTATTGATTGGCCATCTATAGTCATTATTTATATGTTTTCAAATCGAAATCTGAGAAGTGAGATTTGAATTTGCTGTGGTTATATTGGACATAATTTTAATCTGGAACGAGAGTATCCATATTAATTGTGTAACTATTTATTAAGTTGTTGAGATTAATGCTACCTTTGTGGTTCAATTTACCATAGAAATATAGGAAATTGTCACCTAGGTTGAGTTTATAATTCATAGTATGATTATAGGCTGTTTTTATCAACTTGTTAATTGAATTAGGCAGAAAGAAGAAGAATTTAGTATTTTGTATTAAGAAATGATAGGGAGGATAGTTGATGAGATTGAATATCCTAATTATTTCTTCAGTGTTTAAATCCAAGGTTTTGCTATTAATTGATATTTTATTTGATTTGTAATTATTGTTTTTTTTTAATATTATATTTTCTTTTGCTTCATCTTTAAGAATCGAAATTATAATTAACCAAATAGAAAGAGAAATTAATTGACTGGTAATTGAGGATTCAGTCCTTGAGGACGATACTTGGTTTTACCAAGATTATTACTAAATTGCGATACGTGCACTTGCGTAGCATATAAAATCCGCAACAAGTTTTTGGCGCCGTTGCCGGGGACTGAAAACTATCAATATCATTTTAGTTGATTTTATTTCTAATTTGGTTACTTTTTGTCTTGTTTCTAATTTGTTTAGCTGTGTTTCTTGTTAAACTTCAGGTGGTTTGTTATATGCATAGCAGAAGAGGAGCGGGTAGTCTTGTTCCTGTAAATCCTGAAATTGAGAAGACGTGCAAACAAAACAGAAGAAACAAGAAGTTGGCTCATCAGACAGTAGAGATGGCACAAAATGAAGGGCCGGATAGACAGAATGAGAGAAATAATGAGGTTCCCGAAGTTCTGCAACAGCCGGTTCAGAATCCTGCTGCCAGAAGTCTGAGAGACTATGTACTGCCCACTGTTACGGGAGTACAGAATTGTATAAGACCACCGACGGTGGATGCCAATAATTTTGAGATTAAGCCGGCGATCTTGCAAATGGTGCAGTCCACGTTTCAGTTTGGGGGTTTGCCTTCTGAAGACCCCCATATGCACTTGGCGAATTTCCTAGAGTTGTGTGCCACTTTCAAGTATAATGGGGTTAGCGATGATGTTATAAGGTTGAGACTCTTCCCATTTTCTCTGCGGGAAAGAGCTAAGAGCTGGCTTAATTCTCTTTAGGCAAGCTCTATCAATACTTGGCAAGATCTTGCTCAGAAATTATTGGCTAAGTTTTTCCCTCCTTCGAAGGCTGCTAAATTAAGGGGAGAAATTAATAATTTCTATAAGATGGATGGAGAGTCATTATATGATGCTTGGGAGCGCTTCAAGGAGTTATTGAGGAAATGTCCCCACCATGGTATAGAAAAGTGGATGTTGGTTCACAATTTTTATAATGGACTTTGTGGTACAACGAGGACGATTATCGATGCTGCAGCTGGTGGGGCATTCATGAGTAAGAGTGCCAATGAAGCATATGAGCTGCTGGAGGACATGGCCACAAATAATCATCAATGGTCTGAGGAAAGATCATCGGGGGTCAGAAAGGTAGCTGGGGTGCATGAGCTGGATGCAATCACTGCTCTAACAGCACAAGTAGCCTCCTTGACAAAACAATTACAGCAAAGCACTGTATCTGCTAATGCCATTCAAATGGCAGCTAGGTGTGAAATTTGTGGTGGTCCTCACTCTATTGATCAGTGTCCTACCAGTATTAATAATAACATTCCGATGGATCAAGCTCAGGTTCAAGTGGTGGGAAAATTTCAGAGGCCATTCAATAATCCATTCGCCAATACTTACAATCCTGGGTGGTGAAATCATCCTAATTTTTCTTGGAGGCATAATCAGGGCCAGCAACCTCAGTTTCAAGGTCGATTTCAGAATAATATGCCTCAGCCACCAATGCATCAAGCCTCTTCATCACAACAGCCTAGGCCTCAATAATTAATGAATCAAGTTCCACCTGAAAGGCCTAATGAATTGCAAGCTGCATTATTGACCCTCACCAACACTCAAACCCAGTTCATGACAGAGACTAGATCTTCTATCAGAAACCTGGAAACACAAGTAGGGCAGTTGGCTAATATGCTTAATAACAGACCGCAGGGAAATTTGCCTAGTAATATTGAAGTCAACCCTAAGCAGCAAGTTCAGGCAATTACTCTGAGGAGTGGGAAGTAAACCGAGCAGCCTAGATCTCCACAGGCAGTGGTTCAGAATGGAGAGAAGGGTGAACAGTCTGATCCAACAGAGGTTACTGAAAACCACCAGATTTCATAAAAGTGTCCGCCAGTTGTTGATGAGTAGCCAGTTCGAGTTCCATATCCTCAGAGGCTTAGAAAAACTACACTGGATAAACAGTTTTCTAAGTTTTTAGAGGTGTTTTAAAAGCTGCATATAAATATCCCTTTTGCTGAGGCCTTAGAGCAGATTCTGTTATATTATTTTATAATATAATGTTTTAGATTAAATAAATGTGACATAGAGTGTCACATATTGTAACATATAATAGAGAGTTACATTATTTGGATATATGTGAAATATCCAAACATGTAACATATTTGGTGTTACAAATTCATCACAAATTTGTAACTCCTAAATATCACCCATTATTGTGTAGATTTGTTGTTACACAATATTGAGATGAATTTCTTAAAGCCATATGAGAAATGGCTGATAGAGATGTGATTTTAACTCCCATATTGTGTATGGAAGTTACAAAATCAAGTGGGAATAAATTGGAACGTTTTGAAAAAAACTGAAAAAATGTGTTGCTGAAATTGACTGAGGGCCGCGGTACCTGGAACTAGCGCCGCGGCCCTAATGGCTGACAGCTTCTATAATTTCAATTTTTTATCCAACTTTGAACAATTCCAACAGCTAAGTAACTCCCAAATCTCTATTTTAATTCCATAAAACACCCAATTAATCATTGGTAACAGCCATGGGGGTTGGTGGAATTTGAAATTCAAAGGGTGTCTCTAAACTCTATAAATAGGAGCCTAATGCTCACTTGTAAGACACACCATTTCTATCCACTAAAGCACTTGGCTAGAAACACCTTGAGGCTTGATAATTCCATAAAGCATTTCCAAAATCTGAGAGAGATCCCTTAGTGCTTGAGTTAGGGGGAAATAAGCTTTTGGACAAAGGTTTTAAACCTTGTTCAAGTTGGTGATCCCCAATCCTCTTCACTTAGGTTGTGTAAGTGAGAGTTTGTTTGTGGTTTATGTTCTTCCTTTTATTCTATTGTTCTTCTTCTTATTCTCTTGTTTTATTTACTTGTATATTTTGTTTAAGAGTTGTAATCTCTTCATTTGGTCCAAACACTTTATTTTATTTGTAACTTTTATTTTGAGTTGTATTTTACTATTCTCTTCTTCTTCATCATCTTCTTCATTTCCTTTGTTTTATTTGTATTTTCAGTTATAGAGTTGTAACACTTTATTTAATCAATCTTGTCCATTGTAATATTTTGCATAGAGTTGTAACATTATCTTACCATTTCCATTGAGGCAATATTATTTTTCCTAACATTCAAAAGCTTATCCCTTTTTGTTTCAATGGAAGGGGAGACAATCAAAATCATGAACCAAGACCTAGTGAGATTGGATAGGTTTGATGGATCCAATTTTACTAGGTGGCAAGACAAGGTGAGGTTTCTTTTAACCACTCTCAAAATCGCCTACATCCTTGAGTCTTCCTTGGCACCTCTAGCCGAGCCATCCGACAAAGACACTCCCGAGGAGGTGGAGAAGAGAAGGAAGAGGGAGGAGGACAATCTTCTTTGTAGGGGTCATATCCTCAACGCCCTATCCGATAGGCTCTATGACCTCTACACCGAGACCAAATCGGCAAAGGAGATATGGGATGCACTTGAGAAAAAGTTTAAGGCGGAAGAGGAAGGTACCAAAATGTTTTTGATATCTCAATACTTCGATTTCAAATTTTTTGGTGATAAACCTATTCTTCCTCAAATTCATGAATTGCAAATTATTGTTAATAAATTGAAAGTGTTAAAGATTGAGCTTCCCGAGGCCTTTCAAGTTGGTGCTATAGTGGCTAAATTACCACCAACTTGGAAGAGCTATAGGAAAAGAATCCTTGATAAAAAATGAGGATTATTCTTTGGAGGAGATCCAAAAGCATATTCGAATCGAAGAGGAATCGATATGTAGAGATAAACTTGTGGAGGGGTCTAATGGAGAGACTTCCAAAGCAAATGCGGTGTCACAACCAAAACATCCCAAAAACAAAGGGAAAAAGGGTAATGAGAAACCTTTGGGTCCAAAAACCAACCCAAACAAGTTTAAGGGCGAGAAAGGTCCTTGCTTTGTGTGTGGGAAAAAGGGTCACTATGCTAGAGAGTGTAGACATAGAAAAGACCAACAAGGACCTAAGGTGAACGCAACTCAAGAGGAAAACATAGTTGCTACCCTTAGTGAGGTGAATGCGGTCCAAGGCAAGGTGAAAGGGTGGTGGTATGACACACGTGCCACCGTCCATGTCACCTATGACAAATCATTGTTCAAGACCTTTGAAGAGTCAAAGGGCAACCATGAGATACAAATGGGAAATGAGGGCAAATCCAAGGTACTTGGCAAAGGTACTATTGATGTCTACTTCACCTCCGGCAAGAAAGTTACATTAGTGAATGTACTTTATGTTCCCGAAATGAGTAGAAACTTGGTAAGTGGTGATTTGCTTGGCAAGCCCGGCATTAAAGCCGTTTTTGAGTCCGGTAAACTTATACTTACCAAATCAAATGTATTTTTGGGAAATGGGTACTCTTGTGAGGGTATGGTTAAATTGTGCACCAATGATGTAACTTTCAATGTTATCAATAAAAATGTTAATTCCGCCTATATTGTTGAGTATGATTCTTTATTTTTGTGGCATCCTAGACTATCGCATATAGGTTTTTCAACCATGAAAAGAGTATTAAAATGTGGTATGATTGCATGCAATATTAAAAACTATGGTAAATGTGAAACATATGTTAAGGCAAAAATGATTAAGAAACCATTTCCTAGTGTAGAAAGATCATCTAATTTACTAGATTTAATCCATAGTGATCTTTGTGAATTAAATGGTGTTTTAACTAGAGGTGGTAAAAGGTATTTTCTTACTTTTATAGATGATTTTAGTAGATATACCTACGTGTTTCTTTTAAAGCATAAAGATGAGACTTTTGATGCTTTTAAATTGTATAAATTAGAAGTTGAAAACCAACTAAATAAAAAGATTAAGGTGCTAAGAAGTGATAGAGGAGGAGAGTACTTCTCTAATGAATTCAATACATTTTGTGAAGAAAATGGTATAATTCATGAGAACACAATGGTGTTGCCAAAAGGAAAAATAGGACTTATCTAGAGATGATAAATTCTATGTTGGTGTTTTCTAAGTTGAACTTCAACTTATGGGGTGAAGCGCTTTTAACCGCTTGTCACATTCTTAATCGAATACCGATGAAGAAAAATGAGATATCTCCATATGAGTTATGGAAAGGAAGAAAACCCAACATAGGGTACTTCAAAGTGTGGGGGTGTCTTGCATATTGCAAGAAAACCGAACCTAATAGAACAAAGTTAGGCTCAAGAGCCATAAAGTGTGCTTTTGTTGGTTATGCCAACAATAGTAAAGCTTATAGGCTATTAGGCTTAGAGTCTAATATTGTGATTGAATCTAGAGAAGTTGAATTCTTTGAGAATATGTTATGTGACAACAATTCTCAAGCTTCAACATCTCTAAAGGAGAATTTGTTATATGGGAATAATTCTCAAGCTTCTACATCCAAAGTTGATTCTCAAGAGGAGAATTCTCAAAAGGATGTAAAGCAACCCTTTGAACCTAGAAGAAGTCAAAGGCTTAAAAATCATAAAAGTCTAGTAGTGGATTCTCAACAAATTTCATTCTACATGGTAGAAGGAAATAGAGAGGAAGTCATTAGGAAAATTCCTATTGTACTTCTCATTGAGGATGATCCTAAGACTTATAGAGAAGCTATGCAATCGAGAGATAGTGCATTTTGGAAAGAAGCCATCAATGATGAGATGGATTCCATTCTTTCCAATAACACTTGGGAATTGGTAGACCTCCCACCGGGGTCTTAACCAATTGGGTGTAAGTGGGTATTTAGGAGAAAATATCACACTGATGGCACTATCCAAACCTTTAAAGCTAGATTAGTAGCTAAAGGGTTTAGGCAAAAAGAGGGTATCGATTATTTCGATACCTATGCGCCTGTTGCAAGAACAACTTCTATAAGAATTTTGTTCGCTTTAGCTTCTATACACAACTTGTATGTTCATCAAATGGATGTCAAAACGGTATTCCTTAATGGTGACCTCAATGAGGAGGTCTATATGGAACAACCCGAAGGGTTTGTCCTACCAAAATATGAACATAAAGTTTGTAGACTTGTAAAATCCTTATATGGATTGAAACAAGCTCCTAAGCAATGGCATGAGAAATTTGATCAAGCCATCATGTCTAATGGGTTTAGACATAACAATGGAGACAAATGTTTGTATTCCAAAACTTGTAAGGGATATGTGATCATTGTTTGCTTATATGTGGATGACATGCTTATTCTAAGTAATAGCATGAAAGGGATTGTAGAAACGAAGAGGTTTCTATCATCAACCTTCATGATGAAAGATCTTGGAGAAGTTGATACCATACTCGGTATCAAAGTAAAGAAACATAGTGGGGGTTTTGCGCTAGGGCAAGCCCACTACGTTGAGAAAGTATTGAACAAATTTAACCATCTAAAGGTTAAAGATGCCAATACTCCATTCGATCATAGTGTAAAACTAGAGAAGAATGAAGGAAGAGCGGTGGCTCAATTGGAGTACGCTAGTGCTATAAGGAGTCTAATGTACGCTGCCCAGTGTACTAGACCTGATATAGCATTTGCGGTAAGTAAACTTAGTAGGTTTACAAGTAATCCAAGTGTGGATCACTGGAAGGCAATTGGAAGAGTCCTTGGTTATCTCAAGAAAACCAAAGGACTAAGCCTTCACTACTCCAAATTTCCTTCGATATTAGAAGGATATACAGATGCAAGTTGGATATCCAATATTGGGGACAACTTGTCCACAACTGGTTGGGTATTTACACTTGGTGGAGGTGCAATTTCTTGGGGTTCCAAGAAACAAACCTGTATATCTCATTCCACTATGGAAGCGGAGTTCATAGCTCTAGCTGCTACTGGCAAAGAGGCCGAATGGTTAAGGGATCTGTTGATAAAGATTCCCCTAATCAAAGATAATTTATCTACTATATCGATACATTGTGATAGCCAAGCAACATTGGCTAGAGCATACATCGGAGTGTATAATGGGAAGTCTAGACATATTAGTCTAAGACATGGATATGTAAGAGAATTGATTCAAAGAGGAGTCATCTCAATATCCTATGTGAGAACAAGTGAAAATCTGGCGGATCCTATCACTAAGCCATTAACGAGGGATTTAGTGGCTGCATCATCTCGAGGGATGGGACTTAAACTCCCTAAAGAGATTCACGATTGATGGCAACCTATCTTAACACTAGTTATTCAACTAGTGTTAGGTTCAATAGGTAATAACAAGTCAATCAAGTGAATATTAGTTGTACTCAAAACAAGTCCCATCTGAGATATTGAGTACTTGTGTGTTACCAAGTGGAGGGTTAAAACAGAAAGGTTTTTTAATAGAATTCAGTCTTGTAAAGACAAGTATTTTTGGTAACAAAATACTGTAAGAATTCTACCTATATGGACCTAGGGGTGGTGCCGCCTCTCATGAGAATTGGGAGTATTCTCAAGAACGTCCATGAATGGAAAGTGCACATGGCCATTAACGGTGCAAAGTGAGACATAGAGGTCTCAAGTGAACATCGCAAAGGTGTGTGTATTATCACCGATTTGTCATCATGAAAAGATGGTTCAATGCCTAGTGCAACCAAATTTTCGACAAATTTTGTGATAATTACACTATAGTAAAGTTCAAGTTGAAAAACACTTTACTTTATGCATCAATGTAATGACTCCTATAAGAGAGAGTTCTTATTTAATCAAGTGGGGGATATGTTATATTTTTAAATATAATGATTGATTAAATAAGTGTTACAATAGATGACTATTTAATCTAGTGGGGGAATGTTATATTATTTTATAATATAATGTTTTAGATTAAATAAATGTGACATAGAGTGTCACATATTGTAACATATAATAGAGAGTTACATTATTTGGATATATGTGAAATATCCAAACATGTAACATATTTGGTGTTACAAATTCATCACAAATTTGTAACTCCTAAATATCACCCATTATTGTGTAGATTTGTTGTTACACAATATTGAGATGAATTTCTTAAAGCCATATGAGAAATGGCTGATAGAGATGTGATTTTAACTCCCATATTGTGTATGGAAGTTACAAAATCAAGTGGGAATAAATTGGAACGTTTTGAAAAAAACTGAAAAATGTGTTGCTGAAATTGACTGAGGGCCGCGGCGCCTGGAACTAGCGCCGCGGCCCTAATGGCTGACAGCTTCTATAATTTCAGTTTTTTATCCAACTTTGAACGATTCCAACAGCTAAGTAACTCCCAAATCTCTATTTTAATTCCATAAAACACCCAATTAATCATTGGTAACAGCCATGGGGGTTGGTGGAATTTGAAATTCAAAGGGTGTCTCTAAACTCTATAAATAGGAGCCTAATGCTCACTTGTAAGACACATCATTTCTATCCACTAAAGCACTTGGCTAGAAACTCCTTGAGGCTTGATAATTCCATAAAGCATTTCCAAAATCTGAGAGAGATCCCTTAGTGCTTGAGTTAGGGGGAAATAAGCTTTTGGACAAAGGTTTTAAACCTTGTTCAAGTTGGTGATCCCCAATCCTCTTCACTTAGGTTGTGTAAGTGAGAGTTTGTTTGTGGTTTATGTTCTTCCTTTTATTCTATTATTCTTCTTCTTATTCTCTTGTTTTATTTACTTGTATATTTTGTTTAAGAGTTGTAATCTCTTCATTTGGTCCAAACACTTTATTTTATTTGTAACTTTTGTTTTGAGTTGTATTTTACTATTCTCTTCTTCTTCATCATCTTCTTCATTTCCTTTGTTTTATTTGTATTTTCAGTTATAGAGTTGTAACACTTTATTTAATCAATCTTGTCCATTGTAATATTTTGCATAGAGTTGTAACATTATCTTACCATTTCCATTGAGGCAATATTATTTTTCCTAACAGATTCCCAGCTATGTGAAATTCATGAAGGAGATTCTTTCCAAGAAAAGGAAGATGGAGGACTATGAGACGGTAGCACTCACTGAAGAGTGCAGTGCGATATTACAGAGGAGGTTACCCCAAAAGTTGAGAGATCCGGGGAGCTTTACCATACCTTGCACCATTGGAAAATTTGAATGTAAACACGCTTTATGCGATCTGGGGGCGAGTATTAATCTGATGCCCTTATCCGTGTTCAGAAGACTTGGCTTGGGTGAGGCAAAACCAACAACCGTCACTCTACAATTAGCAGACCGATCGGTGACACATCCACGGGGTATTATTGAAGATGTTCTTGTGAAGGTGGATAAGTTTATATTTCCCGCTGACTTTATCGTTCTGGACTTGGAGGAGGATATGGATGTACCTATTATTCTCGGTAGACCATTTCTAGTCACAGGTCAAGCTCTTATTGATGTTCAAAAGGGAGAGCTTAAGCTTAGAGTTCAAGGAGATGAGGTGGTCTTTAATGTCTTCAAGGCCATGAAGTTTCCGGTGGCTAGTGACAATTGCTATAGTGTGGATGTGATAGAGAAGGCAGTCTCCAAAAGAAGGATGAATAGTGATGCCTTAGAGGCAGTATTAATAGGTGATGAGGTCGACGATGATGATGATGATGCTGAGATAAGAGATTATGTAAACTGGATAAATTCCTACCTACCATACTGGAAGAAGTTTCAAGAATTAGCAGACGCGCCTGATAAACCGCTAACATCCATTCAACAGCCACCACAATTGGAATTGAAGGCTCTTCCAGATCATTTGCGATATGCATATTTGGGAGAGAATGAAACTTTACCTGTCAGCTGACCTGTCAAAGATAGAATTGGAAAAATTGTTGAGGGTTTTAAGGGATCATAAATTGGCCATTGGGTGGACATTGGCGGATATTAGAGGAATAAGCCCATCAACAGTAATGCATAAAATCTTATTGGAGGAGAATAGCAAGCCATCCATAGAGGCTCAGAGAAGACTCAATCCAGCCATGAAGGAAGTCGTACTTGAGCAGATTCTTAAATGGTTGGATGTTGGAGTGATCTACTCAATTTCTGATAGCGCATGGGTGAGCCCAGTGCAAGTGGTACCTAAAAAGGGTGGTATGACAGTGGTAAAAAATGAAAACAACGAACTCATTCCAACAAGAACTGTAACGGGGTGGCAGATTTGTATTGATTACCGCAAGCTCAACAAGGCAACAAGGAAGGATCATTTTCCTTTGCCTTTCCTTGATCGAATGCTTGACAGATTAGCAGGCCACATACTACTATTTCTTGGATGGGTATTCGGGGTATCATCAGGTCGCTATTGCACCAGAGGATCAAGAGAAAACAACATTTACATGTCCCTATGGTACCTTTGCTTTTAGGAGAATGCCATTTGGATTATGTAATGCTCCTGCAACATTTCAACGTTGCATGATGGCTATATTTTCAAATATGGTAGAAAGGTGTATTGAGATATTCATGGATGATTTCTCTGTTTTTGGCTCGTCATTTGACCTTTGTTTGGGTAATTTGGAAAACGTGTCGAATCGTTGTGAAAAGGCAAATTTGGTGTTGAATTGGGAAAAATGCCATTTTATGGTAAAAGAGGGGCTTGTTCTGGGACACAAAATTTCTAGAGATGGTATTGAGGTGGATAAGGCAAAGATTGCAACAATTGAAAAATTACCACCTCCAGTGTCAATAAAAGGAGTAAGAAGTTTCCTTGGCCATGCGGGATTCTATAGGCGATTCATCAAAGATTTTTCCAAAGTATCTAAGCCCCTCTCTTCGCTGTTAATGAATGGCAAGGTTTTGCTATTAATTGATATTTTATTTAATTTGTAATTATTATTTTTTTAATATTATATTTTCTTTTGCTTCATCTATAAGAATCGAAATTCTAATTGACCAAATAGAAAGAGAAATTAATTGACTGGTAATTGAGGATTCAGTCCTTGAGGACGATACTTGGTTTTACCAAGATTATTACTAAATTGCGATACGTGCACTTGCGTAGCATATAAAATCCGCAACAACATCCACCACACAATTCACATACTTTCAATGAAATTGATATATTAAAACTTATGAAAGTTATAGCAAAATGTTGTTGATGTAATAAAGAAACTTAAATTAAATTTCAACAAAAGTTTGGAATAAAATAAACATTATTTAAAACTAAAAATTTGTTTCCAAAACTTACACGAGCTTGTCCTCTTGCTTCAACATTCACAAACCCTCCATTTCCGACTCTAAGCTTCAACTCACCTTCCTTTACTGATGTCCAATTGCTAAGTAGCTGCAAAGAAGTGCATACATAATTAGTGGATCCAGAATCTATAATCCATACAAAATTATCATCTTCCAAAACACATGCATCGAAGACAAAAAATCAAAAATTACCTTGGGTTCCTCTAGCCTTGAGAGTTGGGCACTCCTTTTTCTGATGCCCAGCCTCCTTATAGTGGAAACATGCTCCTTTGGCTTGCTTAGCAGCGAATTTTTCCCCAACAAGTTTTGCAGCACGTCCAACTAGTTTTGAAGTAGTTGTGGTCTTGCCCTTCTTGTTATTTCTCTTATTCCTCTTGTTGCTCTTCAAGGATGAAGCTAAGTTAGATTCTCCAGGATCGACCTCAGTAGCAGCAACATGCTTCTTGTCATGTCCCTTACTTGGTCCACCATTGATACCTTAAACATTCGAAGCTCGTTCATGAGTTGAGCCATTTCATACATCAGTTTGTTTAGTAAGTAGTTGGTGGTGAATGGAAGAAAACTGGAAGCAAGACTATTTAGAATAAGCCCCGCTTGAGTTTCCTAATCTATGGTGGCTTCGTGCAATTCTGTCTCCTGAAAGTAGTTCATCATCTTGATGAAGTGATCTCGAACATGCATTCTAGGTGTCATCCTGGCATTATCATACTTCTTCGTTGCCTCGAAACGAGCTTTTCCAGATTTTTGTACGAACATTTCTTGAAGCTGCTCCATGATTTCATAGGCAGTTTCGACATCTTCCAGCTTCGTCCTTAGCGTGTCTGAAGCCTAGCTAGTATGTACGTCTTGGCTTCATTGTTTTCAGCGAGCCCATGCTCGTACTTCTCCCTTGATTCTTTTGAAGATAAATCACCAAGGACCTCAGGGTAAACTTCAGTTATAAAAAACTTAGAGTTGTTGTTGATCAACACAATGTTGACGTTTGGCTTCCATTTGGGAAAATTCTCTCTAGTGAGAAGTTCCTTCGAGAAAAAAGAGATAATGAGATTCGACATAGAGCTATAATTATCAATAAGTAGAAAACAATGTGTTGTTTAACAAATGTTTAATCACATAAACATTCAGAACTAACTCAAACATATAAAATATGCATAGATATGTAAAATACTAAAAAAAAAAAAAAACATATATCTACTATTTCTAAGTTATTTTAACTATCCATGAATACATGTGTCCCGGTAGGCAAGAATCACAAATTCACTTAGTTAAATAGAGAAAACATCTCAATTAATAATAGTCTAAAACTATTATTAATAACCTTCCTATTCGATCAAAGTCACGAAATCCAATTATTTCAAAATTTATGAGCTAGACCCACAATTTCGATTATTTTAGATTTATTTCTCATAATCACCGTAGGGATGAGCATATGAGGGTTCGATCTACATCCATCTATCCTAAGAAATTTAACCATGTGAAAAGTCCAGTGAACACCATCTATAGTGAGACGTAATCAAATCGTCATAAGACCCCACTAATCTCTAACCTTGTTAAATTAACGAAAGAGATCGAATTTCAAAATTTAAAGTTCATTATTTTAATTTAGTATTTTCCTTGTGAAATTTATAAAACTAGGTTTTTTATATTATTTAAAATAATTAATAAACCTTAGTATAAATTTCTTTTAATTCTAAAATACTCATTTAAATCCATTTAAATATTTAGAATTATTGTGTTACTAATCAATTAATTGAGGTTCAACTAGAATTAACCTAGTACAATCAAGTCCAACTTAGGTAAATAGGTCTTAACAATTTGGGCTTGCATGGAGGAGGATTGGGTCCAGTATGTTATTCCCACTACAAGGCCCCCTAACTTCTATTTATAACACAAAAGACAGGAATTTAAACATTTGTTTTATTGATCATTATTCAATTAATTAGGTCCAATCTAGTAATGCAAAGCAAATGAGTCTTCACAAGTGGAATCACCTACGAGAGAAGAATGTAAACT
Source organism: Humulus lupulus (assembly GCF_963169125.1). NCBI lineage: Eukaryota > Viridiplantae > Streptophyta > Magnoliopsida > Rosales > Cannabaceae > Humulus > Humulus lupulus. The sequence goes on from NC_084793.1 coordinate 271,014,023, forward strand.
TTGCATTTTAAATTGGGTCCAAATAAAACCTATCAATATTATGACCCATTTTATTTGACATTTTTCCCATTATCTAAAATAATGGGTCATCACTATAAGTCCATCATCTAAGCACAAATTTGCAAAAATAACAATTATAATGATGCATGACATCTTAATTAATTGGGTGGATCTACCATGCGGTCTATATGGTATGTTACTAATTTATACACGTATATATTTATTACCAAAATAAATGAATAGCTAAAAAAAATTAATCAATCAATTTCATGAAATCTATTAATTAATTAATCACAATTAATCTTATATATATTAATCAAATAAAAATTAATTCAATTGTACCTATATAAAAAAAAAATCTTCTATCTTTAGAAAAAAAAATTACCAAAAAGATATTTACTTGCACAAAAATATAGCATTTATTATAGAATTATATATACAGATTCAAAATAAATTATTATTTTTTTAAATTGCCTGGCATATAAAAATATATGTTACCAAATATAATATATATACTAATTTAAAAAAAAACATAAATGTGCAACCAGCACATTTCCTTCTTTTTTAATACGTTATATATTAATCTTTCACGTATATTTTATATATATATATATAAGTTAAAAAAATTAATAATTGTACTAAAACATATATACATATTTCATTCGCTAAAAAAAATTGCCAATTTTTTTTTTGTGCAATTTTTCAAAAATTTCTTGTACAGAGTTTGTGAGTTTTATATAACAAAATAAAACATACATAAACAATCATAAACAAATGAAAATCACGAACAATATACTTTTAGCATCATACATACATAAAACTTAAACATGCAAATCATTATGTCACCTTCCAATTAATCTATAACATGTCAAAAAATCACATACATTTATATAAACATATAAACTAGCAACATTTGACTCTGAAGCACGTTATAGCTCCTATTTATATAAGTCTATATGCATGCTCCCTATTGTACAAAATAACATACAATAGAAAATATAAATACATGCATAGATGTGATTTTCCTACAAAGTTTTGTAAATACAATAATAAAATCATTAGAGTGCTTAGGAGATGCGTAGTGGAACAATGACTACACCATTTGAATTCTCTAACCTTTTGTCCTTGTTGAATGCTAGGTATTGCAAGGAATCCAAACTGCTTTGAAACAATACCACATTCTTCCATGTCTTTCTCTAAAACAACTTAGTGTTTGTGTGAGCAAGTCTCAACACATGAGAAGATAATTCCTATAGAGAAAACTAAGAGAGAGCGAGCAACTAAGTATATAATATTAAGAGTGAATTTTTACCTAGTCAAATTCATCTAACCAAATGCATTCTATAACACTAGTATATATATGCAATTAACTAGGACATAAAATAGTTTTTAGTTTCCCATTTTATTTTTAATTATTTAAAAATTATAATTAATTAAATGCTTGTCAAAATTAACCAATTATAATTTTAACCATTATTTAATTCATTTTATTAATATTAATATCAATCTATAATTATAAAAAAAAAAAGTGTCCCAAATAAAAATCTCAAAGTTTTTTCTATTTCTTTTCTCACAAAATATCAATAAATAATTTAACATTATTTATTTTCATTGACCTAGTCAATATGATATTTTTATAATTAATAATTAAATTAATTATTCAAGTCCACTAGTGTAACGCCTTGGATAACCAAGACAGTTACACTGTGTGTTTAAAATAGTGCAAGACTTGCTAACCAAGTCATTTAAATAAAAATGTGAATCTAAAGTCATAAACATGTTATGTTTAAAAGATTTTGGTCATAAACAAATAATTTTCATTAAAATAAATGTTTGGTACATGGGATCCCAAATCAGGGTTTAAATGACATATTTACAATCCCTCGACCGTGGCAGCTGAACAGCTGACAATGTACACCTCGCCCCCAGAGCTCTCCAACCCATAGTTGATTTATCTTATCCTTGCCTTTACCTACACCACGTTGCACCCGTGAGCTGAGACCCAGCAAGAAAACCATGACATCATAGCACAATCAATATCGATAACCAAATAATTCACAAAGCATAACCAAATAATTTACAAGACATTAATCAACTATCTAGCAAGCCATAGCATTCACTTAATCAGTGACAACAATCAATAAATCAACAATCTAACATCCAGATATTCAGCATATCATATTCATCAAGTTAACATCGGTACACATATCATACAATAACTAGGGTCGACGCTCTTAGGCCGCACCCTCTATTTATCCCACTGACCCAGGCTCGCTTAGGCCGAGCTCAGTGATTATATATTTAACCTCAGCTACCAGTGGCCGAGCCGCATCCATGTGTGCCAATATTAATTCCGGCACTCTTAGGCCGCTTATTTCATATCCACATGGCATAATACCATCATATGACATTGCATACAAGTATAGGGAGCTCTTAGTCCCAACATAACCACATAACCGGGTGCAGTTTTCTTACATTTAATTTCGAGTGCATTGATTAAGAAAGACGACCCTCGAGCACAATCTTGTCCTGAGCCCTAGCGTACACCTAGTCACAACAATGATAAAGGATTCCATTAATAACGAGTGAATAAAGGTTTTCGGAAAAAGTTCTAGCCTTCAGAACATCGAATTCCACCAAAACACGGTAGTGGAATCGATCCCGAGCACATAAGGTTGAGTTCCCGCACTCAAAAATTTCTTGGGCCAAAAATACCCTTAAGAGCTGCGACCCTAAGCCCCAATGTCACGGCCTGCCTCTAACCAGAGGCACAACCTCCCCACTCAGCAGACACGCACCGCAGCCCTAAGCTCCCCATGCCGTGGCCCACCCTCCTTCTTGGATCCCATTTGTTCTAGAGGGTCGCGACACACCAAGAACAGAGCCGAGGCCTGACCCCTTCGAACCCAGAAAAATCTCCATTTTCATCCACCAAATCTCAACCAAATTAACCCAAAATCACCCCAATAGCATAATTTAACTATCACAATAATTCTAATATGTTCCTAGCAATAAAACCTAACAGAAAGCTAGCTCAAAATCTCACCCAAAACTCCAATTCAACATTTAACTTCAAAGACCCAAGAACACTAAAACTTATAATTTAAATGCTAAAACCATAATTCAAAGCTTACCTCAACCTCTGTTTGAACCCACAAGTTAATACAGAGCTAATCTCCAATGTCTAGAGCTTCAATTCTTGTGAACCTAGCCCAAAAATCCCTTGGTTCAATGGTTAGCTTGGAAGGGCTTCTTGAGAGAAAAAGACGAGAGTAATTGGAGAGGGAGAGTCGGTTAGAGCATCTAAGTATTTCCTACCTTTTGTCTTATCTAACTTGAGTCACTTAAGTTAATCCCAAGGCTCGGGGTACCAAAAACGTCCCCGATGGAAAAATGGTAAATTTCCCCAATATTCCCTCCTAAACTCTCTAACTTCAAATATATCTCAAATTATTTATTTTCATAACCCAATAACCCAAATAAATGTCTATTACCAAAAATACCCCTTGACTCGCCCCGAGTCGGGTATCTTGTCCCATTGTTACTTTCCCGCTAACTTGCTCCCTAGGATCGCCTCGTGTCGTATGCTGCAAATATATCCACATAATAATGTGGTCTCAACAATTTATCACAAATAATTACATTTATGCCCTCGACAGGCCAAAATTACAATTATGCCCTTACAAGCTAAACAGGGCCAACATGCTTATCTAACACTCATAAACATGCATTTCACATATCCATATAATCATAGGATCATGCATATCAAATGTAAATATGTATTTTATTTACACAGGATCAGTAATTCACATAACTACCAATTATGCCCTCCCGACACACTAATCAAGGCCCTTAAGCCTTATTAGTAATTTTGGGTCGTTACAACTAGATTCATTTTTATAAGAGATGACACGAGGACCATGGATCCATGAAATCAAGCTCCAATAAGTTATTGTGATTTTATCTATAACAAATAAACTTACTATCTTATTAATTCATTGTTACTCCATTATAGACTCATAATTGCACTCTTGAATTCATAGAACGATTTATACCAAATGAAAATATGTATCCATTGTTATAATCATATCCTTCATTCAATCCTCTATAGATGATCTACTAATGAGATGGGTGCAAATTACCGTTTTACCCCTCATTGGTATTTTATCATTAAGTCCCACTAAGTTTCTTGTAAAATATATTTCTATACAGAAATGAGTACTTTATCATTTAGCACTTGAACCAAGCTATAAGGAAATCATCGTTTCACTTCTTAATCAGAAGCTATAAATTTCATGTCTATGATAAATATTCTCACTCAATTACACTATTAAATCTCCAATATGTAAGTATGAGCTAGTCCATAGGGTAAGATTGTAACAAAAAAATCAAAAGACTTGAATAATACAATTAGCAGAATATTAATTACGCGGAATTAAGATTGAATTAACATATAGTCAACGTTGTGATATGATTAGATTAGATAATAACGACACTTTCTTATGTTATCAATAATAAATATATATTCAGTCCAATGTAACAAAAATACATATGATCTTATCTACTTGGTCAATGTCATGGATAAGACATCACACCAGATGTGTAAGTAGATCTTATCGTAAATTACCGAATCAATAAAAATCTAGTGTATTCATTTAATATTATGACAAAATGCTTTTGAACATATAATTACAATTATATTCCACTGTGACCGAGTCACTATAATTATAAATATACATATGCTCGTGATTTTATAAACGTTTGTATTAATAATAATTAATTATGTAATAAAACATATAAACAACATGAATGAGTTACATAAAAAAAAAATGTTGTTTTATAAGGTCATATAACTCAACAATCTATAAATTTCTCATTTCTCAATCAAGTATATTAAAAAATATAAGAAATTATGAAAATATACACTTGTCAAATATTTATTGATTAAAGAAACCTAAAAACAATCTTATTAAGTTTGAGACGGAGCTTCAAATCGAAGATAATCATAGAATAGTCCTCCGAAAGGACCCACACTTTTTGCTTGAGTCAAATAAAGTGTATTTTCTCCTTGGTGAAGCCGATTGCCCAAGATATTAATGCTAAAAATCCAATACGAGCCATGGATTCCATGTCTTGGTATTGAATTATCTCTACCTAATAAATGTGTAGCGTATAAGGGACGATAACTAGTATCCTCATTGAATCGAATCTGCAATACATGAATAAATTATATAATTAATTATAAATATATTAAAATAATTCAAAGTATGGAATATATAAATAAATATACATGTATACCTGTAAAGATGAAAGACTTGCTGAAGCTAATGCCAATTGAAGAGTGTAATTTTTAGACAATATCACTTCTTCAAGTTTAAATTTCACTTGCCATGTTGTATGTTGGTATTTTCCATGTTGTAATTTTCTACAATATTAGGAAACAAGTTACTAACTAGTTATTAAAATCAAGAAAAAAGAAAAGTATTTCAAATTTTTGTTATACCTATTAACATGAGCAAAAAACCAATCTCGTCGATAATCACTTACACCAATAGTGTATATGAGATCTTCTTTGGGATATAAGTCGGTATATCGATCCCATAAGCCATATTGCCTGAATCTATATATATATATATATATATATACATATATATGTGTGTTTTAATTATTCTAACTCAAATTTATCTCTTTTTTTAAATAAAAAAAAATGTGAGTGTTTTATGAATTTACTTGTTTTCTGATTGATTCGTGAATAATCGATTTGTGACATTAGGCAATGGATCGGGCACATAGAATTCTGAGGCAGTTCGGTCTGGAATGCCAATTTCCCATAAGGTTGGACCGTTTCTTGGAGGTATATAAACTATATTGTATAAATCTATTGTACTTCCTGCATTTAAATTGATAATAAACAAATAAATTAAAAATTGAAAAAGTATTTGTTACAGTAGAATAAAAGGTATAGTTACCTGGTTCAACACTAATTGTTCTATTGTACATGTAATCTCCTATAACACCAGGGATCCATGCATATAAATTATAATTTCCAGGTCGAACATTTTTTATAAAAAAATTTCCCTCCGTATCAGCTTCATTCCAAAATTGGTAGCCCTGATACATCATACATATTAGTTATTATCATTTCACACTCAATCAAATAAATAAATATAATTAAGTACCTTATTTTCCCATTGCCATGACCCAACTTTTCCTGGTGCAGCTAATCCTATGTAAGCAAATTTTGCTTTCATATTATTTTTGTTCAAGTATCTGAAAACAGAAATAGTTTACTCAATCCATAAAAAAAATGTATTATATATATTTATTGCTTATTATCTTAGATAAATGATTGTTGATATAAACAATTAAATACCTATCTTGAACAAACAATTGACCCTTAACACTGCCTCGTTGATTAGAAAGAGGAAAGTCCTTAGAATTTATGAAATTATATGGCCATTTGGAACCTTCATCTTTTGCCTGATAAAAATTTGAATTATTGATTAAATTTAGGAATATTTATTATTTGGTCATTATTGTTAATAATAAGAACAATTATTATTTATATTTTGTAAAAAAAAAACAATCATTTATATATATATATATATACATGTATGTTGATACGTACTTGTGATTTTGCATTTTCCCATAATACCGAATGAGGATTAGGATTGCTTGAGACTGAATTAAGAAAAATTGGGATGGGGCCAAAAACTTTTTTCCATTCTTCTCCTTTCTCAAGTTTTATTATTAGATGCTTTCCAACATAGTGACAACTCATGAAGACCTGCATTTGACTTTTTTTCCTATTACAATTTGTTTTGTCATATTTGTAAAATTTAAAATGCATGTAATAGCCAATGTTTTATTTATTTATTTATTTTTTTTTTTTTGAAAAGGAGTATTGGGCGAGCTAGTAAACTTACAGAGAGGGATGTAGGACCGACATGGGATGTGAGCTCTTGCTTTGTAGGTCCAGCTGTGAGAAACTCATGACTAGGTGTGATTATCCAAAAACCTATAGATGGATTTGAACTAATCCAACCGTGAACCCTAATCTCTTTATGATCACTTGAATATTGATATTTATCATCAACCTATAACTCAAACCCAATTTATATTCCAAGATTTATAAATTTATATATAATTTATTTATCCAAAAATAAAAAATAATTTTTATTTGAGATAATTTCACACTCCCTATATAAGAATTAATCAAATAAATAATTAATGGAAAACTAAACTACAATAAACGAAAAAAAAATTGTATACCTCTCCTTTAAGGTTAGGGTTGGATGGATTAGTCAATAGTACAGCTTCAGGGTAAGCAAGTTTTTGACCTTTTTTACGATCTAAGGCTGATGGCATAATCCTTTGTCGATCGTCGGATATTGCCATATAATTAAACCTAACCAAATATACATTGATTTGGAAATTAACTTTTAACATCGATTAACAGAGTCACATTTTAAACATCCATATTGGGAAATTCTTTTTAATACTAGTATATATGTGTATATATATATATATATATAATTTGAGATATTTGTTTAAGACAATGAAGGTTAGTTCTATACTTGTTTTCTTTAAGCTTGAAAGAAGCCCTAATAACACCAATTTGTATAGCTGGTGCATCTTTAGGGTGCTCAAGTATTCCATATGTATAGAACCCTGGATAATCACGTAGCATAATATACCTGCAATGTATAAATTTGTATTTGAGAATTTAATTATGTTGTAATAAATAATTATTTAAAATTTTAATCTTAAAAATCTTATTAATTACCGTTTGTCAAGATTAATGGGAAGCACCTTTGATGAATCGTTCCATCTTTTAGTAAAAGAAATTTCTATCTGATCATCATTTGCTGTTATAATCTCAAATCGTGTTCCTACTAAACTGCAATTAGTTAATTAGAAAAATTATTAGAATATGTTTAGAAATGATCGAATAACTTTTTTTAATCTCTAAACATGCTTATATATATAATTTATTGGAGTATGGTATCCCACATGGAATAAGTGTAAGAATATTAAGTAATTAATAAGAATATGACTAACTCCACTAATTATCAATTAATTTTTAGGAGGAGTTCCATAATTATTGTCATAATTAACGAAAAATTTACCGCTCATAATTATTAGCTGAGCTGCTGGTTGTGCCTTCACCCCACTGAATGTCCCAATACCTATATGGAATGAAATGCTGTGTTTAACAGTTATATATATTACAATAAATTTAAAAAAAAAGTCAGAAAATATATATTTATTATATGTTACAAAATTTCCAATAGGGGAATTACATCTATTAGATCATGATACAATAAAGAATATGTGGCAATCACTTACCCTCTATTACCATATTTATTACCATTTTCAAGCAGATTTTTGATATTATTGTATCTTATTCCAATTACATCACCATGTGGATTTGAAAAGGTGAGTTGTACAAGACCATTGTCTAGGATCACCACCTGAATTATGATATATATATATATAATGCCTTATTAGGATTAAAGAGCAAATATTTGTACAAATAATTTAAAGCATAAAAAAGCAAAGTAATCACAAAACAAAGATTTACCTTTCGATGTCTTTGAGTTGTTTGTCTGATTCTAAGTGTTGATGAGGAACTTACTAGCTCCGGACCCCTAAACATACGTATGAAGAAACTTACGTTAAGAATACCAACTTCAGTTACATAACAAATAATGATATTATTTAAAATAAATAAATAATGAAAAATCAATAACCTTGTAGAGTTGATGGTCTTGGTTTGCAATGAGCTTGATGAAGGCAAGAAGCACAAATGTAAAATCACGTATAGTGATGAACATAGAATCAGATTAAATCGTTTTCTCCAATTTTCACTCTTCATAACTATAGATATAAACACACAAAGAAAAAGGAAATATATATATGTATATAAGAGAAGAGAAAAGAAAATAGCAAAAAGAAAAATCGAACTTATTGCGTATGTGGAATGGAACAATTTCAACTTCTAGATTCAAACTTGAGATTAGATGATTCACTATTTTTTAGTATTAAATAACAAATATTCTCGTGCTTATATATTAACTAGAAAATATAACCGCGCTCCGCGTAGTCTTTTGTAATTATTAAAACATATATATTTTAAAATATTTTTTGGGAGACTGTGGGGTGGTGATTCATTTTGACCATACTCATACAACATGTTCTTTATATAGACGCGTGAAAACATCTTGACCATAATTTTTTATTTCATGATGGTGTTCACTGTTATTGTATAGCGAACCTCTTGTAGAATTTTTCGACAAATTTTAAAGTACTGAAAACAAAGTTCAAAAAGCTTGTTGTACATTTACTTTTATTTATTATTATACGCTTTGCGTAGTTCTTTTTATAAAAAGTCTAAATTATGTATAAGAAAATTTATATTTTGTGTAAGATTTATTTTGGCCAATTACCTGTTTGAAGTCTTTATTTTTAAAAATTAACTTTTAGATCTCGTGTTTTGTCAAAATAATAAAATTAGAATTGATAGATTGATTATTTGAACATTGTATTTTTGCTCATTACCCGTTTTGACCCTATATTTTTTAAAATGAACCTTTGGACCATGTATTTATTTAAAAAGTTCAAACTTCTTATGAAAATTAAATTATATATTTATATAATTTTTGTTTTCTGTAAGGGTTCACATTATTTTGAACCTTGTATTTTAGTCGATCACCCATTAGAACTTTTATTTTTACAAATTAACTTGTAGACCTCAAGTTTTGTCAAAATATTAAAATAGAAATAGATAAATCTATTATTTGAACACTATATTTTGGCCGATTACTCATTTTGATTGTTTATTTTTAAAAATTAACATGTGGATCATATATTTATTCAAAAGGTTAAAAATTATTTATAAAAAGTAAATTATATAAATATATATAATTTATGTTTTCTATAAGGGTTCACACTATTTTGAACCTTGTATTTTAGTTGTTTACCAATTTTGAGCATTAATTTTTTTTAAAATTAACTTGTGGACCTTGTGTTTTGTCAAAAATTAAAAAATAGGACTGTAAAAATAGATTATTTGAACCACGTATAATTTGGTTGATTATCCGTTTGAATATTTTATTGTTAAAAGTTAACATTTGGATCCTGTATTTTGTCAAAAAGTTAAAATATAAATAGATAGATTTTATTATTATTATTATTATATGTAGATATTTTTATCTATTATAATTTTTATTAAAATGAAAATGAGAAAAAAGAGAACAGACAAAATACATAAAAAAAAATTCCTTAATAAATTAATAGCTATAAATTAAAAAAGTAATATAAAAAATGAGAAAAAAATATTGTTTACTTATATTTATAATTTAATTAAATAGTTGTTGTAATGAAATATCTAATCAAATTTAAATTCAAAATATACATCGTTGAAATAAATCAAATTTAAATTAAATTATACATGGTGTTAATATATATTTTTGTAAAACTATTACATTTAAATTAAAAAAAAAACATAAATAATTTAAATAAACATTTATTATTTTTGTTGTTGTGCATTATTTTATTTTTAGTAATATTATTTTTCATTCATAATGTGTTCCTTATTTCTAAAAAGAATTTTTCGTGTTTCACATCAACCTCCGCATCTTTTGTTGCTGCGGCAATGTCCACTAAAATTACAATCTATAAAATATTTATTTATTATAGTGAAAACAAATCACAAATCCAAATAATGCCATTAGTAATATCTTATTTTCACAAGTTTAGTAAAATATCAAATAAGAGAAAAATACAATTATAAATATTGATGATTGATGATAATAATTATAATATTTTGTAAAACTATTCACTTTTGAATAAAAAACATAATTATAATATAATCAGAAAAATAGATATATAGATAACCGAAAACTATTATGTAATTTTTAATTAATTTTTTTTAGTATTTTTCAATGATTAAGTAGTTAGGATATTTAAGTAAATTAAATTAATATGTATATATATATATATTAATATTTTTAATTGTTACGATATTTTAGAAAATAGAAAATGAATAAAAATTAGATTAAATGAGAAAATAGAAAGAGTGCTTTGAATAAATTTTAGAGTCTCACATAATCTCCTTGAAACTCTCCTTTATATATAGATATAGATATAAAGATATAGATTTAATATTTACTGAATTACATAGCGAAAAGAAAAATTGAAAATTTGATACGTGTGTTCTTTAAAATTCATATATACAATGTAAATCGATATACTCAGAGTTTACTTTCTTTAGTGAAAATAATAATAATTATAATTTTAAATAAAAATGATAGCATCAAGCGATTCAACACCCGATAATAAATTTTAATTCTCATTTATATTCAGGTATTATATGTTCTTACCAATATCAAGGTAGTTCTCTTTCTAAGGAAGAAAACTGCCTGCAAAAGCAACATATTATTTTGTAATGGTATACTTTTATGGGTTAAAACTGAAAAAATTAATAAAATATTACAGAAAATAAAAAATTAGATACTTTAGATTGTAAAATGTTAATTATAAAATGATATAATAATATAATAAAATTTAATTGTGATAACTGTTTAGTTAAACCATATGTGACAATTCTCATTGATATCTCTTTCATGCTATTATCATTCTACTGTTACGTATGACTATATTAGAATCAATGTATTTATAAGTATGTGTATTAATTTGGTTAATTCTATTACATTTGTTAAAGGGATGATGTACGTATATATGTATGTATATTTTTTTTTGAACACAATATAAAATTCTCACAAAATAGTAAAAATAAATTGTAAAAAATATAGGATGCCACCTTCTCATTTATATATAGATATAGATATAAATATTTTGTAAAACTATTCATTTTGGAATAAAAAAACATAATTATAATATAATAAGAAAAATAGATATATAGATAATCGAAAATTATTACGCAATTTTTAATTAATATTTTTAGTATTTTTCAATAAATAAGTAGTTAAGATATTTAACTAAATAAATTTTTAATTAAATTAATATGTATATATATATATATTGATATTTTCAATTGTTAAGATATTTTAGAAAATAGAAAATGAATAAAAAAATTAGATTAAATGAGAAAATAGAAAGAGTGGTTTGAAGAGATTTTAGAGTGCCACATAATATCTTTGAAGCTCTCATTTATATATATATATATATATATATATTGATATTTTCAATTGTTAAGATATTTTAGAAAATAGAAAATGAATAAAAAAATTAGATTAAATGATAAAATAAAAAAAATGGTTTGAAGAGATTTTAGGGTGCCACATAATATCCCTGATTGTAGAGTTTTATACTATATTTATTAAAAAATATCAAACCATGCATAAGGACAAATCACAATCATTATTGATCGTGATATCCCTATATTAGAAAAGGTATGTAAAATCGAATAATAATAACATGTATTTATTTATTTAATTATAGCATTATTTAATTTTAAAACATCATAAAAACATTTCTAAATTCAATTTATTGTGAGAGCTAATTTTCATTATATATATGATCTATTGCTAATCTTTTTCACTCTGTTTCTCCGTTTAATTATATCTTCCTACAAAACTTCTTTAATTCTGAAAATAGTGTATACACATAAATATATGTGAAAAGTTAGATTTCTTCAAAGATGTACTATTAAAATTTAATTACATCACATATATATAAATAAATAAATAGAGGCTATAAACTAACAAAAAAAAATGCAAATACAGTTCGGAGTGAGAAAATTTATATCATATTTTTAAGAGGTTAGATACTTTTTGTCTTCTGAATATTTTGAGTTATAATTAGCCAGTGCAACAGATATATGCAATGCAACAATATTAGAGGAAAAAACAAAAACGACAAGAATGGTCTATTTCAACACGTATAGTCATAATCTGAATATATAAGTAATGTTACCTCAAACTAGAATTATGACAAAACAGCTACAAGATGAGAGAAAGGGTAGAAAGAACTTGGCAAGAACAGAGCTTCTGAAAAATCTGTGTGTGAGTTTGTGATTTTTTTTGGTATTCTTATAGATCAATTCAGGAAATCTCACATGGCCATAGTATCCTCTCAAGATCTCATTCTATAAAATAAATGTCAAGAAATTAACTTCTGTACAAATTTGATACATTTCAGGTATATAGTGAGGCAAAAAATTTGGTGAAGCTAGATTATTTACCTTATTATTATTATTTTTTCCTTTTTAACTAGAAGTAATCAAAATAACAAAAAAAAATAAAAAATCCATGGGATACATTGTTTCTTTTCAAAATATCATATGAAAAAGTATTAAAAATATTTAAAGCTGAAACAAAGAACTCAACACCTAATCTTTATGAATATTAATAAACAAAAACAATAAGAAATAGGCTTCAAGGAATTACTAATAAAAGATATATATATATATATATATATTTGCAATGGCATGCATAGTCACATGGGAGTAAGATCTTGGTCTTACTAACACACTTATCACTACAAGAAAAAAATACTTTCAATAAGACCAAAAAAGTATTATCAAATATATACCATAATATTTTTTGATGTGTTAAGGAAAGCGGTGTTATAGTAGGTCGGAGCACTTTGCATAATATTTTTCCATAGTTATAGACATGTGTTATGGTATAGCCTACGATAACACTTTTGTTGTGTTATTTTAATAGTTAGATAAGTATTTCATTGTGATATTTATAAATAAATTATATAACACTTTTTTGTACTTATAAAGTAGTGTTATGATACACTTTATAATAACACACTTTTTGCATTATAGAAAATAGTTTGCATAACATAATTTTATGCTTATAAACCAGTGTTATTGTAAAACATACAATAACACACTTTTTGTATTATTCTAATATTTGGATAAGCTTGAATTATTATTATATAAACATGTACATTATAATTATTTTTTATTACTTTAATTCAAACCCACTTCATTTAATATACTTAAGACACCCTTAACATTGTACAAATATAATTTTGAGTACTAATTATATGGTTCATAACACATATAACCAAATAATTGTGTCAAAATACATTCAAGAGTATCCAAAAAACAATCTAAAAGTCTTAAGATATTCAACACTGCCAAATTAACATAAACAAAACATTCTCACAACAGTCAACAAAATAGTCTTAAACAGTTGCATATTGAAAAGTAAAAGTAGGAATTCACGATCTTCCAAATGTCAGCACACCAAAACCTTCCAAATCTGATTTTATTTTGCACTTCACTTGTTGAATCTGGTAAATAAAACATAAAAGAAAAACTAATGAGATCATGAAAAATCATATCATTCATAGTGAGAGACAAAGACTATGACAATTATATGGAAACTGAAAGAATTCATCCTATTCATAATTACTACTAAGCTGAAAAGTATCACAATATATAAAGTGTGGTTATGAGGGAAATGTATAGATTTCATTATCAAAATCATAATCAAGTGTCCAACTAAGATACAGGTAATAATCATGATCAAATTATATTCTCATTTATAAACGCAGAAAATAACTATCAGATCTTAAGAATGAAATGTTAACAACAACACATCAAATATCCACGTATTTAGTTGTGCCTGTCTAGAAGTTTAGACCAATTTGCTAAAGACAGTATACAAAATACTAAATCCTAAACATTATAATAAACTGGTCGCCGGCTAGTACTATTTAACCAGAATAAATACTGATATAATTAGTTTTTATACTACATCTAGTGTATCTTAAGATATATACAAGTGTTAAAGCTGATAAATTCGACCATTTAGCAAATCAAATTCATAAGATGAATGTTTATCTATTAATAAAAAAAACATATATAACAAACATGGTGCACCTGCCGAATAAAAGCGTGTGGTTAAACATACCTTGGCATCAAGTTGCATCTCTCCATTGTTATCTGCAATAAGACATGCGCCATGTGCCTTCAACCACTCAATGCATTCATCTAATCCATCTGAATCCTTTTCATCATTGTCTAGAGAAGCCCAGAACCTGAGCGATATAAGAAACAGGTAACGTAGGCCGATAAGATCGAGTTATGCAGCTCACTACCTTAAACCGCATCTTTTCAACATATAGATCTGCAGAAATTTTACATACTGTTACATGAATGCGATCATTCTTTAATAATTATTTTTATTAAAATGGAGAGTGACTTAATTAAAACCCACCCATCAGGCAAGTGTTCAAATTTGGTGCTGTTTTGAAGAGCCTGAAGAACATAACATAGTTTCCAGAAGTGACAGCTGCCAGAACTGCAAGAGCGTGCCTTACTGCATTATCTCTTTTAGCTTTACTTGATAATCTGAACTCAATTTCACAACAAAGATTGAAGGTAAATACAAGTGTTTCAACATAGTACAAGGATGGTACATAGCGAACAAAATTTCCGCCAATCATAACTGACATCGACATAGATGATACAAGATCTCTGTTGTTACTAGAGTGCAGGATAACACATAGTAAGTTGTATGTAGCAAACTCCATGTGTCATCCCTCAATTCCTTCAGCATAAAGGGATTGCAACTAAGATTGGCAGTGAAATTGTATAGAAGAGTTCATCGAGATTATACTCAGGTAGGTCCCCAACTTCCAATGCTAATCGAGCATGAGTTTTATAAACTTGAAACAAATTATGGATAATGAATACAATGGTAAGTTATATACATATTAAAAACCAAAGCTTCACTTGGCGATACCGGTATAACTACTCTGTTTCATTGAACCCTCTAAAGTCATGGTGAAGTTAATTAAAATATTAAAACAAAATACACAGAAAATATATTCTATGCTTTGATACTCAAAATTATAATTACTTATACCGAGCATATATGCATTAATATCCAAATTAAATGTTGCATTTAATGCATTCCCTGTTGCCTTGATATCACATATTAATTGTTAACATGTAGGAGTCAAATATAAGTAGATGTTTACATGAGAGAAAGAAAGAGAGGTTTTGAAACAAACATTTTCTGTTAGTTGACACTACAACAAAATAGATGTTTTATGACTTTAATTGGGAGACATTGGAAGTCTACAATGTCTCCCACTTAGTGAGACGTTGTTGCTAGGGTCATTGTAGGTATATATCCCACGTCTCCCGTTGGGAGACGTGGGAAGTCACTCACCTCTCCCAATGGGAGACGTGGGAAGTCCCTAGGAGACATCCCACGTCTCCCATTGGGAGAGGTGAGTGACTTCCCACGTCTCCCAATGGGAGAGGTGGAAAGTCAACGTTTGACTTTCCACCTCTCCCATTGGGAGACGTGGGAAGTCTCCCACCTCTCCCATTGGGAGACATTGAAAGTCTCCCACCTCTCCTAATGGGAGACATTGAAAGTCTCCCACATTTAAAAAAAATAAATTAAATAAATTTATAATTAATATTATTAATTTAAATTGAATAATTAATATTAATTAATTTAATATTATTAAATTAATTTAATAATTAATTAAATTTAAATAATATTAATTTAAATTTAAATTATTTTAATCTAAATTTAAATTAATTTAATAATCAATTAAATTGGAAGAAAAAAATATATTTGTTAGATATATACAAGAAATACAATATTTGTTAGAAATATTCAAAATGAACAAATATTGCATTGTGTATGAAGAAAGAGTTAAAAAATTAAAAAAAAAAACCTATCAACGAGGTCGGTAACTTTGGATTATCGGCAACATATATGTCGCCCATTCTTGTCGCAACTCATCAATTTGTGCCTCTGTATATGATGTGCTTGTTAGCTGCAAGAAATATAAAGTAAAATATATTAATTAATTATTTGATTACATTTATAGTTTCAAAAATAATTTGTAAATTTTAATTAATAATACCGTTCTCAAGTAATGCCCAGGACTCGCATGCTCAATCAAATCCTTCAACATCCTCATTAAGTAGTATCCACATGCCACATTGTCCGGTTGGTGTGGACACTAATTATTTAAAAATATGAGTAATTTATTATTAAATTGAAACTTTTTAAAAAATGCATACATATTATTCTACTTAATTATTATAAATGTTCAAAAATTTATGCTAAAGTTACTTACCTGAGGTTGCTTAATGCGTAGAGTATCAGGGATCTCGACATCAGGAAGATTCATAGAGAAAAAAAGATTGAAAGCGCTCACGATCACTGATACAATCTCCTCACGGTTATTTAGCTCTGAATTCACCGGATCACAACAATAAACATGATATGCATATGGTGCCAAAATAAGCAACATCCAATGTTCACTGTATAAGAAAAACAAAAAAATTATAGCTCAAATGTTAAACAAAGAAATTATTGATATGGGTCGGAAAAATGACAAGTTTTTAAACTTACCCATGGTTCCAAGGGACAAGCATAACTTGTTCTTTTGATTTTACGTCATTGCAACGTCTGAACAGATTCTGAACACGATCGTCGAATGAACTCCCTTGAGTGGCGACGATATTAGGATTGACAAATAAAAACTTATTTTGGCGACCTTGTTGTACCACATATCTGTAAATGAACCTAATACAAAAATATGAAAAATTGTTATATGAATGAATAAATCAAATTAGAAAATTAAATGAACAAACTTATTTGTCAGATATATACCTCATGTAGCTGACGAGTACTGCTTGTCCAATCTTCTCCTTTCGAGCAAACTGAAGTATGTCATCCTTAAATATATAACAGTGAGACATATCCTGATCAAAAACTTCAGACTCTATGCCTAGATTGACACACTCGCCATCATCCCAATGAGATACGATATTCTGTAATCGTTCCAATGGAGTTTGGGCCAATTGTGTTGGAGGAGTTTGTTGTCGTCTTCTTTCTCGAGGTTGTTGTGTTGATGGAGCTCTTGGTCGTTGTGATCTGGTCCTACTTGTAGAGGGAGTCTGTATACAATTATATCAACAATTAAAAAAATTACAAACAAATATAGAATTGTAAAGATAATTATGTAAAAACATGGCATCACCTCATGAGTTACATCTTCAGATATAATGACAAAATCCTTAGGCCCTGCATAAGAAACATATTATATACAAATAATCATGTTGAAGCAGTAAAGAAATTTATTTGGTTTCAGAATATTCAAGAAAGTTTAATTACCTCTTGCAAAAGCGGTTGTAGTGCAACAATGTGGTGTTCTGCTTGAGGCACTACTGGGTCCGGAGTATAGTAGGACGCCTGCGCTGGTGGCACTGGTGGGTCGGGCACATAGTATGATGATGGCGCTGGTGGGACTCCAACGTTAGATCCTGACTCGCTCTGTTGGGCCAATAATTTTCTCAAGAGCTCATCTTGTTGTTGAAGGCGCTCTTCTAGGCGTTGTGCTTGTTGACGATGCTCTTCTTCTTGTTTTCGAAATCTTTCTTCAAATTCCTTTCTAATGTCGTCATTCGAAGAAGAGGCTTTTGATTTATTTTTCGTTGAGGTAGGTGTTGGAGTATTCCAATATACTGAGCGGGACACACCGTGTCCTCCAGCCCTAACACGTCCTCGAGGCTCAGGAGTGCCCAACGCCCTCGTCAGCACATCATCAGGGCCATCAGGTGCCCATTTACCCTCAGCTTGGAGTTGCCGGTAATGATCCTGTGAAACAATATTCACATAAAGTTATATATATAAGCTAATAATTTGACATATCAACATTATTAAATATGAGCACTTACAATATTTTTTTGAATCTCAGAGGCCTCTCCAATTAGCTCTCCTTTTGCATTCCGACGACCCATGCTCCATAAATCTGCCCTATCAAGTTCAGTCAGACTTTTCCCACTTTGTTCCATTAACATCTCTTCAATACGCACATAGCCTCCTCTAGAGAGGTTGTGATTGTATTTATTCAGTGCTCGATAATTTTGCATCTCCTCTCTCTTTCTTTGCCACTCGGGAGTTAATCTTGAGTTCACAAACGCTAACCATTCATCCGGAGTTATGACATTCTCAAATCCAAATGGCAAAGCTGGCGGGAACTCATTTGGGTATTTTTTCAAAGCGTCGTAAACGTGTACCCTAGTAAGATTAGTCTTCCAATTTCGGAAGTACTTTCCCGCATCCTTCAACATCTGTTGCTTTTGTTTGGGGTCCAAATCATAAGTTTTCTGCAAGTTTGAAAGTAATAAGAAGCATATTATCAAAATAATATATATTTTAAAAACATTAAATGAAATATAATTAATAAAAATATACCTTCATTGTGTCCCATATTTTATTTTTATCCACCACACTAACATCTTTCCAACTGTTAATGTTGATGGACACAGTTGCTCGAACAACTGATCCAAGCTGTGATGAAACATTACTTCTAGATCCACCCACTAGTTGACCATACTCATTGTATTCAACAGGAGTAAGATGTCCTTCACTCCTTTTTTTGGTGTTTCTAGACATCCATGTACGTCCTCTCACAGATTTATTTTCTTGCTCCACTGACCGAGAATTAGGGCGTTGCTCTCCCTCATCAGAACTACCACCAAAAGGATCAGCCTCCATCTGTGAAACATAAATATCATTATCATAACAATTTTGGACACTCATAATCAAAAGATGAAACACATTGTGATAACAACTAAGAATTTCACATATCATAAACATATGAAACCTATTAAATGGTACCTCAAGACCCATTATCATCAACCCACAATCCTTCACCATTTTCACGGAAACAAATACAATCATCATCAACTTCGTCATTATCTTCTATTGCGGTGAATGTGACAAGTTCTTCTCCGAGAGGTATATCATGTAAATCACCATCTTTAATGTTCCATTCTCTTGTTTGCGTTGGAAGAACAATTGACCATTGGTTGTCTGAAGGATCATTCACATAAAATACTTGTTTCGCTTGTGAAGCTAATATAAATCGATCAGATTTGTGCCCAATTCGATTTAGATTAACTAATGTGAAACCAAAATCTTCATATATTATGCCGCTGTCACTTTTCACCCAATCACAAAAGAAAACAGGTACTCGAGTTGTGATATAATCTAACTCCCAAATTTCATTAACTACTCCATAAAAAGTCATATCACATTCAACTGGATTTTTATCTTTTGCACTAGAGACTTGCACAGTTTTAGCAACAAGGCTAACACCACTGTTTTGTGTGTTTCTGTTGTTATCGCGCTCCCTAGTGTTAAATATAGTACCATTAATCATGTATGATGGAAACTTGATGACATTAACTGAAGGTCCTCGAGAAATCCACTTAACAATGTCTGAAACCTTATTTGATGTGTTTTGTAATTCTGACACAACCTATCAAATCAACATACCAAAAACAACAAAAAATGTCACCTTGTAATTAAGTACTAATTAATGACAACTTTCAATAATCAACACAATTTACCTTTTGTTCTATCCAACTACTAAAAGTTCGATAATGTTCGTCTTGTAACCATTTTGAGTTCCTTGACTTGGATGGAAATTTGGTCTTTATCCAATTAAAATGTTCCCTTCAATTATAAATATGTTGTTAAACAATTGAATATACGAAATTACACAACTTAAACTTAATGTATTATATGAGTATAACTCACTCGATATAAGGTTGAATTTCACTTATATTCTGCAACACAAGACGATGCGCTTCATCTAGAAGATCTCGACTTACTGTGCATACAACGCTACCACGACGACTCTGAATCTCAACATTTTCAACATCATTTAACCCAATTTTCTGTACACCAGTCATGTATTCAGAACAAAATTCAACTGCCTCTTCTGCAATATAACATTCGACGATACATCCTTCCGGCCGACTTCTATTCCTAACATACCCCTTAAGAATCTTCATATATCGCTCAAATGGATACATCCATCTTAAATAAACTGGGCCACAATATCTTAGTTCTCTAACCAAGTGAACTGTCAAATGGATCATTATATCAAAAAATGCCGGCGGGAAATATTTCTCCAACTCACACAATACCTCAACAATTTCATCTCTTAACTTAGGTAACTTTAGCGGATCAATCACCTTACAACACAGTGACTTGAAAAACAAGCATAACCTTGTGATTACATCTCGAACTCTCCTAGGCAACACAGATCGAATGGCCACTGGTAGCAAATGTTGCATTAGAATATGACAATCGTGAGATTTCATGCCAGTCAGAATACAACTTTTCATGTCTACCAATGACCTTATATTTGAGGAATATCCGTCTGGAACTTTTATATTAAACAAACATCTGCAAATTTCCATTCTTTCCTCTTTAGTAAGAGTGTAAGCTGCAGGAGGTAAATATGTTCGTCTCTTATCTGGTTTTGGAGTCAATTCATCCCTTATACCCATTGCAACCAAGTCTTGTCTAGCCTTAATTCCATCCTTAGTTTTCCCAGGAATATTCAACAAAGTGCCAATCAAACTATCACATACATTTTTCTCTATGTGCATAACATCTAAATTATGACGTATAAGTAAGAAAGGCCAATATTCAAGTTCAAAGAAAACAGATTTCTTTTTATAACACCCTTTTGGCTCTTCCACAACCTTGGCCTTGCGACTACGTTTCATCTTTGTAGGTGTACGAACTTTGGGCTTCCCTAACTTGAACACAATTTTAGACATCTTCTCAAGTACTTGGATCCCATTCAATGGCTCAGGAGCCTCTTCAAACTCTTGTTTACCATTGAATGCCTTCTTCCAAGTCCGAAGTTTATGCGTATTAGGCAAGAACTTCCTATGTCCCATATAACATATTTTCCGAGAGTGTTTCAAGTATTCAGAACATGTTTTTTCTTGACAAACGGGGCAAGCTTTATATCCTTTCACACTAAACCCAGATAAATTTCCATAAGCAGGAAAGTCATTAATTGTCCACAATAAGACCGCTCTAAGATTAAATTCTTCCTGCCTATATGCATCATAAACCTTAACCCCTTCATCCCACAAAGTTTTCAAGTCATCTATAAGAGGAGCTAGATAGACGTCAATATCATTACCAGGTTGTTTAGGTCCTGATATCAACAAGGTCAAAATTGTAAACTTTCTCTTCATACACAACCATGGGGGTAGATTGTAAATAACAAGCATAACAGGGCAACAACTATACTTACTGCTAAGGGATGCGTGTGGATTAAACCCATCAGTCGAAAGACCTAGACGAATATTACGAGATTCATTTCCAAAAGAAGGCCACTTCAAATCAACTCTCTTCCAAGCAAGGGTGTCAGCTGGATGTCTTAATTTACCATCCTTTATTCTTTCATTAGCATGCCACGACAAACTTTTAGCATGTTCGGCATTTCTAAACAATCGGATGAAACGAGGAATTGGCGGAAGGTACCACAAAACTTTGGCAGGTACTCCTTCCTTGACATCGTCACCATTTCTTTTCATTTGCCATCGTGACTCACCACAAGTAGGACACGATTTTGCGTCTGCAAAACTATTTCGATACAATATGCAATCATTAGGACATGCATGAATTTTTTCGTACTGCATGCCTAATGAGCATAATGTCTTCTTTGCCTCATAAAATGAAATTGGAATTTCATTAACTTCAGGCAATAACTCCTTCAAGAAACCAAATAACTCAGTAATGCTTTTATCACTCCAGCCATGTTTAGCTTTTAGATTGTACAACCTAAGCAGCGCAGATAATTTTGTAAATCTTGTACAACCAGGGTAAATTGGTTTCTCAGCATCATTAAGGAGTGTCTCAAACTTATTTGGGTCTACTCCTGATCCATAATGTGCGTCGTCAATCATTTCATCTAGTGGATCCCAGTTCTCCTCCAATATATTCCTCCTCACTCCTTTTGGTCTACTTGGCAGAGTTGGAGCAATCGGAGCTATCTCCCCATGGTAATACCAAATTGTGTAACTCTTGTCGATCCCATTGAAATATAAGTGTTCTTTAATCTTTTTAAGATCCATCTTTTTAACATTTCCACACTTAAGACATGGACAATAAGTAAAATTTGGGTCTTTCACATTTTCTGAACAGAACCTTAAGAACAAATCGACCCCGTTCCTAAATTCCGCAGATAACCTATTCGCTGACATCCATTGTTTATCCATATATTCTCCTATGTCTATGGAAAAGAAAAGAAACAACACTAAATAAGCACGTGATAAAGTTGTATGTCTATATAAAACTAATTTTTTATTATCCTAGATAAAATCGAGCAGCATTTCCCCTATAATAGTGACCTAACCATCTGCATGTGAATATCAAAACAAACAATTCAAACAACATACAATAAGTTTCTTCCTTATAGAATGTCTATATAAAACTAATTGTTTATTATCCTAGATAAAATCGGGCAGCATTTCCCCTATAATAGTGACCTAACCATCTGCATGTGAATAGCAAAACAAACAATTCAAACAACACACAATAAGTTTATTCCTTATAGCTCCGCAGCACACAGTAAAATTTATCAGAACCTACTTCACTAATACACACAAGTTCTCAACCTTCCGTTATCACCGCAGCACACAATTTTAATCTCAGAACCTACTTCACTATGGATGAATATTTAAGATATTCAAACTCCTCTAACATTTGTTTAATAATATTAAAAGTAGAAGTAAGAGAATATATATGTACCTCTTGCAATCTTTAATCCAAAAGCTAGCAAAGTTACTTCACTTAGTAATCAAATTCGCTATTAAATCCACAAACCAATAAAATTAAATTAATAAATAATAAATAAAACATCACTAAATATCTAGCAATATATAACGTATTATTGTAATTTTAGAAACTTAATTACCTCGAATGTGTGATTGATATTGGAATTTTGATGCAAAATACTCTCTAAAATCTCACCACAAAAATCATAACCTATGAAATTAAATTAATTAATATGTTAAACATTACTAAACAAATATCACTAAATATCTAATAATAGTAAATGATATTGGTAAACAAATAAAAAAAATCTCAATGTGCCGCTAATTATAACCTCAACAAAAAATCAATATAAAATTTCATAACCTAAAAACTTAATAATAAACAAAAACATAAAAATTTTAATATATTTCTATTTTATAAATTATTTAAAAAATTTATTTTAACATAACTATATATATAACAAAATAGTTACAATTTAAAAAAAAATTCAAATATACAAAAATATATCTAAATTTCGAAATAAAAATTGATAAAAATTTAAAAAAATCATGAACATATATACTCTAATGAAATATATACAATGTGATAGGTTAAATTAAAAAAAAAACTATAAAATCATAAATCCCTAAAAACTTCCATTGAAAAACCACAAAAACATACAATGTATATAAAAAAATGCATAAAAATGTAAAACTAACACAAAATCATGTATATTACTCATCCTAATGCAAAACCTATGAATTATTTGCAAAATAATTAACTAAAAATCAAGAAAATAAAAAAAAACTTACCTTAAAACCCTAAAAACGCAGCCCCAAATCGCCCAATTCTTCTCTGGTTTGTGCTCTCGGGTTCGTGTGAGGAAGAAGAAGGCTGATTTGGTAGTGATTTATAAGAGGAGACATCCAACGTCTCCCACTGGGAGACGTGGGACACGTGGCACGTCTCCCAGTGGGAGACATTGGATGTACTCCCATGCACATCCAACGTCTCCCACTGGGAGACGTGCCACGTGTCCCACGTCCCCCAGTGGGAGACGTTGGATGTACCCATAAATCACTACCAGCCTATTTCCAACGTCTTCC
This sequence comes from Humulus lupulus, assembly GCF_963169125.1. NCBI lineage: Eukaryota > Viridiplantae > Streptophyta > Magnoliopsida > Rosales > Cannabaceae > Humulus > Humulus lupulus. The sequence goes on from NC_084793.1 coordinate 271,038,723, forward strand.
ACTATTTTTAATGTCTTCCAATTGTAACCATTAATATGCACTTTCAATGTCTTACACCATTAGCCATTTAAAATCCCTTCTAATTTTTAATGTCTTACACCAATGGTGTAAGACATTGTAGGGAGTCATTAAAAGTAGAATTTGTTGTAGTGTGATTTTGAATTCTTTGAATAGTTAAATCTTGACGAATGGACTTCAATTGACCACACTTGTAGAGGTAATTCTTTTGAGAATATTGAACCATAAGCAGAGCTTTTTCTAGTATACTTCTTCTAGTCTTACTTGCGAGGGCACAAAAGATCAAGAGCTAATTACAAATTATGTATGAAAAAGCATCAGTAAGAAAGCAAAATCAGAAAAACCTTGCTGTGTTTTGTTCTCCATAATCAACTTGCCATCCTCTCAAACAATACAACAATTCTGTAACCTTGAAATGGCAAGAGATTCAAATCCCAAGAATCAGCGTGAGAAACAAATACACCTAACTAAGTATACCAACAGAAATACCTAACTTAACTAACTTCTTTTTCTATACATATAACTCTGAGGTTTAAAAATTTGAAACATTAATTAATTAATTAGCCCTTCTACGGTCACATTCATGTCTATTCTTCGCATTATTCTTTTTTCTTGTTTGAAATTACATTTTAGTAAATTAAACATACGTACAATTTTGAAAATATTCTTAGGCTGGTACACAATACATTCACGAACATAATATACGAACGATAAATATAATACTTAATTAAATACGATTGACATAATCAATAATAATACTAATAAATATTTATTAATAATTTATATTTAAAAAAAATTTATAAAAAATCTATGATGAGTTTGATATATTTAATTGAATATAAGATAAAGACTTATTTTGTTTGTTGTTTTTTTTTCTTTTTTGAGAAAGACTTATTTTATTCATTTTTAACAAGAAAGAGACAAAGTGAAGCCATAAATTATTTAAAGCAAGAAACAAGCTATTATAGTGAAATTATACTCAACTTAATGTCTCTCATACGTTCAAATTTTGTAATTAGCTTCATTGTTAATTTTGTAGTTGCTCTCTTGAGTTTTGTAGAACACTAAATTGTTCATTTAATATCATTAGCATATTCAAAAATCAGTTTGGACAAAACACATTTTCTTTTGCTAAGCTTTTTTAATTGTTTCTGATGGTGTTGTACTATGTTTTATAATGTCCCAATTTAGGAGTTCAAAGCCTTTTATTTCTTGTAATCAAGCTTTTGGGCTAGTAATTGTTTTTTAAATTTATTAATTGAAAAATCTCATAATGGCATACATCTTATAAAACTAAATAGCTTAAAAAAAAGAGAAACATTTTAGTCAAACAAATTCTTCATCCATCTTAAGAGTACGAAGAACTAATCCATGAAAAATCTTAATAGCCATACAATGAATCATGCAATAGAAATACTCCTGAAAATTTGTACAACAAAACTGAAACATATCGGTTATATTTTTGCACATCATGTAGTCATTTATATTGATAAGACTACTCAATGAATAAAATGTATGGGGCACGGAATTGCGACTTTTCTTGTCTCTTGCCCAAGTAAAGCAAAGTTGGTCTAGATGAATGTTAGAAAATAGAAACTATATTTCTGTTTATATTATTAAACAAAATTTTGTTTTTTTAGTAAAAATACCAATTTTATATAAGAGAATGTAGAATCATTATATTGGTCTTAATATTGGGTAGAATTTCTTCTAACCAATTGAACTCATCATCCGTCTAAGTACATGTTTAATTACTAATAAAAAAAAATAGCACTTGGACAGACAGATAACAAGTGTAATATCGTAAATGACAATAAATCATTGAGGTAGTAGAGAATACTAAAAAAAATCAGAAAAATACAATCTTAGTATCTCTAAGAACTTAAAGAAGACAAACTAAAAAACTACAACATAAAGCTTCAATTACTTTAGATGTAGAAACTATTAGTAGAAGCTCCACCTCGAACATCCTCAGGCATGAAACTGCATTCTCTAGTGTGTAGCTTTCCATCCAAACTCGATCATCTTCTCGCATTAAGTTGCATCATCCTATCATAAGCTTTGCTCCCATATCAAACTACAAAACAAATTGGCAAAAGTAAGTAATTGAGTACATAAATTTTAAAAAAAAATAACGAGTAAAAAAGACTTGGAATAGCCATTTAAGCTTGTAAAATTAGGAAAAAAATATTTATTTATCATAACTATTGAAAATAAAAGAATACGAGTAGAGAGGAAAAATTTTTGAACCCTCCACATCTGTCATTACCCATTGTGAGGAGTACTCCAATAACCAATAACCAACAAACTGCACAAATTACTCAAAAACACTACTTCACATACTACACTACAAGAAAAAAGCTCTGTAGGGGAGACAATATTAGCGACGACATATTGTCGCCCCTAATAATGGTATTATTAGCCGCGACAATACATTTTTGCCCTTGATAATATGATTCAGGATGGGAGAATAATTAAAGGTTACACTATAGATCATTAGGGGCAATGTGTCGCCCTTAATAATCAAATATTTTGTGGGAAAAAAATGGGGGAAGCCTTGGTGTTCGAATTTTTATGGTTTATATTAGGGGCAATATGCAATATTTGTTGCCGCTAATAAAATCAGGGTTATATAAAAGGGACAATGTTATTTTACCATTAGAGGTGAGATTAGTTATTAGCGGTGACACGTGTTGCCGCTAAAAATGGTATATATAGAAAACCTTATTGTCTTCTTCTTCAGAAAGTTGCTTGACGCCTCAGTCTTTTTTTCATTTTCTAATCGCATCCAAGCTCCCAACCCCAATCTTCCCACCACCTTTAAACCTATCACTACTAGGGGTGAGCATCTAAACCGACAAACCGCGGTGACCGACCGCACCGCACCATACTACACCGCAAACCGCGGTGTCAAAAGTGTAATGGTTCGGTATGGTTTGTATTTTAGCTAAACCGCGCGGTGCGGTGCGGTGCGCGGTTTGGCGGTGTGAAATTTTGGTTTGCACCACACCGCACCGCATACTTACAAATATATTAAAAAAAATATAAACTTTACATATATACCATTTTTTATAGTTACCCAATATGGGAGACTTGTATATATTTTTTTGTGTTTCACTGAACTTAATTGATAACTTGTGATGTTGTTTAGAACTTATTAAGGATTTGTTATGAACTAAGGACTTAGTATTTTTTTAAAAATTTAAATTTTGTTATGGCATATTTTTTAACACAAACCGTGGAAAACCGCCCAAACCACACCGCAAAAAATGGTTTGGTTTGGTCGGTTTGGTGCAACCATGGGAGTTAGGGACACATTGTGGATATATGAAGATGAGAATAAAAAGTTAATGAAATCCCATGCTCCTTACGTGTTGACTCTTGAAGATAGGAAGGAATTTTGTCAATTTCTAAAAGGTGTTAAACTGCTAAATGGTTTTTGTTCTAACATGAAGAAGAAAGTGACAAATAATGACTAAAATATCATTGGGTTGAAGTCCCACGGCTGTCATGTGATAATACAATGATTACTTCTAGTGAGTATCCATAAGTTTCTACCATAATCTATATCAAGCACCGTAATGAAACTATGCAGTTTTTTCAGACAATTATGTTCGTGGACCTTAAATGTAAATGATATGGAGAAGGCTAAAAAATATGTCATTCACATCTTATGCAAAGTGGAGTTAATTTTTCCTCCAGCTTTTTTCGACATAATAATACATTTGGTCTTACATTTGTAGGAATAAGCTTTATTGGGTGGGCCAATATTTATGAGATGCATGTATCCTTTTGAAAGTTACATGAAAAAATTAAAAAACTACGTCAGGAATAATGCTCGTCCTGAAAGGTCCATAGCTGAAGGATATGTGGAAGATGAAGCTTTAACATATTGTTCGATGTATTTCAAAGGCGTGGAAACTGAATTTAACTGCCCAGATCGAAATGTGGATATAATTTATGTCCCACGCCACCTTTCAGTGTTTTAAACTCCATGTCGTCCATTGAGTAAGGGATCTCTCTTATTTCTCGACGAAAAGACTCGAAACATAGCTGAGTGGTTCATACTAGAGAATTCTTCTGAAATTGAAGTCTATTTGGAGTAGCTTAATTTAATTATCTTTAATTTCTATGTTATTTTTATCGTAACACCTTTCAACTATAATCGTAACACTATGTTAATCAACAGCGAACACCTTCGTGAGATCAAACTGAGGGATCCAGCGGACAATCATAACTTCTTACATAAAGAAGATTTTTGTTTTCTGGTTTCACGAGAATGTAATCTATAACTAGGACATTCTTTGTCTTTAGATTGATTATAAGTTTCTCATCATAATATGTTTTGCTATATTTAGATATATGACTTGCACCGACTCGGGTCATTAGAGAATGACGATGAATTGCTAGCTTTAGAATACACGTCTGTTCTCTTAGCGTACTCCTATCAAGCATGTATAATGAATGGGGTTCGATATGTTACACACAATCAAGATCAAAATCGTACTACGCAAAATAGTGGAGTGTCTGTTGTTGGGACGGAAGGTTTTAACTATTATGAACAACTTGTAGAAATATTGGAGGTATCTTATACTGATGCATATTCAATGGTATTGTTTCGATGTAAATGGTTCAACACAAACTCGAAAAAAAAACAATTACTGAAAATAATGTCACTAGTGTAAATGTGAGCGGTGAATGATATAGAGATGAACTGTACATACTTGCTAGCCAAGCGAAACATGTTTTCTATCTCAATGGTCTACTTAGAGATCGAGCTTGGAAAGTTGTTGAAGAAGTGAATCATAGGCAAGTTTTGGATATTCTAGACAATTTTGATTAGATGACTGATATTGATGTTGTACATGATACAACTTCACCGGGCCATCCCGATATGCCTGCACCATCGTGGTCGTCTCAACCTCCAACACACCCATACATGTATATCAATGGTCGATGCCTCCGTACCCTCATGCTTATTCTCCTCATATGAGTGGACCTTCGTTGCAACCTTTGCCTCCTCATATGAGTGGACCGTTTTCTCAACCTTCGCCTCCTCATATGAGTGGACCCTTATCTCAACCTTCGTCCTATCCCTATCCATATATGTATGGAGCAGGAGGATCATTGTTGCCTCCACAATATTCGTGGATAATGTCTTTGTAGTCACCACAACCACCGCAGACTTGGCAAGCATCGGAAGGGGCGATATGGACGACACTGCGGATTTGGAAGATTAGATGTTTACATTAAACAATTACTTTTAATTAATATATTATTGTATGCATGGATATTAATGGATAAAAAATATTATTTAAAAAATTATATTTTCTTTTAATAAATATTTTTTATTTAAAAATTATATTAGGGGTGACTACTTTTATTTGGGGCAAAATATGATTTTGGTACCACTTTTCTTTTGTGGCGACTGTCAAAGTATTACGGGCGACATTGTCGCTCCTAATGTTTGGTTATAAGGGGCGACTACATATATCGCCCCTAATAATGCATATTAGTGTCAACTCATTAGGAGCAACTTTTCAGGGCGACATGTCACATCTGATGTCATACGGATGACTTAAGAGGTTATTAGTGCTTTTGTTGAAGTTGCTAGCGCCCATAAGCACTACTGCACACACTAGTCTATAAAGGTCAAGCGAGTTAACTAATACAATCAAAGATAAAGTAAGAAAAATTAAAGCTTCAATAACTCAAGACTAGAATACCAAGTATAGAGTCTCAATATTTAAAAAAGTCACCAAATACCAAGACCAAAACAATAGAATAAAAAAGCAAAATGTAAATTTTTTAATGTTTATTTTTGTTTAAATAACTAATATTTATTACATACACTAAGTGAATGCACGTGCTCTACACGTGCATCATTGAATTTTAAAAATAATTCTTTGAAATATTAAAATACAAATTGTGAATTATCTGACAGTTTATCATTTATGATATTTAGACAAAATAAATAAAGTTCGTTTTAATTAAAAGTAAACTATAACAATATTTTAAATATAGAAAAAATAATATAAATTTATTTTTAAATAAATAATAGTGAAATGTTATTTGAATATTACTATAATTAAAAAAAATTAAACTTGATGCAGAAAATATATTACAATTAAAAAAATGTTGAATTTCTAATGGATATCACAATAAGCTATACTATTTTTTTATTCTAGATTCAAAAACTTATTCGATAATAAAGATAATAATACCAGTTAATATTTGGATTAAATTGACAATATTATTCTGAAATTTCATTTGTATAATATAATTATAATTATAATTATTAGAATATATTTACACATTGTTATTGTAATAAAGAAAGAATAAATGTACAATGATATCCAATATTTTTTTTGCTCGATTTCAATTGTTAACAATCAAAATCTTATTGAAAAAATGAAAACCAAATTTTCATTAGTAACTCATATATTTTCTATACTACTATATGTGTAGTATGTTTTTAGTGTTGTAGAAACTAACTTATTAAGAAAATAATCATCTTAATACAATTAGAAGTCATACTTAAAATCTATAAACTAATATTATACAACTTTAAAAATCTTAAATTAAACTCAGCGATAAATAAAATAAGAATAACTTAATTAAGAAAAAAAGTCACATCACAAGGCTAATATGAATAAATTAAGAGAAATTGGTCAGAATGACATTTTTTTTTAAGTAATTTTGCACTCTCGCCTACTTTTGATAATTTTTCCCAAAATAACATCTGTCTAAAAATTCGATTAGTTGTCTAAATTTTTAGACCAATTATCTTAAAAAATTTGACTGATTGTCTGAATTTTTTGACTTGCTGTCTAAATTATGAGAGGTCATTTTACAAAGAATTATCAAAATTAGACTAGAGTGCAAAATAACTTTATAAAATAAATCATTTTTCCAAAGGACCCATAAATTAATGAGTGAGGCTAGAGAAAAATGATTGAATTACGTTAGATATTAGCGAGGTAAAATTTGGACTACCATATAAAAGGATATTGCTATAGGCACACTTCATTTCTCTCTACATTCTTTTTTATTAATAAATTATTATCAAATATATAATTTTCATAAAGAGTAATTTGTGAAAATGATCTCTTCTTTGAATTATTTTACACTTTAGCCTAATTTTGATAATTTTTTATAAAAAGACCCCTGTCTAAAATTTCGATCAATTATCTAAAAATTTTGACCAGCTGGCTGTAGTGTCAGATGTCATTTTACAAAAAATTATCAAAACTAAAATAGGGTGTAGAATAACTTTTAAAAATAGGTCATTTTGCCAAACAATAAATTGATATAATTGTATTCATTCAGTATTAAAATATAATATAATTTGACAACTAATATATTACTTTATATCTCTAAAAAAATATCACTTATATGTTAGTTAATTTATCATTTTTAATAAAAAATTTGTACATATTTTAATTTTCTTAAATTTTCACAAGTATGAAAATGGAATATTGTAATTTTGCTAATTAATGAATTTGATTCTAATAAGACATTTTAAAAAAACTATAAATTAAAAATTGTCATTAATTTTTTTTAATGGGAGTGCTAAATATATTTTTAATTTTATTTAAATAATAACTTATAAAGGTGAAAATTTTTTAAAAAATTATTTATTAATGGATAATGTTGTACTAAAAATCATTTAAAAAATATGTGAAAAAATGACAATTTTGCGGGCGCGTTTTATTAAAAGAAACTTTTTTCGGCGCGTTTTAGACTTTTCCCTACCCTGTTATAAACATGTCGACAAAGTATTACCATCAACCAAAGTCTTGAGGCGGGAATCTTCCTGCTCAAAATTTACAATTTTTCCAAGCACATTTTCCCGTGCATTTCATGAAAACATTGACAAAAGTCGAAATATATGCAATAATAAAAGTTATTTTTCCCGGTGCATTTCGCAAAATTCACTCGAAAAACTGTACTAGTTAAAAGGTGAGGACTTTCGTTGGTATATTTCTGAAAAATGCTAGTAAAATCACTTTTTCTAGTGCGTTACTAGTTTTACCAGTACAAAACCACACCAAAGTCGAGAATTTCTTGTAGCGGCATGTGTTAACTTATTTTACAGTTCCATTTAATTCTAATAAAATATAAAATAATTTATGTCCGTACTTTTATTTCTCCTTTTGTTTATACAGATCTCCAATAGCTAAGAACATATTTTTTACTGAGAATTTATATATATATATATATAATTATATCACATTAGGAGATGTGTAGAAAACACAGATATATTACAAAGTACAGAACTAAAACATAAAAGCTGAAACAAAGTACTCAAGCCACACCTAATCGTCATGAATTAAGAACAAAAAATAATCTGAACTTCGTAAGACTTAGAGCTTCAAAGAGTTAGCAACATCGATAACAAATCGGTATCTAACATCTGATTTGTGAAGACGTTCCATGGCAGTGTTGACATAATGAATGGGAATAACTTCAATATGAGATGTAATCTTGTGTTTGGCTGCAAAATTAATCATCTCTTGCGTCTCTCTCATCCCTCCAGTGCAACTTCCAGCTACTATTTTCCTTCCTGCATCATCATCATATCACTTCCTTTAGCAAAAATGTTGCACCAACATATACTAAAAGAACACCAAATAAAAATATACCAAACATAATTCAAAGATTATGACAATAAAAAATTAAAAAAAAAAATTATATATATATTTATATATATATTTGACAAGAGATTGAATTAGATAAAGATTAGAAAAGAAACATTCTTTCATCCAAATAAGTTTACTGTGTAGCCTAAGAGCACACTAACTAAAGATACTATGGCATTCTGTTTTAATGAATTCTCATTTTTCTAAAAATACTAATTAATGGCTTGCAAAAAAACATGCAACCAACATAGAAAAGGGCTGTCCCAGAAGTTTTCAAAACAATATTTAGAAAAAAAAGAAAAAAAAAACTCATTTACTCAATCTCCATACATAGCTAGCATAGATGAGAAATATACATACCCAAGAGTAATGGAAAAACTGGTAGCTCAAGCGGCTTGTCTGGTGCCCCAACCATAACCAACTTTCCTTGACACTTCAATAGACCAATCAAAGGCAGAAGTGGGTGCACTGCAGAGACTGTGTCGATAATCCCATCCATTGTGCTCATGGCACCCTTCATAATAATAATTAAAATTAACAAATAAATTAACCCAATAATTAAAACCTAAAAATCTTTTAATACACAAATAAAAGAGTACCTGCATCTGCCCTTGGTCACGACTGACCAAAAATGAGTCAGCACCAAGATGCTCAATAGCTTCTTGTTTCTTTTCAGGAGAGGTACTTATAACCGTAACCTTAGCTCCCATAGCCTTGGCAAATTTGACAGCAACATGGCCTAGTCCACCAAGCCCAACTATACCCACGTGTGTGCCGGGCTTGTCGAGCCCAAAGTGCCTTAATGGGCTGTAAACGGTAATCCCTGCGCAGAGGAGAGGAGCAGTGGCATCAAGAGGTAGAGTGTCCGGAATGTGAACCGCAAAGTTCTCATTGGCCATCATTACGTCG